>NW_027363154.1:0-1200000 GCF_046119375.1 Phyllobates terribilis | reverse complement strand
AGGAGGAGGTGAGTTGTGACATCACCTATTGTGAATGGCGGATCCTGTGTTATCTACTGTATATAGAGGTGTTGTCAGTCATCGTACAGGAGGAGGAGGAGGTGAGCTGAGACATCACCTATTGTGAATGCTGGATCCTGTGTTATATACAGTATATAGAGGTGTTATCCGTCATTGTGCAGGAGGAGGAGGTGAGCTGTGACATCACCTATTGTGAATGGTGGATCCTGTGCTATCTACTATATATAGAGGTGTTATCAGTCATTGTACAGGAGGGGGAGGAGGTGAGCTGTGATATCACCTATTGTGAATGGTGGATCCTGTGTTATCTACTGTATATAGAAGTGTTATCAGTCATTGCACAGGATGTGGAGGTGAGCTGTGATATCACCAATTGTAAATGGTGGATCCTGTGTTATCTACTGTATATAGAGGTGTTGTCAGTCATTGTACAGGAGGGGGAGGAGGTGAGCTGTGACATCACCTATTGTAATTGGTGGATTCTTTGTTATCTACTGTATATAGAGGTGTTATCGGTCATTGTGCAGGAGGAGGAGGTGAGCTGTGATATCATCTATTGTAATTGGTGGATCCTGTGTTATATACTGTATATAGAGGTGTTATCAGTCATTGTACAGGAGGAGGAGGTGAGCTGTGACATCACCTATTGTAAATGGTGGATCCTGTGTTATATACTGTATATGGAGGTGTTATCAGTCATTGTACTGGAGGAGGAGGTGAGCTGTGACATCACCTATTGTAAATGGTGGATCCTGTGTTATCTAATGTATATAGAGGTGTTATCAGTCATTGAACGGGAGGAGGAGGAGGTGCGTTGACATCACCTCTTGTAAATGGTGGATCCTGTGTTATATACTGTATATAGAGGTGTTATCAGTCATTGTACAGGAGGAGGAGGTGAGCTGTGACATCACCTATTGTAAATGGTGGATCCTGTGTTATATTCTGTATATAGAGGTGTTATATCAGTCATTGTGCATGAGGAGGAGGAGGAGGTGAGCTGTGACATCACCTATTGTGAATGGTGGATCCTGTGTTATCTACTGTATACAGTGGTGTTTTCAGTCATTGTACAGGAGGAGGAGGAGGTGAGCTGTGACATCACCTATTGTGAATGGTGGATCCTGTGTAATCTACTCTATATAGAGGTGTTGTCAGTAGTGTTGAGCGAGCACTAAAATGCTCGGGTGCTCGAAGCTCGGGCCGAGCTCACTGTGATACTCGGGTGCTCGACCCGAGCAACGAGCCCAATGTTAGTCTATGGGAGACCCGAACATTTTTGCGGCGGCTCCCCCAGCAGTCTGTAGAAAGCCTAAAAAGTGCCCAAAACGATAGTGACAGTGCTCAAATGACATGGGGACAGCATGGGGATCGCCCCTGGAAGCATTTCTGACCCCCAGGTCACTGCTGTCAACAACGTGGTCAGAGGTATTAAGCCACTTTTACAGGCTCACAATAAAACGTTCAAAAACGAAACTGAAAGTGCTTTCCTGTGAAATATGTTAACCCCTTAACGACCATGGGTCTTTCTGTTTTTGTGTTTTCCTTTTTTGCTCCCCTTCTTCCCAGAGCCAGAACTTTTTTATTTTTCGGTCAATATGGCCATGTGAGGGCTTTTTTTTTGCGGGACGAGTTGGACTTTTAAACACCATCACTGGTTTTACCATATCATGTGCTGGAAAATGGGAAAAAAATTCCAAGTGCAGTGAAACTGCAAAAAAAATGCAATTACACAGTTGTTTTTTGGGTCCTTTTTTTACCACGTTCACAGATTGCTAAAACTGACCTGCCATCATTATTTTCCAGGTCGTTACGAGTTCATAGACACCAAACATGTATAGGTTCTTTTTTATTTAAGTGGTGAAAAAAAAATCCAAAGCTTGCTAAAAAAACAAAAAAAAAATGACGCCATTTTCCGAGACCCTTAGCTTCTCCATTTTTCGGGATCTGGGGCTGGGTGAGGGCTTATTTTTTGCGTGCCGGGCTGACGTTTTTATTGATACCATTTTGGGGTAGATCCGATGTTTTGATCGCCCGTTATTGCTTTTTATTGCAAAGTTGTAGCGACCAAAAAAACTTAATTCTGGCGTTTAAAATTTTTTTCTCGCTACGCCGTTTACTGATTGTATTAATTCTTCTTTTATATTGATAGATCGGGCGATTCTGAACGCGGCGATACCAAATATGTGTATGTGGTTTTTTTTTATATTTATATATATTTTATTTTGAATGGGGCGAAAGGGGGGTGACTTAAACTTTTATATATTTTTTATTTTTTTAATATTTTTAAAAACTTTTTTTTTACACTTTCTGCTTGCTTCTATAGTCTCCAGAGGAGACTAGAAGCAGCAGTTGTCTGATTGCTTCTACTGCATACAAGCGGTGAGCAGATCGCTTGTATGCAGGAGAAATGCTCACTTACTATGAGCGCTGACCACTAGGTGGCGCTCATAGCAATTGAGACATGACAACCACAGGCGTCTGCTGCAGACCCTGAGTTGTCATGCCCACCCATTGGTGACCCGCGATCACATGACGGGGTCACTGTGGGCGGGGCTTAGGACTCCCGGAAGCGTGAGTTAAATGCCACTGTCAGAGATTTAACATGTTAACAGCCGCGGGTGGATTGCGATTCCAATAATCAGCTGACATGTGCTCGCTTCAGTGCGGGCTCACCGCCGGAGCCCCCGCTGAACCGACCTTCCCGACCTGGTGCGTACTATTACTGACCAGGTCGGAAAGGGGTTAAGGAACATCCTTTCCAGGGTAAAGACTTGTGTATAAGGTAAAATAAATAACCAAAAACAAAAATACTCCTCCACACCTTGGGCTATGTTCACAAGTAGCATTTTTTATGCGTTTTTGCACGTTTGTATTGCTTTCAACCGTGACAAATGCATTCACCGGGAAATGTCATTTTAACATTTTACAACCTTATCTGGCCATGTGCTGTGTGACACATGCATACAGTGCTAAAAAAAAATGGGAACAGCATGGGGAAGACCCCTGGAAGCATCTCTGACACCCAGGTCACTGCCTAAAAGTGTGCCCATCAGAAGTGATCCTTGCCGCATCAGAAGATGCAGACTTGCAACTATCCCCGTGCAAGTCCTTGTCCCAGGGCAATGTTCAATTGTACCTCCCCCATAACTTGCAATACAAGCGCAAGTATGCAGCCTGCCACCCACCCACCCCCGGGCTGCAATACCATACTGCTAGCTTGCTTGCACTTGAAATTGGGCCTTTTAGGCATGTGGAGGTGGAATCTGGCCACCACGTCATGGCTGCGTCGGTAGCCTGGTATCCATACTCAGTCCCCTGCCGCCCGGCGGCCGGGTGTCCACGCTTGGTCCCCAGCCGCCAGGGGGTGGCCGGGTGTCCATACTCGGTCCCCAGCCGCCCCGCGGCCGGGTGCCCACACGCAGTCACCAGCCGCGTGGGGGTGGCCGGGTGTCCATAAACGGTCCCCAGCCGCCCCTATTTGTCCCGGTGTGCCTTATACACAAGCGCGCATGCCAAAACATTACCTGTGCCCTCCCCAGTGCATTTAGTGGGAAGGACAGCCTAACCACAAACACGTGGACAAGTGAATGTGGCCAGGAATGGTCCATCTCACTGACGCCTTCACACTGGGTTAATATTGTGGAAGCCGGGACACAGTTGGACACTGGGATGCAACATGTCCTCCAGACATAGAGGATTGCGGGTCCTGGGTCAATCAGGCTTCAACACAAAGTTCAGAAGGTAGGCAGCAGCAGTGGTCGGCCTCCTACACAACGAGTAAATTATTCATGATCATGAGGCCATCCACCTCCTTAGCTTTCTGTTCCTTGGAATGCAAGCGCATGTATGTAGTAGCAGCTAGGCCTGAGGTGGTCAGCGTTTTGGCGCATATTCTACCTCCTTCGAGGATTGCTGGATGTTTTCCTGCTACTATCCCAGTTCTATGACTTCCGTTAAAACAAAGCTTCAGGTGATGAATGATGGATGAGGTGGTGGCAAAGGAGAAAGAGCAGGAGAAACAGGGACCATTCACATCAATATCAGGCCAGTCAACCAGATATGTCTTGTAGGATATGTTTCTGTACCAAAAGGAGCAGTTCAGCTACACAGTTATAGGGCATACAGTGAATGCAATGCCTACCAAAAATTTCAAGGCACTCCAATACCCCTTGGAAGTGACATGGAGGTCAGAGGGCCTTAACTAAACCGTTTTTTCCATTTATAGCAACTGGGTCTCCTGTACACTGTTGGCCTAAGCAGGGAATGGAAGGTTTTCCAAAAATTATTAGGCACTGCAATGCCCCTTGAAACAGACGTGGATTACAGCGTATTAAAAACCTTCTACCCATTATTGGGGAGTGGGTCTCCCTTAGTGTTCGCCTATGCATTGAAAAGCAAAAGCTAACAAAAATTAGGAGGAAATGCAATGCCCGTTGCAAGAGTCGTGGAGGTTAGAGGTAATTAAAAACAACATGTCAATGCCCCTTGGAAGAGCTGTGGAGTTCAGAGTGGTTTAACAAGACAGTTTTAATGCCCCTTAGAAGAGACGTGGAGTTCAGAGTGGTTTAACAAGACAGTTTTAATGCCCCTTGGAAGAGATGTGGAGGTCACAGTAGCTTAACAAGATGGTTTTAATGCCCTTTGGAAGAGATGTGGAGTTCAAAGTGGTTTAACAAGGCAGTTTTAATGCCCCTTGGAAGAGTAGTGGAGGTTACAGTGGAATAAAAAGACAATATCAATGCCCCGTGGAAGAGACGAGGAGGTCACAGTAGCTTAACAAGATGGTTTTAATGCCCCTTGGAAGAGACGTGGAGTTCAGAGTGGTTTAACAATACAGTTTTAATGCCCCTTGGAAGAGTGGTGGAGGTTACAGTGGAATAAAAAGACAATATCAATGCCCCGTGGAAGAGACGTGGAGGTCACAGTAGCTTAACAAGACGGTTTTAATGCCCCTTGGAAGAGTGGTGGAGGTCGCAGTGGAATAAAAAGACAATATCAATGCCCTGTGGAAGAGACGTGGAGGTCACAGTAGCTTAACAAGACGCTTTTAATGCCCCTTGGAAGAGTGGTGGAGGACGCAGTGGAATAAAAAGACAATATTAACGACCCTTGGAAGAGACGTGGAGGTCACAGTAGCTTAACAAGACGATTTTAATGCCCCTTACAAGAGCCATGCAGTACAGCATATTAAAAACATTATTCCCATTATTGGGGAGTGGGTCTCCCATAGTCTTTGCCTATGCCTTCCAAGCAAAAGCTGCCAAAAATTCGGAAGGGGGAACTTGCAATGTCCCTTCCAAGAGCCATGCAGTACAGCATATTAAAAACATTATTCCCATTATTGGGGAGTGGGTCTCCCATAGTTTTTGCCTATGCCTTCCAAGCAAAAGCTGCCAAAAATTAAGACAGAGGAACTTGCAATGCTGGCAGCATGGACCACGGTCACCCTGGTGGTATAGTGGTCGTGGAGGCTGAGGATAAGGAGAAGAGCAAAAACAGCCGAAATGAGGAAGCGTATACCCATGTGTGGGAGTGAAGCGATGCATGGGAATACACCTCCCGAAATAACACAGTGGATTTGACTTTATGTTACTCTGCTGTCATTTGGTGGTGATGAGAAGTCTAGCCCAATCTTGCCCTTGTTCATTTTGATAAGGGTCAGCTTGTCAGCATTGTCAGTTGACAGGCGAGTGCACTTATCAGTTATAATTCCCCCAGCGGCACTAAAAACACGCTCCGATAACACGCTAGCGGCAGGGCAGGCCAAGACCTCCAAGGCGTACAGAGCGAGTTCATTCCAAGTCTCCAGCTTGGATACCCAATAATTAAAAGGCACAGAGGAATCACGGAGGACGCTGGTACGATCGGCAAGGTACTCCCTCAACATCTTTTGAAACTTTCCACTCCTTGTGAGAGTACCCCGCGCCTCAGGGCCTGTAAGCTGGGCGGGTGTCAGAAAACTGTCCCAGAACGTTGACAGTGTTCCCCTGCCTCTGCTGGATTGGAGTTGCATCTCTCTCGCCTGTACGCCTTGGTTGGGCAACGAACTGTGACCTCTGCCGCTAGCGTGTTCAGATGGGAATTTTTTTAAGAGTTCTGCAGCAAGGGCCTTCTGGTATTGCCCCATTTTTGTAGACCTCTCCACCTCAGGAATAAGAGAGTGAAAGTTCTCCTTGTAGCGGGGGTCTACAAGTGTCACCAACCAGTAATGACTGTCACCCAACATTCTGACAACGCGAGGGTCACGGTTAAGGCAGCGTAACATAAAGTCAGCCATGCGTGCCAGACTGGTAACGGGCAAGATTTCCGTGTCCTCACCAAGATGACGACTGACCATGCTCTCCTCCTCCTCCTCCTCCTCCTCTTCCTCCTCCCCCCTGTCCTCAGGCCACCCACGCTGAACCGACGGTATGACACTTGTACAGGTACTACCGTCTACAATGCATGATAGCAGCTCCTGTTCTTCCTCCTCCTCCTCCTCCTCCTCCTCCTCTCCCTCATTGTCCCCCAATGCACGTTGGGATGAGATGAGGCTGGGCTGTGTGTAATCGCCCGCTACGGCTTCTTGATCCATCTCATCATACTCTGGCTGCAATGCCTCCTCTTTAATTCTCTGCAGAGAGCGTTGCAAAAGACAGACAAGTGGGATGCTGACACTAATGATGGCGTCATCGCCACTCACCATCTTGGTGGCCTCCTCAAAGTTTGTCAGGATGGTACATATGTCAGACATCCAGGTCCACTCCTGAGGTCTTATGTGTGGAGTCTGACCTGAATATCGACGGCCTTGTTGCAGCTGGTACTCCACAACTGCTCTCTTCTGCTCACAAATCCTTTGCAACATGTGGAGGGTAGAGTTCCAATGTGTGGGGACATCACACACCAGTCGGTGTGCCGGAAGCTGCAAACGCTGCTGCAACACAGCAAGGGCGGCGGAAGCTGTAGCCGACTTGCGAAAATGAGCTGACAGGCGGCGTACTTTCACGAGCAGATCTGGCAACTCAGGGTACGATTTAAGAAACCGCTGAACCACGAGGTTAAGCACATGAGCCACGCATGGTACGTGTGTGATCTCACCTCGCCTCAGAGCCGCCACCAGGTTACGGCCATTGTCACACGCGACCATGCCGGGATGTAGGTTCAGCGGTCTCAGCCACAGATCTGCCTGCTCTTTCACAGCTGTCCACAACTCACAAGCAGTGTGAGGTTTATCACCTAAGCTTATGAGTTTCAGCACAGCCTGTTGCCGCTTGGCGGAGGCAGTACTGCAATGCTCCCAGCTTGTAACTGATGTGGTGATATCTGAGATGGAGGCTGAACATGAGGAGGAGGAGGAGGATGCGCAGGAGCTGTACACTGTGGGGGCAACTCTGACTGACATAGGGCCCGCAATCCTCGGTGTGGGGAGGATGTGTTCCGTCCCAAGGTCCGACTGGGTCCCAGCTTCCACTATGTTTACCCAGTGTGCCGTCAGATAGATGTACCGTCCCTGGCCACAAGCACTTGTCCACGTGTCCGTTGTCAGGTGGACTCTCCCAGTAACTGCGTTGTTGAGGGCACGGCAGATGCTTTGGGACACGTGCTTGTGTAGTGCGGGGATGGCACACCGGGCAAAATAGTGTCGGCTGGGGACCGAGTACCGAGGGACGGCCACCGCCATAAGATTGCGGAAGGATTCCGCCTTCACCAGCCTAAAAGGCAGCATTTCCAATGCAAGCAGTCGTGAAATGTGCGAATTTAGGACTGTGGCCTGTGGGGCGTTAGCTGCGAATTTCCGCTTTCGTTCAAAGGTCTGGGATATGGACAATTGAACGCTGCGGTGGACGTGGACGTTGATGCTGTTTCTTGAGAAACTGCCATAACAAGTGAAGACTGAGAGGAGGGGGCATCTTTACATGCAGTATGGACAGGGGATTGCCTTGCACACACAACAGGGGGTTCTATTGCACGCACAACAGTGGAAGAAGCAGTTGTGACACCCGCTGACACTGGTCGTGGACCCTGGGTTTCGCCCCACAAAGTCGGGTGCTTTGCTGCCATGTGCCTGATCATGCTGGTGGTGGTCAGGCTGGTAGTTTTGTCACCCCTGCTGATGCTGGCATGGCAGGTGGAACATATGGCCTTTTTGGGGTTATCAGCAGAGTCTTTAAAAAATTCCAGACTCTGGAAGACCTACCGCTTGTACTGGCAATGTCCCTCGTGTTGGTGTTACGGGGAACGGTTGCCTGCCTTCTGTCAGCGGCCACCACACTGCTTCTTCCTGCCTGTTGGGGTACTCTGCCTCCCTCCCCCTGTGTGCTGCTGGCCTCACTCTGCATGTCCTCCTTCCACGTTGGGTCAGTTACTAGATCATCCACCACCTCCTCCTCTTCCACTTGCGCACCACGATCCTCCTCCTCACTTCCTGGCAATTGTGTCTCGTCATCGTCCACCTCTTGTGACAGATTGCCAACGTCGACTTCCTGTGGCCGTGGCTGTTCAAATATTTGGGCATCGCAACATGGGATCTCCTCTTCCACCACTTCAAGCGTATCAGACGAGGGGCCCAAATATGGAAATGGACCAGTGAACAGCTCTTCAGAGTGTCCAAGTGTGGGATCACTTGCTGTCTGACGACACTCGGCATGGTGGGAGGAAGGAGCATCAGGGTGAGGAGGAGTATGCGGTCGAGACTCATGGCTACTAAGAGTTGACCGTGTGGAAGACAGACCGGAGGTGGTGGTGCCCAGGTAACTGGAAGTATTATCTGCTATCCAATTAATAACCTGTTCACACTGATCAGTTCTCAATACTGGTGTTGTTCTGTGCTTCCCTAGTAATTCGGTCAAGAAGTGGGAGCGAGAAGATGTGGCTGTTGGTTGTGGCACATTTTCACCTTGGCCACGGCCCCGTCCTCTGCACGAACCATCACCAGAACGTCCACTTCCACGTCCCTTGCCACGCGCCTTGCCCATTGTAAATGAAGTAAAATAGCTTACACTTGCACTATCAATGGAAAAAGGGTAATATAGAGTAGATTAGAACCGTGGAAGAGGAAAACCACAGTTATTGTTTACTGGGGTATACCACACTTTTTTAAATAGAGATATTTGCGGCTGAACAGTGAGCGACACACTCAAACTGCTTTTTTTTAGATACCAAAGGCCCAAAACTGGATAGTACAGCGATTTGACCCGTGGAACTGCGAAACCACACTGGGATGTTGGGCCTACACAAGACTATTTTCAACAGATATATTTTTGTGTCACAACAGTCAGGAGACACTACTGTTTTTCTTTACGGAAAAAACTACCAAAAGCTGAATAATAGAGATTTTTTACCGTGGGATGGCAAAACCACAGTTATTGTTTACTGGGGTATACCACACTGTTTTAAATAGAGATATTTGCGGCTGAACAGTGAGCGACACACTCAAACTGTTTTTTTTTTTAGATACAAATGGCCCAAAATGGATAATACAGAGGTTTGAACCATGGAAGTGCAAAACCACACTTCTGTTTCTCTAGCCTACACCAGACTATTTTCAACAGTTATATTTGTGTCTGAAAAAGAGACACGCTTTTTTTTTTTGGGAGGGGGGGGGGGGGCACACACCAAAAGGTTAATAAGACGGGTATTTGTACAGTGTGAAGGAGGAAAAAAAAAGGAGGATTTAGATGAAAAAAAAAGGATTTTTCCTGGCCCCCGACACCTGGTGCTAAGTCCAGCAATTTAAGCAACAGGAGCACACAGGACTGTAATGCAGCGTTTGCTGGTATAACCACTGTGTCTCCTATACAGCCTGCCTGCCTGGTATCTGGGATGGATATTAGTCCTGAAAAGGACTGTTTGTTTGTTCTGGCAGCCTTTACGGACCCTACACTAACTATTTCGCAGTTTATATCTCTCCCTAAATCAGCAGCGCTGTCCCTACACTGTCTAATCCGGAGCGACTGTGTCCAAGATGGTGGCGCCCCGTTTTAAATACTCGAGGTGACGCTGTGCGGCCAGCCAATCACTGTAATGCCCACAACCAACACGGCTGCAGCATTACAGTGACTGGCTGGCAATCCCTGCATGTTCATTGGCTCTGTAAAGAGCGCCAAACATTCAGGGCGGAGACCCAAGCTCCCGCCCGAGTAACCCGGAAATGCTCGGTGCTCGCCGAACATCCCGAGTAGCGTGATGCTCGGGCGAGTACCGAGCAGTGTCGAGCATGTTCGCTCAACACTAAAAATTACTAATCATGTTTATCTGTATCTTGGCTGGAAAATAATTTGGGCTTTGGAGCAGTGTGCAGTACTGATTCTATTAGGCCATCTATACTAAGCTCCACCAGATTTAAAATTAATAATAATTTTTAGCTGCATCTAGCCCGGAAAATAATTTTGGGGCTCCGAGACGCGCAAGACACATAAGTGCCTTCTTGCTGCACTACCTGCAACATGACACTCAGATTGTCAGAATTCAAAGTAATCCTGACAACTGGGTTGCCACACTCTTAGATCCCTGACACTCTTCGATCAACCTTTTCATTTTAATAAAGACCAAAAAAATGGTCATTTTTGAAATTATAAGCATTAGCAGGTTATTAGAAACTGAAATCAAACAGTTTTCAACTCAAAACTTTATTCTAGGTGATGCTACATTTGCACATAGGACCCCTTGTTCGAAAGGAGCTTCTGAACTCTCTCGTCCATTGAATTTGTCAGGTTTTGGATGGTTTCTGCTTCAATTGTTTTGCATGAGGACAGAATACCCTCCCAGAGCTGTTGCTTAGATGTGAACTGCCTCCTGCCATCATAGACACTCCTTTTGATGATGCTCCAGAGGTTCTGAATGGGGAAGAGGTCAGGGGAGCATGGGGGTCACATCATAAGTTTGTCCCCTTTTATGCCCATATCAGCCAGAGATGCAGATGTGTTATGTGCAGCATGAGACGGTGCATTATCATGCATAAAAATGATCTTGCTGTGGAATACACGGTTCTTCTTCTTGAACCATGGCAGGAAGTGCTGTTTGAGAAACTCCACATACATTATGGAGTTCATCTTTACCCCTTCAGGGATCCTAAAGGGGCCGACAATCTCTCTCCCCATGATTCCAGCCCAAAACATTACTCCACCTCCTCCTTGTTGGCGCTGTAGCCGTGTTTGCGTAGGGTGTCCATCAACCAGCCATCCTCCACTCCATCCATCTGGACCATCGAGCGTTGCACGGCACTCATCCGTGAACAAAACAGTTTTGAAATCAGTCTTCATGTAATGTTTGGCCCACTGGAGCCATTTCTGCTTGTGTGAAGTGGATAGAGGAGGTCGACAGGATGGCGTACGCACAGCTACAAACCTCTGAAGGACCCTGCATCTTGTTGTTCGGGGGACGTTGGAGGCACCAGCAGCTTCAAAAACTTGTCTGCTGCTATGACAAGGCTTTTTTGCCGCTGCTCTTTTAACCTGACGTAATTGCCTGTAGGAAAGAGTCCTCAATTTGCCCTTATCAGCACGCACACGTGTGTACTGTGAATCAGCTACATACTTCTTGATTGCCAAGACACTTCATCCTGATCATCGCACAATGTTGATTGTAGTCATGCCTTGACCTAAACACTCCACAATTTGTTGCTTCTCAGCAGCCAACACATCCTTTTTCTTTCCCATTTTGGCAGAAAATGTAGGCTGCTTAATAATGTGGGACAGCCTTCTTAAGTAGTCTTGCCTTTCATTGGACACACCTGCCAAACTAATTAGCACAGGTGTCTCCAATTGCTTACAGTGATATAAAGAGCCCTGACACACATCACCATCAATGAGTTTAACTGACAAATAAACAAATTCTTCCCTTATCACTCCTAAACACTTTTTGCATAATAATTTGGAACACAGTGTACATGTGCTTTTCCACAAAACACCAGTGGTTCACGTAGTGAATCTTACAGTTCTAACTTGCCAACCGTGGTCTGTATGGAGTTGTTCAATAAAGGGCCCAAAATTAAGATAACATAGATGGGAGAGGTTTCTATGAATAGGAATTCCTAAGTATTTGATACCCTGTGAGGGGCAGGCAAAGGGAAAGTTGGACTGGATGGAATCCTGTATGGATTTGGGTAGGGAGACATCGAGGGCCTCAGACTTCGCTGCATTGATTTTAAAATTTGACCATGTAACAAAGTGATCTATTTCAGCCATAACAGCAGGGATGGATATATGTGATTGAGTGATATATACTAGGACATCATCAGCAAATAGAGAGCACTTGTACTCGGTGCCTCCCACCTCAATCCACCTAATATTGGGGTTATGGCGAATTGATGAGAGCAGGTGCTCCGTCACTAGGATGTTTAAGAGAGGGGACAGAGGACATCCCTGCCTTGTCCCATTGGTGATTATGAAAGGTGATGAAAATGTTCTGACGCGCCCCCTGGGCCTTGGGACACCCGGAGCCGGACCCTTTTTGGTGGATGCTGGTGGTTGTAGTCTCCGTGGCGGCGACCCGGTTCCGTGGCTCAGGGCGGTCAAACCAGTGGCGGAACTATTTATGTGGTTTTGATGTTTAAATGTCCAACTACGCCACCCGTGGATTGCGGTCAGAGTGAACCGCCGCTGCAGGGCAGACCGCTGAGGCTGGTGTTGTGGGTGCAGCAGAGCGTAGTATAACTCCCCACGGGAGGAGTATAGCGTCAGGGCAGTGTATGCGGAGAATGGGGGTGATGGTGCAGGGCAGCAGCAGTAACGACACGGAGTCAGTGATGCAGTCCAGGGCCTTTACTCACAGTTCTTATTATCCAGACCACTTCTGCAGGTAACGGCTGCCCACGTCGTACTGTGCTCACCAGGTGAGGGGCTCAGACAACTCCCAGATAACTTTGGAGCACTTCACAGGACCCCCCTTGTGTGTCCTTTGTCTGGCCTTTCTTACCAACCCTTCTGTCCTGCTGCCTCGGGCCTCCTCTTGGTAAACTTGGCGCCAGTTTCCCTGACCCTATGTGGTGCCTTCCTAGCGGGTGTAGCGAGGGGCTGCGCCACATAAAATGTCACAGCCTCCGGTTTCTAGCTGAGGGTCATTTCCCGCCTCCACTAGTTTCGGGGACCGGTCTCCCCCTGTGGCCTGACCCCTCCACGCAGGTGGATTCGGGCGTGCGGTGGCGACTCGCCCGTCCCCACCCCTGGGATCCCTTCGTTCCTCGTTCCTGGAGCCTTTTCCGCTCCTCTTCCTTCCTTCTCCCTCTTCCAGGCCTGGGCCTCTGTTACTAGGCCCGCCTCCGGAGCAGAACTTATGCAGAGCCCCTGCTCCCTGTCACTTCTGCTTAGACTTCTCTGCACTGAACTAAGATGGTGCCCACCTTTTATACTCCCTTCTCAATGCACCCAGGAACTGCTTCCTCCCTGCTCCTGCACTACAGGGTTCCCCTTCCTCAGTGTTCCCTCCCCCCACTCCAGCCAGGGACAGGGACTGTCGTGCCCATCTCAGGGGCATATTGGTCGCCCTGCCCCACGGCAATGTGGTGTAATGCATGCAGGTGTCGGGTCCTGATCCACACTCCATCCTTACCTGAGAGTGAGATATCACACCTCTGGGTGAGGTGGAATACCTCTGTAGCAACCGAGCCCTCAGGGTGCTACAGTTCCATTTATCTTCAGTCTAGGTGACGTATTGCGATACAGGGCCGTGATTTTGGCTATAAAAGGGTCCCCTAGACCCCTACCCCAAGCTTTTTAAGAGAATAATATATGGCGTGCCAGGAGACTCTATGGAATGCTTTCTCAGCATCCAACGAGAGTATCTAATTACAAATTTTTAACTGCATCTAGCCCAGGAAATACTTTGTGCCTAGTAGCAGTGTCTGCTAGTCAGCGGATTATCCCGGCTGTTAAGCAAGCTACACCACCTGTAGTTTGGACACTTAATTTTTTCAAAGGAAATGCTTCGGGACCACGGGATACTCAGTGAAGAGCATCAGGAGGCACCCCAAGGCATAGGGGCTGGGACTGGCGGTAGGATGCCTTGCGGTGGACAGCCGAGCTCGATCCTTATAAAAGCTTTTTAACTGCAGCAGCTTTAGTGGACGCTACTGGAGCTGGAATTACGTGGCTGCTGGCATGAGACTTGCCCTCCAATATATCCTTGTAAAAGGATTTAAAGTGTACTCATTCAAATTAGAGAGACAATTTAAATTAAAAAGCTTAGAGCTGCCTCCACCACAGGGGGGCTCGCTCGACCCACCAGCGGACAGGCACCAGTATTAGGAGAGGGGGGCTGGCCATCAGGGTCCACCGCGGCTCTGGCACAAACCCGGCGACACGGAGGTGGCACGGGCAGGAACGGACTGGCCGTGTCGGCTTCTCACTTTTTGGATTTTAGAAGGGCATGACATGCCTATATCTGTGTCTCCCCCTCCTTTTACTCCTCCACCTCTTTTCTTTTCGCATGACTATATGTACTTGTCACTTTTCCATGTGTTAGTTATGTCTTCTGAGCAGTTTGTCAGCTTTTGGACACCTTTGAAGGTGTTTTCTATGTGTTTCTATGTGTTTTTGTTTGCCTGCCATTGGTTTTAACGGTGTTCGAAGGTGTTCGACGAACAGTTCGACGAACAGTTCGGCGAACACACGGGTGTTCGACGAACCGAACCGAACTCGAACACTACGGGGGTGGCTCAACACTAATCCTCAACAGACACCACAGGTGGCGTCACGACAAATCCCCTATAAATAATCCCCTATAAATAATACCTTTTGCACTGACCGCCCCGGGCCAGCCACCGTGATATTCCCCAAAAGCCGCCATAAGGCCAGGCTGCAGTGTGCCCCACGGCCCTGCGGGGCGAGTCAGGCACTTAGCCGTAGACTGGCAGACTCGGGAGGTGGTAAAATGGAGCGAGTATTGCCAAGAACACTGCTTGGTCACTCGGATAGCCATGGTGGATCTGATTTCAGGAATGTGTTTTCTGAACAAGGGTGTCAAGAGATTCCTCCCCATCATCCTTACGATTGCGTCGTTAATATTATTCCTGGGGCCAAGCTGCCATAAAAGCAGGTTATATAATATCTCTGGTTCAGAGAGGCAGGCCATGAAAAACTAGATCACTGAAAGTCTACCATTGGGCCATATAAGACGTTCTTCATCTCCCGTTGCAGTGGGGTTTTTATTTGTCAAAAAAAAGACTGGGGGTTGCGCCCCCGCCTTGATTTTCGCGAGTTTAATCGGATCACGGTCTGGCTCCTACGATTTGATTAAACTAGACCTCAGGGGGGCTTATAATCTCATTCACATTGAGGAGATGAGTGGAAGATGGCCTTCAATACTCCTGAGGGGCACTATGAAAAGCTTGTGATGGCATTTGGGTTGACTAATGCTCCCGCTTTCTTTCAACACTGTTAGTGACATTTTTAGTCATCTGGCAGGTAGATCACAACAAACCAATCTTGATGACATATTAATTTATTTACCTCCAGTCACATCAGGTACATGTCAGGCAGGTCTTACAGATACTCAAAGATAATAAATTATTTGTCAAACCAGAGAAATGTATGTTCTCCATTCAGGGTTAGTTCTTATCATTCACCGTTTTTGCATGGATCTGGCCAAAGTCCGGACGGTACTGGATTGGTATTATATTCAAGACTTAAAGGCGTTACAAAGTTTTTTGGGTTTCGCCAGCTACTACTGTAAGTTCATCAAAAACTTTTCGGTAGTGGCCAAACCTCTGATGGACGATTTTGCCAAATAGAAAAAAAAAATTAAGATTTTATTATTTTACTTTCCATTCTTGTAGCTAAACACAATCCAGCTAAGTTTAATATTGAAATGAAGCCCCTGTACCCCCCTCTCTAGGTGCTTCTGTACCAACTCCTCCCTGGTCCAGGATGGTCTCTATATCACAGCCTCCAGCAATAACCTATTGACACATGATTGTGGCAGCCCTCATGTGCTGATATATCACACTGCCAATAGAAGTGGGAAGCGGCACAGAAATCACAAAATAAAGGCAGTGTTTGTGGTAATGCAAGAAACCAGCAAGCAGAGTAATCCACACGTCATACAACAGCCCAACTGTCACGCTGTCTCTGTATACTGGAGGTAGGGGGCCTAAGCTTACCCTAAGCTGGGGCCCTGACTAATCCCTCAACCTGGAGGTACTGTTAAAGGTACAGAGGTCCAGGCCGCCAGCGTAACCCCTACCTCCTGAGGATCCCTGCACCTAAGTAATCTAGTCCTGAGAAGGACCCCGATCACAACAAAAGGGGACAAGTAATAATATGCCCACACACAGTACTTAGACGAACGAGACAGTACAAGGGAAAAACCAAAACCACCTTGCATACAAAAACTACACAACTACAACAGAGGGAACACCAACGGGAAAGGAGATAAATGATAAAGCGAGGAAGGGAAAAAACGCTCCAAATACACTTATCTCTGAAACTCCAAATACCACGATCCGCTCTGTTAGTCTGCATGAAATGCTTTCACCGACACTTCCCTAACAGACCAGCAGGCATTTGAAGGAGTCTCACTACAGCAGCATTGATTGCAGCTGGGCGAGGCTGGACCTGTCTAGCACAGAGAGAGAGAGAATTAACTCCCTCACTGCCGAAAAACACAAAGCACCAAAAAGTCAGCTGCGAGAAGTCAGGCTGTGTAATCGTGACGATCTTCGTGGCGACACACCCGTGACACCAACATGGATGATGAAAAGCTGCGTCTTCAGGCGTCTGTGTAAGAACATCACATTTTTGTTTTCCTTCCAGAATAAGCACCAAATGGAATAGCTGAATGCCAGGATACAGAAACCGGCGGGGGGCAGGGAAGCGCTGTCCGCTGGATTTTGTGCTGGTTTCACAAGCGGTCACCCTGCAGTTTTCTCAGGATAATGCTGTGGAGACTTTTCACAACACATCTAATAATTGTGAACCTTCCACTCACATGTTTATTATCTTGTCCGCTGGTCAGACTGGGGGGGGTGAAAGCTGGACAAGGGATGAAGAATGATCCTTATTACATATAATGGGTGCACTGAGCGATTGTGAAAAGTCGCAGAGGACTGAGAGCAGAAGGGCAGAGGGTTTCCTCTTCCTCACAGGGACCAGCACAGAAGCCGGAGCAGAAGGGGAGACAAGGGCTGAGCCACTTACACAGACAGAAAGCTGAGGAGAGGAGGACATATTATTACTCCAGGAGCCGCTCCATTCATTCCCTATGTGGCATTCAAGCACTGAGCTCGGCTTTTCCGGAGCCCCATAGAGAATGAATGGAGCTGCAGTTGATCCCTGACTTTCCACTCCTTCCCGATCAGACGATGGCTCGCAGCGGTCAGACCCCACGATCAGTAAGTGATCACCGAGCCTGTGGATAAGTTAGATCTCAGCTGCCATAGAAACTCATTGGCACCATGATCATGCCTCCCTCTCCTGTCTAAAGTGCCTAAATGCTGTGGAAGCCCCCTACTGTGTCATACAATGGATTAAGCTTCCAGGATCAAGGTTGGCTCCACTGTGGGCAGCTGAGGCAGAAGCAGGACTTTGCTATACAGCCACACTTCTGCCGCAGATCTTGTAAGGACCTGCCTGATGATAATGTGTCCTATAGAGCAGGTCTTGGTACCGGACTGCCCTGTACATATTTACCACTAGCTGGGAACCAGTTACTTACAAGGTCTAGTTTCGGATGTGTTTCCAGGATCTGTAGTTATCAGCATTTTATCCTTAAGGCCGAGTTATAATATCACTGTAACACTCTCGCCCTGTACCTGTATACCTGCCCTGTGTGCTGCACAAAAGTATATAACAAAATGTGTGTACACAGATATCTATCTCCTGAATGGTATTACTGCTAGATCTCCTGTACATAGAAATATGAGGTTCTTAGCGCACATTTTGAGCAAATTGTGCGAGCCCATCTGCCAACGTCAAGGCGACCTCTTCAGATGGGTCCCTACACTAACATTACACTAACTTACTAACTGGGACTAGTTTTTTGTATTATTATTATTACCACCATTTTTACTATTTATTATTATTGCATTCATGCAATTAATTGTAACTGTTATAAAACGAATTAAAAAAATGTAATTCTAATTTTTTCTTATTATTCTTGTGATTCTAATAATGGTATTTCTAAAATCCCTATGCCTAAAGCTGTTGATCCAGAAGAAGGCAAAAACCCCAGGACACCTTCAGCCAATTTGTGTCACAGGGGAAAAATTCCTTCTTGACCCCGGGAAAAGGCGATCAGTCCTAGGACCCTGGATCAAACCTAATAATGTTACTACAAGTTATATAATATTACACTAATTATTGTACTACTGGAGTTATTTTAATTTGTTTTTATAAATCTATTTGATATGGTTATTATTACATTGTGCTATCTTATTACAGTATTATTCTTCTTTCCTTTCACTACTAATACTGCCCTATACCTACAGTGTTGATCCAGAAGAAGGCAAAAACCCCAGGACACCTTCAGCCAATTTGTGTCACAGGGGAAAAATTCCTTCTTGACCCCGGGAAAAGGCGATCAGTCCTAGGACCCTGGATCAAACCTAATAATGTTATTACAAGTTATATAATATTACACTAATTATTGTACTACTGGAGTTATTTTAATTTGTTTTTATAAATCTATTTGATATGGTTATTATTACATTGTGCTATCTTATTACAGTATTATTCTTCTTTCCTATCACTACTAATATTGCCCTATACCTACAGTGTTGATCCAGAAGAAGGCAAAAACCCCAGGACACCTTCAGCCAATTTGTGTCACAGGGGAAAAATTCCTTCTTGACCCCGAGAAAAGGCGATCAGTCCTAGGACCCTGGATCACACTGCTATTCTACCTACTACTATTACTACTGTTATTTTATTACTTTCTTACTATTATCACTAGTATTATTATTCATATTACACTAATATGGATATACTACCACTATATTACTACCATCTCTTTCCCCCTAGGGATCTTAAGGTGCAGTTCTGTCCTCCTATTCTGTCCTCCTCCTCTTCCATCCTCCTCCACTTCCGTCCTCCTCCTCTTCCGTCCTCTTCCTCTTCCGTCCTCCTCCTCTTCCGTCCTCCTCCTCTTCCGTCCTCCTCCTCTTACATCCTCCTTCTCTTCCGTCCTCCTCCTCTTCTGTCCTCCGCCTCTTCCGTCCTCCGCCTCTTCTGTCCTCTGCCTCTTCCATCCTCCGCCTTTTCTGTCCTCCGCCTCTTCCGTCCTCCTTCTCTTCCGTCCTCTTCCTCTTACGTCCTCCTCCTCTTACGTCCTCCTCATCTTCCATCCTCCTCCTCTTCCGTCCTCCTTCTCTTCCGTCCTCCGCCTCTTCCGTCCTCCGCCTCTTCTGTCCTCCGCCTCTTCCATCCTCCGCCTCTTCCGTCCTCCGCCTCTTCCGTCCTCCTTCTCTTCCATCCTCCTCCTCTTCCGTCCTCCTCCTTTTCCGTCCTCCTCCTCTTCTGTCCTCCTCCTCTTCCATCCTCCGCCTCTTCCGTCCTCCGTCTCTTCCGTCCTCCGCCTCTTCCGTCCTCTTCCTCTTCCGTCCTCCTCCTGAGACGTAATAAATAGCATTAAAGCTGCAGTAATTGTTTATATTATATATACACACTGCTCAAAAAAATAAAGGGAACACTCAAATAACACATCCTAGATCTGAATGAATGAAATATTCTCATTGAATACTTTGTTCTGTACAAAGTTGAATGTGTTGACAACAAAATCACACAAAAATCATCAATGGAAATCAAATTTATTAACCAATGGAGGCCTGGATTCTGAGTCACCCCCAAAATTAAAGTGGAAAAACACACTACAGGCTGATCCAACTTTGATGTAATGTCCTTAAAACAAGTCAAAATGAGGCTCAGTATTGTGTGTGGCCTCCACGTGCCTGTATAACCTCCATACAACGCCTGGACATGCTCCTGATGAGGTTGCGGAAGTTCTCCTGTGGGATCTCCTCCCAGACCTGGACTAAAGCATCCACCAACTCCTGGACAGTCTGTGGTGCAACGTGACGTTGGTGGATGGAGTGAGGCATGATGTCCCAGATGTGCTCAATGGGATTCAGGTCTGGGGAACGGGCGGGCCAGTCCATAGCTTCAATGCCTTCATCTTGCAGGAACTGCTGACACACTACAGCCACATGAGGTCTGGCCCATCTGTGGACGTCTGGCCCTCATCCCACTCTCATGGAGTCGGATTCTAACCGTTTATGCAGACACATGCACATTTGTGGCCTGCTGGAGGTCATTTTGCATGGCTATGGAAATGCTCCTCCTGTTCCTCCTTGCACAAAGGCAGAGGTAGGGGTCCTGCTGCTGGGTTGTTGCCCTCCTATGGCTCCCTCCACGTCTTCTGGTGTACTGGCATGTCTAATGGTAGCGCCTCCAGCCTCTGGACACTACGCTGACAGACGCAGCAAACCTTCTTGCCACAGCTCGCAATGATGTGCCATCCTGGATGAGCTGCACTACCTGAGCAACATCTGTGGGTTGTAGAGTCCGTCTCATGCTACCATGAGTGCGAAAGCACAACCAACATTCAAAAGTGACCAAAACATCAGCCAGAAAGCATTGGTACTGAGATGTGGTCTGTGGTCTCCACCTGCAGAACCACTCCTTTATTGAGTGTGTCTTGATAATTGCCAATAATTTCCATCTATTGTCTATTCCATTTGCACAACAGCATGTGAAATTGATTGTCAATCAGTGTTGCTTCCTAAGTGGACAGTTTGATTTCACAGAAGTTTGATTTACTTGGAGTTATATTCTGTTGTTTAAGCGTTTCCTTTGTTTTTTTGAGCAGTGTATATTTTCTCATGTCATGTATTTACTACTAAAAGTAATTTTTTACATTTAGGTTTCATTAAGTGTTTTTCACCGGCTATTACAGACTTATTGTTTCCCTGCACATTCAAGTTTTGTGTTTTCTTTGGGCATAGATCAGCTAATAGGAACTCAGGAAAAAAAAACAGATGAAAGATCTACAAACTCTCCCTTAAGACTAAGGAGCTCACTGATAGATTCTCAGTTAGCTAATTTTGCAGCCAGCAATAGACAGTGCAGCACAGATGCTACAGAAGGCAACATTTTTAATGAAACTCAATTACAGAAATCGATTTTAGCCCCAAATACTTGCATTAAAGTAAAAAAAATGGCCCCAAAGCTGGACAACCGCTTTAACTCCTTACCAACATCTGCCGTACATGTATGGTATAAGTCAGTAGCGGGTGTATGGAGCAGGGTCAGCTCACCCTGTACATGGCAGATAATGGCTGTGACAAACAACCAGGACCTGCCTCTAACAGCTGCGAGTGGAGCGAAGATCTGCCCACCACTGTTAACCTGTTCAGTGCTGCTGTCAATCTCTAACAGCAGCATTAACAGCGCGCCAGCATTGGGACGCGTCGTTCCATACGCCCATCGGCGCTCCTGCGACGCGATCATAGGGCGCCGATGGACTGCTATGACATCCGGGGGTCTGCTGAAGCCTCCGTGCCTGTCATCATAAAGCTTCATTTGGGCTGTAAAGAAGACCGTGGTTTTGCTATATGGAGCATTACTGTGGTATCGCTGTATATAGCACAAGCAATCAGATGATGTATACAAATACAGTGAAAAAAAGTATATATATATTTATTAAAACCCCACACGTTCAACTCACCTCCCACTAAAAATAAAGATAATAAAAATATACACTTTTGTGGTTTGGTCTCTTTCAGAGAAATACAATCTATCAAAATATAAAAAAAAAAAACGATCAGTGAACACAGAAAAAAATTCAAAAAGACAAAATTGCATTTTTTCGTTCGCCTCAATACTGCAGAAAATCCTGTAAGAAGCGATGACCATGACATATGTGTCCCAAAATGTTATCAATAAAGTCCTCTTGCCCTTCAAAAAATAAGCTCCCACACAGCTCCATCAACCCGGAAACTGAAAATGTTTCGGGTCTCAGAAAAAATGGTGACAGCATCAAAAAAAAGTTTTTTTCTTTTGCCAAAACTATTGGAGAAGTTTGGTCTTGCTGTAATCACACTGAGGAGTAGGATCCTATTACCAGGTCATTTTTACCACACAATGTACGCCGTTAAAACCGTTCCCAGAAAAACAATGTCAGGCTTTTTTTTTCGCACTTTTACTGCACTTGAAATGTTTTTCCCGTTTTCTAGGACTATGTGGTAAATGAATGGTGTCATTTATAAGGACAGCTCATCCTACAAAATAACAAGACCTCACACTATGTGGACAGATATCAAAAAGTTATAGCCCTTGGAAAAAGCGGAGGAAAAAACATAAAAAAAACATAAATTGGTTATGTCGGGAAGGGGTAAAGCTGAAGAAACGCATGTAAGAGCAGAATATGGAGGAAGGTCAGATATCACAGACTGGTGGATACTACCTGCTCCATCGCTGGCAGAATACTCCACCCCCATGGTGTCCGCTGATATCTTCTCTTGTAGAAACGTCTCCAAACTCTATAAAACATCGGGAACAGTCAGCAGAGGGTTTGATGATTGGCTCATATTGGCGATATACTCAGGGGCATTACTGGGGCCAGGGAAGATTGGGAATGAATAGCGTATTGACTGTTAGAGATGTGATCTCTTCCATTAAAGGGGATGTCTAGTTGGAACAAGTTATCACTGATCTCTGGATAGGTGATGACCTGTCCCAGTGGGAGCACCCCTTTATTATGTGGTATATATGGAGGATGTGATATCATGCAGAGTTCTAGCAGTATTACACTTCGGTCCGTTCTGCGTGCATCTGGGCCATTCCCTATGGAGGAGCGGAGCTGGGGGTAAATATCAGGATCTCGTCGCTGGATCCATCCAGATGGGAGATGTAACGAGTGCGGCGCCCCCCACTGGTGTCTCAGCGTATTATGTGTTGGGGAATAATAACTTATTGTCTGGTAAATGTGCTGACTCCTGTCAGTTGTGGTCGCTGAGTGCGTGTGATGGGATGTGGCTCCGTCCGTTATATTATATCACGTCTTATACCTATAATCTCTCGCTGATCGCAGGTGTCTGTCTTCACACTCAGATGAGAAGGAACAAACTGACGATATAGGACTTTTTTTTTTTTTTCCAAATTCAAACCGAGCAATCCTATTGGCTGAGTATGAAAGCAGTTACCATGGTGACAGAAGTAGCAGCAAATTTAAAGGGACAAAACACTAATATTGTACTAAAGTGTATTTTATTATATATTTCACATAACTGACTGGGTACACCTTGGTGTGGGTGGGATGGCTTTTTTTAAATCAAAAACCATGTTTACTAAGTACCCTATATTATATATATTCACTGCTTTTTACTTACTTATAGCAGGGTATATGCTCATATTGTTTCTATCCTAAGTTTATCTATTTTCTAATAGAGACATGACCAGTCCTCTTTAGAATTTTATAGTGACCCCATTGAGGTCATGGACTGATATTGGGGATTGCAGAGTTGGGGCAAGGTGACAGGTGACAGTAAGTGACATCAAATGAAGGCTATGGTGCATACACAGTAAATCAGTCGTGTTATTCCACAGAAATGCTGTTCTATAAAACACAAAATATCTTCATATGGTGAGGAGTTGTGTTGTGTTTTCATCATTTACATTCTAGCGTGGTGATCACATAAAATGTAAAATTCCTATGAAATAATTACTGAATGACAGTAGCCTGTATCCCTGGAGGACAAGTCATTTACCGCTTTACCAGGTTTGATGTTCTAATGCATTTTGATGTTTCAGTATTTGTATATATGTATATATATATTTTTTCCCCTCTTAAGGGTATTCAAGCGCAGACGGTGACCAACTTCTTCCTCGCCTTTGAAGCACAGCTTTCAATTATTCCTGTCGTAAACAAGGTAAAAAGCTTAGAGCCGAACACTATCAGACTCCTTCAGTCCCGCAGCAGGTAAATCTGTGAACATCGCCGGCACTCCTGCTGTTCCTAGTACCGATCCCTCTATGAGCGGCTGTGCAGTAATGAAGGCAGGATTCACCCAAACTTGCTCGTCTTTTTTTTCGATTTCCAGTTCTGGTAATTAGTTATACACTTGTGTATATCCAGTGGTCAACTCAAAACCTGTGTATGGAAAATCAATTGTTTGCTGTATGCATCGCATTTGTAGCATGCACACTATTCATTTCATTATGGAGCGGAGTAGGAGGAGACTTTCATTACTGTTCCCTTTACTTCCTCCCTGCTGATAGGAAATGCCATGCTGTTTGCTTGTGTCCTGTGATTACAGCAGCCTGCAACAGTTTTCAAGCGTGCACTTCCCGGCTCAGGCATCAAGCAGTAAATGATAAAATTAAAACGCTGCTATCCCTTTGTTAGTCACTTTTTTATCTTCTTCCCCTTCTACGAATGCTGTAGTCCGTTATTCTAGAACTGCTCTGAAAATGGTTCTCTCTGGAGTGTTGGGATTTGGGTTTAGGGTGGGTTAGGGAATTGAAGTTCAGATACTTTGTTCATGTTTTATACTATGGAATTACTATGTCATGTATGTTATTTGAAAGATGGAAAATTTGTATTTGGAGTTTTTCAATAAAAATTATTTGATTAAAAAAAAGTCATGAAATTAAAATTCCTCCCGTTCTTGAGAAAGAATAGGATTTTTACTAAGAGGTAAATTGCACGTTCCTTGTTTTACAGGCACTTTACATTTTTGCTAGTTTTGTGCGATTACACAATCCCTTCTAAAGGCCAGTGCCAGTTGTACATCTCTCCCTAAACTCTTGTTCAGCACTATATTTTATGCCAGTTTTATTATATGGTTTCTAGATTTTGTCCAGCTTTGATAAATAATTAGTATTTATACTTTTGCTTTTAGATAGACTTGAAGAATGCAGATCCGGAGAGGGTGGAGAAACAAATTGAGAAGATGGTTGACATTCCCGCTAGTGACTGTATCCGGGTACAATGCGCTCCAGATCAAAATCATTCCTGTAGGCAAATTTAACTTCGCTGTCTGTACCTTGTCTTTTATTTTTTTTTCTACAAAATTTGGCTGGAAAAGGGGCAATGTAGCGAGGAATTTTCATCAATTTTTGGTGTTAAAAAAACACGAAACTATTTTGTAACGCATCATTTTTGCGCAAAAATGTGCAGCTTCCTATTTTACAGCACTCTTGCAACTTTTAGAAACTTGACTTGGTAAGCTACACAGGTCTAAGAATGACTGTTGACATTAAAAGTGGATAAAGATACACCGTGGCTCAGTGGTTAGCATTGTTGCTTTGCAGCACTGGGATCCTGGGTTCAAATCCCACCATGGACAACATCTGCAAGAAGTTAGTATGTTCTCCCCGTGTTTGCGTTGGTTTCTTCTGGGTTCTCGGGTTTCCTCCCACACTCCAAAGACATACTGATAGGGAATGTAGATTGTGAGCCCCAATGGGGACAGCGATGATAATGTCTGTAAAGCGCAGCGGAATAGGATGGTGAGTGAAGGTAAGTGAGTAAAATAAATAAAGATGGAAGTGCTACATAAACATTTATCAAACATCGTGCAACTCTTTGATACATTTGGCACAAATAATGGTAACACAACCACAAGCAAAACTGACCTGAGGAAGTCCCTTTATGATACATTTTTCGGAAAGAATTTGGAAGATTTAAAGCGTTAGAAATGAACAAGATTATCCAATATCACAGAAAAAGGAAAAGTCTCCAGATGTTTTTATGCCGGATGCCGGTATGTGTCCATACCTAAAGAAGAGCTGTCAGAAGAATGGGTAAGGAATCCTTTAGTAAACATAAATATCCATAGGGGTTTTGAGTGTTAAAAAAAAAAGATCATCTAAAAGATTTTGTGATCTGCGTTTACATGATTGTAATAACATTACAGCCCCATTCAGACTTACAGGTTTTATCCATGAGAAACTGAGCAGAACGATATATAGGTTTGTGGGAGAAGATTCAGTATAAATTGTATTTCATTCATTAGATTTGAGAGTCCTCAGTGGTTGATACCTTTAATGGCTAACTGAAAAGATGGAAACAAATTGCAAGCTTTCCAAACTGCTCAGGCCTCTTCATCAGGCAGACCTGAGACCTGAGTAGTCTGGAAAGCTTGCAATTTGTTACCATCTTTTCCGTTAGCCATTAAAAGGTATCAACCACTGAGGACTCTTAAATCTAAATACTCTTCTATCTACTGGCTAACACAGTACAAAGATAGATATTTTTCCTGTATCAATTTATTCAGTGGAATCCTGCTGTTTGTATAGATGAGTCCAGTGGGCGGTCATGCTAGTGATTGACAGCTATCTTTGCCTGCATGGTCATACAGGGAACTGTCAATCACTTAGGACCGCCCACTGGACTAGTGTACATACTGCAGGACTTTCTCTGCATAAAATGCAAGTCTTACTGACTCTCTTCCCACAGATATGTCTATCAGTCTGATCAACTTCTCTGCTCTACAACATCCCCCTACAGATCTTATTCCATTTCAACATGACAGGTTCCTTTAATCACCTGCAGATGACATAAGTAGCCATGTTCTGTGTGGCTTACGGAGGGGCTTGATTGCTTGTCAGCTTCAAACAGGTTTCATTTCTTGTGATTCATTGGAGCCGAGGTCTAAACTGTATTAAGAAATTAATTTCTCTGTTTATTTCTATTAGATCTCGGCGAAGCTTGGAACAAATGTGGAAAGTGTTCTTCAAGAAGTTGTCAGGAGGCTTCCACCGTGAGTATGGACTAATGCATCTTCTCTTTATTAAAGGGAACCTGTCACCTTTAAAAATGCTATGTACCTGCAGGTATAGGGTTAATCTGCAGATAAATATTGTTACAATGTTGCCCGGCCGCCTTATTGATAATGCAGGTACCGGGAGAAAATTAACTTCTTTCCTCCCTGCAGCCGCCGGCCTTCACTCATCGTTGTGCACGGAGCGGCTACAGTCTTGGATCACAGCACCGCTCACTATATCGGAGGTGACAGCTGTAAACCTGGCCCGGATTTTGATTGACAGCTTGCTCTGCACAGATGCGCTGCAGAACCACTTACAATCTGAGTGAAGGAGAGTAGTATGTTCACAGATAGAGAATATGGCTCATTCACGTGCGGATCTGCTCCACGTCCGATTACATATTTGTGGGAGAAACCCTAGTGGCAGCCTCATATTTCTGACATGGATCCTCTAGCACTATTTGTGAAACTGCGGCTCCCAGCATAACTTGATGAGAGACCGTCAGCCTGCTGGGACCTGTAGTTTCACTACAGCAGGATTGTCACAAGCTGCGGACCTCCGCTCACTCCAGCACTGGTCGGCATTTTCAGCACGTGAACGTACGCCATGCTTTCCGGAGACACAAGGGTGTAGATAACTTTATCAAACCCTTGACTGTAAGTTTGCTGAACCCTAAGTGGATTCGATTGTTCCCACAGTTTCAGTTTTGGACCATTTAAGGGGAATTTACAGGGTTCTGGCCACTGACCAGGGGGATCAGTATCCCTGTATGTCTTTGTATATACTTGATAAAGACCTATAACAGGTCGAAACGTTATGTGATGGCAGAATAAACTTTGTCTTTTGGAATTCATCACCCCGGACTGAACGTGGTTTACTTACCTTTATACCCCTTAACAGGATGTCTTATTTTTGTGTTTTAGTCCCAAAATTGAAAAGGGCAGCCCTCTTAAAGCCCTGCTGTTTGACTCAACGTTTGATCACTACAGAGGCGTGGTAGCAGCATCGCCCTGTGTGGAGGTGACGTGTGTAAAGGCAATAAATCGTGTCTGCCCACTCTGGCAAGTGCTATGAAGTCAATGAGGTTGGCATACTGACCCCAGAGGAAGTACCAGCTGAAAAACTATTTTTTTTTTAATAATCTTATTAGCCTTTCCCTCTGTCTTCACCAATCAGCCCTCTGTATTGATGATCAGATCAAAGATCTAGACAGGGATTGTCTCACGCTGCATCTCCTTCCTGATTGTATCACTGAGAAGACAGAAGCTGCCCCATCCCATTCTCCAAGAAATGCAGAACCCGATGCATCTGCTGTCCGTGATCCGCTTATTGTCAGAGGACATCATTAGGGACTGCATTTTCTCATTGCTTAAGAAATTGTTGGGGGATCCTGCTAATCGCTGAATAATAAAACTGCAGCACCGCTCCATTTAAGGCAGTGTTTCCCAAACTCCAGTCCTCATGGCCCCCAACAGGTCAGGTTTTCCCCCCAACAGGTCATGCTTTCAGGATTTCCTCAGTATTACACATGTGATGAAAGTATCATCAAGGAATCAGGAATTCTCTCACCTGTGCAATACTATAGAAATCCTGAAGACATGACCTGTGGGGGGCCGGGGGGACTGGAGTTTGGGAAACACTGATTTTAAAGGTACTGTCAGCACAGAATGACTGTTGAAATCAAGTACAAGCACTCCATGGATCACGGCGTGGGCCAATCATTTCTATACACCATCCCACCTACTTGTTTTACCTCTGTCTCCTTCCTTCTCTGGTTCTATGAAGCCAGAGCTATCAATCAAAGAAGAGAAGGGTGTGGATAGAGGGAAAACAAGCAGGTGGGAAGGTGTATATAAATGATTGGCCCCGTCATGAAGCACCGAGAGTTGGGACTTAGTTTGAACAGTCATTCTGTGCTGACAGTCCCTTTAGGTGGACGAGATCCAGATGCAGCTCATTTCACCGCGTAAGGTTGTTTGCCCACTATGCGCTCTCCACGGCGTCTCCAGACTCTGTCTCGTCTGTCGCATGAGCTCAGTCTGAACCTGCTTTCATCTATGAAGAGCACAGGGCGCCAGTGGCGACTTTGCCAATCCTGGTGTTCTGTGGAAAATGCCAAGTGTCCTCCACGGTGTTGGGCTGTACACATGCACATTTGTGGCCTGCTGGAGGTCATTTTGCAGGGCTCTGGCAGTGCTCCTCCTGTTCCTCCTTGCACAAAGGCGGAGGTAGCGGTCCTGCTGCTCTGTTGTTGCCCTCCTACGGCCCCCTCCACGTCTCCTGGTGTACTGGCCTGTCTCCTGGTAGCGCCTCCAGCCTCTGGACACTACGCTGACAGATGCAGCAAACCTTCTTGCCACAGCTTGCATTGATGTGCCATGCTGGATGAGCTGCACTACCTGAGCAACTTCTGTGGGTTGTAGAGTCCGTCTCATGCTAGCACGAGTGTGAAAACACAGCCAACATTCAAAAGTGACCAAAACATCAGCCAGAAAGCATTGGTAATGAGATGTGATCTGTGGTCCCCACCTGCAGAACCACTCCTTTATTGAGGGTGTCTTGATAATTGCCAATAATTTCCATCTATTGACTATTCCATTTGCACAACAGCATGTGAAATTGATTGTCAATCAGTGTTGCTTCCTAAGTGGACAGTTTGATTTCACAGAAGTTTGATTTACTTGGAGTTATATTCTGTTGTTTAAGTGCTCCCTTTATTTTTTTGAGCAGTTTACTTTTTCCCCCACTGTATATAGAGAAGATGCATAGCCCAAAAAGGGTGTTCTGTGTACCTATGTTCCCTGGAACTTGTAGGGTCTTATTTGTGGACCTAGGAAGGGGAAAATATTAAAAAATCCCCAAATCACCTCCCAAACCAGTGCCCTCTTATACTCATTGTTGTGTATCCCGCCATTATTCTGACATCACCATCAGGCAGGGGTGTAATGTGAGCACTACTTCTTCTGGCTTAGATGAAATATGAATGCTGCAACCAATCAGAAGCTGCAACACTCATGCGTTGCCCCAACCGGTTGTTAACCTCATGTAACCAGTGGGGTATGCAGCGCTGGTCTGGAGACATCAATTTCTTTTCGTTTTCTCACCTCCCTTGGCCCATCAATAGTTGGTGTCTAGTAGTGGACAACCCAATTAAAGGGTTATTTCCCTCTGAGATATATCCACCGAAGAAGCCATAAATGGCTAATAGATGTTGGCTCCACCTCTGTAGCCCCCCGCAGCTATCGAGATAAGGCTGTATCTCTAGGTAATATGAACATAGAAGTGGCTGTGCATGATAGGCTTTCTCCATTCACTTCTATGGAGGTTCAGAATAATACAAAGGGCTGTAGATGTGTTAATAAAGACTACAATGGAAGTCTACTAACAATACACGGGCACTGATTCCCTGTGGGCACCTGAGATCAGCCACTGAAGCTGTAGGGGGCAGTGTTAGCTTATATGTGCACATTTATATGGAGGGTGTTTGTACATATCCCTATGGACCTGTGTCACATCTATGGATTATTTTACATAAATGAACACTGTCCCATTGTGCAGCAAAGGTCTATACAATAAACTGTGTACACCGCTGTCCAATGAGGATAATAGAACTGTACTGGTTATTGTATCATTATGGGATCTAATTGATGGCTGTCGTAGCGAAGTGTTTTAATAATTAATTTACTACATCTTTTTACAGAAAACCACATTGGCAGCACGGCATATACAGTAAAATGTTACATGCATATCACATCAAGTGAAAAATCCCCATGGAAATGCCTCTACTAAAGCACGCTGCTATAAAAAACACTCTGTAAAGTAAGTCCACGCTGCAGCATGAATATAACGGGCCAACTAGAAAACAGGTTTGGCAAAAAAATGTATCCATCAGATAGATGTCAACTGTATACTTTTATAATATAGATCTGGACAGGGGTATATATAGCATAGACAGGATTGGGTTTATTAAGGATTGCATTCATACGACAACCCTACAAGGGAACCAGTCACGTGAAAGAAAGGCTATTAACCTGCAGATATGCAGTTAATCTGCAGGTTAATGGTCAAATGTATATAGAGGTCTCAAAAAGTCAGAAATCATAAAGGGATCTAATAATAAAATGTAACCTTTATTTATACAATGCTAAAAAGACATAAATATGATCTAGGACATAAACAAAAACTGCACCCAAAACGTGAAAATATATGAAATAAAAATATTATTTTTAAAACCAATTCAAATAGCTGTATGTGAACCTCTCTGATGACCCTCAACTGCTCCCATGAAGGGAGGAAAAAAAGCCCCATGTTTAGGAAGTTGGTGAAATGACGTTGAAGGGAAAGGATCTAGGCTGAGGTCCTGGACCCATGGATGAATGGCCTATGGAGTTTGAAGATCGGTTGATCACTGGGCTGGATAAATGTGCTACAGTTGTGGAATCTGTCGTCTGGATTTGATGAACTTTCTTAAGGACTGTTGCTACTGGATACCTGTGTCTCTATTGTTTTATCTTGTCGTCTGGAGGAGCGAGGAATGTGAATACAAACTATACTGGTTGGCGATACGAAATCTGTGAGCCAACCAAAAGTTGGGAAACAGTGAGTATCGCCTGGTACAAAGGCAGTTGAACTACCGCCCCAGGAAGAGTATCTTGTGCACTGGGGGCAATGTATTTTGGCCATTTACCTAGAGTTGTAGTAAAACCTTGGATGTAAGAGATAAACTATTGTTGCATCGTTAACTTGTCTAGGTGATTATTGCAACCCACAACCTCAGATCTTCACATACAGGATTAGAAAAACATTATTGTTTTCTTTCAAAAGCAATATCACATCTGTCCATAGATTGTGACTGGCATTGGACTTCAGCTCTACTGAAATAAATGGAGCTGAGCTGCAATACCACACTGAACCTGTAGACAGGTTGTGGTGCTGTTTTTAGACAAAAAAACACAAGTTTTTAATCATGGACAACACCTTTGAAGTGTTAGGCTGCGTGCTCACTATGCGTTTTTCAAGTGTTTTTGCCGCCGAATTTCCGCAGCGAAAACGCTTAAAAAACGCTTGGTAATACGTGCCGCATGGTCCCCAATGATAATCCGCATGTGCTGTGCACATGCTGCGGAAATTTCCGCTGCGGATTATCATTGCTGAAAAATACGCAGCATGTCCATTAATTTTGCGGACACGCAGCGTAATTGCCGCCATTGACTTGCATTGAATCGCTTAATATCCGCATGACTACATGTGCACATGCGGATATTAAGCGATTCAATGTGCGGATGGTACCCGGGTCTGGAGAAGAGGGGACTCGGGTACCATAGAACGTTGCGTGACCTGTCACATGACTAAATGACATCATGAAAGGTCCTTTCACACCACCGCGAGCCGCACAAGAGACCGGACGCAGCGGAGAAATGACCGGGGGCCATCAGAAGGTGAGTATAATGTTTTTTTTATTTTTTACCATTGTTATTCTTTTTTTTTAACTATTAACTTGGTCACACTATATAAATCCATGCCGGTTGCATGGATTTATATAGTGTGACCAAATTGTCAAGCACTTTTATAAGCAATGCTAAAATCGCTTGGAAAAGCGCTTGATAACCCGCATGCAGAAATGCATGCAAAAACGCTTGACAAACGCTTCTACCTGGCAAGAAAAACGCATGTAAAATCCGCATGCGTTCTTCCTGCCAGGGAGATGCAGCATTTCTGCATCGTGGGCACTTAGCCTTATGCAGTACTTCTCTCTTTTGTCAGATATTCAGGTGTAGTGAAACACTGCTGTACTCCCAGGAATAGCATTCACATTTTTACAACAGGTTCCCAGGGTCCGCCCGTGGTGTAGAGCTCCAGAGACATTTTTTTCTCTCTATTATTAATTAACGCTTATAATATTCTAAATCCAGATGTAGCAGCCACTAATAAGACAGCTGTAGTCCACTACTAGCGCACAGTGATGTGGTGCGCTCCACTATTAACATAGCACAGCATATGGCGGCTGCTATATCAGTACTCTAGAATATAAAAAATAATTTCCATATTCTAAATATACATGAGTGCAAATAATAATTATATTATAGCGCCAACATATTCCGCAGCAATTTACAATACTTGTAAAAACAATATCAGACATTACATTGTAACACATAATTCAACAAAAACTAAAAGGAGTGAGGGCCCTGCTCGCAAGAGCTTACAATCTATTACAAAATAGCGGGATGAGCAAAAGGGGCTTGTATTGTATAGTCCAGTCGTCATTGTAATAAATAGGGGTATTCACATAACGCTTCATGAACCAGTCATCAGCCAGTACCTGTATAAGGACAGATACAAAGTGCTACTGAGTGCACGGATTGTTGAGAATAGATGACAGAAGGTACAAGATTCTAAGAATTTAAGAAGAGAGAACGGGCAATGATTAGATTAGTGAGGTACTGTGATAGGCTAGTCTAAAGAAATGTGGTTTTGGAGCACACTTAAAACTGTAGATACTGGGAATTAACCAGATTGTTTGGGGTAATGCATTTCAGAGAACTGGAGTAGCATGAGAGAAGTTTTTGAGTGGGAGGTTTGGATTATAGAGAATGTCAGGGTACAGTCATTAGCAGAACAGAAAACGGAGATAGGGTGGTAGATAGAGGTGAGGGAGGAGATGCAGGGTGGTACAGAACTGTGGAGAGTGTTGTGGGTGATATTGATAAGTTTATATTGTACTCTTTAGCAGATGCAACCAGTGCAATGACTGGAATAGGGTAGAAGCATCGGTGTAACAGCTGGACAGAAATATGAGCCCCGCTGACGCATTTAGGATGGATTGGAGAGAAGAGTTTAGTAAGAGAGAGAATATTTAGTAGAGTTGCGGTAGTCCAGCTGAGAATGAATCAGAGCAAGGGTTCAAGCATACAACCTATTATATCGGACGAGTGTTATCCTTGGTTTTCACGGATAGCCCTCGTATCCATGTTATTATATGGGGCTGTGCACTTGACCCAGTCATCCGAGGGGAAAAAAAAATAAAAAATTGGTGACATGTCATATTTTCATCCGAGTGTTGGATCAAAATTGGCAATGCAAGTCTATGGGTCCGTGGAAAACATCTTACCTCACTCGGTAGACATCCGAGTGCAGTCCGATGTCCACGGACTGCAATAAATCGAGAAGGGTGAACAACATATTTTTTCCCACCTCTTAATGTGACTGGAAAGCCTAAATGGCAGTGGATCAGGCCTTCCCTTGGCCTCCGGCAGCTTATCGGTACCCCACAATCGCCTTAGCAGGAACTGCTCCATTTAAATGCCGATGTCAGAAATTGACAGCAGAATCTAAATGGTTAATAGAGATGAGCGGTGTTCGACTAGAACTGTTCGCCAATCTCAAATTCGAGCTGTTTTGGGCGGTGTTCGAGTTGTTCGACGAACCCGAACGATTTGCAAAAAATTCGGCTGTTCGAGGTTATGTTCGATAACTGTTCGTGCACCAAAAGCTTGTCCTGCATGTCTGGCGCTATTTAGAGCACCAATCATGCAGGGATTGTCTGCCACTCACTGTAATGCCACAGCCATGGTGGTTGTGGCATTACAGTGATTGCCCAAATCGATGGGAACAGTGTCAACAGTGAAACATGAAAAGCCGGCAATTCAGCAGCAGCATACACCGGTACCCGACAATTTAGAACCGAAAGAATAGAGCTTCACACATAGATTAGATAGATATAAACATGTCAGTCACACATATAAGAAGCACAGTGACAGTGTTGGTTACTGCACTTGTCATTTAGCGTAAAGGATTTATCAAAAAAAATAATAGTGTTTTCGTGCACCGTCTCTTTAAAAAAGCCGGCCGGCAATTCAGCAGCGGTACCCGACAATTTAGAATAGAAGGAATAGAGAATCACACATAGATTAGATAGATAGAAACATGTCAGCCACATATATATGAAGTACAGTGACAGTGCTGCTTACTGTACTTGTCATTTAGCGTAAAGGATTTATCAAAAAAAATATTAGTGTTTTCATGCACCGTCTCTTTAAGAAAGCCGGCCGGCAATTCAGCATCTGTACCCGACAATTTATAACAGACAGAATAGAGCTTCACACATAGATTAGATAGATAGAAACATGTCAGTCACATATATATGAAGTACAGTGATAGTGTTGGTTACTGTACTTGTCATTTAGTATTAAAATAAAGGATTTATTATTAAAAAAAATGGCGTGGGGTTCCCCTTAATTTTAGGCTCTAGCGGAGGTTAAGCAGACGGCTGGGGCAGATGTTTGAAGCCTGGGAAGGGGGTAATACCCACGGAGCTTTCCAGGCTACTAATATCAGCCCCCAGCTGAATACATAGCCTTTACTAGCTATTAAAATGGGGGACCCCCCAAAAAAAATGACGTGGGGTCCCCCCTAATTTAATAGCTAGCAAAGGCTAGGCAGACAGCTGGGGGCTGATATTAATAGCCCAGGAAGGGAGCCATGAATATTGGCCCCCTCCCAGGCTAGAAACACCAGCCGTCAGCCGCCCCAGAAATGGCGCATTCATAGGATGCGCCAATTCTGGCACTTAGCCTCGCTCTTCCACGCTGCCCTGGTGCGGTGGCAGGGGGTAATAGGGTTGGGGTTGATGTCAGCTTATAATGCCAGCTGACATCAAGCCCAGGTTAGTAATGGAGAGGCGTCTATAAGACACCCCCATTACTAACCCCATAGTCAAAGTTAAAAAAAACACAAACACCCAGAATAAAGTCCTTTAATTGAAATAAAGACACAATCCTTTATTGTTCTAAATTAAACCATACTTACCGTCACGCCCATTCCAGCTGAAGCCAACGATCTCCTGCAATAAAAGAAAAATAATAAAGCAACCTCATCCTTACCTTTCCATGGTTCCCACGACAGCTTCAGCTCTGCTACATCGAGATGACAGGCTGGACCGCAGCAGAACGCTGCCATCCAGCCTCTCATCCCGCAGACACTGAGAAGCGCAGGCTTACTTGCGCTGCTCAGCGTCTCTCTGTGACGACATCCAGATGAGCCGAGTTCATGTCCAATGAACTCAGCTCACCTCCTGCACGTCACTGACAGCGTGGGAGAATTCTCCTGCACTCAGTGCTTCAGCGTGAGAATTCTCCCGCTGAAGCGCTGAGTGCAGGAGAATTTTCCCACGCTGTCAGTGACGTGCATAAGGTGAGCTCATGTCCAATGAACTCAGCTCACCTCCTGCACGTCACTGACAGCGTGGGAGAATTCTCCTGCACTCAGCGCTTCAGTGTGAGAATTCTCCCACGCTGAAGCGGTGAGTGCAGGAGAATTTTCCCACGCTGTCAGTGACGTGCATGAGGTGAGCCGAGTTCATTGGACATTAACTCGGCTCATCTGGATGCCGTCACAGAGAGACACTGTGGAGCGCAAGCAAGCCTGCGCTTCTCAGTGTCTGCGGGATGACAGGCAGGATGGCAGCGTTCTGCTGCGGTCCAGCCTGTCATCTCGATGTAGCAGAGCTGAAGCTGTCATGGGAACCATGGAAAGGTAAGGATGATGTTGCTTTATTATTTTTCTTTTATTTCAGGAGATCGTTGGCTTCAGCTGGAATGGGCGTGATGGTAAGTATGGTTTAATTTAGAACAATAAAGAATTGTGTGTTTATTTCAATTAAAGGACTTTTTTCTGGGTGTTGTGTTTTTTTTAAATACTTTACTAGAAATTCATGGTGGTCATGTCTAATATTGGCGTGACCCCATGAATTTCGGGCTTAGGGCCAGCTGATAATGCCAAGCTGGCCCTAACCCCTTTATTACCCAGTGAGCCACCGCATCAGGGCCCTGGATGAGTTGGGTACAGCGCCAGAAGATGGCGCTTCTATGAACGCGCCATTTTCCGGGGTGGCTGTGGACTGCAATTTGCAGCGGGGGTGGCCCAGAAAGCTTGGGCCTCCCTGCGCTGCGGATTCCAGCCCCCAGCTGCCTAGTTGTACCTGGCTGGACACAAAAACAGGGCGAAGCCCCACGTCAATTTTCTTTAAATTATTTCATGAAATAATTAAGAAAAAAAGGGCTTCCCTATATTGTTGTGTCCGGCCAGGTACAAATAGGCAGCTGGTGGTTGGGGGCAGCCCGTTCCTGCCTGCTGTACCTGACTGGACACAAATATAGTGCGAAGCCCCACGTCAATTTTTTTTAAATTATTTCATGAAATAATTAAGAAAAAAGGGCTTCCCTATATTGTTGTGTCCGGCCAGGTACAAATAGGCAGCTGGTGGATGGGGGCAGCCCGTTCCTGCCTGCTGTACCTGGCTGGACACAAATATAGTGCGAAGCCCCACGTCAATTTTTTTTAAATTATTTCATGAATTTCCTGAAATAATTTAAAAAAATTGAAGTGGGGCTTCGCACTATATTTGTGTCCAGCCAGGTACAGCAGGCAGGAACGGGCTGCCCCCAACCACCAGCTGCCTATTTGTACCTGGCCGGACACAACAATATAGGGAAGGCCTTTTTTTCTTAATTATTTCATGAATTTCATGAAATAATTAAAAAAAAAGTACGTGGGGCTTCGCCCTATTTTTGTGTCCAGCCAGGTACAACTAGGCAGCTGGGGGCTGGAATCTGCAGCGCAGGGAGGCCCAAGCTTTCTGGGCCCCCCCCCGCTACAAATTGCAGTCCGCAGCCACCCCGGAAAATGGCGCGTTCATAGAAGCGCCATCTTCTGGCGCTGTACCCAACTCATCCAGGGCCCTGGTGCGGTGGCTCACTGGGTAATAAAGGGGTTAGGGCCAGCTTGGTATTATCAGCTGGCCCCAAGCCCAAAATTCATGGGGTCACGCCAGTATTAGACATGACCGCCATGAATTTCTAGTAAAGTATTTAAAAAAAACACAACACCCAGAATAAAGTCCTTTAATTGAAATAAAGACACAATTATTTATTGTTCTAAATTAAACCATACTTACCATCACACCCATTCCAGCTGAAGCCAACGATCTCCTGCAATAAAAGAAAAATAATAAAGCAACCTCATCCTTACCTTTCCATGGTTCCCACGACAGCTTCAGCTCTGCTACATCGAGATGACTGGCTGGACCGCAGCAGAACGCTGCCATCCAGTCTGTCATCCCGCAGACACTGAGAAGCGCAGGCATGCTTGCGCTCCTCACTGTCTCGCTGTGACGGCATCCAGATGAGCCGAGGTCATGTCCAATGAACTCGGCTCACCTCATGCACGTCACTGACAGCGTGGGAAAATTCTCACGCTGAAGTGCTGAGTGCAGGAGAATACTCCCACGCTGTCAGTGATGTGCATGAGGTGAGCTCATGTCCAATGAACTCAGCTCACCTCCTGCACGTCACTGACAGCGTGGGAAAATTCTCCTGCAATCAGCGCTTCAGCGTGAGAATTTTCCCACGCTGTCAGTGACGTGCATGAGGTGAGCCGAGTTCATTGGACATGAACTCGGCTCATCTGGATGTCGTCACAGAGAGACGCTGAGCAGCGCAAGCAAGCCTGCGCTTCTCAGTGTCTGCGGGATGACAGGCTGGATGGCAGCGTTCTGCTGCGGTCCAGCCTGTCATCTCGATGTAGCAGAGCTGAAGCTGTCGTGGGAACCATGGAAAGGTAAGGATGAGGTTGCTTTATTATTTTTCTTTTATTGCAGGAGATCGTTGGCTTCAGCTGGAATGGGCGTGATGGTAAGTATGGTTTAATTTAGAACAATAAAGGATTGTGTCTTTATTTCAATTAAAGGACTTTATTCTGGGTGTTTGTGTTTTTTTTAACTTTGACTATAGGGTTAGTAATGGGGGTGTCTTATAGACGCCTCTCCATTACTAACCTGGGCTTGATGTCAGCTGGCATTATAAGCTGACATCAACCCCAACCCTATTACCCCCTGCCACCGCACCAGGGCAGCGTGGAAGAGCGAGGCTAAGTGCCAGAATTGGCGCATCCTATGAATGCGCCATTTCTGGGGCGGCTGACGGCTGGTGTTTCTAGCCTGGGAGGGGGCCAATATTCATGGCTCCCTTCCTGGGCTATTAATATCAGCCCCCAGCTGTCTGCCTAGCCTTTGCTAGCTATTAAATTAGGGGGGACCCTACGTCATTTTTTTTGGGGGGTCCCCCATTTTAATAGCTAGTAAAGGCTATGTATTCAGCTGGAGGCTGATATTAGTAGCCTGGGAAGCTCCGTGGGTATTACCCCCTTCCCAGGCTTCAAACATCTGCCCCAGCCGTCTGCTTAACCTCCGCTAGAGCCTAAAATTAAGGGGAACCCCACGCCAATTTTTTTAATAATAAATCCTTTATTTTAATACTAAATGACAAGTACAGTAACCAACACTATCACTGTACTTCATATATATGTGACTGACATGTTTCTATCTATCTAATCTATGTGTGATGCTCTATCTTTCTGTTCTAAATTGTCGGGTACCGCTGCTGAATTGCCGGCCGGCTTTTTTAAAGAGACAGTGCATGAAAACACTATTATTTTTTTAAATAAATCCTTTACACTAAATGACAAGTACAGTAAGCAACACTATCACTGTACTTATTATATATGTGACTGACATGTTTCTATCTATCTAATCTATGTGTGAAGCTCTATTCTCTCTGTTATAAATTGTCGGGTACAGATGCTGAATTGCCGGCCGGCTTTTTTAAAGAGACGGTGCATGAAAACACTAATATTTTTTTTAATAAATCCTTTACACTAAATGACAAGTGCAGTAACCAACACTGTCACTGTGCTTCTTATATGTGTGACTGACATGTTTCTATCTATCTAATCTATGTGTGATGCTCTATTCCTTCTTGTCTAAATTGTCGGGTACCGGTGTATGCCGCTGCTGAATTTGCCGGCCGGCTTTTTTAAAGAGAGTGTCTTCTGAGCAGTTTGTCAGCTTTTGGACACCTTTGCAGGTGTTTTCTATGTGTTTCTATGTGTTTTTGTTTGCCTGCCATTGGTTTTAACGGTGTTCGACGGTGTTCTAAGGTGTTCGACGAACAGTTCGACGAACAGTTCCTCGAACATCCCGGTGTTCGACGAACCGAACCGAACCCGAACACTACGGGGGTGGCTCAACACTAATGGTTAACAGCTGCATTTGAGGCTTAGCTCCGGCAATTGCTGTTTGAGACAGATGCCAGCAGTGTGACAGTCAGCGTTTACTGTGTGTGAACCAGGCACAGCTCCTGATCCCGCTTCACACACTCGGTCCCATTCTAAGGCAGAATTTTTAGGTGGGCATCTCACAGGGCAATATTTTGCCACCCATTGAGCTAAACTTCTGACCGTCACCTGAAGCGAGATGCTAATCTGCAGTATATATATAGGACCAGCGACGGACAAATGATTGGTGCAACCTGTGCAGCTACACAGGAGCCCAAATGATAAGGGGACCACTACCACCTCCAAAGCAGCTTCTGTCAGGCACATTGAGCCATATACCTTTTGTTTGTGTTTGTGTGACAGTAATGGGGCATTGCCTCGCACCACTATCAGAGGAGAGATGGTCGCACATGTGCAACTCACTCTCTTGTCTGCTATGACCTATGGAATCTGATTGGGCAACTGCTCCACTTTTCCATGGCACTGGGTGTGACGAGTCACCCTAAGGGTGTGTGCACACATCATCATTTTCGGGTGGAAACTAAAATGTATTGGCTCCTTCCAGGTCCTGACTGCAGGACCTGGAAGGAGCCCATGCATTCTAGCATCTTTACTAGTGAGCCAGCTAGAATGTATGGGCTGTAGTCAGGACCTGGAAGGAGCCCATACAGTCTGGAAGATAGCAGAATCTATGGGGTCCTGTCAGGTTTATATTATTGGAGGCAGGAGAATGTATGGGCTCCTGTCAGGTTTATATTATTGGAGGCAGCAGAATGTATGGGCTCCTGTCAGGTATATATTATTGGAGGCAGCAGAATGTATGGGCTCCTGTCAGGTATATATTATTGGAGGCAGCAGAATGTATGGGGTCCTGTCAGGTTTATATTATTGGAGGCAGCAGAATGTATGGGCTCCTGTCAGGTATATATTATTGGAGGCAGCAGAATGTATGGGCTCCTGTCAGGTATATATTATTGGAGGCAGCAGAATGTATGGGCTCCTGTCGGGTATATATTATTGGAGGCAGCAGAATGTATGGGCTCCTGTCGGGTATATATTATTGGAGGCAGCAGAATGTATGGGCTCCTGTTGGGTATATATTATTGGAGGCAGCAGAAAGTATGGGCTCCTGTCAGGTTTATATTATTGGAGGCAGCAGAAAGTATGGGCTCCTGTCAGGTATATATTATTGGAGGCAGCAGAATGTATGGGCTCCTGTCAGGTTTATATTATTGGAGGCAGCAGAAAGTATGGGCTCCTGTCAGGTTTATATTATTGGAGGCAGCAGAATGTATGGGCTCCTGTCAGGTATATATTATTGGAGGCAGCAGAATGTATGGGCTCCTGTCGGGTGTATATTATTAGAGGCAGCAGAATGTATGAGCTCCTGTCGGGTATATATTATTGGAGGCAGCAGAATGTATGGGCTCCTGTCGGGTATACATTATTGGAGGCAGCAGAATGTATGGGCTCCTGTCGGGTGTATATTATTAGAGGCAGCAGAATGTATGAGCTCCTGTCGGGTATATATTATTGGAGGCAGTAGAATGTATGAGCTCCTGTGGGGTATATATTATTGGAGGCAGCAGAATGTATGGGCTCCTGTCGGGTGTATATTATTGGAGACAGCAGAATGTATGGGCTCCTGTCAGGTATATATTATTGGAGGCAGCAGAATGTATGGGCTCCTGTCGGGTATATATTATTGGAGGCAGCAGAATATATGGTCTCCTGTCGGGTATATATTATTGAAGGCAGCAGAATGTATGGGCTCCTTTCGGGTATATATTATTGGAGGCAGCAGAATGTATGGGCTCCTGTCGGGTATATATTATTGGAGGCAGCAGAATGTATAGGCTCCTGTCGGGTATATATTATTGGAGGCAGCAGAATGTATGGGCCCCTGTCAGGTATATATTATTGGAGGCAGCAGAATGTATGGGCTCCTTTCGGGTATATATTATTGGAGGCAGCAGAATGTAGGGGCTCCTACCAGGTCCTGACTACAGCCCTTATGTGGCGCCCTGCTACGCCTAGGTGCCACAGAACCCAGTATGGTGCATGGATGGACTTCTCTATAAGAGACCCTCACTACATTCATAGACCTCCACCCTTCCACCTCACACCAGCAGAGGGAGCCCGTTAGGGACATATATATAGGGAAGGTGGAGCCTGGAGCTGAGTTAGTTTGGAGTTGTGAGATGTGCTGGCACTTAGACCAGTGAAGAGTAGAGTTGAGCCACCCCCGTAGTGTTCGGGTGCGGTTCGGTTCGTCAAACACCCATATGTTTGCCGAACTGTTCGTCGAACTGTTCGTCGAACACCGTCGAACACCGTTAAAACCAATGGCAGGCAAACAAAAACACATAGAAACACTTACAAAACACCTTCAAAGGTGTCCAAAAGCTGACAAACTGCTCAGAAGACACAACTAACACATGGAAAAGTGACAAGTACATATAGTCATGCGAAAAGGAAAGAGGTGGAGGAGTAAAAGGAGGGGGAGACATAGATATCGGCATGTCATGCCCTTCTAAAATCAAGAAAGGCTGGAGTAAAAATCTAAAATCAGCCTACCAACACCCAGACGTCGTGACAAGAAAATTAAAAAAATAAATATCTTTAGGTAGAATGGCTGTTCCATTCAGAACACTTTCCTTACAAGACGTAGTGGTATCCCCATTGTGAGTTGTGCCAAAAACGGAACCCAATACATTCGGACTAATCCACCATTTGTCATATCCAAGGGGCAGGTCAGTAAACGACAACATCGACGCGGAACCAAGTACAGTAGTATATACTGTACATCCTATGACAAGGCAATCATTTGGATCAAGAAGTTGGGAAGGGTCACCCTAATGGCCAAAACAGACATTGATGCGGCGTTCTGGTTACTTACTACCTGTGCCTCCGAATAGTGTCCACCTATTGGGCTGCTTCTGGGAAGGAGCATACTATATAGATCGTTGTTTTGCCCATGGGGTGGTCCAGATCCTGCTCACTATTTGAGGCGTTTAGTTGCTTCCTCGAATGGGTTGTAATGGACGTTTCTAAGGGGGCACATATTATCCATTACCTCGACAACTTCTTATGTCTGGGCCCAAAAGATTCGCCACAGTGAGAATACACGCGGTAGTCCGCCTGTGAGAAGGAGAGAGCTGGAGGGAGAGCGGACACCACAGAGCCGAGGGGTTAGATGGAGAACGGAAGAAGGAAAGAGAGCGAGGGAGGTAAAGGAGTACAGTGGAAGGCCGACCTGAGCTCCCCCACGTTCCTGCTGGGCGGGGAACAGCCCTGGGAAGAAAAGCCGCTTGCGCATCCCTTTGAGGTTACGGGTGCGAGCGGGCAGAGGGTCTACGCTGGAGTGCGAAGCCGACACGGCCAGTCCGTTCCTGCCCGTGCGACCTCCGTGTCGCCGGGTTTGTGCCAGAGCCGCGGTGGACCCTGACGGCCAGCCCCCCTCTCCCAATACTGGTGCCTGTCCGCTGGTGGGTCGAGCCCCCCCGCGGTGGGGGGGGGGGGGAGTAACATGTGCAGAAGAAAGACCATCTTCCAGCCAAACTAAGATGTCTACTTCTTTTCGTGGACAATATGATACGATCCCTTTCTTACGGATACGTCCATCGCTACAAATTCCAGATGAGGCACAAAAACAGCAGGTGCTTCAACGGATATCAAGTGCTCCTTCAAGTGGGCTCTCCTCAACTTCAACATCACAAATACTCCAGTCCTCAGAGGTGTCACCCCAATCACACTTGCTTCCTCACAGCTCCCAAGTCTCCAGCTGCCGGTCTGAGTATGGGGTAACACAGATGGTTGAGTCTGCAGAGCTGTTTACTCATACTATAGCCTGGGAAATGGAGGTCTGCTCCAGAGCTTCTGTTAATCCAGACGAGGAAATGATCTGCACTGATGCCCAGAATCTTTATGAGTTGGATCCAGGACCAGATGAAGAAGGTTCTGAGCATAATGTAGACCCTCGTTCCCAAACTGTAACTCTTGATGGTGGAGACAATGATGAAGACGATGATGAGACTCAAATACCTGATTGGAGCGACAACTTGATTTTTCGGTCAGGGCAGGAAGAGGTTGGGTCTGAGGACGACGGGTGTGAGAACACACAGGATGATTATGACGAGGTTGGAGATCCCACTTACTGTCAACCCACAGTCAGCCAGTCGATGAGATCAGCAGAGGAGGTGGAGGAGGATGCTATTGACGACGAAGTTAGGTTGCGCCTTCCTGGACAGAGACGGAGTACTGGAAGCACGTCAACAACTGCATCCTCCACCACAACTCTGCCTCTGACCACAAGTCGTGCTAGCTCTTCAGGTCGCATGGGCTCTAAGCCTTGCATAGCCTGGGCTTTTTTTCAGATCGATAAGGATGACCCAACTCGTGTTATCTGTAATATTTGTCACCAAAAGCTAAGTAGAGGCCAAAAAATCCATAGTTTGAGTACTTCATGCATGAACCGTCACATGGATATGAAGAATAAGTTGCAGTGGGAAGCTCACTGTGCTACAATGCAGCCTAGTGGGCCTGGCCAACCACTGTCTGCCCCATCTTGTGCATCCGTGGCCTCTTCATCCTCTGTGACTGGGGGGACAGCAGTCACACATGTTTTTGGACGCAGACCTGCCACCTCTTTACCCGCAACAGCCAGTGTGATTGGCAGGTCATCATTTCATTTGGAAGTGGAAACACCAGCTGATGTTGAGCACTCTCCGACATCGAGAGCACCACCTTTGGATCAAGGCAACCTAACTTTTCCGCCTGCATCTTCCTCACAGACAGTCAGTTTGCCGGGGACACCCTACTCAACCCCGTCTAAGCACAAGAGCCAGCCCTCGGTCCCTCAAATGTGGACAAGTAAAAGACCATTTCCTCCTAGCCATGACAAAGCTAAGAGGTTGAATTTCACCATCTGCAAGCTGTTGGCTACAGAAATGCTGCCTTTCCGCCTGGTGGACACAGAGGATTTTCGAGACCTTATGTCCGTCGCAGTGCCCCAGTACCAGATGCCCAGTCGGCACTACTTCTCAAAGAAAGGTATGCCTGCGCTCCACCAGCTTGTCGCACACAACATCACCGCTTCTTTGAGAAACTCTGTGTGTGACAGGGTGCATTTCACCACAGACACTTGGACGAGTAGGCATGGACAGGGGCGTTACATGTCGCTGACTGGGCACTGGGTAACTATGGTGACAGCAGGACAAGTGGCTGCTGTCCAAGTCTTGCTGTCCCCACTAGTTGTGCATCAATCCTCTTTATCTAGAAGTTCCTCCACTGTTTCTGCCTCCTCTCGGTCCTCCACCTGCACCCAAAGCCTGTCTGGTAATGCCACCCGCTTTCTAACTGCGCAGAAGGGATCCTGCTGTTAAACAATACTTCTTTCTGTATTATTTTTTCTACTGAGGACTTCTCAAAGTATCAATATCACAATATTCTTATAAAAAATGTATCTATTTATTCTTGGATTGTCCATTAAAAAGAATCAGATTGCAGCAGGTACATACAATAATTAGTTATAAAGTAATTGTCCATTTGTCCATAATTAGCTTAATTGTTGAGATTCACCCATCTTTCCTTGGATCCTGGCTGGTAAATCACGTCTTTGTCCAGCACGTGTCCAGGCCTACATGTCAGCTGCTTCTCAGCATGAACCTTCTTCTGTGTCTTGTGGGGTGGGAAGAACAAGAGAGCCCCCCCTTTCTGTACCATGGGCTTGTATAGCCAGTCGTATGGCACACCTGTTCTACATATGGTAGTGAACTAAAAATACACACACAAATAGCGCATGTCAACTAGACACGATGGCTGATGCATAGAACTCAGATTTAAGAAAAATGATTACCCATAATTAACTATTTAACATTCCCCCCTTTTTTTTTGAGGATATAAGAACTTTAACTGAAAATCCTCAAAAGAAGATACATTCATCAATCATTTTTTCTTTCCTTCTTCCTTGGCAATATCATTAAATTTCCATAATAATAATAATAATATCAATATCTGATTATTGTTATATAATGATGTGAATTCATGTTATGGTAAGCCGTGACTAATATTCATTTAATATGTATAATTATACTTCCCTATATCTAAATTGAAGCAATCGCGGGTTCAATCGTCATCGTCTGATGTCATCGGGTCGTCTCGTCTTCTTCTTGGTTCTTTTATAACACAGTCTTTAGATGAAAACTCCTTTGAAATAAATTATAGCGTGTAGATATTGTACAGTCCATAATTGTATTCATCATTGTGCAGTCCATAAACTGTACTCTTTATTAGAAAGATCATGTGTGTCAATTGATAAGAAAACAAAGTCCATGGATGAAATGTAGCTTTAATATCTGTGCGATGTCACCTGGACTTACGTTGGATAGTTCTGGAATCTTCCGTGTCGTCCGCACTGGTCTCATGTCACTTTTGGAACAGATGTGACGTCTTTGGTCAGTAACGCAAGGGTTAACTAGACACTTCCCTGCTTTATATAGCACCATAACCAGTACTCAGTCCTTTATGTACAGGACACATATGCCAGGTATTACCTGTTCACCAGCTTTCATTGAAGCGTTGCAGGTGATAAGAAACCACGGAACGTGATGAAACTTGAACACAACACAGTACATATAGGATCATCGTCCTCTGCCGTCCTGGTGATCAGTGGTGTGAATTGTATTGTATGTAATGGACACAGTCTATTATAACACTCAGCATTCACACCTGTTACCTTCTGAGACTTCCGGATATCGGTTGCTTCTTCTTGTAACTTTTGAGTCTCTTTCATTTATAAAAATTAAAAGTGTTTATTAAGATAAAATTCATAATTGTGATGTCTTGATTGAAGTCTTCATTCCCTAATCTGATACCAAATCTGGCAATTTTTTCTAACCTATAATATCACAGCGTACCATAGCAATCAATAATATCCATCTAATTATTATCAAAACATTAAATAAATTATGTTTGGAATAATAAACAATAATAGATAATGATTCATTATTAATCAAGTTCTTCATGTGATAAAACATGTGCAGAAGAAAGACCATCTTCCAGCCAAACTAAGATGTCTACTTCTTTTCGTGGACAATGTGATAAGATCCCTTTCTTACGGACACGTCCATCGCTACAAATTCCAGATGAGGCACAAAAACAGCAGGTGCTTCAACGGATATCAAGTGCTCCTTCAAGTGGGCTCTCCTCAACTTCAACATCACAAATACTCCAGTCCTCAGAGGTGTCACCCCAATCACACTTGCTTCCTCACAGCTCCCAAGTCTCCAGCTGCCCATCTGAGTATGGGGTAACACAGATGGTTGAGTCTGCAGAGCTGTTTACTCATACTATAGCCTGGGAAATGGAGGTCTGCTCCAGAGCTTCTGTTAATCCAGACGAGGAAATGATCTGCACTGATGCCCAGAATCTTTATGAGTTGGATCCAGGACCAGATGAAGAAGGTTCTGAGCATAATGTAGACCCTCGTTCCCAAACTGTAACTCTTGATGGTGGAGACAATGATGAAGATGATGATGAGACTCAAATACCTGATTGGAGCGACAACTTGATTTTTCAGTCAGGGCAGGAAGAGGTTGGGTCTGAGGACGCCGGGTGTGAGAACACACAGGGTGATTATGACGAGGTTGGAGATCCCACTTACTGTCAACCCACAGTCAGCCAGTCGATGAGGTCAGCAGAGGAGGTGGAGGAGGATGCTATTGACGACGAAGTTAGGTTGCGCCTTCCTGGACAGAGACGGAGTACTGGAAGCACGTCAACAACTGCATCCTCCACCACAACTCTGCCTCTGACCACAAGTCATGCTGGCTCTTCAGGTCGCATGGGCTCTAAGCTTTGCATAGCCTGGGCTTTTTTTCAGATCGATAAGGATGACCCAACTCGTGTTATCTGTAATATTTGTCACCAAAAGCTAAGTAGAGGCCAAAAAATCCATAGTTTGAGTACTTCATGCATGAACCGTCACATGGATATGAAGAATAAGTTGCAGTGGGAAGCTCACTGTGCTACAATGCGGCCTAGTGGGCCTGGCCAACCACTGTCTGCCCCATCTTGTGCATCCGTGGCCTCTTCATCCTCTGTGACTGGGGGGACAGCAGTCACACATGTTTTTGGACGCAGACCTGCCACCTCTTTACCCGCAACAGCCAGTGTGATTGGCAGGTCATCATTTCATTTGGAAGTGGAAACACCAGCTGATGTTGAGCACTCTCCGACATCGAGAGCACCACCTTTGGACCAAGGCAACCTAACTTTTCCGCCTGCATCTTCCTCACAGACAGTCAGTTTGCCGGGGACACCCTACTCAACCCCGTCTAAGCACAAGAGCCAGCCCTCGGTCCCTCAAATGTGGACAAGTAAAAGACCATTTCCTCCTAGTCATGACAAAGCTAAGAGGTTGAATTTCACCATCTGCAAGCTGTTGGCTACAGAAATGCTGCCTTTCCGCCTGGTGGACACAGAGGATTTTCGAGACCTTATGTCCGTCGCAGTGCCCCAGTACCAGATGCCCAGTCGGCACTACTTCTCAAAGAAAGGTGTGCCTGCGCTCCACCAGCTTGTCGCACACAACATCACCGCTTCTTTGAGAAACTCTGTGTGTGACAGGGTGCATTTCACCACAGACACTTGGACGAGTAGGCATGGACAGGGGCGTTACATGTCGCTGACTGGGCACTGGGTAACTATGGTGACAGCAGGACAAGGGGCTGCTGTCCAAGTCTTGCTGTCCCCACTAGTTGTGCATCAATCCTCTTTATCTAGAAGTTCCTCCACTGTTTCTGCCTCCTCTCGGTCCTCCACCTGCACCCAAAGCCTGTCTGGTAATGCCACCCGCTTTCTAACTGCGCAGAAGGGATCCTGCTGTTAAACAATACTTCTTTCTGCATTATTTTTTCTACTGAGGACTTCTCAAAGTATCAATATCACAATATTCTTATAAAAAATGTATCTATTTATTCTTGGATTGTCCATTAAAAAGAATCAGATTGCAGCAGGTACATACAATAATTAGTTATAAAGTAATTGTCCATTTGTCCATAATTAGCTTAATTGTTGAGATTCACCCATCTTTCCTTGGATCCTGGCTGGTAAATCACGTCTTTGTCCAGCACGTGTCCAGGCCTACATGTCAGCTGCTTCTCAGCATGAACCTTCTTCTGTGTCTTGTGGGGTGGGAAGAACAAGAGAGCCCCCCCTTTCTGTACCATGGGCTTGTATAGCCAGTCGTATGGCACACCTGTTCTACATATGGTAGTGAACTAAAAATACACACACAAATAGCGCATGTCAACTAGACACGATGGCTGATGCATAGAACTCAGATTTAAGAAAAATGATTACCCATAATTAACTATTTAACATTCCCCCCTTTTTTTTTGAGGATATAAGAACTTTAACTGAAAATCCTCAAAAGAAGATACATTCATCAATCATTTTTTCTTTCCTTCTTCCTTGGCAATATCATTAAATTTCCATAATAATAATAATAATAATATCAATATCTGATTATTGTTATATAATGATGTGAATTCATGTTATGGTAAGCCGTGACTAATATTCATTTAATATGTATAATTATACTTCCCTATATCTAAATTGAAGCAATCGCGGGTTCAATCGTCATCGTCTGATGTCATCGGGTCGTCGTCTCGTCTTCTTCTTGGTTCTTTTATAACACAGTCTTTAGATGAAAACTCCTTTGAAATAAATTATAGCGTGTAGATATTGTACAGTCCATAATTGTATTCATCATTGTGCAGTCCATAAACTGTACTCTTTATTAGAAAGATCATGTGTGTCAATTGATAAGAAAACAAAGTACATGGATGAAATGTAGCTTTAATATCTGTGCGATGTCACCTGGACTTACGTTGGATAGTTCTGGAATCTTCCGTGTCGTCCGCACTGGTCTCATGTCACTTTTGGAACAGATGTGACGTCTTTGGTCAGTAACGCAAGGGTTAACTAGACACTTCCCTGCTTTATATAGCCCCATAACCAGTACTCAGTCCTTTATATACAGGACACATATGCCAGGTATTACCTGTTCACCAGCTTTCATTGAAGCGTTGCAGGTGATAAGAAACCACGGAACGTGATGAAACTTGAGCACAACACAGTACATATAGGATCATCGTCCTCTGCCGTCCTGGTGATCAGTGGTGAGAATTGTATTGTATGTAATGGACACAGTCTATTATAACACTCAGCATTCACACCTGTTACCTTCTGAGACTTCCGGATATCGGTTGCTTCTTCTTGTAACTTTTGAGTCTCTTTCATTTATAAAAATTAAAAGTGTTTATTAAGATAAAATTCATAATTGTGATGTCTTGATTGAAGTCTTCATTCCCTAATCTGATACCAAATCTGGCAATTTTTTCTAACCTATAATATCACAGCGTACCATAGCAATCAATAATATCCATCTAATTATTATCAAAACATTAAATAAATTATGTTTGGAATAATAAACAATAATAGATAATGATTCATTATTAATCAAGTTCTTCATGTGATAAAATATTTTTATGTCATAGGTGTAATTACCTTTTCCAACCCATAGGTGTCAGTGTGTTTTGAAACAAGTGTTTATATCTTTATTAAACTAATAATACCAAAGAATGTATACTCCTGAACTAAAATGAATAAATATATGAATGAATGAATGAATTGTTGTGTTTACTCAGAAAATGTAAACATTTTTCCTTCTATTAATTTATATCATTATATTTAATGAAGCAATATTCTTTGTACTAGACATTACTTTATTAAATATTAATGTGTTTTCTCAATTGAGATATTGAACCGAAATAAAATCAAAAATTGAGAATTAAAAATGAAAAATGGAAAAATAAGAAAATAAGTAAGAATAAAATTTTAAAAATGAAAAATAAAATTAAGAGTAAAAATAAGAATAAAAACAAAAATAAGGCCTTTAAATTTTAATGACAAATGCAGAACAATCATTCTTCATAAAAAATACCTTTATATCTCCATTATTTGGATGATTTCATATTTGTCATAACCTTGTATCACCAAAAAATATTAAATTATGCAACTTTGCATGTAATACCCTTCTTAATTATACCATAGTACCTTATTAATATTTTACCTTTATTAAAATGTGTGAAAAATAAGTATTGATCAAAAGTGATTATGTAATCAGGATCAAAAACACATTTTCCCCTTTAATACCAAAAATCATTATTTTATAAAATAATTTATATATATACAGTACAGACCAAAAGTTTGGACACACCTTCTCATTTAAATATTTTTCTGTATTTTCATGACTTTGAAAATTGTACATTCACACTGAAGGCATCAGAACTATGAATTAACACATGTGGAATTATATACTTAACACAAAAAGTGTGAAACAGCTGAAAATATGTCTTATATTCTAGGTTCTTCAAAGTAGCCACCTTTTGCTTTGATGACTGCTTTGCACACTCTTGGCATTCTCTTAATGAGCTTCAAAAGGTAGTCACCGGAAATGGTTTTCACTTCACAGGTGTGCCCTGTCAGGTTTAATACGTGGGATTTCTTGCCTTATAAATGGGGTTGGGACCATCAGTTGTGTTCTACAGAAGTCAGGTGGATACGCAGCTGATAATCCTACTGAATAGACTGTTAGAATTTGTATTATGGCAAGAAAAAAGCAGCTAAGTAAAGAAAAACGAGTGGCCATCATTACTTTAAGAAATGAAGGTCAGTCAGTCCGAAAAATTGGGCAAACTTTGAATGTGTCCCCAAGTGCAGTTGCAAAAACCATCAAGCGCTACAAAGAAACTGCCTCACATGAGGACCGCCACAGGAAAGGAAGACCAAGAGTCACCTCTGCTTCTGAGGATAAGTTTATCCGAGTCACCAGCCTCAGAAATCGCAGGTTAACAGCAGCTCAGATTAGAGACCAGGTCAATGCCACACAGAGTTCTACCAGCAGACACATCTCTACAACAACTGTTAAGAGGAGACTTTGTGCAGCAGGCCTTCATGTTAAAATAGCTGCTAGTAAACCACTGCTAAGGACAGGCAATAAGCAGAAGAGACTTGTTTGGGCTAAAGAACACAAGGAATGGACATTAGACCAGTGGAAATCTGTGCTTTGGTCTGATGAGTCCAAATTTGAGATCTTTGGTTCCAACAACAGTGTCTTTGTGCGACGCAGAAAAGGTGAACGGATGGACTCTACATGCCTGGTTCCCACCGTGAAGCATGGAGGAGGAGGTGTGATGGTGTGGGGGTGCCTTGCTGGTGACACTGTTGGGGATTTATTCAAAATTGAAGGAATACTGAACCAGCGTGGCTACCACAGCATCTTGCAGCGGCATGCTATTCCATCCGGATTGCGTTTAGTTGGACCATCATTTATTTTTCAACAGGACAATGACCCCAAACACACCTCCAGGCTGTGTAAGGGCTATTTGACCAAGATGGAGAGTGATGGGGTGCTACGCCAGATTACCTGGCCTCCACAGTCACCAGACCTGAACCCAATCGAGATGGTTTGGGGTGAGCTGGACCGCAGAGTGAAGGCAAAAGGGCCAACAAGTGCTAAGCATCTCTGGGAACTCCTTCAAGATTGTTGGAAGGCCATTTCCGATGACTACCTCTTGAAGCTCATCAAGAGAATGCCAAGAGTGTGCAAAGCAGTCATCAAAGCAAAAGGTGGCTACTTTGAAGAACCTAGAATATAAGACATATTTTCAGTTGTTTCACACTTTTTTGTTAAGTATATAATTCCACATGTGTTAATTCATAGTTTTGATGCCTTCAGTGTGAATGTACAATTTTCATAGTCATGAAAATACAGAAAAATCTTTAAATGAGAAGGTGTGTCCAAACTTTTGGTCTGTACTGTATATCAGAACCAAATTAAAAATAATTATTCTTCTATAAACATTTTGCATAAATTTCATGTCGATGAGTAGCATAGATTTGTCTAAAGAGAGGTGTGTACCTATTTAGGTAACCATTAAAAATAATATCAGTTATTCAAGAATATTATCATGTGGAAAATTATTCTAAATATAAATTTGCTTTGTAAACCATTTTGATGTGTGGTTGCCCTTATGCACTATTAGTTAAATCAAGAAATAATAATTATTAAATAAATATAGAAATATATATACATGTAGATAATACCTAATTATGTATTATAATTTTCTCAGAATTAAATATATTTGTGTACCTTCACATAAAGAAACATTTTTTTTTTAAACATACAAACATACGAGGCCTCTGTCACACCAATCACACTTAGCAGCTGCTGATTTACTCATCTGTCATGTTCACTCTGACATTCACAGATCTGTTCAACTCAAACATTCCACATATGAGGTTTTTTTTATATATATATATTTAATCCAAAATTGTTGTATCCCAATTTATTAATGCCAATTGTAAACTATGAAATTTAATATCTTAATATTTCTTTGAATATTCCCCAAGTACATATTATATAATATGAGAGTAAGTCACTGAAATTTCAGACACTTGAAAAAACTCTTGACTTGACTCAGATTTTTTTCACTGGCTGCCAGGTTTTAAGTTACATCAGCTGGAAATAGAATGAATGGGATCCTATACTATTAGCTCAAAGTTCAAAGGCTGCAGCTGTCACACGTCATGCTGTAAAGCTACTTTAATTAGCACGAACACTTCATGCACAGAAAATATTAATAAAATGTTATACTCATAAAATCATGCAATTTTCAACTTCCTGTGTGAATAAAGAAATAAATCCATTTTAGAGTTGTTTGATCAAATCCTGCTTTGAAATGAAACCTCTAAGGAAATATAAGAAAATAAGATTAAATATCAAATTCATACAGAAACAGAATTATTTAAATATCTTATACATATATTGGTTGGTTCTAATGTAATTCAAAATATTGCTACTTAAATTTATATATAAAGTTCTAATTTATTAATTAATATATATATATATATATATATATATTTTTATAAATATATATATAAATACAATTATACACAATCTCTACTTAGACAAGTATATATATATATATATATATATATATATATATACATGAACTATTAGAAACTATGTAACTACAATTTTACTGTATAAGATTATAAACAATGATACATTGTATTACATTTTGATACATTATAATTACAGTTTTTTCTTAGCCACTCCCTAAACCAAATCTTCTGTCTCTCTCAAATATCTCCATAAACGCCCTATTTAGGAAAGACATTTTTCTATCCTTCAAAACCTCAGAGAACTGCCTGTTCTTCTGTCCACATTCCATGACATCACTGTGAGCTGGTCGTCTCACCTGACTCTGTCCGTCTATTTCGGCCATTTTCTTTTCTAGGGAGAAGTCACAGCTTTGCATTTTTAACTCTTTCTGTGGAGATATGGAGTTTTGAATCACCTGATATGGCTTATAACATATATGAAATCTTCTGCGTATTTGATAGAGTTCACTATGGGGATGACTCAGTGGAGAGTTTGATATTGGCTTTTGGTAAGATTTTACCTTTCCTGGTTTTATAAATTTAACTTGATTTATTTTCTTTTCACGATTCTCATGTTTTCTAACAAAATCCAGCAACTGAGCACATTCAAATAATGAAGTTTTTTGTGATGCCATAACTTGGGAAACTGGATTTAGGAATTTGAATTTTTGTACGAAAGTTGTTATCATTTGTTGTACTTTTCCATTTTTGATGAGAGCTTTGTACAACCGTTCAAATATGGACATGAATGTATATGTACATTCCTTTCTACCAATCCTTAGTTTCTGCAGATCTTCTATGTTGGGAAAATCCTTTGTGACACAATAAATCAAATATTTTAACCTGTCCGAATCATTTTCCCATCCATTAGGAGAGTAACATCTGGACAATGTCACAGGAATCCATATTTTAAATAATTGATTCCTCTCCTCATTGGATAAATCAAACTTATCAGAGAAGCTCTCAAATGTCTCTGAATTTCTACAGGCATGGATTTTGACATCATATTTTGGCATGATTTTGTATAATTTCAGCAAATTTTTCCTCATTTTAATTTGTAGTTGAGCTTGGGTAATTCCTGAATTCTCTGATATTTTTAGTGGCTCTTGTACGTCCGTTCCTCCTACGTCACTCACGTCTTCTCCCACATCATCTAGTATGTCAGTTTCTCGTATGTCAGTCATGTCTCCACAAAACGTCTAAGTCATTTCCTACATTAACTTTGAAATTAATATTACTTTGTTTAGGAAAAGAAGAAATTATATTCATATTTTGCTTACCTTAAGATTCCTTAGCTTCTCTTTATCAGCACGTCCTGTCTTCAGTTCGTCTGATTCGTTTCCTGTGTGATTCTGTTACTTGTTAGTACCTCTGCTTCCTGTTAGTCCTCGATCTGTTGGTTCCTTTTTGCTTCTCGTGACAAATTAGTGAATTTACTGACACGTGAACAACAGCTGTTCAACTCATCAGGACTCCCCCCCTTTGTTCAAAATAGGAAATTCACTTTTAAAAAAACGAAAAAACAGGACTGGCTGGCTCGCCATTGTAAAATAATACTACTTTCTGTACTATTTATCTTCTACTGAGGACTTCGCAAAGTATCAATATCAAGATTTTCTTATAAAAAAATGTATCTATTTATTCTTGGATTGTCCATTAAAAAGAATCAGATTGCAGCAGGTACATACAATAATTAGTTATAAAGTAATTGTCCATTTGTCCATAATTAGCTTAATTGTTGAAATTCACCCATCTTTCCTTGGATCTGGCTGGTAAATCATGTCTTTGTCCAGCACGTGTCCAGGCCTATGTCAGCTGCTTCTCAGCATGAAGATTCTTCTGTGTCTTGTGGGGTGGGCAGAGCAAGAGAGACCCCCCTTTCTGTACTATGGGCTTTTATAGCCAGTCGTATGGCACACCTGTTCTACATATGGTAGTGAACTAAAAATACACACACAAATAGCGCATGTGAACTAGACACGATGGCTGATGCAATCCTTGTGCAGTGTATAAAACTCAAAATTTGAGAATAAAATGAATATCCACTATTAATTATTTAACAGTCAACAATCTATCGCATCATCAAGAACTTCAAGGAGAGAGCTTCCATTGTTGTCAAAAAGGCTCCAGGGCACCCAAGAAAGACCAGCAAGCGCCAGGACCGTATCTTAAAACTGTTTCAGCTGCGGGATCGGACTACCAGCAGTGCCAAGCTTGCTCAGGAATGGCAGCAGGCTGGTGTGAGTGCTTCTGCACGCACTGTGAGGCGGAGACTCTTTGAGCAAGGGCTGGTTTCAAGGAGGGCAGCAAAGAAGCCACTTCTCTCCAGAAAAAACATCAGGGACCGACTGATATTCTGCAAAAGGTACACGGAGTGGACTGCTGAGGACTGGGGCAAAGTCATTTTCTCTGATGAATCCCCTTTTCGATTGTTTGGGACATCTGGAAAACAGCTTATTCGGAGAAGAAGAGGTGAGCGCTACCACCAGTCTTGTCTCATGCCAACTGTAAAGCATCCTGAAACCATTCATGTGTGGGGTTGCTTCTCAGCCAAAGGAATCGGCTCACTCACAGTCTTGCCTAAAAACACAGCCATGAATAAAGAATGGTACCAGAATGTCCTCCAAGAGCAACTTCTCCCAAGAGCAGTTTGGCGCCCAACAATGCCTTTTCCAGCATGATGGATCACCTTGCCATAAAGCAAAGGTGATAACTAAATGGCTCATGGAACAAAACATAGAGATTTTGGGTCCATGGCCTGGAAACTCCCCAGATCTTAATCCCATTGAGAACTTGTGGTCAATCATCAAGAGACGGGTGGACAAACAAAAACCAACAAATTCTGGCAAAATGCAAGCATTGATTATGCAAGAATGGACTGCTATTACTCAGGATTTGGTCCAAAAGTTGATTGAGAGCATGCCAGGGAGAATTACAGAGGTCTTGAAGAAGAAGGGGCAACACTGCAAAGATTGACTTGCTGCATTAACTCATTCTAACTGTCAGTATAACCTATTGGTACTCATAATATGATTGCAATTATATTTCTGTATGTGATATAAACATCAGACAAACACTAATAAAAACCAGAGGCCAGCAGATCATGTGAAAATATAATTTTGGTGTCATTCTCAAAACGTTTGGCCATGACTGTATACTACATGGAGCCATTATAATGTATGAAGCAATATATGGGGCCCATTATACTGTATGGAGCACTATATGGGGCCATTATACTGTATTGAGCAATTTATGGTGCCCAGTATATACAGTATGGAGCAAAATATGTGGCCCATTATATACTATATATGGCCATTATATACTGTCTGGAGCAATATATGGGGCCTATCATATACTATATGGAGCCATTATACTGTATGGAGCAATATATGGGGCCCATTATATGCTATATGGGGCCATTATACTGTATGGAGCAATATATGGGGCCCAGTATATACTGTATTGAGCAATATATTGGGCCTATTATATACAGTATATAGCCATTATACTGTATGGAGCAATATATGGGGCCCATTATTTACTCTATGGAGCAATAGATGGGGCCTATTATATACTATATGGGGCCATTATACTGTATGGAACAATTTATGGGGCCCAGTATATACTATATGGAGCAATATATGGGGCCCATTATACTGCATGAAGAACTATATGGGGCCTATTTTATACTATATGCAGTCATTATAATGTATGGAGCACTATATGGGGCCATTATACTGTATGGAGCAATATATGTGGCCTATTATATGCTATATGGGGCCATTATACTGTGGATCAATATATGGGGCCCAGTATATACTGTATGGAGCAATATATGGGGCCCAGTACATACTGTATGGAGCAATATATGGGGCCTATTATATACTGTATGAGGCAATTATACTGTATGGAAAAATTTATGGGGCCCAGTATATACTGTATGGAGCAATATATGGGGCCCAGTATATACTGTATGGAGCAATATATGGGGCCTATTATATACTATATGTGGTCATTATACTGTATGGAGCACTATATGGGGCCATTATACTGTATGGAACAATATATGGAGTCCATTATATACTGTATGAGGCAATTATACTGTATGGAAAAATTTATGGGGCCCAGTATATACTGTATGGAGCAATATATGGGGCCCAGTATATACTGTATGGAGCAATATATGGGGCCTATTATATACTATATGTGGTCATTATACTGTATGGAGCACTGTATGGAGCCATTATACTGTATGGAACAATATATGGAGTCCATTATATACTGTATGAGGCAATTATACTGTATGGAAAAATTTATGGGGCCCAGAATATACTGTATGGAGCAATATATGGGGCCCAGTATATACTGTATGGAGCAATATATGGGGCCTATTATATACTATATGTGGTCATTATACTGTATGGAGCACTATATGGGGCCATTATACTGTTTGGAGCAATATATGGGGCCCATTATATATTATATGGGGCCATTATACTGCATTTAGCAATTTATGGAGCCCATTATATACTATATGGGGCCATTATACTGTGCAGCACTATATAGAGCCCAATATATACTGTATGGAGCAATATATGGGGCCCATTATATACTATATGTGGCCATTATACTGTATGGAGCAACATATGGGGCCTATTATACTATATCTGGACATTATACTGTATGGAGCAATATATGGGGCCCAGTATATACTGTATGGAGCAATATATGGGGCCCATTATATACTGTATGGAGCAATATATGGGGCCTATTATATACTATATGGGGACATTTTACTATATGGAGCAACATATTGGGCCTATTATATACTATATGAAGTCATTATACTGTATGGAGCAATATATGGGGCCCAGTATGTACTGTATGGAGCAATATATGGGGCCCAGTATATACAGGATGGAGCAAAAATGTGGCCCTTTATACACTGTGTGCAGAATTATTAGGCAAGTTGTATTTTAGAGGATTATTTTTATTATTGATCAACAACTATGTTCTCAATCAACCCAAAAGACTCATAAATATCCAAGCTTAATATTTTTGGAAGTTGGAGTGGTTTTCTTTTTTAGATTTGGCTATCTTAGAAGGATATCTGTGTGTGCAGGTAACTATTACTGTGCAGAATTATTAGGCAACTTAATAAAAACCAAATATAATCCCATCTCACTTGTTTATTTTCACCAGGTAAACCAATATCAGTGCACAAAATTTAGAAATAAACATTTATGACATGCAAAAACAAAAGCCAAATAAATTAGTGATGAATATAGCCACCTTTCTTTATGATGACACTCAACAGCCTTCCATCCATAGATTCTGTCAGTTGCTTGATCTGTTTTCGATCAACATTGCGTGCAGCAGCCACCACAGCCTCCCAGACACTGTTCCGAGAGGTGTACTGTTTTCCCTCCCTGTAGATCTCACATTTTATGATGGACCACATGTTCTCTATGGGGTTCAGATCAGGTGAACCTTGGGCCATGTCATTATTTTTTCTTCTTTTAGACCTTTACTGGCCAGCCATGCTGTGGAGTTGTTGGATGCATGTGATGGAGCATTGTCCTGCATGAAAATCATATTTTTCTTGAATGATACCGACTTCTTCCTGTACCACTGCTTGAAGAAGTTGTCTTCCAGAAACTGGCAGTAGGTCTGGGAGATGAGCTTCACTCCATCCTCAACCCGAAAAGGTCCCACAAGTTCATCTTTGATGATACCAGCCCATACCAGTACTCCACCTCCACCTTTCTGGCATCTGCGTCGGAGTGGAGCTCTCTGCCCTTTACTGATCCAGCCTGTGGCCCATCCATCTGGCCCATCAAGAGTCACTCTCATTTCCTCAGTCCATAAAACCTTTGAAAAATCAGTCTTAAGATATTTCTTGGCCCATTCTTGACGTTTAATCTTATGTTTCTTGTTCAAAGGTGGTCGTTTTTCAGCCTTCCTTACCTTGGCCATGTCCCTGAGTATCGCACACCTTGTGCTTTTTGATACTCCAGTAACGTTGCAGCTCTGAAATATGGCAAAACTGGTGGCGAATGGCATCTTGGCAGCTTCACGCTTGATTTTCCTCAATTCATGGGCAGATATTTTGCGCCTTTTTTGACCAACTCGCTTCTTGTGACCCTGTTCGCAATTTGCCATGAAACACTTGATTGTTCGGTGATCAAGCTTCAAAAGTTTGGAAATTTCAAGACTGCTGCATCCCTCTGCAAGACATCTCACAATTTTGGACTTTTCAGAGCCCGTCAAATCTCTCTTCTGACCCATTTTGCCAAAGGAAGGGAAGTTGCCTAATAATTAAGCACACCTTATATAGGGTGTTGTCAACACCCCTCCTCATTACAGAGATGCACATCACCAGATTTACTTAATTGGTAGTTGGTTCTCAAGCCTATGCAGCTTGGAGTAGGACAACATGTATAAAAAGTATCAAAGTGATCAAAACACGCATTTGCCTAACAATTCTGCACGCGGTGTATATTATAAGGGGCCATTATACTGTGAAGCAATATATGGGGCTCAGTATATACTGTATGGAACAATATATGGGGCCCATTATATACTGTATGGAGCAATATATGAGGCCTATTATATACTATATTGGGCCATTATACTGTATGGCGAAATATCTGTGGGCCATTATATACTATATGGGGCCATTAGACTGTATGAAGCAATATATGAAGCTTATTATATACTATATGGGGCCATTATGCTGTGGATCAATATATGGGGCCCAGTATATACTGTATGGAGCAATATATGGGGCCCAATATATAATATATGCAGCCATTATACTGTATGGATCATTTTATGGGGCCCAGTATATACTGTATGGAGCAATATATGGGGCCCAATATACTGTATGGAGCAATATATGGGGACTATGATATACTATATGTCATCATTATACTGTATGGAGCACTGTATGGGGCCAATATATTGTTTGGAGCAATATATGGGGCCCATTATATATTATATATGGGGCCATTATACTGTATGGAGCAATATATGGGGCCAAGCATATACTGTATGGAGAAATATATGGGGCACATCATATACTATATGTGACCACTATACTGTATGGAACAATATATGGGCCCATTATATACTGTATGGAGCAATATATGTGGCTAATTATATACTATATGGGGCCATTATACTGTATGAAGCAATATATGGGGCCCATTATGTACTGTATGGAGCCATTATACTGTATGGGGCAATATATGGGGCCCATTATATACTATATGGAAAATTATACTGTATGGAACAATTTATGGGGCCCAGTATATACAGTATAGAGCAATACATGGAGCCCATTGTATACTATATGGGGCAATTATACTGTATGGAACAATTTATGGGGCCCAATATAATATACTGTATGAAGCAATACATGGGGCCCATGTTATACTATATGGGGCCATTATACTGTATGGAGCAACACATGGGACCAATTATATACTATATGGGGCCATTATACTGTATGTAGCAATATATGGGGCCCAGTATATACTGTATGGAGCAATATATGGGGCCCATTATATACTGTATGGAGCAATAAAGGAGCCTATTATATACTATTTGGGGCCATAATACTGTATGGAGCAATATATGGGGCCCATTATATACCGTATGGAGCAATATACGGGGCCCATTATATACTGTATGTAGCAGTATATGGTGCCATTATACTGTATGGAGCAATATATGTGGCCATTATACTGTATGGAACAATATATTGAGTTCATTATATACTATAAGGGGCCATTATACTGTATGAAGCAATATATGAGGTCCATTATACTGTATGGAGCAATATATGGGGCCCATTATATACTATATAAGGCCATTATACTGTATTGAGCAATTTATGGTGCTCAGTATATACTGAATGAACCAATATATAAGGCCCAGTAAATACTGAATTGAGCAATATATGGGGCCCAGTATATACTGTATGGAGCAATATATGGGGCCTATTATATACTATATGGGGCCATTATACTGTATGGAGCAATATATAGGGCCTATTATATACTATATGAAGCCATTATACTGTATGGAGCAATATATGGGACCCAGTATGTACTGTATTAAGCAATACATGGGGCCCAGTATATACAGTATGGAGCACAAAAATGTGGCCCTTTATATACTATAAGGGGCCATTATACTGTGGAGCAATATATGGGGCTCAGTACATACTGTATGGAGCAATATATTGGGCCCATGATATAATATATGGGGCCATTATACTGTATGGAGCAAGGTATGGGGCCCAGTATATACTGTATGGAGCAATATATGGGGCCTATTATATACTATATGTGGCCGTTATACTGTGTGGTCCAATATATGGGACCAATTATATACTGTATGGAGCAATATATGGGGCCCATTATATACTGTATGGGGCCATTGTACTGTATGGGGCAATAAATGTGGGCAATTATATACTATATGGGGCCATTATACTGTATGAAGCAATATATGAGGCCAATTATATACTATATGGGGCCATTATACTGTGGATCAATATATGGGGTCAAGTATATACTGTATGTTGCAATATATGGGCCCATTATATAATATATGGGGCCATTATACTGTAAAGAGCAATATATGGGGCCCAGTATATACTGTATGGAGCCATTATACTCTATGGAGCAATATATGGGGCCCATTATATACTATACTGGGCAATTATACTGTAAGGAACAATTTATGGGACCCAGTATATACTCTATGGAGCAATATATGGGGCCCATTATTATATACTATATGTGGCCATTACATTGTATGGAGCAATATATGGGGCCAATTATATACTATATGTGGTCATTATACTGTATGGAGCAACATATGGGGCCCAGTATATACTGTATTGAGTAATATATGGGGCCCAGTATATACAGTATGGAGCAAAAAATGTGGCCATTTATATATTATATGGGGCCATTATACTGTGCAGCAATATATGGGGCCCAGTATATACTCTATGGAGCAATATATGGGGTCCATTATTATATACTATATGTGGCCATTACATTGTATGGAGCAATATATGGGGCCAATTATATACTATATGTGGCCATTATACTGTATGGATCAGTATATAGGGCCCCTCATATGCTGTATGGAGCAATATATTGGGCCCATTATATAATGTATGGGGCCATTATACTGTATGGAGCAATGTATGGGGCCCAGTATATACTGTATGGACCAATATATGGGGTCCATTATATACTATATGGAGATATTATACTGTATAGAACAATTGATTGGGCCCAGTATATACTGTATAGAGCAATACATGGAGCCCATTATATACTATATGGGGCAATTATACTGTATGGAACAATTTATGGGGCCCAGTATATACTGTATGGAGCAATATATGGGGCCCATTATATACTATATGGGGCCATTATACTGTATGGAGCAATACATGGGGCCAATTAAATACTATATGGGGCCAATATACTGTATGGAGCAATATATGGGGCCCATTATATACTATATGGGACCATTATACTGTAGGGAGCAATGCATGGGGCCCAGTATATACTGTATGGACCAATATATGGGGTCCATTATATACTATATGCAGCCGTTATACTGTATGGTCCAATATATGGTGCCCAGTATATACTGTATGGAGCAATAGATGGGGCCTATTATATACTATATGGGGCCATTATACTTTATGGAGCAATATATGTGGCTAATTATATACTATATGGGACCATTATACTGTATGAAGCAATATATGGGCCTAGTATATACTCTATGGAGCAATATATTGGGCCCATTATATAATATATGGGGCCATTATACTGTATGGAGCAATATATGGGGCCCATTATATACTATATAGGGCCATTATACTGTGGATCAATATATGTGGCCCATTATATACTGTATGGAGTAATATGTGGGGCCTATTATATACTATATGTGGCCATTATACTGTATGAATCAATATATGGGGCCCATTATATTCTATATAGGGCCATTATACTGTGGATCATTATATGGGGCCCATTATATACTGTGTGGAGCAATATATGGGGCCAATTATATAATATATGGGGCCATTATACTGTATGAAGCAATATATGAGGCCCATTATATACTATATGGGGTCATTATACTGTATGGAGCAATATATGGGGCCCATTATATACTATACTGGGCAATTATACTGTATGGAACAATTTATGGGGCCCAGTATGTACTGTATGGAGCAATATATGGGGCCCATTATACTATATGGAGTAATATACGGGGCCCAGTATATACTCTATGGAGTAATACAGTACAGACCAAAAGTTTGGACACACCTTCTCGTTTAAAGATTTTTCTGTATTTTATTGACTATGAAAATTGTACATTCACACTGAAGGCATCAAAACTATGAATTAACACATGTATCAAGAGAATGCCAAGAGTGTGCAAAGCAGTTATCAAAGCAAAAGGTGGTTACTTTGAAGAACCTAGAATATAAGACATATTTTCAGTTGTTTCACACTTTTTTGTTAAGTATATAATTCCACATGTGTTAATTCATAGTTTTGATGCCTTCAGTGTGAATGTACAATTTTCATAGTTATGAAAATACAGAAAAATCTTTAAATGAGAAGGTGTGTCCAAACTTTTGGTCTGTACTGTATATAGTGCACATAATATACTATATGTGACCATTATACTGTATGGATCAATTTATGGGGCCCAGTATATACTGTATGGAGCAATATATGGGGCGCAGTATATACAGTATGGGGCAAAAAATGTGGCCCTTTATATATTATATGAGGCCATTATACTGTGCAGCAATATATAGGGCCCAGTATATACTGTATGGAACAATATATGGGGCCAATTATATACTATATGTGGCCATTACACTGGAGCAATATATGGTGCCTATTATATACTAGGTATAGAGAATTCTGTATGGAAGTCAGGATGGGAAAGCTGAGTCACGTACCATTAGTAAATAGGAGCAGAGAGGTATAGAGAAGTCTGCATGGAAGTCAGGATGAGAAAACTGAGTCACGTACCATTAGTAAATAGGAGCTGAGAGGTATAGAGAAGTCTGCATGGAAGTTAGGATGGGAAAGCTGAGTCACGTACCATTAGTAAATAGGAGCAGAGAGGTATAGAGAAGTCTGCATGGAAGTCAGGATGAGAAAGCTGAGTCACGTACCATTAGTAAATAGGAGCTGAGAGGTATAGAGAAGTCTGCATGGAAGTTAGGATGGGAAAGCTAAGTCACGTACCATTAGTAAATAGGAGCAGAGAGGTATAGAGAAGTCTGCATGGAAGTCAGGATGGGAAAGCTGAGTCACGTACCATTAGTAAATAGGAGCAGAGAGGTATAGAGAAGTCTGCATGGAAGTCAGGATGAGAAAGCTGAGTCACGTACCATTAGTAAATAGGAGCTGAGAGGTATAGAGAAGTCTGCATGGAAGTTAGGATGGGAAAGCTGAGTCACGTACCATTAGTAAATAGGAGCAGAGAGGTATAGAGAAGTCTACATGGAAGTTAGGATGGGAAAGCTGAGTCATGTACCATTAGTAAATTGGCATCAGAGAGGTATAGAGAAGTCTGCATGGAAGTTAGGATGGGAAAGCTGAGTCATGTACCATTAGTAAATAGGAGCTGAGAGGTGTAGAGAAGTCTGCATGGAAGTCAGGATGGGAAAGTTGAGTCACTTACCATTAGTAAATAGGAGCAGAAAGGTATAGAGAAGTCTGCATGGAAGTCAGGATGGGAAAGCTGAGTCACGTACCATTAGTAAATAGGAGCAGAGAGATTTGAACCGTGGAACTGTAAAACCACAGTTCTAATTATCTGCCTGAAACTAGACTCTTTTAAACAGATATATTTGTGTCTGAACACTCACAGACACACTCAATTTTTTTTGGGTGGGGGGAAATACCAAAAGGTTAATAAGACAGGTATTTGTACAGTCTGACTGAGAAAAAAAAAGAGGATTTAGATGAAAAAAAAAGGATTTTTCCTGGCCCCTGAGACCTAGGGCTAAGTCTAGCAATTTGAGCAGCAGCAGCACACAGGACTGTAATGCAGTGTTTGTTGGTATAACCACCGCGTCTCCTATACAGCCTGCCTGCCTGCCTGATATCTGGGATGGATATTTGTCCTCAGAAGGACTGTTTGTTTGATTTTGCAGGCTTTAGATACCCTGCACTACCTATTTTGCAGTATAAATCTCTCCCTAGCTCAGCAGCACTCTCCCTACACTGTCTGATCCAGAGCGATTGTGTCCAAGATGGCGGCGCACGGTTTTAAATATTCGAGGTGAAGCTGTGCGGCCAGCCAATCACTGTAATGCCCACAACCAACATGGCTGCGGCATTACAGTGACTGGCTGGCAATCCCTGCATGTTCATTGGCTCTGTAAAGAGCGCCAAACATGCAGGGCGGAGACCCGAGCTCCCGCCCGAGTAACCCGAAAATGCTCGGTGCTCGCCGAACATCCCGAGTAGTGAGATGCTCGGGCGAGTACTGAGCAGTGTTGAGCATGCTCGCTCAACACTAGTCGGTACCCATTATGCTATTTCTACTCTGGTGAAATTGATGCCACTTTGGTGGTTTCTGCCCCTAATTATTGGAAATTTGAAGACTCTTAATTGGGTCTCCATTTGCTGGGTTGGCTATAGCGGAAGAGGTGTCGGTCCCCATTATACTATTTCTGCTTTGGTTAAATTAATGCCACTTTTTTGGTGTCTGTCTTTAATTTTTGGAAATTTGAAGATTGAGACTCCATCTGCTGGGTTGGCTGCAGTATAAGAGGTATCAGTCTCCATTATATTATCTCTTCTTTGGTGAAATTGATGCCACTTTGGTGGATTCTGCCCCTAATTTTTGGAAATTTGAAGACTCCTAATTGGGTCTCCATTTGCTGGGTTGGCTGTAGTGGAAGAGGTGTCGGTCCCCATTATACTATTTCTGCTTTGGTTAAATGGATGCCACTTTTTTGGTGTCTGCCTCTAATTTTTGGAAATTTGAAGATTCTTGATTGGGTCTCTGACTCGCCCCCTGGGCCGTGGGGCACTCGGGACCGGGCTTCAGGGCAACGCTGGGAGTAGTAGTGGTGACCCGGTCCCGTGGCTCAGGGTGGTCAGACCAGTCGCAGTCTTTTATATGTTTTAAGTCATGTCCGACTACGCCACCCGTGGATTGCGGTCAGGGTGTACCGCCGCTGCGAGGCAGACCGCTGAGGCTGATGGTGTGTGCAGCTGAGGTAGTGTAACTCCCCACGGGAAGAGTGCAGCCCCAGGGCAGTGAGCGTGAATGGTGGGGGTTGTAATGCAGGGCGTCCCAGTACCGTTAGTGCTGGCGAAGTAAAAAGCACAAAGACAACGTGTTGCAGTCCAGGGTCTTTAAATCACAGTTTGTATACTCCAAACCACTTCGGTACCGGTAGTGACTGCCCGAGCCATGCTGCGTCCACCAGGAGAGGGGCTCGGTCAACCCCCAGGCAGTTCAGGAGTATGGCACAGGACTCCTTTCTACCCTTCCTCTGGCTCGTGCCCCACCAGTGACCAAGCTTTTGTCCAGCTGCCGCGGATCTATGCGGGTAAACGTGGGCCCCGTTTGCCGCTATCCTATATGGTGCCTTCCTAGCAAGATCTAGCAGGGGGTCGCACCAAGTGATGATCACGACCTCCGGTTCTTGGCTGAGGGTAGTTTCTCCTCCACCAATTTGGGATCCGGTACCCTTTTCTTGCCTGACCCGTCACCCGATTTCACGTTGGTCCTTAGGGTCCCTTCTGCCTTCTTGTCTCTGAGCCCTCCTACACTTTGGGTACTTCTCTTCCTTTTCTATTCCTTTCTGTTTCTGTTCCTTTCTGCTTCTGTTCCTTTCTTCTGGCTCCGGCCTTCACCCTAGGCCTGCCTCGTGGAGCTGGGCCCAGACTGAGCCACAGCTCCCTGTCAGCCCTCTCTGGCTGAACTCCCTCTCTCACTCCACTGACTGAACTGACCCAGAACTAATATGGTGCCCACCTATATACCTTCCCCCAGAGTGTGTGAGCTCAGGTGACCAGCAACCAATGAGCTCCTACCTATGCTACAGAAACCGTCCCCTTCTGCTCCAACATCACTGGGTTTTCCTCCCCCCTCTCCACTCCAGCCAGGGACATGGTCTGTCGTGCCTGCATTACTATATAAATGGGAGCACCGTTGAGCTGTCCCCCGGAAATGGGGTGTGTGTGATGCATGCAGCTAACTGAGTCCTGGTCCATACTCCATCCTTACCCGGGAGTGGAATACCACACCTCTGGCAGAGGTGCAATACCCCTGTAGCGGCCGAACCCTCGGGGCGCTACATCTCCATTTGCGGTGTTGGCTGCAATGGAAGAGGTGTCGGTCTCCATTATACTATTTCTACTCTGGTGAAATTGATGCTACTTTGGTGGTGTCTGTCCCTAGTTTTTGGAAATTTGAAGACTCCTGATTGGGTCTCCATCTGCTGGCTTGACTGTAGTGTAAGAGGTGTTGGTCCCCATTTTACTATTTCTACTTTGGTTAAATTGATGCCTCTTTGGTGGTGTCTTCCCCTACTTTTTGGAAAAATGAAGACTCCTGATTGAGACTCCATCGGCTGGGTTGGCTGTAGTATAAGAGGTGTCAGTCTCCGTTATATTATCTCTTCTTTGGTGAAATTGATGCCACTTTAGTGATGTCTCGCCCTAATTTTTTGAAATTTGAAGACTCCTGATTCAGACTCCATCGGCTGGGTTGGCTGTAGTATAAGAGGTGTCAGTCTCCGTTATATTATCTCTTCTTTGGTGAAATTGATGCCACTTTAGTGATGTCTTGCCCTAATTTTTTGAAAATTGAAGACTCCTGATTGGGTCTCCATCTACTGGGTTGGCTGTAGTGGAAGAGGTGTCGGTCACCATTATACTATTTCTACTCTATTGAAATTGATGCCACTTTGGTGGTGCCTGCACCTAATTTTAGAAATTTGGAGACTCGTGGTTGGGTCTCCTTCATGTGTGTTGCCTGTAGCAATAGGACTCCCAAACCTGCAGGCCTCCACTTACTTTCAGTCAACTACCTGTGTTACTATACTTAAATTTTTGTTCTTATACTATTCTATGAAACTGATTTTTCTACCATCTGAGTGTGGAAAGAAGCTTGAACTGTTGCATGTGGTATCAGGGCTCCCAGCACAGCAGGCCTACACCGATCCCTCACCCAACTCATCTTAATTTAATGTTCAATTCAAAGCTGTAAATGTTGGCCCAGACCCTGATACCTCAAGCATGGTCCATGGCTAACTGCTGCTGTGCCATTATAAAATGTGTTCTGTGGGTCAAATGATGCCACTTTTCTTGGTATCTGGCCCCAATTGGAGCAGTTTTGGCTGCTTTTGGGTACCTTTGAAGGTTTTGTGTATGCGTTTGTTTTTGCCTCCCATTGATTGCAATGGGATTCGGATATGTTCGTTGAAGTTTTCATAGACTTATTCGGAAAACATCGGGAAGTTTGCCGATCTGAAACAAATCGAACCTTGAGAGGTTCGCTCATCTCTACTCATCAATACACTATACAGAATAATGCAGGCCCACTATATGAAGGTTGTGATGACACAGCTTCTAACCTTAATCAGCCATACATCTAGATTTGTTAAGCCAGGAGAAATACACTATTATCTTTGTGTTGACTTTTGAATTTGTGTTTTTCTTTGGTGGGTCAAGAAGGACAGAATAATATTTGTATAAATCTGGAAGTTGAATTCTCTTGGTCTGTGAACAATGAATGTTTGCTAAATATGTTGATTGACCATTGTGTGGACCATGTGGCTTGGTGACTTGCAGAGCAGATTAGTATAAGTTATGCAAATTTAGTAAATGCTCAAACAATGAGACATGAGTCCAGCACCTTCCCTCCTGACCTGTGAATGATGACCTGAGCCACAGATGTACATATAAACAAGGATTTTTATCGAGCTGCTAGAAGAATCAGAGAGACTCTTCAGGACAGCAGTTTGGTAGCATGGCTCCATTCCAAGGGACACAGATTTGGATTCTAAAGGATGCCAGCCTAATGGAACACTGCCCTGGCAAGAAGGATACAGATCTACTCCATTTATCATCACTGACCATATGGAGACATTTGGAGAAACCAGGATTGTGACCCTCTGGTCACCTGGTCCCATGGATATGTTCTGATACGTCAGGTTAAGACCATCCGGTTGCCTGGTCCCAATGAGACTTTTTGGGAAAGCTAGGATTGTGACCCTCCGGTCACCTGGTCCAATGTATATGTTTTTGTTAGCCAGGTTGGGACCATCCGGTCACCTGGAACCCATGGATAAACCCGGGGAAATCAAGGTTGGAATCACCTGTTCACTTTGTTCAATAAAGTATTGCTACACTGTTTAACCCTAACGCTGTGTTGTCCTAGTAGTATTATGCCCATGGAAGACCCCGTGTCTTCACAATAGTCCCAACAGCTTTCTATAAACAGTATGATGAACCCAACATTGTATGATGGCCCCTTCAGTAGTCCTCACATAGTATAAAGCCACCCATACTATATTATCCCCCAACAGCTTATTGTATACAATATTATGCCCCCAGCATTGGCCCGCACAGTAGCCCCCACGTTGCATGATATCCTTCAGTAGTCCCACAGTATATGATGGCCCGTACAGCTTCCTATAAACAGTATGATTCACCAAACATTGTATGATGGCCCCCACAGTAGCACACACATTGTATGATACCCCCTCAGTAGTCCCCAACTGTATAATAGAACCCACAGCCTTTTATAAACAGTATGATGCACCCAACATTGTATGATGCCCCCCACATTAGTCCCTAAATTATATTATACACCCCCCCAGTTATTATGGCCTTGTATGATGGCATTGTATGATGGCCCCCACATTAGTTCCCACACTGTATGATACCACCACATGAGTCCTCACACAATATAAAGCTGTCATACTATATGTTTCCCCCACAGCTTACTGTACACAGTATAATGCCCCCCATATTGTATGATACTCCACACTAGTCCCCACACTGTATGATGCCACCACAGTCAGTCCAATTATAAGCATTAATAAAAAAAACATAAACATAATATACTTACCTAACACTGAATCCTAGTGAGTCCGCCGGCAGACAGTAGCTAGTCACAGGTAGACCAACATGGTGACATCATCATGCAGAGGCACGCACGGGACATCAGAGTCACAGAGTGATGACTTCATCATGTCGCTCTATCCCCCTTATCCCTGCTATGGGGTTCTTTAGTGTGTCACCCTGGCATTCTGTATCAAGTCTTTCTGTATCAGCTTTACGCCCACACCGATATTGTTAAGCTTTGGGTGGGCCCCTTCGGAGTGAGGGGCTTGAGGCGACTTGCCCTTCTGCTTCTCCAGAAGTAATGCTTCTGGGGAAGCAGTAAGGCAAGTATATTTGTATTTTTTACATTTTTATTTTTAAACTTTTGATGATTCTTTACAGTGTAGTAAAATAGAGGCCGGCTGTATCTGCACAGAAGTGAATTACAAAATAATACACATTTTAGTGAATGAGGATTCTTTTAAAGTTTGAGAAGATTAAATTCTCTCATCTCTTTTTTAGAACGTAAATATTTTACTCTATGCAGAAATCTTTGTGAGATATTCAACCCATCCACAATTACATTAGGTCATCATGATATTAATAAAAATACCAAAAAGCAGTTCTGTATATGAGAAGAATCTAACCGGAATCAACATAGATGTTCAATATATTTATTTGTGCATATAAGTTGTTAATTATATGCAAAGATGAAAAAAGAAAGTCTGTAGATACAGTCACTTTCTATAGAAAGGAGCAGATGATGATTCCGCTCTTCAGGCCTTTGGTTGCACTTGAGCTGTTTTTGGACATCCAGGTCTGGATCACACATGAAGGAGAGGAGAAGAGCAGGAATGTGTGACGTGTGATCTGTGAAGTTGGAGTTTTCCTGGATTCCTAGAGCACCGCGATCAACCATATGGCCTTCTGTCTGACCATGGCTAGGTAGTAGAAGGAGCAGCCGCTACCTTCTGTCTGTCTATGGCCTGGTAGTAGAAGGAGCAGCCTCATCCTTCTGTCGCAACATGGCCAAGTGTGAGAAGGAGCAGCCGCTTCCACCTCTCTTTACTTGGCCAATTTTAAGAAGGAGTAGCCGCTGCCTTCTTTTTTTCCATATCTGGTGGAGAAAGAGCAGCCGCTGCCTTCTCTCTGTCCTTATCCGGTGGAGAAGGAGCAGCCGCTGCCTCCTCTCTGTCCATATCCTGTGGAGAAGGAGCAGCCGCTGCCTTCTTTTTTTCCATATCCGGTGGAGAAGGAGCAGCCACTGCCTTCTATTTGTCCATATTCGGTAGTCGTCTTCTTACCACCACATTGTAGATGAGTCGTCCAGATGGTAACATAGCAAGTATGGCTGAAAGAAGTCCTTCAATTTCAGCCTTTAATTACTTGCTATGTTGATCCAGAGGAAGGCGAAAAATAACCCTGAGGACTCGTTGTTGTATAATCCTCATATCAGGGGAAAAAAATTCCTTCCTGACCCCAAATATGGCGATCGGACAAGGTCCCTGGATGTTTGGTGCTCGAATATACGTGGCTGTTATGTGGTGGAAGCTCGGTAGGTTTGTCAAAGTCCGGTAAATGAGAAAGTCCAGTTCAGTTGTCTCTTCCGAGTAATGGAAAGCTTCATTCCTAGATGTTACTGGAATGGGGCTGATTTATATCAGCCTAATCCTCCTGTAAGAAGAGAAATATATTCACAATAAAGAAAGTGAAGCGATTCTGCACTATCATAAAGTCTGGGAGGAGATTACAATGTTGAAGGTTGCACATTTAAAAAAGGGTTCGTGAACCACACGGGAGCTCAGCTAAATACACCCCAGACTGGGAAGCAATTGCGAGAAAAGCGGCATTCTCTACCTGCCGATATGTTTTACAGCAGATTAATAAAGAAGTAATTTTCTATGGTGAGTGCCGCTTTGAGGTGAGTGCCGCTTTTCTCCATCTTAAGATGAGAAATATACATGTCTGAGAATCAATCATCTCCTCACATATATAATATATACTGGGGGATATAATGATAAGGTGTATCGTGGGTATGTGTGTTACTGGGCAGAGATAACACTATGGATGTCCCTATGTGCTATACTTACATTTTCATCAAATTTGAATGGTGGGTCGGCTTCGCCGGACTCCACGTCGCTCCAGTTTATGGAGAGGAAGAATGGGCGCTCTCGGATGAAGGATGATATAGCATACCGGGCAGATGGAGTTTTGCAGAGAAGCTGGAAAATGAGAGAGACCATTAATCATTATATTATATATTAGTATTGATACGTTATTACACAAAGTCCATGGACTGTCCGCATCTTATCTTCTAGCTTTCTTTATAGCCCCCCATCATCCTTCTTCTTCTGATCCTACTTACACCTTCTAGGATGTCAAGGGCATCGCTGGGCATCCAGTCTGGAAAATCTGGGACGTCCACCTGCAGAGACCAGTGGTATTGATCCAGCAAACCACTGCTATAGAACGGCTTTTTCCCCACAATCATCATGTACAGGATGACACCAAATGAAAAGGAATCTGCCTTATGATTGAAGCTTTCTTCATCCATTATCTGTGGGAACATAAGATAGGAGATTACTATATCGGGGAGGGGATTTACACACAGAGGCCATGAGGACCGGTCTGTGATTAGATATGAGCAGGATCCTCAGATTAATACTCAGTCCTACTATCGGCATCAATCACACAGGGATGTTCCTTACCTCCGGTGCGATGTAACCATTCGTGCCAACAGTATCCTCCAATAGGACCTCATCGACCACATTCACGGCTGATAAGCCAAAGTCCGCGATCTTTATGTGTCCGGTGTCATGGATGAGGATGTTCTGAGGCTTCAGGTCACTGCAGGGAAAAATGATCAGACATGATTGTGATGATAATTCATGAACAGAACTTTCTACAATAGATAAGTAAGGAGACAACAGAGATTTATGAAGATGTACTGATTACCAATGTATCACGCCGTGTTCATGGAGGAACTGGAGTCCGCAAACCATTTCTGCCGCAAAGAGTCTGTGGAGTAGAAAGTAGAGGATGGATCAGTGGTTACATACACTCTAGGACCACAATGTATGGGCAGTAGAATATTATGATTCAGTCTAAGACATTTACCTTGATGTTTCCATATCAAATTTCATCGATTTTGCCATGTGGACAGACAGATCACCTCCGGCAATATACTCCATAGCTATTATATATTCTGTTGGTACCTCCATAAACCCCCGCAGAGATGTTATGAAGCGGCAGTCGGTGGCCATACTCAGGACCTTTAACTCTTTAGAGATTGTGTCTTCATCACAATAATTCCTGTCTATGGCTTTAATAGCGAGCAGTTCTCCACTGAACATATCTGATGCCAAGAGGACCTGGAGAAAAATCACAGGAGATCAGACCAAAATCCCATCTATTATAGGGATCTGTATAATGGATCACAGAGGAGGAGAAATTCACACTTACCTTTCCGAAATTTCCCTCTCCAACAACTTTGAGGAGTTCAAGGTGGCGAAAGTTAATAGGATTTTCTATGTTAACCAATTCTCTCTGGGTTAAAGTAACGGGTCTGGCATCAGCAAGGTCTTGTGCTGGCATGTTCCCTACGTCAGAGGGCATCATAAGGCTTTCACCTGCTGAGATGATACAAGATTTGTTAATCTCTTTGAGAAGACATAATGGAAATGTTTGTCATGTTGTGCGGTAAATGTATGGAGCGGATTCAGGTGCTGAGCCTGCATTTTACCAGGCTGATACCGACCATATTGCATAGCTGCCACCTGCCTATAACAGCAGCAACTGGAGCACACGCTGATTACTGCAGTTGAACCATTTCAATGCTGACAGTGTATTTAAATGAAGTGATTGCCGATTTATGCGCATCAGCACCCATTAGCCCCTACCAGGACACAATTGCAAGGGGTTAATTGGTTATAATGACTATCTGGGCCTGCTGAAAAACCTTGTGTTTCGCTTTCGTCCTCCTGTTCAGACCAGCCTGGTTTAATTTCTTATGACAACGTTAATAAAGCCATATACAGCGATACAGTTCCATCACAGTATATAGTGCAAGCGATCAGAAAATCACAGGTTCATGTCTTTTAAAGAGACTAAAAAATTAAATAAAAAAATAATAAAAAAATAAAATAATAATTTGAAAAACATAATATAATTAGAATCACCCAACTTTCCCAATTAATAATAATAATTAAAAAAAATGAAAAATAAGCATAACTGGGATTACTATGCTAGTATAAGACGGATATACAACAATATAAAAATAATTATCCCAAAAAGTAAATATTAAAATGAGAAAAAAATTAAAACATCAAAATTAGGTTTTTTAGAGGCGCCATATTTTTCTAGAAATTGCAATAGAAAGATATCACCATGTCCTTTCTACCCAAGAAAGATATAATAAAAGCTACAGCTTCCTAAACAATAAAGAAGCCCTTACACTGCGCCATCCAGGTATCACAATCCAAAAGTTACAATGTCTCAGAATATGGAGACACAAATCAATGTTTTTTCTAATAAATTTCTAATTTTCACCACTTAAGTAAAAAGAAATCCTCTGCATGTTCAGCATTAGCACAATGGTCTCTGACATGGAGAATCACTTGATGGGGTCATTCTGACCACACAATGAACACAATAAAAAAAACAATGTCGGAATCCCCCTTTTTTTCCCCACAATTTTACCACACTTTAATTTTTTCCCCTGTTTTCTAAAACATTGAATGACAAAATAAATTGTGTCGTTCAAAACTACAACTCGGCCCACTAAAAAAAAATAAGCCCCCGTGTGGCTATACTGGAAGACAAAGGAAGAAAAGTTATAGCTTTTGGAAGATGGGAGGAGAAAAATGAAAGATTGCCCGGTCAAGAAGGGGTTAATAGATATAGCTCCAGCGCATATATTATAATTTTAAACAGAACTATGTAAATGAGCAGGAAATGTCTAATATTTGGTCTCTCGTTTATCAAAACTTTCTAATAGCAAAACTGACCCTGTTGCCCATAGCAACGATTCACAGCACAGATTCCATTTCTTAACATTCTATAGAACACTGAAAGGTGACTGGTTGCTACGGGCAACAAGGACAGTTCTTCCATTAGTCAGCATTGATAATTGAGGCCTGTACTTAATATTAGGAGTATAACCCCCCTCACCCCCAGTCTTATTATACTGAGTAAGATTATTTCTTACCTGGTTCATCTATATCCATTGATCTTTCTGGTGAAGAAACACTCAGATGGAACAGAAAATCCGGGATGGAGATGGTTTTGGTTGATGAGTGGGATCTCCATAGGGCACCATTCCCATTAATGATGGGTGTAGCATATCTCAGATGTCTCCTGCATTGGACAACCCAGTCTCTGCTGTTCCTCATTCTTTTCTGGGCTGCCGCTCTTTGCAGGTTCAGGGTGTCTTGTCTTTCAGATCTGGAGGATGTCACTTGTCTTGGAGTTTCTTGGAGAACTTCCTCCAGCTCTAACTCTGCGCTGATGTTTCTCCGCTTATTGAGGATGGCTTCTTTATTCCTCTTCCTTATTTCAGGGACCAGATCTCCGATTTTTTTCAAGGAGATAAGAATGGCCCTCTGAAGCTCAGCGGAGGCAGCAGAGTCAGACTCCATGAGGTTCTCCATGTTCCTTCTCTGTGTAAGGATCTCTTGTCTTTTGGACTTTCTCATTTTCTCTAGGTTTTGTCGTTTGGACGCCATTTCTGAGGCGTCAGTGTCCATGTCCGGTAGATTAATGTCTTTTCGCCCTAAAGCGAACAACAATACCTGCTCTTCATTTATTCCTCTCCTCTCTCTCAGAACCCGATCTCTTTGGGCTCGTCTTCTCTCTTTATCCATTTTAGAATAAATTTTTGCTTCGTTTGTCGCGAAAAACAAAAGGTACTCCCTCACCCTTGTAAGTCTGTGAGGCAGTGATTTCCCCTGGGCTGTAACACTGGGATATAGAATGTGATGATGTCATCACATCACTGTGACATAGAATGTATCGTGATGTCACAGTGACAGATAAGTAGATAGATTATAGATAGATGGATACATAGATAGATATAGATATGAAATAGATATCAAATTAGGAGGATATTGAACCAATGTTTTGCTGATGTGTATATATATACTTTGTGCACAATTTGTATTTTTGATGAATCATTTTATTATTGAACTTCTCCAGTGCTATCTGTCAATCCCAAAGATTAATAGACCTGAACCCTGAATATTTTTGAAAAAAGTAAAAGTGAGGTTTTGTCTTTCTTAGGAGAATATCTCTGTGTCCAGAATTATTGGGCAACTAAATGAAAAACAAATTTTCCCATCTCAATTATTTATTTCCATCTGTTAAAGTGAGAAATATAACCGAACAGCTCATAATTAGTGTTGAGCATTCCGATACTGAAATATCGGGTATCGGCCGATATTCGCGGTATCGGAATTCCGATACTTAATTCCGATACTATTGCAATATCGTATACCGGAATCGGAAGTTCCCATAATGCAATGAGACATTTTCATTTTATTCAGCCAATGAGGATCCTAAGAAGTGTGGGCACATCCTGTTAGGCATGTAGGCATCTTAACTAATGGCATGGCTGTGATTGGCTGCTGAAATGATGTCATGATGCACTATAAAAGCCACCGCCGCCATTTTGAGCTCACTCTGCTGTGAATTCAGTTAGGGATAGGACGCTGTTGTTCTGAGGGACAGTTTTAGCTACCTATTTGCTCTATACTGCTTTACCCAAGCTACTTTCTAAATCACTGTGCCTTGCAGTGCTAGTGCACAGTTCCCTGTGCTGTTCACCGCTATCTGCAAGGTCTGTGTGTGTGAGTGCAGCTCACCCTGTAGTGTGTGCTTCAGCCAAGTCTGGTTGTAGTGCACTCAGTGTGTGTCACTGCCTCATACATTGTCCTTTTTTGCCAATTCATAATTTTTCCTGATATCTCCTATTAGTGTGGTGGTTCCATCTGTATTCAGCTAAATTGGTTCCAAACACACTATATAGGAGTAGATAGAGAAATTTTTTTCCGTCTTGCAGCACTAGTGCACAGTGCTCTGCATCTGTACTGTTCACCGCTGTCTGCAAGGTCTGGTGTGTGAGTGCAGCTCACCCTGTAGTGTGTGCTTCAACCCCGTCTGGTTGTAGTGCACTCAGTGTGTGTCACTGCCTCATACATTGTCCTTTATTGCCAATTCATAATTTTTCCTGATATCTCCTATTAGTGTGGTGGTTCCATCTGTATTCAGCTAAATTGGTTCCAAACACACTATATAGGAGTAGATAGAGAAATTTTTTTCCGTCTTGCAGCACTAGTGCACAGTGCTCTGCATCTGTACTGTTCACCGCTGTCTGCAAGGTCTGGTGTGTGAGTGCAGCTCACCCTGTAGTGTGTGCTTCAACCCCGTCTGGTTGTAGTGCACTCAGTGTGTGTCACTGCCTCATACATTGTCCTTTATTGCCAATTCATAATTTTTCCTGATATCTCCTATTAGTGTGGTGGTTCCATCCATATTCAGCTAAATTGATTCCAAACACACTATATAGGAGTAGATAGAGGAGCCTTTCTGCAGCATTGGGCCCTGCAGCCCCAGCCAGATTAGTATTAGCCTATTTTTTGCAGCCTCATCTATTGCATTGTAGGTTACCTTCCTACATTGTAATAGCTACAAAAAATTTGTGATACTATCGTTATTACATCTTTAGGCACATCCAGTGTCTTTTTGTGACAAAAAAAACCTAAATAAAGTTCACCAAACACTCCACTTTACAGTTGTGTAGGCCACATTAGCTCATATTAAAGTCTAGTCCACACTTTATAAAATTAGTGTTTCTTATACCTGTTAGCAGCTGTTCAGGAATAAGCACACTAAGCCCTTAGTACTTTTCTGCCTATCTTTATCAGTCTACCAAGATGAAGAAGGCAGGGAGTAAGGCATGTGGTCGTGGTCGTGGGCGTGGGCGTGGAGTTTCTGCAGGGAGAGGACGTGAGGATTCTGTGCCTGCAGGGAGAGGACGTGGGGATTCTGTGCCTGCTGCGGGCACCAGTGACTCAGCATCCCCCAGTTTTACCAGGGAACAGTCCTTTATGCGCAGCTTTGTAGGAGCTAGCCGTACCCCACTGCTGCGCGAGGACCAAATTGAAGCCGTTGTCGGATGGATGGCAGCTAACGCATCGACTTCAATTAGTTCCAGATCCTCTCAGGTCCTGAGCACTGAAGAGCACCCATCTGTCTCTTCACCACCTGCCAAATTGCCCAGGCAGTCAGAGAGCCCTGGACAGGAGCCATCTCTACTTCTGTTCTCTGAATCTCTTGGCTTGGAAAGAGGGGGCCAGCCAAGCAGAATTCGAGAATTTGAAGAAGAGGTAGTATGCAGTGATGCGCAACCGTTTTGTCTCTCTGAATCTGAAGAGGCGGGTGGGCCAGTGCCTATGGTCAGCAGCACACCTCAGTACGCATCTGATGATGAGACTCAGGTGCCACTTTCTGGTGCGTACTGTGCTGTCGAGACTACCCAGGAGAAGCAGTTGTTTGAAGAGGGTGGTGTAGATGATGAGGTCCTTGACCCATCATGGCGTGAGGGACAGGAAGGTGGTGGGAGCAGCTCTGAGGAAGAGATTCCCCGAACGGCCCAAAAAGGAGGGAGAGGGAGGGGGCAGACTTGGTTGCCTGTAGCCTCCACTTCGGCACCCATTAGGAGCATGGCTCTTCCAAAATCCAAAGCGGGCGCTCCCAAGACTTGCAGTGCCTGGTCCTTTTTTGACACAGTTGCAGATGACATTTGCTTTGTCAAATGCAAGCTGTGTAATCAGAAGGTGAAAAGAGGGAAAAGTGTCAGCAACCTCAATACCACAAATATGTGGAAACATGTGCGGACCAAGCACGTGGTGGAGTTACACAAACACACTGAAGACCTAGGCCAACCTACAGCGCCACCTACCACCTCTTCAGCTCGTGTTGTAGCCTCTTCCTCCAGCTCACACACAGCTGGTTCGGCTTCCTCACAGGATCGCCATGGAAGAATCTCTGGCACTGTTGTACAGAGACACAGTGTAATTCCACCCACAGCACCACTTTCCCAGTCATCCTCACACTCCCAGGCCAGTCTACAGCCATCGTTAGCACAGGCATGGGAGAAAAGGCGCCCATACTCGGCAAACCACCCCCGAGCACAGGCTCTGAATGCTGGCATTGCTAAACTACTGGCCCTTGAAATGCTATCATTCAGGCTGGTGGAGACTGACACATTCCGTAACTTTATGGCATTGGCAGTCCCACAATACAACGTGCCCAGCCGCTTTTATTTCAGCAGGCAAGCCGTCCCTGCCCTGCAACATCATGTGGAGGGAAAAATTAAACATGCGCTACAAAACGCCGTCAGTAGCAAGGTCCACCTGACCACTGATGCGTGGACCAGTAAGCATGGACAGGGACGATACCTTTCCCTCACTGCCCATTGGGTAAATGTTGTGGAGCCGGGTACAGATCTTGAGAGTGGCGCTGTACGTGTTCTGCCAACTCCAAGGATTGCAGGAATCCAGTCTGTACACATTGACTCCTCCTCATACTCCAGTTCCTCTGAATCAGCGCTGCAGGAGCCGTCACGGTCTACCTCCACATCGACCCGTGAACGGTTACCTGTTATGATGACCGATATGAGCACAGCCGTGGCCAAACGTCAACAGGCCGTATTAAAATTAATTTCTTTGGGGAATCGAAGCCACACAGCGCAGGAGCTCTGGAATGCCATCAAGCAGCAGAGTGACGTGTGGTTTGTGCCAGCGAATCTCCAGCCAGGCATGGTAGTGTGTGACAATGGCCGAAATCTGGTGGCAGCTCTGGGCCTAGGCAACCTCACTCACATCCCATGTCTGGCACATGTGCTCAACTTGGTCGTGCAGAGTTTTTTGAGGGACTATCCGGATCTTGATGCACTGCTTCACAAGGTCCGCATAGAGTGCGCTCACTTGCGGCGTTCCAGCAATGCAAGATCACGCATTGCAGCTCTGCAGCGCCGATTATGTCTTCCGGAACATCGCATCATATGTGACCTACCCACCAGGTGGAATTCAACGTTACATATGTTGGAGAGGTTGTGTGAGCAGCAGGCAGCAGTAATGGAGTACCAGCTGCAGCAGGCGCAAACAAGTCGCAGTGCGCGCCGTTCACACTTCACCACCACTGAGTGGGCCTCTATGAAGGACATTTGCCACGTTTTGCGTGCCTTCGATTATTCCACGCGGATGGCGAGTGCAGATGATGCACTAGTCAGCATGACTATCCCCCTTATCTGCCTGCTTGAAAAAACACTGCAAGCACTAAGGGACGAGGTTTTGGAAGAGGTGGAGGATGAGGAGTCACAAATGCCATCTGCTTCTCTACAGTCTGCGCAACGTGGTTCCTCACAAAGGCCTAGGCAGGGGACACTTTGTGAGGAGGATGAGGAGGAGTCAATGGATGAGGAAGACATCTGTCCAGAGGAGGGAGGTACACAATGCTCTAGTAGTCAGTATCTAGAGCGAGGGTGGGGTGATGCAGAGCAGGCAGAGATCACGCCTCAAGCAGGGGACAGCGTTTCTTGGCCAGTTGGCAGTCTGCAGCACATGGTTGATTTCATGCTGCAGTGCCTCAGAAACGACCGCCGCATCGCCCACATTCTCAACACGGCTGATTATTGGGTGTCCACCCTCCTAGATCCTCGCTACCGGGACAACTTACAAAGCCTCATAACACCATTGAACCGGGAGCGTAAAATGCGGGAGTACCAAGACGCACTGGTGCATTCCATCATGTTCTCCATTCCAACCGAGAGCAGTGCTGCTAGTGCTTTACAAAGCAGCTCAGTGCGTCGAGGCAGTGGAGGAAGCTCTGCACAAAGAGGGAGCAGAAGCAGCGCCTCAGCACAAGGCAAGACCAGTATGGCCGAAATGTGGCAAAGTTTTGTGTCCCCGCCGCCACAAATGTCTACACCATCACAGACAGCTCCAGTCAGCAGGAGGCAACGTTTCCGTCAGATGGTGACAGACTACATGTCTTGCCCTCTTAGTGTACTCCCAGACGGCTCTTCTCCCTTCAAGTTTTGGGTCTGTAAGCTGGATACATGGCCAGAGCTTAGTCAGTATGCACTGGAGGTGCTAGCTTGCCCTGCTGCTAGTGTATTATCGGAACGCGTCTTTAGTGCCGCAGGTGGTGTACTAACAGACCGTCGCATGCGACTATCCTCCGATAACGTTGACCGGCTTACTTTTCTCAAAATGAACAAGGCCTGGATCTCTCATGAATTTGCCAGTCCTCTTCCAGAATAAATAATTGGTTGGCAACAGTATCCAGGTCTCCTGTTCTGTTCATGTTTCTACCACCTGAACTGTAATCCCTGAGCTCCAACACCGCCAGTTGGCGCTCGGAAGTGCCGTCTGCACAGTCAACACTTGCTGCCGTGTTATTGGGGTTCAGTAACGTCAGCTGTTCTCCTGCTGTGCGGACGGCAATTTCTCCTGATTTGTCCACATCCACTGTACTACACATTTTAAAGTTGCTCCAATTACTCCTCTGGCTCCTCTGTTTTCATTCTTATCCCTGGGCTCCAGCACCGCCAGTTGGCGCTCGGAAGTGCTGTCTGCACAGTCAACACTTGCTACCATGTTATTGGGGTTCAGTAACGTCAGCTGTTCCCCTGCTGTGCGGACGGCAATTTCTCCTGCTCTGTCCACATTCTCACTACTACAGATTTTAAAGTTGCTCCAATTACACCTCTGGCTCCTCTGTTTTCAGTATTATCCCTGAGCTCCAACACCGCCAGTTGGCGCACGGAAGTGCCGTCTGCACAGTCAACACTTGCTGCCGTGTTATTGGGGTTCAGTAACGTCAGCTGTTCTCCTGCTGTGCGGACGGCAATTTCTCCTGCTTTGTCCAAATCCACTGTACTACACATTTTAAAGTTGCTCGAATTACACCTCTGGCTCCTCTGTTTTCATTCTTATCCCTGGGCTCCAGCACCGCCAGTTGGCGCTCGGAAGTGCCGTCTGCACAGTCAACACTTGCTGCCGTGTTATTGGGGTTCAGTAACGTCAGCTGTTCTCCTGCTGTGCGGACGGCAATTTCTCCTGCTTTGTCCACATCCACTGTACTACACATTTTAAAGTTGCTCGAATTACACCTCTGGCTCCTCTGTTTTCATTCTTATCCCTGGGCTCCAGCACCGCCAGTTGGCGCTCGGAAGTGCCGTCTGCACAGTCAACACTTGCTACCATGTTATTGGGGTTCAGTAACGTCAGCTGTTCCCCTGCTGTGTTCACGGCAATTTCTCCTGCTCTGTCCATATTCACTGTGCTACTTATTTAAAACTTGCTCCAATTACACCTCTGGCTCCTCCGTTTTTAGTATTTACCCTGGGCTCCAACACCGCCAGTTGGCGCTCGGAAGTGCTGTCTGCACAGTCAACACTTGCTGCCGTGTTATTGGGGTTCAGTAACGTCAGCTGTTCCCCTGCTGTGCGGACGGCAATTTCTCCTGCTCTGTCCACATTCTCACTACTACAGATTTTAAAGTTGCTCCAATTACACCTCTGGCTCCTCTGTTTTCATTCTTATCCCTGGGCTCCAGCACCGCCAGTTGGCGCTCGGAAGTGCTGTCTGCACAGTCAACACTTGCTACCATGTTATTGGGGTTCAGTAACGTCAGCTGTTCCCCTGCTGTGCGGACGGCAATTTCTCCTGCTCTGTCCACATTCTCACTACTACAGATTTTAAAGTTGCTCCAATTACACCTCTGGCTCCTCTGTTTTCATTCTTATCCCTGGGCTCCAGCACCGCCAGTTGGCGCTCGGAAGTGCCGTCTGCACAGTCAACACTTGCTGCGGTGTTATTGGGGTTCGGTAACGTCAGCTGTTCCCCTGCTGTGTTCACGGCAATTTCTCCTGCTCTGTCCATATTCACTGTGCTACTTATTTAAAACTTGCTCCAATTACACCTCTGGCTCCTCCGTTTTTAGTATTTACCCTGGGCTCCAACACCGCCAGTTGGCGCTCGGAAGTGCTGTCTGCACAGTCAACACTTGCTGCCGTGTTATTGGGGTTCAGTAACGTCAGCTGTTCTCCTGCTGTGCGGACGGCAATTTCTCCTGCTTTGTCCACATCCACTGTACTACACATTTTAAAGTTGCTCGAATTACACCTCTGGCTCCTCTGTTTTCATTCTTATCCCTGGGCTCCAGCACCGCCAGTTGGCGCTCGGAAGTGCCGTCTGCACAGTCAACACTTGCTGCGGTGTTATTGGGGTTCGGTAACGTCAGCTGTTCCCCTGCTGTGTTCACGGCAATTTCTCCTGCTCTGTCCATATTCACTGTGCTACTTATTTAAAACTTGCTCCAATTACACCTCTGGCTCCTCCGTTTTTAGTATTTACCCTGGGCTCCAATACCGCTAGTTGCTGCTCAGAAGTGCCGTCTGCACAGTCAACGCTTGCTCCAGTGTTATTGGGATTCAGTAACGTCAGCTGATCCCCAGCTGTGTGTCCGGCAAATTCTCCTGCTTTGTCCACATCCACTGTAGTACGGATTTAAAACCTCCTCCAAATACACCTCTGGCTCTTCTGTTTTTAGTATTTACCCTGGGCTCCAGCACCGCCAGCTGGTTCTCGGCAGTTCCATTGGCTCTTGTACCTTCTGCTACCCATCCGGGTTCCAGTACCGTCAGCTGGTTCTCGGCAGTGTCTTTGGCACGGGTACTCCCTCCTGCCCAGCCTGGTTCCAGCACGCCAGCTGTTTCCGGGTAGTGTCAACGTCACTTTGCCTCCAATGCGTTGTCCTGTCGTGTTGCGGTCGGGTTAGCCGACTCTATGGTGCCTGCAGTTTAGGTGACTCCTATGTGGGCTGCGGGATCTGGCAATGAAGGCTGGTTCCATAGTGCCAATAGGACAAGCACCCTCTGTAGGACTGTGGGTTTTGGTAACTGCGGCCGGCTCGCGGCCTTGAACTTTTTTTTTACATGGGTACCTTCTGCTACCCATCCGGGTTCCAGTACCGTCAGCTGGTTCTCGGCAGTGCCTTTGGATTAGGTGCCTCCTTCTCGGTATCCAAGTTCCACCAACGTCTGCTGGTCCTTGGTAGTGCTTTCTGGCACAGGTACCTCCTGCTTAGTAACCGAGTTCCAGTAACATCAGCTGGTCCTCGGTAGTTCCATTGGCTCTTGTACCTTCTGCTACCCATCCGGGTTCCAGTACCGTCAGCTGGTTCTCGGCAGTGCCTTTGGATTAGGTGCCTCCTTCTCGGTATCCAAGTTCCACCAACGTCTGCTGGTCCTTGGTAGTGCTTTCTGGCACAGGTACCTCCTGCTTAGTAACCGAGTTCCAGTAACATCAGCTGGTCCTCGGTAGTTCCATTGGCTCTTGTACCTTCTGCTACCCATCCGGGTTCCAGTACCGTCAGCTGGTTCTCGGCAGTGCCTTTGGATTAGGTGCCTCCTTCTCGGTATCCAAGTTCCACCAACGTCTGCTGGTCCTTGGTAGTGCTTTCTGGCACAGGTACCTCCTGCTTAGTAACCGAGTTCCAGTAACATCAGCTGGTCCTCGGTAGTTCCATTGGCTCTTGTACCTTCTGCTATCCATCCGGGTTCCAGTACCGTCAGCTGGTCCTCGGTAGTTCCTCAGCTTTCTTGTACCTTCTGCTACATTTCCAAGTTCAAGCTTTTTGAAATGGTTCTTGGTAATCACTCTGGATCTCCCTGACGAGGACCCTGAAGACGAGGACCCTGAAGACCAACCCTAAGAAGACGAGGACCCCGAAGACAATGACCCTGAAGACGAGGACCCTGAAGACCACCCCGAAGAAGACGAGGACCCTGAAGACCACCCCGAAGAAGACGAGGACCCTGAAGACCACCCCGAAGAAGACGAGGACCCCGAAGACGAGGACCCAGAAGACCAACCCGAAGAAGACGAGGACCCCGAAGACGAGGACCCCCGAAGACGACGACCCTGAAGACCACCCCGAAGAAGACCAAGAAGATGACCCTGAAGAAGTTGACCAAGAAGACAAAGAAGAGAAGACAAGCACCAAGATACAGAAAAACAAGAGACAGAAAACCAAGAAGCAGAAATACAAGAAGCTGCAGAACAAAAAGCGGAAGAACATTAAGCATAAGACTAAAAATCAGAGCAAAAGATAATATCTAAATTATAAGCAGAAGATGACTAAGCAGTGTATGGGGGTGAGTCCGTTCCTCCTCGTGGTGCCCCTGGAAAAGACCTGCTGCTGCAGGCCAAACTGAACGCGGACAAATCCTGTTGTAAATCTTTTGTGACGGGCAGAACGAAAGGTGTAATGTCCAACCTTTTATAGATAACAACTACAGGAATGCCTGTCACAAATAAGAATATGATGAAGAAGAAGAATATGAAGAAGATGAAGAAGTAGAATATGAAGAATGTAAAAAAAAGAATAATACGAAGAAGGTGAAGAAGAAGAAGGTGAAGAAGAAGTGGATGAAAAAGATGCTGAGGATGATGAAGGAGAAAGTGTGGGAGAAGTAAAAAAGAAGGTGAAGAGCATGGAAGTAGTGAAACATAAATATCTGACAAAATATAAAAATACTTAACATAGTTAATATTTCCGTAACTCAGAACATAATAAAAAAATATTAATTCCTGCTATTCCATTTGACTGGGCTAAACCTCTATGCCTTTATTGTCTCCCCCACCTCCCCCAATACATTCTACATTATTCTTAGTTGTTTTCCTTCATGTAGAAATAACCTACAAGGAAAGAAAGGGTTTATTTTAATTCCGATATTTATGTCCCATTGACTTGCATTGGTTTCCGGTATCGGAATCGGCGATATCCGATACTTTTTCGGTATCGGTCCGATCCAATCCGATCCGATATTTCCCGATATCGGAAGGTATCGCTCAACACTAGTACTTAGTAAACATGGTTTTTGATTTAAAAAAAGCCATCCCACCCACACCAAGGTGTACCCAGTCAGTTATGTGAAATATATAATAAAATACACTTTAGTACAATATTAGTGTTTTGTCCCTTTAAATCTGCTGCTACTTCTGTCACCATGGTAACTGCATTCATACTCAGCCAATAGGATTGCTCGGTTTGAATTTGGAAAAAAAAAAAAAAGTCCTATATCGTCAGTTTGTTCCTTCTCATCTGAGTGTGAAGACAGACACCTGCGATCAGCGAGAGATTATAGGTATAAGACGTGATATAATATAACGGACGGAGCCACATCCCATCACACGCACTCAGCGACCACAACTCACAGGAATCAGCACATTTACCAGACAATAGGTTATTATTCCCCAACACATAATACGCTGAGACACCAGTGGGGGGCGCCGCACTCGTTACATCTCCCATCTGGATGGATCCAGCGACGAGATCCTGATATTTCCCCCCAGCTCCGCTCCTCCATAGGGAATGGCCCAGATGCACGCAGAACGGACCGAAGTGTAATACTGCTAGAACTCTGCATGATATCACATCCTCCATATATACCACATAATAAAGGGGTGCTCCCACTGGGACAGGTCATCACCTATCCAGAGATCAGTGATAACTTGTTCCAACTAGACATCCCCTTTAATGGAAGAGATCACATCTCTAACAGTCAATACGCTATTCATTCCCAATCTTCCCTGGCCCCAGTAATGCCCCTGAGTATATCGCCAATATGAGCCAATCATCAAACCCTCTGCTGACTGTTCCCGATGTTTTATAGAGTTTGGAGACGTTGCTACAAGAGAAGATATCAGCGGACACCATGGGGGTGGAGTATTCTGCCAGCGATGGAGCAGGTAGTATCCACCAGTCTGTGATATCTGACCTTCCTCCATATTCTGCTCTTACATGCGTTTCTTCAGCTTTACCCCTTCCCAACATAACCAATTTATGTTTTTTTTCTGTTTTTTCCTCCGCTTTTTCCAACTTTTCTAACTTTTTGATATCTGTCCACATAGTGTGAGGTCTTGTTATTTTGTAGGATGAGCTGTCCTTATAAATGACACCATTCATTTACCACATAGTCCTAGAAAACGGGAAAAACATTTCAAGTGCAGTAAAAGTGCGAAAAAAAAAGCCTGACATTGTTTTTCTGGGAACGGTTTTAACGGCGCACATTGTGTGGTAAAAATGACCTGGTAATAGGATCCTACTCCTCAGTGTGATTACAGCAAGACCAAACTTCTCCAATAGTTTTGGCAAAAGAAAAGAACTTTTTTTTGATGCTGTCACCATTTTTTCTGAGACCCGAAACATTTTCAGTTTTCGGGTTGATGGAGCTGTGTGGGGGCTTATTTTATGAAGGGCAAGAGGACTTTATTGATAACATTTTGGGACACATATGTCATGGTCATCGCTTCTTACAGGATTTTCTGCAGTATTGAGGCGAACGAAAAAATGCAATTTTGTCTTTTTGAATTTTTTTCTGTGTTCACTGATCGTTTTTTTTTTTTATATTTTGATAGATTGTATTTCTCTGAAAGAGACCAAACCACAAAATGTGTATATTTTTATTATCTTTATTTTTAGTGGGAGGTGAGTTGAACGTGTGGGGTTTTAATAAATATATATATACTTTTTTTCACTGTATTTGTATACATCATCTGATTGCTTGTGCTATATACAGCGATACCACAGTAATGCTCCATATAGCAAAACCACGGTCTTCTTTACAGCCCAAATGAAGCTTTATGATGACAGGCACGGAGGCTTCAGCAGACCCCCGGATGTCATAGCAGTCCATCGGCGCCCTATGATCGCGTCACAGGAGCGCCGGTGGGCGTATGGAACGACGCGTCCCAATGCTGGCGCACTGTTAATGCTGCTGTTAGAGATTGACAGCAGCACTGAACAGGTTAACAGTGGTGGGCAGATCTTCGCTCCACTCGCAGCTGTTAGAGGCAGGTCCTGGTTGTTTGTCACAGCCATTATCTGCCATGTACGGGGCGAGCTGACCCTGCTCCATACACCCGCTACTGACTTATACCATACATGTACGGCAGATGTTGGTAAGGAGTTAAAGCGGTTGTCCAGCTTTGGGGCCATTTTTTTACTTTAATGCAAGTATTTGAGGCTAAAATCGATTTCTGTAATTGAGTTTCATTAAAAATGTTGCCTTCTGTAGCATCTGTGCTGCACTGTCTATTGCTGGCTGCAAAATTAGCTAACTGAGAATCTATCAGTGAGCTCCTTAGTCTTAAGGGAGAGTTTGTAGATCTTTAATCTGTTTTTTTTCCTGAGTGCCTATTAGCTGATCTATGCCCAAAGAAAACACAAAACTTGAATGTGCAGGGAAACAATAAGTCTGTAATAGTCGGTGTAAAACACTTAATGAAACCTAAATGTAAAAAATTACTTTTAGTAGTAAATACATGACATGAGAAAATATACACTGCTCAAAAAAATAAAGGGAACACTTAAACAACAGAATATAACTCCAAGTAAATCAAACTTCTGTGAAATCAAACTGTTCACTTAGGAAGCAACACTGATTGACAATCAATTTCACATGCTGTTGTGCAAATGGAAGACAATAGATGGAAATTATTGGCAATTATCAAGACACACTCAATAAAGGAGTGGTTCTGCAGGTGGAGACCACAGACCACATCTCAGTACCAATTCTTTCTGGCTGATGTTTTGGTCACTTTTGAATGTTGGTTGTGCTTTCACACTCGTGGTAGCATGAGACGGACTCTACAACCCACAGAAGTTGCTCAGGTAGTGCAGCTCATCCAGGATGGCACATCATTGCGAGCTGTGGCAAGAAGGTTTGCTGCGTCTGTCAGCGTAGTGTCCAGAGGCTGGAGGCGCTACCAGGAGACAGGCCAGTACACCAGGAGACGTGGAGGGGGCCATAGCAGGGCAACAACCCAGCAGCAGGACCCCTACCTCTGCCTTTGTGCAAGGAGGAACAGGAGGAGCACTTCCAGAGCCATGCAAAATGACCTCCAGCAGGCCACAAATGTGCATGTGTCTGCATAAACGGTTAGAAACCGACTCCATGAGAGTGGGATGAGGGCCAGACGTCCACAGATGGGGGTTGTGCCCAATGCCAGACCTCATGTGGCTGGAGTATGTCAGCAGTTCCTGCAAGATGAAGGCATTGAAGCTATGGACTAGCCCGCCCGTTCCCCAGACCTGAATCCCATTGAGCACATCTGGGACATCATGTCTCACTCCATCCACCAACGTCACGTAGCACCACAGACTGTCCAGGTGTTGGTGGATGCTTTAGTCCAGGTCTGGGAGGAGATCCCACAGGAGACCATCCGCAACCTCATCAGGAGCATGTCCAGGCGTTGTAGGGAGGTTATACAGGCACGTGGAGGCCACACACAATACTGAGCCTCATTTTGACTTGTTTTAAGGACATTACATCAAAGTTGGATCAGCCTGTAGTGTGTTTTTCCACTTTAATTTTGGGGGTGACTCCGAATCCAGGCCTCCATTGGTTAATAAATTTGATTTCCATTGATGATTTTTGTGTGATTTTGTTGTCAACACATTCAACTTTGTACAGAACAAAGTATTCAATGAGAATATTTCATTCATTCAGATCTAGGATGTGTTATTTGAGTGTTCCCTTTATTTTTTTGAGCAGTGTGTATATATAATATAAATAATTACTGCAGCTTTAATGCTATTTATTACGTCTCAGGAGGAGGACGGAAGAGGAAGAGGACGGAAGAGGCGGAGGACGGAAGAGATGGAGGACGGAAGAGGCGGAGGACGGAAGAGGAGGAGGACAGAAGAGGAGGAGGACGAAAAAGGAGGAGGACGGAAGAGGAGGAGGATGGAAGAGAAGGAGGACGGAAGAGGCGGAGGACGGAAGAGGCGAAGGATGGAAGAGGCAGAGGACAGAAGAGGCGGAGGACGGAAGAGGTGGAGGACGGAAGAGAAGGAGGACGGAAGAGGAGGAGGACGGAAGATGAGGAGGACCGAAGAGGAGGAGGACGTAAGAGGAAGAGGACGGAAGAGGAAGAGGACGAAAGAGGCGGAGGACAGAAAAGGCGGAGGACGGAAGAGGCGGAGGACAGAAGAGGCGGAGGACGGAAGAGGCGGAGGACAGAAGAGGAGGAGGACGGAAGAGAAGGAGGACGGAAGAGGAGGAGGACAGAAGAGGAGGAGGACAGAAGAGGAGGAGGACGGAAGAGGAAGAGGACGGAAGAAGAGGAGGACGAAAGTGGAGGAGGATGGAAGAGGAGGAGGACAGAATAGGAGGAGGAGGACAGAACTGCACCTTAAGATCCCTAGGGGGAAAGGGATGGTAGTAATATAGTGGTAGTATATCCGTATTAGTGTAATATGAGTAATAATACTAGTGATAATAGTAAGAAAGTAATAAAATAACAGTAGTAATAGTAGTAGGTAGAATAGCAGTGTGATCCAGGGTCCTAGGACTGATCGCCTTTTCTCGGGGTCAAGAAGGAATTTTTCCCCTGTGACACAAATTGGCTGAAGGTGTCCTGGGGTTTTTGCCTTCTTCTGGATCAACACTGTAGGTATAGGGCAGTATTAGTAGTGATAGGAAAGAAGAATAATACTGTAATAAGATAGCACAATGTAATAATAACCATATCAAATAGATTTATAAAAACAAATTAAAATAACTCCAGTAGTACAATAATTAGTGTAATATTATATAACTTGTAATAACATTAATAGGTTTGATCCAGGGTCCTAGGACTGATCGCCTTTTCCCGGGGTCAAGAAGGAATTTTTCCCCTGTGACACAAATTGGCTGAAGGTGTCCTGGGGTTTTTGCCTTCTTCTGGATCAACACTGTAGGTATAGGGCAGTATTAGTAGTGAAAGGAAAGAAGAATAATACTGTAATAAGATAGCACAATGTAATAATAACCATATCAAATAGATTTATAAAAACAAATTAAAATAACTCCAGTAGTACAATAATTAGTGTAATATTATATAACTTGTAATAACATTATTAGGTTTGATCCAGGGTCCTAGGACTGATCGCCTTTTCCCGGGGTCAAGAAGGAATTTTTCCCCTGTGACACAAATTGGCTGAAGGTGTCCTGGGGTTTTTGCCTTCTTCTGGATCAACAGCTTTAGGCATAGGGATTTTAGTAATACCATTATTAGAATCACAAGATTAATAAAAAAAAATTAGAATTACATTTTTTTAATTCGTTTTATAACAGTTACAATTAATTGCATTAATGCAATAATAATAAATAGTAAAAATGGTGGTAATAATAATAATACAAAAAACTAGTCCCAGTTAGTAAGTTAGTGTAATGTTAGTGTAGGGACCCATCTGAAGAGGTCGCCTTGACGTTGGCAGATGGGCTCGCACAATTTGCTCAAAATGTGCGCTAAGAACCTCATATTTCTATGTACAGGAGATCTAGCAGTAATACCATTCAGGAGATATCTGTGTACACATATTTTGTTATATACTTTTGTGCAGCACACAGGGCAGGTATACAGGTACAGGGCGAGAGTGTTACAGTGATATTATAACTCGGCCTTAAGGATAAAATGCTGATAACTACAGATCCTGGAAACACATTCGAAACTAGACCTTGTAAGTAACTGGTTCCCAGCTAGTGGTAAATATGTACAGGGCAGTCCGGTACCAAGACCTGCTCTATAGGACACATTATCATCAGGCAGGTCCTTACAAGATCTGCGGCAGAAGTGTGGCTGTGTAACACAGTCCTGCTCCTGCCTCAGCTGCCCACAGTGGAGCCAACCTTGATCCTGGCAGCTTAATCCATTGTATGACACAGTAGGGGGCTTCCACAGCATTTAGGCACTTTAGACAGGAGAGGGAGGCATGATCATGGTGCCAATGAGTTTCTATGGCAGCTGAGATCTAACAATGGACCCCATGACGGCCATTTTACTGCTCCTATTAGACCCCGGCTGAGGAAAGGTCTATGAGGACACCGGTCAGACTTATGTCGCCTGCTCTGCACATATTAGAAATACCTAGGGCTGATTAGTTTGCCATTTGTAAATCTGATCCAGCAGCGTTGGGCTACCACTGATGTGATCAGGGCTATTGAGCTCCTAGATTGGGCAGAGGAGCTCAGTATTCAGCAGGAGCTGGCCGAGGAGAGCAGAGCAACTTGCATGGGGCTGCTGCACAAGAAGCAACTCACAAGGTGGAGATTTACCCGGAGACGCTGTGCTCGGGCTGTGATCTGCTGTGCAGGCTGCATAGTAGATGCCTCGAAGGACCCGAACTTCACCCCTAACAGGCACAGCAGAGCTCGGACGGCTGCAAGTGAACAGAGAGCGGCTGATTAGTAACTGCTGCGTCTCCTGCAGCTCAGATAAGAGCCGCACAGAGCGGGGGTTCAGTAATGATGAATATGGGAAGTGTCCGCCCCTCACATGCCCTAAATGCGGCCTCCAGAGGTAAAGTTTCCCCTGTAACCAGCGCCTCCTCCCACCTTCTCTGCTGGCATGCTCCATTACTTAAAGGGGATGTCTGTAGAAAACAAGTTATCACTTATCCACAGGCTCGGTGATCACTTACTGATCGTGGGGTCTGACCGCTGCGAGCCATCGTCTGATCGGGAAGGAGTGGAAAGTCAGGGATCAACTGCTGCTCCATTCATTCTCTATGGGGCTCCGGAAAAGCCGAGCTCAGCGCTTGAATGCCACATAGGGAATGAATGGAGCGGATCCTGGAGTAATAACATGCCCTCCTCTCCTCAGCTTTCTGTCTGTGTAAGTGGCTCAGCCCTTGTCTCCCCTTCTGCTCCGGCTTCTGTGCTGGTCCTTGTGAGGAAGAGGAAACCCTCTGCCCTTCTGCTCCGGCTTCTGTGCTGGTCCCTGTGAGGAAGAGGAAACCCTCTGCCCTTCTGCTCTCAGTCCTCTGCGACTTTTCACAATCGCTCAGTGCACCCATTATATGTAATAAGGATCATTCTTCATCCCTTGTCCAGCTTTCATCCCCCCCAGTCTGACCAGCGGACAAGATAATAAACATGTGAGTGGAAGGTTCACAATTATTAGATGTGTTGTGAAAAGTCTCCACAGCATTATCCGGAGAAAACTGCAGGGTGACCGCTTGTGAAACCAGCACAAAATCCAGCGGACAGCGCTTCCCTGTCCCCCGCCGGTCTCCGTATCCTGGCATTCAGCTATTCCATTTGGTGCTTATTCTGGAAGGAAAACAAAAATGTGATGTTCTTACACAGACGCCTGAAGACGCAGCTTTTCATCATCCATGTTGGGCTGTTGTATGACGTGTGGATTACTCTGCTTGCTGGATTCTTGCATTACCACAAACACTGCCTTTATTTTGTGATTTCTGTGCCGCTTCCCACTTCTATTGGCACTGTGATATATCAGCACGTGAGGGCTGCCACAATCATGTGTCAATAGGTTATTGCTGGAGCCTGTGATATAGAGACCATCCTGGACCAGGGAAGACTTGGTACAGAAGCACCTAGAGAGGGGGGTACAGGGGCTTCATTTCAATTTTAAACTTAGCTGGATTGTGTTTAGCTACAAGAATGGAAAGTAAAATAATAAAATCTTAATTTTTTTTTTCTATTTGGCAAAATCGTCCATCAGAGGTTTGGCCACTACCAAAAAGTTTTTGATGAACTTACAGTAGTAACTGGCGAAACCCAAAAAACTTTGTAATGCCTTTAAGTCTTGAATATAATACCAATCCAGTACCGTCCGGACTTTGGCCAGATCCATGCAAAAACGGTGAATGATAAGAACTAACCCTGAATGGAGAACATACATTTCTCTGGTTTGACAAATAATTTATTATCTTTGAGTATCTGTAAGACCTGCCTGATATGTACCTGATGTGACTGGAGGTAAGTAAATTAATATGTCATCAAGATTGGTTTGTTGTGATCTACCTGCCAGATGACTAAAAATGTCACTAACAGTGTTGAAAGAAAGCGGGAGCATTAGTCAACCCAAATGCCATCACAAGCTTTTCATAGTGCCCCTCAGGAGTATTGAAGGCCATCTTCCACTCATCTCCTCAATGTGAATGAGATTATAAGCCCCCCTGAGGTCTAGTTTAATCAAATCGTAGGAGCCAAATTTTTTTCTAAAGAGGTCGGGGATGAGAGGGAGAGGATATGCATCCCAGACCGTGATCCGATTAAACTCGCGAAAATCAAGGCGGGGGCGCAACCCCCAGTCTTTTTTTTTGACAAATAAAAACCCCACTGCAACGGGAGATGAAGAACGTCTTATAGGGCCCAATGGTAGACTGACTGACCATTCTGTTCTGAACTGCCACCCTAAGATGGCTTCCCATTATATACCTACTGTATAAGTGCTCCCTCTAACGGCTTCCTCCACCCACACCCACTACTGGTTCCCCCTACCTTTGGGTTCCCCCCACTCCAGCCAGGGACAGGGCTCAGCAGCTGCACGCTGCATGTTGGATGCAGGTGATTTGGGGGGTTCTGTGCAGCACTCCCATCTTACCTGAGTGAAGGGAGACACCACACCTCTGGGTGAGGTGCAGTACCACTGTGGCGACTGAACACTCAGGGGCGCCACATTCCCCCCCCCTGTAAAACGCAGCACGTCCGCGGGCTGGAACAGAGCAAAACCAGGCATAACTGACATGCAAAATTTTTAAGATGCATCAGCATATTTGACCATAAAACAACATTTCTTCCCTTTATGGGAGGCACATTTCTTTTAACGTTACTGGTTAGATTATAAAACATCATAAGAGTATTGTCATATAAAACAATTTTCAAGACAGTTCCAGCACCAGGGTGCAACAGTAGCGGCATGAGGGACCCGTCCACAAACCCTCAACGTAGGCCCTGGGCATGGCTGCAGGGCATAGACGATCCAATCCTGGACCTCGTCTTCCGCCACGCCAAACGGGTTTTTGTTCTGAGGTATATTTGTAATTATAAAACCAATAGGATGCACTTTAAGAAGTGCTAAACTATGTACAATGTCAACGTCCGGCTTCTCACAGTCCTCAGCCTGTCAGTCTCTGTACCCTGACGGGTAACTGGGTAGCAAACATGAAGTCAACTGCACCCTTCCGGGCAACTTATGTACAGTCCAGTTAACTAAAACAGTTTAACAGTGGGGCCCCCTCCGGGGGAACCCCTGGTTTCTGCAGGCTGACCCAGCCTGGTCATCAGCCTCAGGCTGCAGGGGGACCAGGGATGGAGCAGCGCCAGCCGCATTTGGGACAGGGACATCACTCCGACCTGCTCCCGCGACTGCATCAGCTCGGCCTGACACCTCCCGGTCTTTACGCAGCTTCTCTCCACCGCCTCTCCTCTTTCGGGGGCGGTCCCATGGCACTTTGCTGTCGGTCACTCCCTGTGTCGGCCTCCCCGCTTTGACGGACACATCTATGCGGACAGTCACTGTTGCAAGGGGCAGGGCCTGCTTTTGGAGCCATTCTGGGACCCGGCCCACGACGGGAGGTTCCATTCTGTTGTTCTTTAGCACGCACATAATGGCGCCCGTTCTTCTGGGGCGGGCGCCACATTCAAGGCAGAAAACACTTCTTTAGGTGCACATTACCCGCAGATGGCAGGCTGGTCACGTATCCTGTTCGTGACGCCAAGTGGTGACTCGCTGCCCCCTGGGCCGCGGGGCACACGGCAGCCGGGCCGTATGGCTGCTTTGGGGAATATCACGGTGGCTGGCCCGGGGCGGTCAGTGCAAAAGGGATTATTTATAGGATTTGTCGTGAAGCCACCTGTGGTGTCTGGTGAGGATCACCAGCGCTGCAACAGTCCTCTGAGGCAGATGTTAGGGCAGCTAGAGATGGAACGGCTCCCCACAGGTGGAGCGGGCCTCAGGGCAGTGTAAATAGATGGAGGGTGCGCTGGGCGTTGTAGTGCAGGGAGGGAAATGGCACCAGTGAAGGAATAGACGGAGGCAACTCAGTGCAGTCGTCCAAGATTTTAATACACAGTTCTTCAGGAAACACAAAAGTGCAAGTTACAGGTGAAGGCCTCCCACGTTGCGCCGTGTTCACCCTGGCAGGGGTTCAATCCTTCCTCAGGAAGTTTAGGAATGCTTGGCAGAACCCCACTTTCTCGTGTTCCTACTTTGACCGTCTTCACACTAGGTCCTTCTCCCTGCTGCCCTGCGCTGCCCACTCTCAATCCCGCTCGGGTATGCTGAAGTCCTTCCTGTACGTCAGATCCGGGACCAACCTGACCCCCTGGAGATTAGAATGGGGCAACCGATCCCTCTGTCTTCTGACAGATGCGGGGCGTATGGGTGCTGTCCTGCACGCGCCGTACCCCTGGGATCCCTTCTTAGAATGGAGCCTACTCCCTTCTCCCCTCCGGGGCCTCTATCCCGGGCCTTTCTTGTGGAGCAGAGCTCCTGCTGAGCCTCTGCTCCCAGACAGTCCTCACTGACCGTCTGTACTGTACTGACTGACCATTCTGTTCTGAACTGCCACCCTAAGATTGCTTCCCATTATATACCTACTGTGTGCTCCTTCTAACTGCTTCCTCCACCCACACCCACTACTGGTTCCCCCTACCTTTGGGTTTCCCCCACTCCAGCCAGGGACAGGGCTCAGCAGCTGCGCTCTGCATGTTGCCCTTCCAGCCGGTCTGAAGCAGTGTAATGTTGGATGCAGGTGTTTTGGGGGGTTCTCTGCAGCACTCCCATCTTACCTGAGTGAAGGGAGACACCACACCTCTGGGTGAGGTGCAGTACCTCTGTGGCGACTGAACCCTCAGGGGCGCCACATGCCCACGATGCAGAAATGCTCCGGATTTTTCCTGAGTGTTTCTGCATCTCCCTGGCAGAAAAAACGCATGCAGATTTTACATGCGTTTTTCCTGCCAGGGACAAACGTAAGTGAAGCATTTTTCACATGCATGTCCGCATGCGGGTTGTCAACCGCTTTCCAAGCGATTTTAGCATCACTTGGAAAGTGCTTGACAACTTGGTCACACTATATAAATCCTTGCAACCGGCATGTATTTATATAGTGTGAACAAGTTAATAGTAGAAAAAAAGAATAAAAATGGTAAAAAAAAAAAAAATAGAATTAGACTTACCGGTAATTCTGTTTCTAAGACCCTCCACGACAGCACACCTGGAGGTAGCCTCCCCATCCTAATTAGGGACAGGAAAACAAGATGTTAAATAGCCCCTCCCTGCTACAATCCCCAGTGTTTTCAAAGGACCACACAGTATGAATGCTCTAAATATTTATTAACACTAAGGATTTTTCCAATCAAAGAAATGGAGGGAACTACCCATGCTGTTGTGGAGGGTCTTAGAAACCGAATTACTGGTAAGTCTAATTCTATTTTCTCCAATCCCCTCCATGACAGCACACCTGGAGTAATACCAAAGAATGAATTTTAGGGAGCGACAACAGCCTGAAGGACTTTCCTTCCAAATGCTAAGTCTCTATTAGATATTACATCTAGTCTATAATGTTTAGCAAAGGTATGGACAGACGACCATGTAGCTGCCCTGCAAATCTGCTCAATGGATGCACTAGCTTTTTCCGCCCAGGAGACCCACATAGCTCTAGTAGAAAGAGCTTTCAAAGATTTCAGAGGAGGCAAATCTTGAACTATGTATGTTTCACAAATTGCTTTCTTAATCCAATTTGCTAGCATATTTTTGCAATTTTCTTTCCTTTATTGGGCCTTCCATATTGGACAAATAGGTTCTGATCCTTCCTCCAGGTTTCAGTCTGCCTCAAATAGCGGATTATAGTCCTTCTTACATCCAACGCGTGGAATTCTTCTTCCTTGCTATTTGATGGATTTTGACAGAATGACGGAAGAATTATTGGCTGAGACATATGAAAATTAGACGACACTTTAGGTAGAAAAGAAGGATCCAACTGGAGGATGATCCTGTCCTCCAAAATACGACAATAAGTCTCTCTGATAGACAGGGCTTGGATTTCACTCACTCTTCTGGCTGTAGTCAGAGCTATAAGCAATGCCGCTTTCCAAGACAATTTGTCTATGTGTGCCTCGGCTATTGGCTCGAAAGGATGCATAGTTAGGCCTCTAAGAACTACGTTGAGATCCCAAGGTGGAACTATTTTAGCCCTTGTTGGATTAATCCAAGAAGCAGCTATCATGAACCTCTTAATCCATCTGTTTTGGGCCAAATCAGCATCAAAATAGGAACTTAAAGGCGAGACTTGGACCTTCAGCGTGCTTGGTCTTAATCCTTTAGACAGACCGTTCTGTAGGAAATCCAAGATTCTGGCCACGTCAAGCCGAAAGGGATCTAATGGACGAGGCTCATACCATAGCTTGAAAGCTTTCTAGATTTTTCCATAGATGGAAATTGTGACTGGTTTTCTGCTTTTCTGCAGTGTATGTGACTCGCCCCCAGGGGTGTCGCGGGGCACCCGGCAGCCGGGCCTAAGACTGCCTGCGGGGATTATCGCGGTGGCTGGCCCAGGGCGGTCAGTGCCAAAAGGAATTATTTGTAGGGAATTTGTTGTGACGCCACCTGTGGTGTCTGGTGAGGATCACCAGCGCTGCAACAGTCCTCTGAGGCAGATGTCAGGACAGCTTGAGATGGAACGGCTCCCCACAGGTGGAGCAGGCCTCAGGGCAGTATAAATGATGCAGGTTGCGCTGAGCATTGTGGTGCAGGGAAAGCGATGGCACAGCAGGAGTAACGGACAGAGACAGGGGATTTGCTTCATTTCCTTTACTGGTACAGCTGTTAGGTACGGTCCAGGGTACTCCAGATGAAGGGCGCACTTTTGGACTTCTCCCCAGGGAGCAGGTATAGGGCCTCCTGATCCGTGTCTGTCCCTATGTATGCTCCTGGCCAGCCTGCAACTGGGCCTAGCTTATGTGTCCTGCTTTTACTTCACCAGATGCTCAGAAATAGGACCTCTGGTTGGTAACCACTTTCCCTGGACGTCGGGGCCGTCGTGGTTCCTGATCCTGTGTGTGTCTAGCCTTCAGGTTTGTCAGGGACTTGTAGTCCTCCTGGGATTCCGGTTATCCCCACTGGGTGTAAAGGGTCCCTGTAGGCGCGGATCCGGTGTCCGGTAGATATAATGGGGTGAGCTTATTGTGCTCCTCTGCCCCCTTGGTTTCACTCCCCTTTTTCTCCTTGCCGTCGGCCACACTCGGGGCCCTCACTACTAGGCAGCTGACGTGCTGCGTCTTCACCGCTATCTGAGTGTCGGCACGCTCTCAGGCTCTCTCTCAGCCTGCCTGCTCTGCTCTGACTCTGAGCACTCACTAATCAACTGAGCTGCCTGGCTCCACCTTCCCTATATATATCCCTATCTGGGCTCCCTCTGCTGGTATGAGTTGGAAGGTAGAGGTGTTTGTATCTAGTGAGGGCCTCTTGTGGAGAAATCCATCCATGCACCCTTCTGGGTTCTGTGGCACCAATGCACAGCAGGGCGCCACATTTGGATCACCTGTACTGAGAAGCCTCTGGCTTTTCAGAGGGTGGTCTCAGAAGCCAAGCTGCTGGAGCCAAATTCTGAGGGGCCGGATGGAAAATCTGGCCCTAATGCAGCAGATCGTGGATTCGAGGAAGCATCAATGGATCATCCATTCTTAGACTGCTCAATGTTCCGAACCATGCTCTTTTTGGCCACATTGGAGCTATTAGGATAGTCTTGAGCCCTTCCGACCTGATTTTTTGTAAAGTCCTTGGTATTAACAGAATCAGGGGAAAAGCATTAGCGAGCCCAACTTTCCAAGGGTGAGCGAATGCATCTATCCCTGTTGCTGAATCCTCGGGTTTCAAAGAGAAAAAGGCTCTTACTTTTGCGTTTTCCTGGTTCGCAAACAGGTCCACATCTGGGTATTCCCACTTTTGAACAATCATCTGAAATATCTTCGAGTTCATGCTCCACTCCCCTGGATGAATGTATTTTCTGCTCAGAAGATCTGCATGATAGTTGTCGGAGCCCCTCAGATGCAGAGCCGATAAGGATAGTAGATTATGCTCCGCCCAGTGGAAGATCCTTTCGGAGATCATCTGTAACCTCCTGTTTCTTGTACTTCCCTGATGTCTCAAGTGGGCTATAGTTGTCATATTGTCCGAGTAGACTCTGACATTCGACCCCTGAAGCACAGTAGTGGCTGCCCATAGGGTTTCTTCCACCACTTTCATTTCTTTTAAGTTTGAGTACTGCTCTGCTATTTCTTGCGACCAGACCCCTTGGAAGGCCACGTGGGAGACTACTGCTCCCCATCCTCTTTTGCTTGCGTCTGTTTTGACGGATAACAAGGGAAGTTGAATCCATGCTGAACTTTTCTCCAGATTTCCTGGACAGAGCCACCAATTTAAAGATGCTTTCACCTTCTCTGGCAGATGAATTCTGTTGGAGAGGGAACTTGGAGATCTGTCCCAACAGGAAAGGATGTAGTTTTGAAGGACCCTTGAATGCGCTTGAGCCCAAGGTACCGCCTAAATAAATGAGGTCATGGACCCGAGGACGGACATGGCGAATCTTAATGACACTCCTCTCTGGTTCTTTAGTGCATAAACTTTCGACCTCAACTGAATCTGCTTCTCTTTTGGCAGAAAAGAGGCTTGTTGCTGAGAATCCAGGAGAATTCCCAAGGAGGTCTTCCTGGTGGAGGGAATCAGATCTGACTTTTGGTAGTTTATCAACCATCCCAAGGATTCCAGGATCTGGAGGGTCATCTGGAGGTCTCTTTCCAAACTTGAAACCGAGGGAACCATCACCAAAAAATTGTCTAAATATGGGACGATGCAGATATTCAGTTTCCTTAGATAAACCTACTACCTCTGCCATGATCTTTGTAAACAGGCGGGGTGCTGACGAAATGCCGAAGGGGAGTACATTGAATTGAAAATGAAGTACCTCTCGGTTCTGAGTTACAGCAAATCTGAGAAATTTTCTGTAATCCGGATGAATTGGCACGTGGTAGTAAGCCTCTGGCTGGTCTACTGTTGCCACGACAAATCCTTTTCCAATCAATAAGCTGCCATTGAGGAAGGAAGCTCGCAATTCTGCCTCCTACCTTCTTGGCGTCATTGTCTGTCCTGCCTAGAACCTTGAAAGATATTCCTACCTCTTCCCCCTTTTGTGTAACTCCAGCGACCAGTTTTACCCTTGCCTCTGTACTGAAATGCTTGCTGCTGTTGTTGTTGAGGGAGAAGAAATGGTCTCTTTCTGAAACTTTTTGGATTCTTTGGCTCTGGCAGAGACTTCTTCTTGTCGGATGCTTTCTCCAACAACTCGTCTAGCACCGCCCCAAACATATACTCTCCTTTAAATGGAATGGAACAAAGCTTAGATTTTGATGCGTTGTCCCCACTCCACATCTTCAACCACAGAGCTCTTCTCATAGAATTTGATAATGCTGCCCATCTTGCCGCAATCTTGACCGACTCCGCCAAGGCATCCGCTAGGAATCCAGTGGCCTTCTGCAGAAAAGGAAGAGATGCTAGGAGGTCCTCTTGAGTGGTACCTTTCCAGAGATGTTCCTCTAGTTGTTGGAGCCAGAGGAACATGGAACGAGCTACACAAGTTGAAGCGATATTAGTCTTCAGTGAAGCCGCCGATGTTTCCCATGCCTTCCTTAGAAGGCTGTCCATCTTCCTATCCATAGGATTTTTGAGCTGTGACGAGTCTTCAAAGGGAAGGGTTGTTTTCTTCGCAACCCTTGCCACCTGTACATCAACCTTCGGGACTTCCATCCATAGCTTAGCCGCCTTTTCATCTAGAGGGAATCTATCCTTCATTTCTCCTGCCATACTAAGCCTTTTCTCAGGTGACTCCCATTCATCCAAAATAAGACTCCAAATGTTGTCATGCACAGGGAACACTACCTTCTTCTTGGATTTCAGACCGCCAAACATTTCATCCTGAACTGTACGGGTTTCCTTCTCCTCTTCCACCTGCATCGTGTCTCTCACCTGCGACAACAATTCCTCCATATTCTCAGACGAAAAGTAATATTTCCTATCTTCCTCATGATCTTCACTTAGGACCCCTTCTTCCGGTTCCTCCATAGACCCTAATTCTGAATCAGAGGTCTCCCTAACCGTATATTTTCTCCTTTTGGGGGGAGATGGACCTTCAGCTCTGGCTTGTGAGAAGGAGGCTAGGGAAGATTGTATTTCCTGCCGAACCATTCCCCTGACTTCTTCCATAAGGGAAGGCTGTTCTTCCTTCACAATGTTGTCAGTGCATTTCCAGCATAGGGGTTTCTTATGCCCTGAAGCCAGCTTTTTTATACAGATGGCACATTTGCAAACTGTAGTGCTTTCTCCCACTGTCGATGCCGGATCCTTGTCTCCCTAAATTAAAAATAAAAAAAGGGGAGATTTAAAATATATTTAGGATCCTGCTCAAAAGAGAGTGGGGAATAACTTAGGACCTAGTACTTACTGGGGCCGGGTTAGCGCTGGGCTCTGCAGACGCAGGCTTTGGAACAGCACCCTCCATAGTAGCAGAATATTCTGTCCTACCTTAATGGAGTCTTCTCATCTGGGTCTTTTATAGGGGAGACCGAGATCCAGTGCCAAATTTTCACCTATCTGGTGAAGGATCCTCATTTTCAGGGCAAACCGCGGCTTCTCCTTTTGAATTTCCCGCCGCGGCCCCATGCGTTCCACGGTGGAACGCACCAGAAGTGACGTCCCGCTGGCCAAAAGCCTGACTTCCGGCACGCCGCCATGGAGGACAGAGGAGACTCCGGCCGGGGAGCTACAGGAGGCCCCCAGCCCCCAAAACCCTACTCGGCTTTACACGCAGGCGAGTGTGTGTGTGGGGGGTCCCGCTCTCAAGGAGACACGGGAGCTGCAAAGGAAGGAAGGTCGGAGGCGATCGCTCCCTGCAGCCCGGCAGGTAAATTTAATAGGGCCCTGCTTGCCGGCTGCAGGCACCCCAGGTAACCTCTTCATCCCATAGGGACAGGAAAACACTGGGGATTGTAGCGGGAAGGGGCTATTTAACCTCTTGTTTTCCTGTCCCTAATTAGGATGGGGAGGCTACCTCCAGGTGTGCTGTCATGGAGGGGATTGGAGAAAATAACATTATACTTACCTTCTGATGGCCCCCGGTCTTTTCTCCACTGCGTCCGGTCTCTTGTACGGCTTGCGGTGGTGTGAAAGGACCTTCCATGACATCATTTAGTTATGTGACAGGTCACGCGACCGCCGTGACCAGTTGAACATCCGCAACAAGACCACAGAGAAACAAATCAAGAAGAAACGTCACACTCACCGGAGTGTTGATCAGGTTCAGGAGATACTTCTTTCCCTCGTAAGTGTAAAACAGAGACGCAGTCACGGCCTTCACCGTAATCCCGCACTCCCTCTCCACCTGCAGCTTGTCCAGAACTTGCTTATTGGAGGAGGCTTTTGGCATACAACCTGAGGGAAGGAGCGAGACACCAGAATCCACACTGTTAGATCGTAGTGGCAGTGTCTCCCTCCATACTAGTCTGTCAATGGTAGCTTGTTTCTGTGTTTTATATATGTATTTTAGGTGTGTAAACCCTCTTCATGTGTACAGCAGCCTGGAATGAACGCTGCTTAAAAAATAAATAATAGAGTAAGGCCTCATTCAGACTTTCATCAGCTTTGTTTTGCATCCGAGAAGCTCTAAACTTTGATTTGGATCAAAGTCCGACAGGTCAACGTGTTTCGGTGAAAAATACGCGGTCCACAGAAATATGTGAACAGCCCTAGACTATAATAGATATGAGCTCTGTGAAAAACATGGATCAAGCTCGTACGAAATCCAACATTTCATTCTATAAATCTACATAAATTAAGTAACGTGTCAAATTGCTTTTTTTTTGGTTTATGTTTTGTTTATGTACGGAGGGAAAGTTCCCAGTGCTAGTGTCTAGCTCACTGATTTTCCTTGCTTGGTGCCTGACGTCCCAAAAAACTGACAGTGAGCTATCAATCAAGATAAAGAGGCTGGTGCTGGGCAGGGAAGCAACCTTGGAAGGCTGAGGCTTGGTTAGTGCTCCGTTACACCCAGAGCACTCAGAAATGCAGCAACAGATAAAAGATATAGAGGTGTCTATGGATTTAGCTTTCCAAATCCTGCATGGTCATGAATGGGAATTGGAGGGAGGGGTATATCTGATGGATACCCTTAAATTGTTAATTGGCAATTGCAGTTCACATAGTTGCATATTACTTAATCATTAGAGCTACAAAAATTTGCACTTCAAGCACCAGTAAAACAGAGGCCAAAAAAGATTCCTTAGAGGCATCTGGTCACTATTAGTGATGATCGAGCGTGTTCTATCAACCCCTTCGGCGAGCTCGCTCAGGTGCTCGCCGAGTATTTTGGCATGCTCGGCATTTCTTTTAAGGTCGCCGTGCCTGCAAGTGTCACGGCTGTTAGCGTGCTCGCTGAATGGGTTCATAGAACACGCTCAATCATCACTAGTCACTATACATTAGTATACAATAAAAAAACACATATCACATAGTGAATAACACAGACACTATTCAATACAGCAGGGTTGAGGTGTACTTTGTGGGACAAAATTACAGCATTTTTGAAAGACGCCATTCACTTTACTGTGCAACATATAGAAAAAAAAGGGCAATGAATTCCAAATAAAGTGAAATGGTGCAGAAGAAAACGAAAACATTTTACTGCTTTTAAAAAATTCTAAACTTTGCAAACAAATTGTTTGGCTTGTGTTTCAATTTTCTAAGACCGTTTTTAATACCATTTTGGGGTACAACTTTTTGATTGCTCCATCAAATGTATAGTCGTAAGTTACTTACCGGTAACGGGATTTTTCAGAGACAGCACCACGAGAGAGGGGATCCGCCCACCAAGGAGAGGAAACCTACAGGCTTAAAAGGGCGCCACCTCTCTCCCGCCTCAGTTGGGATTACAGAGCATTGAGAGGACCGCCAGGTTAATAAACACAGCAAACAATCACAAAATTGCCATACCAGACGACACCTATTGAGTGTGATATTATAATTAATAAAAGGGGAGTGTTCCCACAAACGTGAAAGGAGGAAATATAAGGGTGCTGTCATGGTCTCCGAAAAATTCCATTACCGGTATGTAATTTAAGATTTTATCGGTCGACCATGACAGCACCACGAGAGAATTACAGAGATGAAGTAATCTATTGAAGGACCACAGCCTGGAACACTCTTCTCCCAAAGGTGAGGTCAGCCGATACACCCATATCTAACTTATCGTGTCTATGGAATGTAGAGGGACAGGACCAGGTAGCAGCCTTACATATGTCTTCTATCGAGACACCTGTCTTCTCAGCCCAGGAGGGGTGGGGTGGGATGAGCCTTCAGCCCTTCTGGCACTTCCTCGCCGCTAGATGTACAGACCAAAAGTTTGGACACATCTTCTCATTTAAAGATTCTTCTGTATTTTCATGACTATGAAAATTGTACATTCACACTGAAGACATCAAAACTATGAATTAACACATGTGGAATTATATACTTAACAAAAAAGTGTGAAACAACTGAAAATATGTCTTATATTCTAGGTTCTTCAAAGTAGCCACCTTTTGCTTTGATGACTGCTTTGCACACTCTTAGCATTCTCTTGATGAGCTTCAAGAGGTAGTCACCGGAAATTGTTTTCACTTCACAGGTATGCCTTGTCAGGTTTAATAAGTGGGATTTCTTGCCTTATAAATGGGGTTGGGACCATCAGTTGTGTTGTGCAGAAGTCTGGTGGATACACAGCTGATAGTCCTACTGAACAGACTGTTAGAATTTGTATTATGGCAAGAAAAAAGCAGCTAAGTAAAGAAAAACGAGTGGCCATCATTACTTTAAGAAATGAAGGTCAGTCAGCCCGAAAAATTGGGAAAACTTTGAAAGTGTCCCCAAGTGCAGTTGCAAAAACCATCAAGCGCTACAAAGAAACTGGCTCACATGAGGACCGCCCCAGGAAAGGAAGACCAAGAGTCACCTCTGCTTCTGAGGATAAGTTTATCCGAGTCACCAGCTTCAGAAATCGCAGTTTAACAGCAGCTCAGATTAGAGACCAGTTCAATGCCACACAGAGTTCTAGCAGCAGACACATCTCTTCAACAACTGTTAAGAGGAGACTTTGTGCAGCAGGCCTTCATGGTAAAATAGCTGCTAGGAAACCACTGCTAAGGACGGGCAACAAGCAGAAGAGACTTGTTTGGGCTAAAGAACACAAGGAATGGACATTAGACCAGTGGAAATCTGTGCTTTGGTCTGATGAGTCCAAATTTGAGATCTTTGGTTCCAACCACTGTGTCTTTGTGCGACGCAGAAAAGGTGAACGGATGGACTCTACATGCCTGGTTCCCACCGTGAAGCATGGAGGAGGAGGTGTGATGGTGTGGGGGTGCTTTGCTGGTGACACGGTTGGGGATTTATTCAAAATTGAAGGCATACTGAACCAGCATGGCTACCACAGCATCTTGCAGCGGCATGCTATTCCATCTGGTTTGCGTTTAGTTGGACCATCATTTATTTTTCAACAGGACAATGACCCCAAACACACCTCCAGGCTGTGTAAGGGCTATTTGACCAAGAAGGAGAGTGATGGGGTGCTACGCCAGATAACCTGGCCTTCACAGTCACCAGACCTGAACCCAGTTGTTTCACACTTTTTTGTTAAATATATAATTCCACATGTGTTAATTCATAGTTTTGATGCCTTCAGTGTGAATGTACAATTTCCATAGTCAAGAAAATACAGAAAAATCTTTAAATGCGAAGGTGTGTCCAAACTTTTGGTCTATACTGTATATGATAGAGAAATGGCCTCCTAATTCCATCTAGCTATGGTGGACTTCGTGACCTTAGACCGTTCCTAGCCCCTTGGTAGGATATAAACAACGAGTTATCTTTCCTAAAGCTTTTGGTAACTGAATGGTACCTAACCACACATCTCCTCACTTCTAACGTATGTAACTCCACCTCTTTCTGGTTACTAGGATGTGGACAAAAGGAGGGTAGGAGGACTTCCTGAAGTCTGTGGAAACGAGTAGCTACCTTAGGGAGAGAGAGTGATTTTTAAACCAGATCCTGCCTATCATCCAGAATTTGAGTAAACGGCGAGGCCATTGACAGGGTCTGGATGTCACTAATGCTCCTGGCCGAGGTTAAAGATATTAAAGCGGTCTTAAGAGAGAGGGATTTAAGGGTTGCTGACTATTAGCTCAAACGGCGAGCTAGTCAAGGCCTTTAGAACCAAATTTAAATCCCAGGGAACCAAGCTGCTTTTAATAATGAGTCTAGATCTAAAAGCTGCCTTAATGAACCGAGAAACCCAGTAGCTACAAGCTACATCACAGCTATATAGGGCACCCAAGGCAGAAATCTGTACTTTAAGGGTGCTGGTGGATAACCCTAGTTCAAGACCTTTTTGTAAAAACTCCAAAGATTTGTCCTATTGGCACCCCTTCCCCATCAACCCCAGAACCAGAGAAAGGCAAAAACTTTCTCCAACTTGTGGCATAAATCTGGGTTGTAACAGGTTTTCTGCTGTGCAGGATGGTTACTAGACCTTTGGAAAAACCTTTCTGATTTGGCAGTGTCCTTTCAAGTTCCACACCGTCAAGTGGAGGCCAGTTGCTTGAGGATGGAATATCGGACCCCGGAGAAGGAGATATGGAATCTCTGGAAGAACCCAAGGATCAGAGATGGACATGTTCCTCAGGCATGAGAACCAGGGCCTCCTGGGCCAAAAGGGTGCGATCACCAGAACCCTGGCCTTCTCCTCCCTGATCTTTCTTATTACCATGAGAAGAACAGCCAACCAGGGGGGGAGGAGTCATACGCCAGGCTGAAATACCAACGTATCAGGAAAGCGTCCACAGCTAGAGGATTTAGGGAACACAAGATCTTTGTCTTCCGATTTAGTTTTGTGGCAAACGGATCTACCTGACCGGAGGCCCCCCCATCTTTGGCTATTTGGGTAAAAATTCCTTGATTTAGTTTCCATTCCCCTTGCATCAGAGGATAGCAGCTTAGGAAATCTGCTCTCATGTTTTCTTTTTCCATTATATGGAGGGCCATCAGGGAAAGGAGGTGACTTTCTGTAATCTGGAAGAGATGATCTGTCACTCCCATCAGCGATCTTGACCATGTATCCCCCTGGTGGTTCACATATGCTACCGCAACTAGATTATCCAAGAGGATCTTTACATTCTGGCCCTGAAGGAAAGGTAAGAAATTATTCACCGCCTTGTCTACCGCCAGAAGTTCTTTTGAATTGGAGGAGAGACCCTTTTCAATATCTGACCAGGTCCCCTGGGCTACCATATCTCCCAGATGGGCTCCCCACCCTCTCGGACTCGCATCTGTGGTAATTGTTCTAGTGACCCTAAGTACCCAGGGAACCCCTCGAGATAGGTTAGGCTCATCCTGCCACCACTATAAAGATTTTACTGACCGGGGTGATAAGGACATCTTCCAAGTGCCCCTTAAGAGAAACTTCATTATGTAGCACATCCCACTGTAGAACTGTGGCGCCCGTGAAGGTTCGACCGCCACAGGGATGCTGCACTTCTGTAATGGAGTGTAGTGTTCCTCCTCCGAGGTAAGAACAGCGTGATGGTCGGGACCCAACCTTTGCATCCAACACCACATTTCTCCACCAGGGGGGCTAGTATGCACCAGGTGCTGCCCTCCTGGTTACAGGGAGACTGGGGAACCAAGAGTGAGGGGAACCAGTTAGTGGGTGAGGGTTGAGGACTTACAATTTAGTGACACTTTAAATTTCATATTTAATAAAAAGCCATCTTTGGTTTTGGTCTTTGTGCTGTTAATTACTGTGAGGTATTGTGATCTCCCACCCTGAACGTGGATCCTGTGTGGACCTGCAGTGGATGGAGACACAGCCCTGATACCCCAGCCTTGAGACGGGGGGCAGGTTGCAGACGAGGAATGTCTCAACCCGGTCAAGGACCACGACCAAGAAGGCCCGGAGCTTAAGAGTGTAGCTCCACAGCTAATGGATCCCGGGGAGGATGCAGACGGAGCAGTGTACGCCACCTGTCCTCACCATCTGATATATTCAGAGGGAGTCCGGCTGCAAGAGGGGTACCGGCCCCGACACCCGACCTTGCTTCTCCATGTCCTGGTTGGTAAAGCCTGGTAGGCCCAGAGGATCCCATCGGGTATCGGAAGGAGCGGAGCTGCCACCCGTGCCCTTGTTCTGAGAGGAGTTCAGAGGGAGACCCGGCCTATCTACACACACAGACAGGAGAGGATACGGTCTGTAGTTCAGGAACACTCTGGTGCGGGGTCCCGATTGAATGCTGGACTTGCTCGGAGGTTGTTGGACCCCCATCCCTGGTGACTGCAGGACTCCGTGGGGATCAGGGAGTCGCCTTCCTTCTGCCATCTCTAATGTGAGTAAAGCCTTGGAAGTTCACCCCTATGGCCTCTGGACTGTTTATTCTGCGCTACACCGCGCGACGTGGCATCCGTTCTTCCTCCACTACTACCCCCTCCATCCTTCCTGTCCCTCTGCCCTGAGGCCTTGCTCCGCCTGTGGGGAGTAGTAATAACTCTGGCCGCCGTAACACTATGCCTCAGCGGACTGCAGCGGCGCTGGTGGCCTTCACCAGGTGCCACAGGTGGCGTAGTCGTAAATCAGCCACTCAACCCGGATAAGCCCACACCATCTCTTTTAATGTGACGGCCCTGAGCACGGGTCGGGTCCGGGCCACGGCTGCACCCCATCTCTCCATCACAGGACCCAACTCCGAGTCCCCCATCTCCCAGGGTAAAGAAAAGGGCTTTTTCGAGTAAGAGACGTCACGCTATCACTTGTGGGGGGTTTCTGCTGTTTTCGCATGTCAGGGGCTCTCCAAATGTGATATGGGATCCACTTTTTTCATATGGCATTTTGTTTTCATAATGGCATTACGGCATTCATTTTAATATGGTGATATGGCATTCAGTCTTTTTTGCGTTCAAAAAGTCGAAACGGTGCTCCTTCCCTTCCGAGCCCTGTCATGTGCCCAAACAATAGTTTTCCCCCACATATGGGGTATCAACATGCTCAGTAGAAATTACACAACAAATTTTGTGGTTCATTTTATCTTGTTACCCTTGTGAAAATAAAAAAATTGGGGCTATAGTAAAATTTTTGTGAAAAAAAGTAAAATGTTCATTTTTCTTTCCACATTGCTTTAGTTCCTTTTGGATATTTTCTGTCATAAAGGCCCCTCAAAGTCACTTCAAATGTGATATGGTCCCTAAAAAAATGGTTTTGTAAATTTTGTTGGAAAAATTAGAAATCGCTGGTCAACTTTTAAACCTTCTAACTTCCTAACAAAAAAAATGTTTTAAAAATTGTGCTGATGTAAAGTAAACATATGAGAAATGTTATTTATTAACTATTTTGTGTGACATAACTCTCTGGAATTAAAAGTTTGAAAATTGCAAAATTATCAAAATTTTCACCAAATTGTCGTATCAAAATTGGTTACCACTATCATGAAGTACAATATGTCACTAAACACAATCTCAGAATCAGTGGGATCCATTGTAAAATAAGAAGAAAATAATAAAATCCTTATACTCACATGTCCTATGTGTCCCTAGCTGTAATTCTCTGACCGCTGGGGTATCGGCCTGGGGGACATCCATATACATAGCTAGTGTGACTGTGGATTAATTGATCTGTGATATACTGCAGTAACTGCACCTTAATCACAACATTTATTTAATCATCACACACTGGAATTACAAACCATGAGGGCTATGTCCTCATTAAAGAATTGACACCTTTTTTTTTGTTTAATACAAATCACAAATCTACAGAATCCAGAAATGTAAAATCAACTATCTACCTAAGACTAGCATCCTCTGTAATCAAAACCTTCTACCCCCATCTTCAGGACTTCTCTTGTGCTGCAGCAGTTCTCTGGAATGCACTATCCCACAGAATATGGTTAATCTAACTATGCCCTGTTCTCCCTTCCTTAATTTTCTCCAGAATCTGGTCCCTTCACTCATCTGTATCCTCAGCCTCCATGCACTCTACAGCTCCTTGTATCTGTACTTATACAGATTCTGGCTGATGACTGGTTCATGTAATGGTATTTGAATTCCCCTGTTTATAATAATCATGGCCGGACCATACATGACAAGCACCTTTTTATCTTTTGTGTCACTCCTATATCTTCATAGACTGTAAGCTTGTTAGCAGGGCCTTCACTCCTCTTAGTATGTCATGAATTATGTGATAATCTGTATTGTCTTATTCAGTTTGTACATGTCTCTACTAAATATAGAAATGATGGCCCTCCATATAATGGAAAAAGAAAACATGAGAGCAGATTTCCTAAGCTGCTATCCTCTGATGCAAGGGGAATGGGAACTAAATCAAGGAATTTTTACCCAAATAGCCAAAGATGGGGGGGCCTCCGGTCAGGTAGATCCGTTTGCCACAAAACTAAATCGGAAGACAAAGATCTTGTGTTCCCTAAATCCTCTAGCTGTGGACGCTTTCCTGATACGTTGGTATTTCAGCCTGGCGTATGACTCCTCCCCCCCTGGTTGGCTGTTCTTCTCATGGTAATAAGAAAGATCAGGGAGGAGAAGGCCAGGGTTCTGCTGATCGCACCCTTTTGGCCCAGGAGGCCCTGGTTCTCATGCCTGAGGAACATGTCCATCTCTGATCCTTGGGTTCTTCCAGAGATTCCATATCTCCTTCTCCGGGGTCCGATATTCCATCCTCAAGCAACTGGCCTCCACTTGACGGTGTGGAACTTGAAAGGACACTGCCAAATCAGAAAGGTTTTTCCAAAGGTCTAGTAACCATCCTGCACAGCAGAAAACCTGTTACAACCCAGATTTATGCCACAAGTTGGAGAAAGTTTTTGCCTTTCTCTGGTTCTGGGGTTGATGGGGAAGGGGTGCCAATAGGACAAATCTTTGGAGTTTTTACAAAAAGGTCTTGAACTAGGGTTATCCACCAGCACCCTTAAAGTACAGATTTCTGCCTTGGGTGCCCTATATAGCTGTGATGTAGCTTGTAGCTACTGGGTTTCTCGGTTCATTAAGGCAGCTTTTAGATCTAGACTCATTATTAAAAGCAGCTTGGTTCCCTGGGATTTAAATTTGGTTCTAAAGGCCTTGACTAGCTCGCCGTTTGAGCTAATAGTCAGCAACCCTTAAATCCCTCTCTCTTAAGACCGCTTTAATATCTTTAACCTCGGCCAGGAGCATTAGTGACATCCAGACCCTGTCTATGGCCTCGCCGTTTACTCAAATTCTGGATGATAGGCAGGATCTGGTCTAAAAATCACTCTCTCTCCCTAAGGTAGCTACTCGTTTCCACAGACTTCAGGAAGTCCTCCTTTTGTCCACATCCTAGTAACCAGAAAGAGGTGGAGTTACATACGTTAGAAGTGAGGAGATGTGTGGTTAGGTACCATTCAGTTACCAAAAGCTTTAGGAAAGATAACTCGTTGTTTATATCCTACCAAGGGGCTAGGAACGGTCTAAGGTCACGAAGTCCACCATAGCTAGATGGAATTAGGAGGCCATTTCTCTATCATATACAGTATAGACCAAAAGTTTGGACACACCTTCGCATTTAAAGATTTTTCTGTATTTTCTTGACTATGGAAATTGTACATTCACACTGAAGGCATCAAAACTATGAATTAACACATGTGGAATTATATATTTAACAAAAAAGTGTGAAACAACTGGGTTCAGGTCTGGTGACTGTGAAGGCCAGGTTATCTGGCGTAGCACCCCATCACTCTCCTTCTTGGTCAAATAGCCCTTACACAGCCTGGAGGTGTGTTTGGGGTCATTGTCCTGTTGAAAAATAAATGATGGTCCAACTAAACGCAAACCAGATGGAATAGCATGCCGCTGCAAGATGCTGTGGTAGCCATGCTGGTTCAGTATGCCTTCAATTTTGAATAAATCCCCAACCGTGTCACCAGCAAAGCACCCCCACACCATCACACCTCCTCCTCCATGCTTCACGGTGGGAACCAGGCATTTAGAGTCCATCCGTTCACCTTTTCTGCGTCGCACAAAGACACGGTGGTTGGAACCAAAGATCTCAAATTTGGACTCATCAGACCAAAGCACAGATTTCCACTGGTCTAATGTCCATTCCTTGTGTTCTTTAGCCCAAACAAGTCTGTTCTGCTTGTTGCCCGTCCTTAGCAGTGGTTTCCTAGCAGCTATTTTACCATGAAGGCCTGCTGCACAAAGTCTCCTCTTAACAGTTGTTGAAGAGATGTGTCTGCTGCTAGAACTCTGTGTGGCATTGAACTGGTCTCTAATCTGAGCTGCTGTTAAACTGCGATTTCTGAAGCTGGTGACTCGGATAAACTTATCCTCAGAAGCAGAGGTGACTCTTGGTCTTCCTTTCCTGGGGCGGTCCTCATGTGAGCCAGTTTCTTTGTAGCGCTTGATGGTTTTTGCAACTGCACTTGGGGACACTTTCAAAGTTTTCCCAATTTTTCGGACTGACTGACCTTCATTTCTTAAAGTAATGATGGCCACTCGTTTTTCTTTACTTAGCTGCTTTTTTCTTGCCATAATACAAATTCTAACAGTCTGTTCAGTAGGACTATCAGCTGTGTATCCACCAGACTTCTGCACAACACAACTGATGGTCCCAACCCCATTTATAAGGCAAGAAATCCCACTTATTAAACCTGACAAGGCATACCTGTGAAGTGAAAACAATTTCCGGTGACTATCTCTTGAAGCTCATCAAGAGAATGCTAAGAGTGTGCAAAGCAGTCATCAAAGCAAAAGGTGGCTACTTTGAAGAACCTAGAATATAAGACATATTTTCAGTTGTTTCACACTTTTTTGTTAAGTATATAATTCCACATGTGTTAATTCATAGTTTTGATGTCTTCAGTGTGAATGTACAATTTTCATAGTCATGAAAATACAGAAGAATCTTTAAATGAGAAGATGTGTCCAAACTTTTGGTCTGTACATCTAGCGGCGAGGAAGTGCCAGAAGGGCTGAAGGCTCATCCCACCCCACCCCTCCTGGGCTGAGAAGACAGGTGTCTCGATAGAAGACATATGTAAGGCTGCTACCTGGTCCTGTCCCTCTACATTCCATAGACACGATAGGTTAGATATGGGTGTATCGGCTGACCTCACCTTTGGGAGAAGAGTGTTCCAGGCTGTGGTCCTTCAATAGATTACTTCATCTCTGTAATTCTCTCGTGGTGCTGTCATGGTCGACCGATAAAATCTTAAATTACATATGACGCGCCCCCTGGGCCATGTTGTTAGGGATACCCGGAGCCGGATCAGATGGGGGTTGTAGTCTCCGAGTGGCTGTGACCCGGTCCGTGCCCAGGGTGTCAAACTCAGTGTGCGGCAGTCCTTGCAGATGTTCTTAGTGTCGACTACGCCACCCGTTGATTTGCGGTCAAAAGGCCGCCGCTGCAGGATGGTCCGCTGAGGCTGGTGGTGTGTGTGCAGCTGTGGTAGTATAACCCCCAACGGGAGGGGTATAGCCTCAGGGGGTCAGACGTGGAGGATGGTGGTTGTGAAGGTGCAGCAAGGAGACTCAGAGGCATGAAATGCAGTTTCAGGGTTTTTACTCACTGGTGTTGCTCGGGTCACTCTGTACAGCAGTGACCACCCAAGCCGTGCTGCGTCCACCAGGTGCGGGACTCGGTCAACTCCCGGGCAATTCCTGAGTATGGTCCTGAGCTCCCTTCTTCTCTCTCTCTCTGCCGTTCTCACCAGGGATCCACCTATGTCCGGCTCCCTCGGGTCTCTTGGTGGTTGAACCTTCTCTGGCTTCCCTGACCCTATGCTCGGTGTGCCATTCTGGTGGATTTGGTGAGGGTCGTGGCAAATCTTGCCCACGACCTCCGGTTCCTGGCTAAGGTTTGCTTTGGCCTCCGCCAGCTTGGGATCCGGTACCCTTTTGCCGACCCTTCACCCTTTTGTCCTTATTCTGGGATCTTGGGGTCCCCTCTCGTCCTGCGCCTTTGGGTCTCTCTTCCTTCTCCTCTCCTGGAGTTACTGCTGACTCACTGACTGACTGACTGACTGACCCTGTCCTAAGATGGTGCCCACCTTATATACTCCCTCTATGTGTGAGCTCAGGTGACCAGCACCCAATGAGCTCCTACATTTACCCAGACTACTCCCCCTATCTGCCCCTACACTACTGGGATGTTCCACCCCCCTCCCACTCCAGCCAGGGACAGACGCTGTCGTACCTGCACATATACTGGTGGGAGTACCGTAGTTCTGTCCCCCGGAAATGGGATGTATGTAGTGCATGCAGCCTTCTGAGCTCAGTTCCACACTCCATCCTTACCCGGGAGTGGAATACCACACCTCTGGTTTGAGGTGCAATACCCCTGTAGCAGCCGAGTCCTCAGGGTGCTACACATACCGGTAATGGAATTTTTCGGAGACCATGACAGCACCCTTATATTTCCTCCTTTCACGTTTGTGGGAACACTCCCCTTTTATTAATTATAATATCACACTCAATAGGTGTCGTCTGGTATGGCAATTTTGTGATTGTTTGCTGTGTTTATTAACCTGGCAGTCCTCTCAATGCTCTGTAATCCCAACTGAGGCGGGAGAGAGGTGGCGCTCTTTTAAGCCTGTAGGTTTCCTCTCCTTGGTGGGCGGATCCCCTCTCTCGTGGTGCTGTCTCTGAAAAATCCCGTTACCGGTAAGTAACTTACGACTATACATTTGATGGAGCAATCAAAAAGTTGTACCCCAAAATGGTATTAAAAACGGTCTTAGAAAATTGAAACACAAGCCAAACAATTTGTTTGCAAAGTTTAGAATTTTTTAAAAGCAGTAAAATGTTTTCGTTTTCTTCTGCACCATTTCACTTTATTTGGAATTCATTGCCCTTTTTTTTCTATATGTTGCACAGTAAAGTGAATGGCGTCTTTCAAAAATGCTGTAATTTTGTCCCACAAAGTACACCTCAACCCTGCTGTATTGAATAGTGTCTGTGTTATTCACTATGTGATATGTGTTTTTTTATTGTATACTAATGTATAGTGACTAGTGATGATTGAGCGTGTTCTATGAACCCATTCAGCGAGCACGCTAACAGCCGTGACACTTGCAGGCACGGCGACCTTAAAAGAAATGCCGAGCATGCCAAAATACTCGGCGAGCACCTGAGCGAGCTCGCCGAAGGGGTTGATAGAACACGCTCGATCATCACTAATAGTGACCAGATGCCTCTAAGGAATCTTTTTTGGCCTCTGTTTTACTGGTGCTTGAAGTGCAAATTTTTGTAGCTCTAATGATTAAGTAATATGCAACTATGTGAACTGCAATTGCCAATTAACAATTTAAGGGTATCCATCAGATATACCCCTCCCTCCAATTCCCATTCATGACCATGCAGGATTTGGAAAGCTAAATCCATAGACACCTCTATATCTTTTATCTGTTGCTGCATTTCTGAGTGCTCTGGGTGTAACGGAGCACTAACCAAGCCTCAGCCTTCCAAGGTTGCTTCCCTGCCCAGCACCAGCCTCTTTATCTTGATTGATAGCTCACTGTCAGTTTTTTGGGACGTCAGGCACCAAGCAAGGAAAATCAGTGAGCTAGACACTAGCACTGGGAACTTTCCCTCCGTACATAAACAAAACATAAACCAAAAAAAAAGCAATTTGGCACGTTACTTAATTTATGTAGATTTATAGAATGAAATGTTGGATTTCGTACGAGCTCGATCCATGTTTTTCACAGAGCTCATATCTATTATAGTCTAGGGCTGTTCACATATTTCTGTGGACCGCGTATTTTTCACCGAAACACGTTGACCTGTCGGACTTTGATCCAAATCAAAGTTTAGAGCTTCTCGGATGCAAAACAAAGCTGATGAAAGTCTGAATGAGGCCTTACTCTATTATTTATTTTTAAGCAGCGTTCATTCCAGGCTGCTGTACACATGAAGAGGGTTTACACACCTAAAATACATATATAAAACACAGAAACAAGCTACCATTGACAGACTAGTATGGAGGGAGACACTGCCACTACGATCTAACAGTGTGGATTCTGGTGTCTCGCTCCTTCCCTCAGGTTGTATGCCTAAAGCCTCCTCCAATAAAAAAGTTGTGGACAAGCTGCAGGTGGAGAGGGAGCGCGGGATTACGGTGAAGGCCCTGACTGCGTCTCTGTTTTACACTTACGAGGGAAAGAAGTATCTCCTGAACCTGATCAACACTCCGGTGAGTGTGACGTTTCTTCTTGATTTGTTTCTCTGTGGTCTTGTTGCGGATGTTCAACTGGTCACGGCGGTCGCGTGACCTGTCACATAACTAAATGATGTCATGGAAGGTCCTTTCACACCACCGCAAGCCGTACAAGAGACCGGACGCAGTGGAGAAAAGACCGGGGGCCATCAGAAGGTAAGTATAATGTTATTTTCTCCAATCCCCTCCATGACAGCACACCTGGAGGTAGCCTCCCCATCCTAATTAGGGACAGGAAAACAAGAGGTTAAATAGCCCCTTCCTGCTACAATCCCCAGTGTTTTCCTGTCCCTATGGGATGAAGAGGTTACCTGGGGTGCCTGCAGCCGGCAAGCAGGGCCCTATTAAATTTACCTGCCGGGCTGCAGGGAGCGATCGCCTCCGACCTTCCTTCCTTTGCAGCTCCCGTGTCTCCTTGAGAGCGGGACCCCCCACACACACACTCGCCTGCGTGTAAAGCCGAGTAGGGTTTTGGGGGCTGGGGGCCTCCTGTAGCTCCCTGGCCGGAGTCTCCTCTGTCCTCCATGGCGGCGTGCCGGAAGTCAGGCTTTTGGCCAGCGGGACGTCACTTCTGGTGCGTTCCACCGTGGAACGCATGGGGCCGCGGCGGGAAATTCAAAAGGAGAAGCCGCGGTTTGCCCTGAAAATGAGGATCCTTCACCAGATAGGTGAAAATTTGGCACTGGATCTCGGTCTCCCCTATAAAAGACCCAGATGAGAAGACTCCATTAAGGTAGGACAGAATATTCTGCTACTATGGAGGGTGCTGTTCCAAAGCCTGCATCTGCAGAGCCCAGCGCTAACCCGGCCCCAGTAAGTACTAGGTCCTAGGTTATTCCCCACTCTCTTTTGAGCAGGATCCTAAATATATTTTAAATCTCCCCTTTTTTTATTTTTAATTTAGGGAGACAAGGATCCGGCACCGACAGTGGGAGAAAGCACTACAGTTTGCAAATGTGCCATCTGTATAAAAAAGCTGGCTTCAGGGCATAAGAAACCCCTATGCTGGAAATGCACTGACAACATTGTGAAGGAAGAACAGCCTTCCCTTATGGAAGAAGTCAGGGGAATGGTTCGGCAGGAAATACAATCTTCCCTAGCCTCCTTCTCACAAGCCAGAGCTGAAGGTCCATCTCCCCCCAAAAGGAGAAAATATACGGTTAGGGAGACCTCTGATTCAGAATTAGGGTCTATGGAGGAACCGGAAGAAGGGGTCCTAAGTGAAGATCATGAGGAAGATAGGAAATATTACTTTTCGGCTGAGAATATGGAGGAATTGTTGTCGCAGGTGAGAGACACGATGCAGGTGGAAGAGGAGAAGGAAACCCGTACAATTCAGGATGAAATGTTTGGCGGTCTGAAATCCAAGAAGAAGGTAGTGTTCCCTGTGCATGACAACATTTGGAGTCTTATTTTGGATGAATGGGAGTCACCTGAGAAAAGGCTTAGTATGGCAGGAGAAATGAAGGATAGATTCCCTCTAGATGAAAAGGCGGCTAAGCTATGGATGGAAGTCCCGAAGGTTGATGTACAGGTGGCAAGGGTTGCGAAGAAAACAACCCTTCCCTTTGAAGACTCGTCACAGCTCAAAAATCCTATGGATAGGAAGATGGACAGCCTTCTAAGGAAGGCATGGGAAACATCGGCGGCTTCACTGAAGACTAATATCGCTTCAACTTGTGTAGCTCGTTCCATGTTTCTCTGGCTCCAACAACTAGAGGAACATCTCTGGAAAGGTACCACTCAAGAGGACCTCCTAGCATCTCTTCCTTTTCTGCAGAAGGCCACTGGATTCCTAGCGGATGCCTTGGCGGAGTCGGTCAAGATTGCGGCAAGATCGGCAGCATTATCAAATTCTATGAGAAGAGCTCTGTGGTTGAAGATGTGGAGTGGGGACAACGCATCAAAATCTAAGCTTTGTTCCATTCCATTTAAAGGAGAGTATATGTTTGGGGCGGTGCTAGACGAGTTGTTGGAGAAAGCATCCGACAAGAAGAAGTCTCTGCCAGAGCCAAAGAATCCAAAAAGTTTCAGAAAGAGACCATTTCTTCTCCCTCAACAACAACAGCAGCAAGCATTTCAGTACAGAGGCAAGGGTAAAACTGGTCGCTGGAGTTACACAAAAGGAGGAAGAGGTAGGAATATCTTTCAAGGTTCTAGGCAGGACAGACAATGACGCCAAGAAGGTAGGAGGCAGAATTGCGAGCTTCCTTCCTCAATGGCAGCTTATTGATTGGAAAAGGATTTGTCGTGGCAACAGTAGACCAGCCAGAGGCTTACTACCACGTGCCAATTCATCCGGATTACAGAAAATTTCTCAGATTTGCTGTAACTCAGAACCGAGAGGTACTTCATTTTCAATTCAATGTACTCCCCTTCGGCATTTCGTCAGCACCCCGCCTGTTTACAAAGATCATGGCAGAGGTAGTAGGTTTATCTAAGGAAACTGAATATCTGCATCGTCCCATATTTAGACAATTTTTTGGTGATGGTTCCCTCGGTTTCAAGTTTGGAAAGAGACCTCCAGATGACCCTCCAGATCCTGGAATCCTTGGGATGGTTGATAAACTACCAAAAGTCAGATCTGATTCCCTCCACCAGGAAGACCTCCTTGGGAATTCTCCTGGATTCTCAGCAACAAGCCTCTTTTCTGCCAAAAGAGAAGCAGATTCAGTTGAGGTCGAAAGTTTATGCACTAAAGAACCAGAGAAGAGTGTCATTAAGATTCGCCATGTCCGTCCTCGGGTCCATGACCTCATTTATTTAGGCGGTACCTTGGGCTCAAGCGCATTCAAGGGTCCTTCAAAACTACATCCTTTCCTGTTGGGACAGATCTCCAAGTTCCCTCTCCAACAGAATTCATCTGCCAGAGAAGGTGAAAGCATCTTTAAATTGGTGGCTCTGTCCAGGAAATCTGGAGAAAAGTTCAGCATGGATTCAACTTCCCTTGTTATCCGTCAAAACAGACGCAAGCAAAAGAGGATGGGGAGCAGTAGTCTCCCACGTGGCCTTCCAAGGGGTCTGGTCGCAAGAAATAGCAGAGCAGTACTCAAACTTAAGAGAAATGAAAGTGGTGGAAGAAACCCTATGGGCAGCCACTACTGTGCTTCAGGGGTCGAATGTCAGAGTCTACTCGGACAATATGACAACTATAGCCCACTTGAGACATCAGGGAAGTACAAGAAACAGGAGGTTACAGATGATCTCCGAAAGGATCTTCCCCTGGGCGGAGCATAATCTACTATCCTTATCGGCTCTGCATCTGAGGGGCTCCGACAACTATCATGCAGATCTTCTGAGCAGAAAATACATTCATCCAGGGGAGTGGAGCATGAACTCGAAGATATTTCAGATGATTGTTCAAAAGTGGGAATACCCAGATGTGGACCTGTTTGCGAACCAGGAAAACGCAAAAGTAAGAGCCTTTTTCTCTTTGAAACCCGAGGATTCAGCAACAGGGATAGATGCATTCGCTCACCCTTGGAAAGTTGGGCTCGCTAATGCTTTTCCCCTGATTCTGTTAATACCAAGGACTTTACAAAAAATCAGGTCAGAAGGGCTCAAGACTATCCTAATAGCTCCAATGTGGCCAAAAAGAGCATGGTTCGGAACATTGAGCAGTCTAAGAATGGATGATCCATTGATGCTTCCTCGAATCCACGATCTGCTGCATTAGGGCCAGATTTTCCATCCGGCCCCTCAGAATTTGGCTCTAGCAGCTTGGCTTCTGAGACCACCCTCTGAAAAGCCAGAGGCTTCTCAGTACAGGTGATCCAAATGTGGCGCCCTGCTGTGCATTGGTGCCACAGAACCCAGAAGGGTGCATGGATGGATTTCTCCACAAGAGGCCCTCACTAGATACAAACACATCTACCTTCCAACTCATACCAGCAGAGGGAGCCCAGATAGGGATATATATAGGGAAGGTGGAGCCAGGCAGCTCAGTTGATTAGTGAGTGCTCAGAGTCAGAGCAGAGCAGGCAGGCTGAGAGAGAGCCTGAGAGCGTGCCGACACTCAGATAGCGGTGAAGACGCAGCACGTCAGCTGCCTAGTAGTGAGGGCCCCGAGTGTGGCCGACGGCAAGGAGAAAAAGGGGAGTGAAACCAAGGGGGCAGAGGAGCACAATAAGCTCACCCCATTATATCTACCGGGCACCGGATCTGCGTCTACAGGGACCCTTTACACCCAGTGGGGATAACCGGAATCCCAGGAGGACTACAAGTCCCTGACAAACCTGAAGGCTAGACACACACAGGATCAGGAACCACGAAGGCCCCGACGTCCAGGGAAAGTGGTTACCAACCAGAGGTCCTATTTCTTAGCATCTGGTGAAGTAAAAGCAGGACACATAAGCTAGGCCCAGTTGCAGGCTGGCCAGGAGCATACATAGGGACAGACACGGATCAGGAGGCCCTATACCTGCTCCCTGGGGAGAAGTCCAAAAGTGCGCCCTTCATCTGGAGTACCCTGGACCGTACCTAACAGCTGTACCAGTAAAGGAAATGAAGCAAATCCCCTGTCTCTGTCCGTTACTCCTGCTGTGCCATCGCTTTCCCTGCACCACAATGCTCAGCGCAACCTGCATCATTTATACTGCCCTGAGGCCTGCTCCACCTGTGGGGAGCCGTTTCATCTCAAGCTGTCCTGACATCTGCCTCAGAGGACTGTTGCAGCGCTGGTGATCCTCACCAGACACCACAGGTGGCGTCACAACAAATTCCCTACAAATAATTCCTTTTGGCACTGACCGCCCTGGGCCAGCCACCGCGATAATCCCCGCAGGCAGTCTTAGGCCCGGCTGCCGGGTGCCCCGCGACACCCCTGGGGGCGAGTCACATACACTGCAGAAAAGCAGAAAACCAGTCACAATTTCCATCTATGGAAAAATCTAGAAAGCTTTCAAGCTATGGTATGAGCCTCGTCCATTAGATCCCTTTCGGCCTGACGTGGCCAGAATCTTGGATTTCCTACAGAACGGTCTGTCTAAAGGATTAAGACCAAGCACGCTGAAGGTCCAAGTCTCGCCTTTAAGTTCCTATTTTGATGCTGATTTGGCCCAAAACAGATGGATTAAGAGGTTCATGATAGCTGCTTCTTGGATTAATCCAACAAGAGCTAAAATAGTTCCACCTTGGGATCTCAACGTAGTTCTTAGAGGCCTAACTATGCATCCTTTCGAGCCAATAGCCGAGGCACACATAGACAAATTGTCTTGGAAAGCGGCATTGCTTATATCTCTGACTACAGCCAGAAGAGTGAGTGAAATCCAAGCCCTGTCTATCAGAGAGACTTATTGTCGTATTTTGGAGGACAGGATCATCTTCCAGTTGGATCCTTCTTTTCTACCTAAAGTGTCGTCTAATTTTCATATGTCTCAGCCAATAATTCTTCCGTCATTCTGTCAAAATCCATCAAATAGCAAGGAAGAAGAATTCCACGCGTTGGATGTAAGAAGGACTATAATCCGCTATTTGAGGCAGACTGAAACCTGGAGGAAGGATCAGAACCTATTTGTCCAATATGGAAGCCCCAATAAAGGAAAGAAAATTGCAAAAATATGCTAGCAAATTGGATTAAGAAAGCAATTTGTGAAACATACATAGTTCAAGATTTGCCTCCTCTGAAATCTTTGAAAGCTCTTTCTACTAGAGCTATGTGGGTCTCCTGGGCGGAAAAAGCTAGTGCATCCATTGAGCAGATTTGCAGGGCAGCTACATGGTCGTCTGTCCATACCTTTGCTAAACATTATAGACTAGATGTAATATCTAATAGAGACTTAGCATTTGGAAGGAAAGTCCTTCAGGCTGTTGTCGCTCCCTAAAATTCATTCTTTGGTATTACTCCAGGTGTGCTGTCATGGAGGGGATTGGAGAAAATAGAATTAGACTTACCAGTAATTCGGTTTCTAAGACCCTCCACAACAGCATGGGTAGTTCCCTCCATTTCTTTGATTGGAAAAATCCTTAGTGTTAATAAATATTTAGAGCTTTCATACTGTGTGGTCCTTTGAAAACACTGGGGATTGTAGCAGGGAGGGGCTATTTAACATCTTGTTTTCCTGTCCCTAATTAGGATGGGGAGGCTACCTCCAGGTGTGCTGTCGTGGAGGGTCTTAGAAACAGAATTACCGGTAAGTCTAATTCTATTTTTTTTTTTTTACCATTTTTATTCTTTTTTTCAACTATTAACTTGTTCACACTATATAAATACATGCCGGTTGCAAGAATTTATATAGTGTGACCAAGTTGTCAAGCACTTTCCAAGTGATGCTAAAATCGCTTGGAAAGCGGTTGACAACCCGCATGCGGACATGCATGTGAAAAATGCTTCACTTACGTTTGTCCCTGGCAGGAAAAACGCATGTAAAATCTGCATGCGTTTTTTCTGCCAGGGAGATGCAGAAACACTCAGGAAAAATCCGGAGCATTTCTGCATCGTGGGCATGTGGCGCCCCTGAGGGTTCAGTCGCCACAGAGGTACTGCACCTCACCCAGAGGTGTGGTGTCTCCCTTCACTCAGGTAAGATGGGAGTGCTGCAGAGAACCCCCCAAAACACCTGCATCCAACATTACACTGCTTCAGACCGGCTGGAAGGGCAACATGCAGAGCGCAGCTGCTGAGCCCTGTCCCTGGCTGGAGTGGGGGAAACCCAAAGGTAGGGGGAACCAGTAGTGGGTGTGGGTGGAGGAAGCAGTTAGAAGGAGCACACAGTAGGTATATAATGGGAAGCAATCTTAGGGTGGCAGTTCAGAACAGAATGGTCAGTCAGTACAGTACAGACGGTCAGTGAGGACTGTCTGGGAGCAGAGGCTCAGCAGGAGCTCTGCTCCACAAGAAGGGCCCGGGATAGAGGCCCCGGAGGGGAGAAGGGAGTAGGCTCCATTCTAAGAAGGGATCCCAGGGGTACGGCGCGTGCAGGACAGCACCCATACGCCCCGCATCTGTCAGAAGACAGAGGGATCGGTTGCCCCATTCTAATCTCCAGGGGGTCAGGTTGGTCCCGGATCCGACGTACAGGAAGGACTTCAGCATACCCGAGCGGGATTGAGAGTGGGCAGCGCAGGGCAGCAGGGAGAAGGACCTAGTGTGAAGACGGTCAAAGTAGGAACACGAGAAAGTGGGGTTCTGCCAAGCATTCCTAAACTTCCTGAGGAAGGATTGAACCCCTGCCAGGGTGAACACGGCGCAACGTGGGAGGCCTTCACCTGTAACTTGCACTTTTGTGTTTCCTGAAGAACTGTGAATTAAAATCTTGGACGACTGCACTGAGTTGCCTCCGTCTATTCCTTCACTGGTGCCATTTCCCTCCCTGCACTACAACGCCCAGCGCACCCTCCATCTATTTACACTACCCTGAGGCCCGCTCCACCTGTGGGGAGCCGTTCCATCTCTAGCTGCCCTAACATCTGCCTCAGAGGACTGTTGCAGCGCTGGTGATCCTCACCAGACACCACAGGTGGCTTCACGACAAATCCTATAAATAATCCCTTTTGCACTGACCGCCCCGGGCCAGCCACCGTGATATTCCCCAAAGCAGCCATACGGCCCGGCTGCCGTGTGCCCCGCGGCCCAGGGGGCAGCGAGTCACCACTTGGTGTCACAAACAGGATACGTGACCAGCCTGCCATCTGCGGGTAATGTGCGCCTAAAGAAGTGTTTTCTGCCTTGAATGTGGCGCCCGCCCCAGAAGAACGGGCGCCATTATGTGCGTGCTAAAGAACAACAGAATGGAACCTCCCGTCGTGGGCCGGGTCCCAGAATGGCTCCAAAAGCAGGCCCTACCCCTTGTAACAGTGACTGTCCGCATAGATGTGTCCGTCAAAGCGGGGAGGCCGACACAGGGAGTGACCGACAGCAAAGTGCCATGGGACCGCCCCCGAAAGAGGAGAGGCGGTGGAGAGAAGCTGCGTAAAGACCGGGAGGTGTCAGGCCGAGCTGACGCAGTCGCGGGAGCAGGTCGGAGTGATGTCCCTGTCCCAAATGCGGCTGGCGCTGCTCCATCCCTGGTCCCCCTGCAGCCTGAGGCTGATGACCAGGCTGGGTCAGCCTGCAGAAACCAGGGGTTCCCCCGGAGGGGGCCCCACTGTTAAACTGTTTTAGTTAACTGGACTGTACATAAGTTGCCCGGAAGGGTGCAGTTGACTTCATGTTTGCTACCCAGTTACCCGTCAGGGTACAGAGACTGACAGGCTGAGGACTGTGAGAAGCCGGACGTTGACATTGTACATAGTTTAGCACTTCTTAAAGTGCATCCTATTGGTTTTATAATTACAAATATACCTCAGAACAAAAACCCGTTTGGCGTGGCGGAAGACGAGGTCCAGGATTGGATCGTCTATGCCCTGCAGCCATGCCCAGGGCCTACGTTGAGGGTTTGTGGACGGGTCCCTCATGCTGCTACTGTTGCACCCTGGTGCTGGAACTGTCTTGAAAATTGTTTTATATGACAATACTCTTATGATGTTTTATAATGTAACCAGTAACGTTAAAAGAAATGTGCCTCCCATAAAGGGAAGAAATGTTGTTTTATGGTCAAATATGCTGATGCATCTTAAAAATTTTGCATGTCAGTTATGCCTGGTTTTGCTCTGTTCCAGCCCGCGGACGTGCTGTGTTCTACCGGGGGGGGGGGGGGAATGTGGCGCCCCTGAGTGTTCAGTCGCCACAGTGGTACTGCACCTCACCCAGAGGTGTGGTGTCTCCCTCACTCAGGTAAGATGGGAGTGCTGCACAGAACCCCCCAAATCACCTGCATCCAACATGCAGAGTGCAGCTGCTGAGCCCTGTCCCTGGCTGGAGTGGGGGGAACCCAAAGGTAGGGGGAACCAGTAGTGGGTGTGGGTGGAGGAAGCCGTTAGAGGGAGCACTTATACAGTAGGTATATAATGGGAAGCCATCTTAGGGTGGCAGTTCAGAACAGAATGGTCAGTCAGTCTACCATTGGGCCCTATAAGACGTTCTTCATCTCCCGTTGCAGTGGGGTTTTTATTTGTCAAAAAAAAAGACTGGGGGTTGCGCCCCCGCCTTGATTTTCGCGAGTTTAATCGGATCACGGTCTGGGATGCATATCCTCTTCCTCTCATCCCCGACCTCTTTAGAAAAAAATTTGGCTCCTACGATTTGATTAAACTAGACCTCAGGGGGGCTTATAATCTCATTCACATTGAGGAGATGAGTGGAAGATGGCCTTCAATACTCCTGAGGGGCACTATGAAAAGCTTGTGATGGCATTTGGGTTGACTAATGCTCCCGCTTTCTTTCAACACTGTTAGTGACATTTTTAGTCATCTGGCAGGTAGATCACAACAAACCAATCTTGATGACATATTAATTTACTTACCTCCAGTCACATCAGGTACATATCAGGCAGGTCTTACAGATACTCAAAGATAATAAATTATTTGTCAAACCAGAGAAATGTATGTTCTCCATTCAGGGTTAGTTCTTATCATTCACCGTTTTTGCATGGATCTGGCCAAAGTCCGGACGGTACTGGATTGGTATTATATTCAAGACTTAAAGGCATTACAAAGTTTTTTGGCTTTCGCCAGCTACTACTGTAAGTTCATCAAAAACTTTTTGGTAGTGGCCAAACCTCTGATGGACGATTTTGCCAAATAGAAAAAAAAAATTAAGATTTTATTATTTTACTTTCCATTCTTGTAGCTAAACACAATCCAGCTAAGTTTAAAATTGAAATGAAGCCCCTGTACCCCCCTCTCTAGGTGCTTCTGTACCAAGTCTTCCCTGGTCCAGGATGGTCTCTATATCACAGGCTCCAGCAATAACCTATTGACACATGATTGTGGCAGCCCTCACGTGCTGATATATCACAGTGCCAATAGAAGTGGGAAGCGGCACAGAAATCACAAAATAAAGGCAGTGTTTGTGGTAATGCAAGAATCCAGCAAGCAGAGTAATCCACACGTCATACAACAGCCCAACATGGATGATGAAAAGCTGCGTCTTCAGGCGTCTGTGTAAGAACATCACATTTTTGTTTTCCTTCCAGAATAAGCACCAAATGGAATAGCTGAATGCCAGGATACGGAGACCGGCGGGGGACAGGGAAGCGCTGTCCGCTGGATTTTGTGCTGGTTTCACAAGCGGTCACCCTGCAGTTTTCTCCGGATAATGCTGTGGAGACTTTTCACAACACATCTAATAATTGTGAACCTTTCACTCACATGTTTATTATCTTGTCCGCTGGTCAGACTGGGGGGGATGAAAGCTGGACAAGGGATGAAGAATGATCCTTATTACATATAATGGGTGCACTGAGCGATTGTGAAAAGTCGCAGAGGACTGAGAGCAGAAGGGCAGAGGGTTTCCTCTTCCTCACAGGGACCAGCACAGAAGCCGGAGCAGAAGGGCAGAGGGTTTCCTCTTCCTCACAAGGACCAGCACAGAAGCCGGAGCAGAAGGGGAGACAAGGGCTGAGCCACTTACACAGACAGAAAGCTGAGGAGAGGAGGACATGTTATTACTCCAGGATCCGCTCCATTCATTCCCTATGTGGCATTCAAGCGCTGAGCTCGGCTTTTCCGGAGCCCCATAGAGAATGAATGGAGCAGCAGTTGATCCCTGACTTTCCACTCCTTCCCGATCAGACGATGGCTCGCAGCGGTCAGACCCCACGATCAGTAAGTGATCACCGAGCCTGTGGATAAGTGATAACTTGTTTTCTTCAGACATCCCCTTTAAGTAATGGAGCATGCCAGCAGAGAAGGTGGGAGGAGGCGCTGGTTAAAGGGGAAACTTTACCTCTGGAGGCCGCATTTAGGGCATGTGAGGGGCGGACACTTCCCATATTCATCATTACTGAACCCCCGCTCTGTGCGGCTCTTATCTGAGCTGCAGGAGATGCAGCAGTTACTAATCAGCCGCTCTCCGTTTACTTGCAGCCGTCCGAGCTCTGCTGTGCCTGTTAGGGGTGAAGTTCGGGTCCTTGGAGGCATCTACTATGCAGCCTGCACAGCAGATCACAGCCCGAGCACAGCGTCTCCGGGTAAATCTCCACCTTGTGAGTTGCTTCTTGTGCAGCAGCCCCATGCAAGTTGCTCTGCTCTCCTCGGCCAGCTCCTGCTGAATACTGAGCTCCTCTGCCCAATCTAGGAGCTCAATAGCCCTGATCACGTCAGTGGTAGCCCAACGCTGCTGGATCAGATTTACAAATGGCAAACTAATCAGCCCTAGGTATTTCTAATATGTGCAGAGCAGGCGACATAAGTCTGACCGGTGTCCTCATAGACCTTTCCTCAGCCGGGGTCTAATAGGAGCAGTAAAATGGCCGTCATGGGGTCCATTGTTAGATCTCAGCTGCCATAGAAACTCATTGGCACCATGATCATGCCTCCCTCTCCTGTCTAAAGTGCCTAAATGCTGTGGAAGCCCCCTACTGTGTCATACAATGGATTAAGCTGCCAGGATCAGGGTTGGCTCCACTGTGGGCAGCTGAGGCAGGAGCAGGACTGTGTTACACAGCCACACTTCTGCCGCAGATCTTGTAAGGACCTGCCTGATGATAATGTGTCCTATAGAGCAGGTCTTGGTACCGGACTGCCCTGTACATATTTACCACTAGCTGGGAACCAGTTACTTACAAGGTCTAGTTTCGAATGTGTTTCCAGGATCTGTAGTTATCAGCATTTTATCCTTAAGGCCGAGTTATAATATCACTGTAACACTCTCGCCCTGTACCTGTATACCTGCCCTGTGTGCTGCACAAAAGTATATAACAAAATGTGTGTACACAGATATCTCCTGAATGGTATTACTGCTAGATCTCCTGTACATAGAAATATGAGGTTCTTAGCGCACATTTTGAGCAAATTGTGCGAGCCCATCTGCCAACGTCAAGGCGACCTCTTCAGATGGGTCCCTACACTAACATTACACTAACTTACTAACTGGGACTAGTTTTTTGTATTATTATTATTACCACCATTTTTACTATTTATTATTATTGCATTAATGCAATTAATTGTAACTGTTATAAAACGAATTAAAAAAATGTAATTCTAATTTTTTTTTATTAATCTTGTGATTCTAATAATGGTATTACTAAAATCCCTATGCCTAAAGCTGTTGATCCAGAAGAAGGCAAAAACCCCAGGACACCTTCAGCCAATTTGTGTCACAGGGGAAAAATTCCTTCTTGACCCCGGGAAAAGGCGATCAGTCCTAGGACCCTGGATCAAACCTAATAATGTTATTACAAGTTATATAATATTACACTAATTATTGTACTACTAGAGTTATTTTAATTTGTTTTTATAAATCTATTTGATATGGTTATTATTACATTGTGCTATCTTATTACAGTATTATTCTTCTTTCCTTTCACTACTAATACTGCCCTATACCTACAGTGTTGATCCAGAAGAAGGCAAAAACCCCAGGACACCTTCAGCCAATTTGTGTCACAGGGGAAAAATTCCTTCTTGACCCCGGGAAAAGGCGATCAGTCCTAGGACCCTGGATCAAACCTAATAATGTTATTACAAGTTATATAATATTACACTAATTATTGTACTACTAGAGTTATTTTAATTTGTTTTTATAAATCTATTTGATATGGTTATTATTACATTGTGCTATCTTATTACAGTATTATTCTTCTTTCCTTTCACTACTAATACTGCCCTATACCTACAGTGTTGATCCAGAAGAAGGCAAAAACCCCAGGACACCTTCAGCCAATTTGTGTCACAGGGGAAAAATTCCTTCTTGACCCCGAGAAAAGGCGATCAGTCCTAGGACCCTGGATCACACTGCTATTCTACCTACTACTATTACTACTGTTATTTTATTACTTTCTTACTATTATCACTAGTATTATTACTCATATTACACTAATACGGATATACTACCACTATATTACTACCATCCCTTTCCCCCTAGGGATCTTAAGGTGCAATTCTGTCCTCCTCCTCCTATTCTGTCCTCCTCCTCTTCCATCCTCCTCCACTTTCTTCCTCCTCCTCTTCCGTCCTCTTCCTCTTCCGTCCTCCTCCTCTTCTGTCCTCCTCCTCTTCTGTCCTCCTCCTCTTCCGTCCTCCTTCTCTTCCGTCCTCCTCCTCTTCTGTCCTCCGCCTCTTTCGTCCTCCGCCTCTTCTGTCCTCCGCCTCTTCCGTCCTCCGCCTTTTCTGTCCTCCGCCTCTTTCGTCCTCTTCCTCTTCCGTCCTCTTCCTCTTACGTCCTCCTCCTCTTCGGTCCTCCTCATCTTCCGTCCTCCTCCTCTTCCGTCCTCCTTCTCTTCCGTCCTCCGCCTCTTCCGTCCTCCGCCTCTTCTGTCCTCTGCCTCTTCCATCCTCCGCCTCTTCCGTCCTCCGCCTCTTCCATCCTCCTTCTCTTCCATCCTCCTCCTCTTCCGTCCTCCTCCTTTTCCGTCCTCCTCCTCTTCTGTCCTCCTCCTCTTCCATCCTCCGCCTCTTCCGTCCTCCATCTCTTCCGTCCTCCGCCTCTTCCGTCCTCTTCCTCTTCCGTCCTCCTCCTGAAACGTAATAAATAGCATTAAAGCTGCAGTAATTATTTATATTATATATACACACTGCTCAAAAAAATAAAGGGAACACTCAAATAACACATCCTAGATCTGAATGAATGAAATATTCTCATTGAATACTTTGTTCTGTACAAAGTTGAATGTGTTGACAACAAAATCACACAAAAATCATCAATGGAAATCAAATTTATTAACCAATGGAGGCCTGGATTCGGAGTCACCCCCAAAATTAAAGTGGAAAAACACACTACAGGCTGATCCAACTTTGATGTAATGTCCTTAAAACAAGTCAAAATGAGGCTCAGTATTGTGTGTGGCCTCCACGTGCCTGTATAACCTCCCTACAACGCCTGGACATGCTCCTGATGAGGTTGCGGATGGTTTCCTGTGGGATCTCCTCCCAGACCTGGACTAAAGCATCCACCAACACCTGGACAGTCTGTGGTGCTACGTGACGTTGGTGGATGGAGTGAGACATGATGTCCCAGATGTGCTCAATGGGATTCAGGTCTGGGGAATGGGCGGGCTAGTCCATAGCTTCAATGCCTTCATCTTGCAGGAACTGCTGACATACTCCAGCCACATGAGGTCTGGCATTGGGCACAACCCCCATCTGTGGACGTCTGGCCCTCATCCCACTCTCATGGAGTCGGTTTCTAACCGTTTATGCAGACACATGCACATTTGTGGCCTGCTGGAGGTCATTTTGCATGGCTCTGGAAGTGCTCCTCCTGTTCCTCCTTGCACAAAGGCAGAGGTAGGGGTCCTGCTGCTGGGTTGTTGCCCTGCTATGGCCCCCTCCACGTCTCCTGGTGTACTGGCCTGTCTCCTGGTAGCGCCTCCAGCCTCTGGACACTACGCTGACAGACGCAGCAAACCTTCTTGCCACAGCTCGCAATGATGTGCCATCCTGGATGAGCTGCACTACCTGAGCAACTTCTGTGGGTTGTAGAGTCCGTCTCATGCTACCACGAGTGTGAAAGCACAACCAACATTCAAAAGTGACCAAAACATCAGGTAGAAAGCATTGGTACTGAGATGTGGTCTGTGGTCTCCACCTGCAGAACCACTCCTTTATTGAGTGTGTCTTGATAATTGCCAATAATTTCCATCTATTGTCTTCCATTTGCACAACAGCATGTGAAATTGATTGTCAATCAGTGTTGCTTCCTAAGTGGACAGTTTGATTTCACAGAAGTTTGATTTACTTGGAGTTATATTCTGTTGTTTAAGTGTTCCCTTTATTTTTTTGAGCAGTGTATATTTTCTCATGTCATGTATTTACTACTAAAAGTAATTTTTTACATTTAGGTTTCATTAAGTGTTTTACACCGACTATTACAGACTTATTGTTTCCCTGCACATTCAAGTTTTGTGTTTTCTTTGGGCATAGATCAGCTAATAGGCACTCAGGAAAAAAAAACAGATTAAAGATCTACAAACTCTCCCTTAAGACTAATGAGCTCACTGATAGATTCTCAGTTAGCTAATTTTGCAGCCAGCAATAGACAGTGCAGCACAGATGCTACAGAAGGCAACATTTTTAATGAAACTCAATTACAGAAATCGATTTTAGCCCCAAATACTTGCATTAAAGTAAAAAAAAATGGCCCCAAAGCTGGACAACCGCTTTAACTCCTTACCAACATCTGCCGTACATGTATGGTATAAGTCAGTAGCGGGTGTATGGAGCAGGGTCAGCTCGCCCCGTACATGGCAGATAATGGCTGTGACAAACAACCAGGACCTGCCTCTAACAGCTGCGAGTGGAGCGAAGATCTGCCCACCACTGTTAACCTGTTCAGTGCTGCTGTCAATCTCTAACAGCAGCATTAACAGTGCGCCAGCATTGGGACGCGTCGTTCCATACGCCCACCGGCGCTCCTGTGACGCGATCATAGGGCGCCGATGGACTGCTATGACATCCGGGGGTCTGCTGAAGCCTCCGTGCCTGTCATCATAAAGCTTCATTTGGGCTGTAAAGAAGACCGTGGTTTTGCTATATGGAGCATTACTGTGGTATCGCTGTATATAGCACAAGCAATCAGATGATGTATACAAATACAGTGAAAAAAAGTATATATATATTTATTAAAACCCCACACGTTCAACTCACCTCCCACTAAAAATAAAGATAATAAAAATATACACATTTTGTGGTTTGGTCTCTTTCAGAGAAATACAATCTATCAAAATATAAAAAAAAAAAACGATCAGTGAACACAGAAAAAAATTAAAAAAGACAAAATTGCATTTTTTCGTTCGCCTCAATACTGCAGAAAATCCTGTAAGAAGCGATGACCATGACATATGTGTCCCAAAATGTTATCAATAAAGTCCTCTTGCCCTTCAAAAAATAAGCCCCCACACAGCTCCATCAACCCGAAAACTGAAAATGTTTCGGGTCTCAGAAAAAATGGTGACAGCATCAAAAAAAAGTTTTTTTCTTTTGCCAAAACTATTGGAGAAGTTTGGTCTTGCTGTAATCACACTGAGGAGTAGGATCCTATTACCAGGTCATTTTTACCACACAATGTGCGCCGTTAAAACCGTTCCCAGAAAAACAATGTCAGGCTTTTTTTTTCGCACTTTTACTGCACTTGGAATGTTTTTCCCGTTTTCTAGGACTATGTGGTAAATGAATGGTGTCATTTATAAGGACAGCTCATCCTACAAAATAACAAGACCTCACACTATGTGGACAGATATCAAAAAGTTATAGCCCTTGGAAAAAGCGGAGGAAAAAACAGAAAAAAAACATAAATTGGTTATGTCGGGAAGGGGTAAAGCTGAAGAAACGCATGTAAGAGCAGAATATGGAGGAAGGTCAGATATCACAGACTGGTGGATACTACCTGCTCCATCGCTGGCAGAATACTCCACCCCCATGGTGTCCGCTGATATCTTCTCTTGTAGAAACGTCTCCAAACTCTATAAAACATCGGGAACAGTCAGCAGAGGGTTTGATGATTGGCTCATATTGGCGATATACTCAGGGGCATTACTGGGGCCAGGGAAGATTGGGAATGAATAGCGTATTGACTGTTAGAGATGTGATCTCTTCCATTAAAGGGGATGTCTAGTTGGAACAAGTTATCACTGATCTCTGGATAGGTGATGACCTGTCCCAGTGGGAGCACCCCTTTATTATGTGGTATATATGGAGGATGTGATATCATGCAGAGTTCTAGCAGTATTACACTTCGGTCCGTTCTGCGTGCATCTGGGCCATTCCCTATGGAGGAACGGAGCTGGGGGGAAATATCAGGATCTCGTCGCTGGATCCATCCAGATGGGAGATGTAACGAGTGCGGCGCCCCCCACTGGTGTCTCAGCGTATCATGTGTTGGGGAATAATAACTTATTGTCTGGTAAATGTGCTGATTCCTGTGAGTTGTGGTCGCTGAGTGCGTGTGATGGGATGTGGCTCCGTCCGTTATATTATATCAGGTCTTATACCTATAATCTCTCGCTGATCGCAGGTGTCTGTCTTCACACTCAGATGAGAAGGAACAAACTGACGATATAGGACTTTTTTTTTTTTTTCCAAATTCAAACCGAGCAATCTTATTGGCTGAGTATGAATGCAGTTACCATGGTGACAGAAGTAGCAGCAGATTTAAAGGGACAAAACACTAATATTGTAAAAGTGTATTTTATTATATATTTCACATAACTGACTGGGTACACCTTGGTGCGGGTGGGATGGCTTTTTTTAAATCAAAAACCATGTTTACTAAGTACCCTATATTATATATATTCACTATTGCTTTTTACTTACTTATAGCAGGGTATATGCTCATATTGTTTCTATCCTAAGTTTATCTATTTTCTAATAGAGACATGACCAGTCCTCTTTAGAATTTTATAGTGACCCCATTGAGGTCATGGACTGATATTGGGGATTGCAGAGTTGGGGCAAGGTGACAGGTGACAGTAAGTGACATCAAATGAAGGCTATGGTGCATACACAGTAAATCAGTCGTGTTATTCCACAGAAATGCTGTTCTATAAAACACAAAATATCTTCATATGGTGAGGAGTTGTGTTGTGTTTTCATCATTTACATTCTAGCGTGGTGATCACATAAGATGTAAAATTCCTATGAAATAATTACTGAATGACAGTAGCCTGTATCCCTGGAGGACAAGTCATTTACCGCTTCACCAGGTTTGATGTTCTAATGCATTTAGATGTTTCAGTATTTGTATATATGTATATATATATTTTTTTCCCCCCTTAAGGGTATTCAAGCGCAGACGGTGACCAACTTCTTCCTCGCCTTTGAAGCACAGCTTTCAATTATTCCTGTCGTAAACAAGGTAAAAAGCTTAGAGCCGAACACTATCAGACTCCTTCAGTCCCGCAGCAGGTAAATCTGTGAGCATCGCCGGCACTCCTGCTGTTCCTAGCACCGATCCCTCTATGAGCGGCTGTGCAGTAATGAAGGCAGGATTCACCCCAAACTTGCTCGTCTTTTTTTTCGATTTCCAGTTCTGGTAATTAGTTATACACATGTATATATCCAGTGGTCAACTCAAAACCTGTGTATGGAAAATGAATTGTTTGCTGTATGCATCGCATTTGTAGCATGCACACTGTTCATTTCATTATGGAGCGGAGTAGGAGGAGACTTTCATTACTGTTCCCTTTACTTCCTCCCTGCTGATAGGAAATGCCATGCTGTTTGCTTGTGTCCTGTGATTACAGCAGCCTGCAACAGTTTTCAAGCGTGCACTTCCCGGCTCAGGCATCAAGCAGTAAATGATAAAATTAAAACGCTGCTATCCCTTTGTTAGTCACTTTTTTATCTTCTTCCCCCTTCTACGAATGCTGTAGTCCGTTATTCTAGAACTGCTCTGAAAATGGTTCCCTCTGGAGTGTTGGGATTTGGGTTTAGGGTGGGTTAGGGAATTGAAGTTCAGATACTTTGTTCATGTTTTATACTATGGAATTACTATGTCATGTATGTTATTTGAAAGATGGAAAATTTGTATTTGGAGTTTTTCAATAAAAATGATTTGATTAAAAAAAATTATGAAATTAAAATTCCTCCCGTTCTTGAGAAAGAATAGGATTTTTACTAAGAGGTAAATTGCACGTTCCTTGTTTTACAGGCACTTTACATTTTTGCTAGTTTTGTGCGATTACACAATCCCTTTTAAAGGCCAGTGCCAGTTGTACATCTCTCCCTAAACTCTTGCTCAGCACTATATTTTATGCCAGTTTTATTATATGGTTTCTAGATGTTGTCCAGCTTTGATAAATAATTAGTATTTATACTTTTGCTTTTAGATAGACTTGAAGAATGCAGATCCGGAGAGGGTGGAGAAACAAATTGAGAAGATGGTTGACATTCCCGCTAGTGACTGTATCCGGGTACAATGCGCTCCAGATCAAAATCATTCCTGTAGGCAAATTTAACTTCGCTGTCTGTACCTTGTCTTTTTTTTTTTTCTACAAAATTTGGCTGGAAAAGGGGCAATGTAGCGAGGAATTCACATCAATTTTTGGTGTTAAAAAAACACGAAACTATTTTGTGACGCATCATTTTTGCGCAAAAATGTGCAGCTTCCTATTTTACAGCACTCTTGCAACTTTTAGAAATTGGGCTTGGAAAGCTACACAGGTCTAAGAACGACGGGTGACGTTAAAAGTGGATAAAGATACACGGTGGCTCAGTGGATAAAGATACACGGTGGCTCAGTGGATAAAGATACACAGTGGCTCAGTGGATAAAGATACACGGTGGCTCAGTGGTTAGCATTGTTGTTTTGCAGCACTGGGATCCTGGTTTCAAATCCCACCAAGGATAACATCTGCAAGAAGTTTGTATGTTCTCCCCATGTTTGCGTCGGTTTCCTCCCACACTCCAAAGACATACTGATAGGGAATGTAGATTGTGAGCCCCAATGGGGACAGCAATGATAATGTCTGTAAAGCGCATCGGAATAGGTTGATGCTATATAAGTGAGTAAAATGAATAAATAAAGATGGAAGTGCTGCATAAACATTTATCAAACATCATGCAGCTCTTTGATACATTTGGCACAAATAATGGTAACACAACCACAAGCAAAACTGACCTGAGGAAGTCCCTTTATGATACATTTTTCGGAAAGAATTTGAAAGATTTAAAGCGTTAGAAATGAACAAGATTATCCAATATCACAGAATAAGGAAAAGTCTCCAGATGTTTTTATGCCGGATGCCGGTATGTGTCCATACCTAAAGAAGAGCTGTCAGAAGAATGGGTAAGGAATCCTTTAGTAAACATAAATATCCATAGGGGTTTTGAGTGTTAAAAAAAAAAGATCATCTGAAAGATTTTGTGATCTGCGTTTACATGTGTTTACATGTGTAGTCCTCCTGCTAGGCAGGGACGCTGTTCCCCTCACCTCTCCGCTCCGTGCCCGGCGTCTTCCTCCAGCTCTGCTGGCAGCGTGCGCTGCTTCCCGGCCACGGTGCTTAGGGCGCACGCGGGCGCGCTCCCCCTCTCTTAAAGGGGCCGCGTGCGTCGTCCTAAGGAGTCCCCGGCCAATGGCCGGAGGACTTCACCATATATAAGGTACCTCCTCCAAAATGGAGGTGCCCGAGCAATGTTGTTGCAAAGCCTTCACTCTGCTTCAGCCCTCAGGTCCCGTTACCAGTTAACTGCCAGTCACCTGCCAGATTCCTGCTTGTTACCTGCCAGTCACCTGCCAGATTCCTGCTTGTTACCTGCCAGTCACCTGCCAGATTCCTGCTTGATACCTGCCTGATATCCGCTTACCTGCTTGCAAGCCTGCGGTCCGACGGTCTGCCTTCCGACACCTGTCAGTCTGTCTATGGACCAGCCTGCCCGCTCACCTGGGAGCGCTCACCTGCTACCTGCCTGCTAGCCTACCTGGAGGCTCTGCCGTCACTTGCCGTGACCACCTGCCTGTCCAGAGATTCTTGCCCGCTCACCTGGGAGCGCTCACCTGCTACCTGCCTGCTAGCCTACCTGGAGGCTCTGCCGTCACTTGCCGTGACCACCTGCCGGTCCAGAGACTCTTGCCCGCTCAACTGGGAGCGTCCACCTGCTACCTGTCTGCTAGTCTACCTGGAGGCTCTGCCGTCACTTGCCGTGAACACCTGCCTGTCCAGAGACTCTTGCCCGCTCAACTGGGAGCGTCCACCTGCTACCTGTCTGCTAGTCTACCTGGAGGCTCTGCCGTCACTTGCCGTGACCACCTGCCCGTCCAGAGACTCTTGCCCGCTCACCTGGGAGCATCCACCTGCTACCTGTCTGCTAGTCTACCTGGAGGTTCTGCCGTCACTTGCCGTGACCACCTGCCTGTCCAGAGACTCTCGCCTGCTCACCTGGGAGCGCTCACCAGCCACCTGCCTGCTGTCCTTCTACCCAGAGACTGTCCCTGTCACTTGCCGTGACTACCTGCCCTTCTACCCAGAGATTGTCCCTGTCACTTGCCTTGACTACCTGCCCTTCTACCCAGAGACTGTCCCTGTCACTTGCCGTGACTACCTGCCCTTCTACCCAGAGACTGTCCCTGTCACTTGCTGTGACTACCTGCCCGTCTTCCCTGGGAGCCACCCGCTTCCTTACAAGGAATAGTAATAGTATAGTTGCTCAGAGGTTCCACCTCCCAGACCCGTTACAGTTTGCTCGGGCCATGGAACCCGGTGGCACCCAAGATCCCTCGCTCTCGGACCTATGTCATGAACTTTCCCGTCAGAGGTCCCAACAGGAGTCCATCCTGAGTCACCTGCGTGGTGTTAACTCCCGCCTGGACACATTGACTACCTCTTCCGGAGCTGCCTCCACTCGCACACTTACTACCCCGGCACCGCCGCAGCCCATCAACACCATGGCATCTCTTCCCGGTCCCCGCCTCTCCGCCCCTCCTCGTTTTGGCGGAGATCCCAGCCAGGCACAGGGCTTCATTAACCAGTGCACTCTGCACTTCGAACTGTTGACACACCAGTTTTCCAGCGACCGAGCCAGAGTAGCCTTCATCATGTCCCATCTCACGGGAGAGGCACTGGCTTGGCTAAATCCTCTATGGGAGAGAGGAGACCCCCTGGTGTCCAACCTGCCAGCCTTTCTCACGGCCTTCCGGAAAGTCTTCAACGAACCAGGACGGAAGACCTCATCCGCATCATCTCTGCTACGCCTCCGTCAAGGAAATCTCTCCGTGGGCCAATACGCCATACGGTTCCGTACCCTTGCTTCGGAGCTGGCCTGGGATAACGACGCCCTGGTGTCTGTCTTTTGGGAGGGTCTGTCCGGCCGTATTAAAGATGAACTCGCCGGTCGGGACATTCCTACCACTCTCGACGACTTAATAACACTTGCCACCCGGATTGACATCCGGTTCCAGGAGCGCGCCAAAGAGGTCACCCGTGAGAGGAGGTTTCCACGTCTAGCCCCTACCTTCCAGAAACCTGTCACTTCTCCCGTTACTACCCAGGCGCACTCACCTGAGCCTATGCAGGTCGACCAGACCAAGATGGTCAAAACCCGTCAAGAGTTACGCCGAGCCGAGGGGAGCTGCTTCTACTGTGGCAGTAAGGAGCACCGGATCCGTTCCTGCCCGGAGAGGTCGGGAAACGCCTGTGTCTAGGATCGCTCAGAGAGGTCGTCCTAGACAAGAGTAAACCCTCTCCATCTCTGTTGCTGTCGGTCTCTATCATCTGCGGGGAGAACCGTTATTTTGAACTAGCCCAACTTGACTCTGGAGCTGCCGGAAATCTCATTTCTCAGTCTCTGGTAGAGAAATACCGCATTCCCACCAAACCTCTAGCTGTACCCTTATCTGTCGCTGCCGTGGATGGGGGCCTCTTACCACATCCCATCCAACTCATCACCGAATCCATAACCCTGCAGGTGGGAATGCTGCACTCTGAGAGCATCTTCTTTCATGTTCTGCCTGGACTCTCTCACGCCCTCTTATTAGGCCTACCTTGGCTTCAGAGACATGCACCCGTGCTTGATTGGCAGACCGGAGAAGTCCTTCGCTGGGGACAGGACTGCCATAAGACTTGCTTAGTTCCCGTCCATCCTGTCCGTCCTTCTCCTACTCCAGCCAATCTACCTGGTCTTCCGGCTCCTTATTGGTCGTATGCGGACGTCTTTAATAAAAAGGAGGCAGAGACATTACCCCCTCATAGACCATACGACTGCCCAATCGACCTGATGCCCGGCGCTACTCCTCCCCGTGGACGCATTTACCCTTTGTCTGCTGCTGAGACCCGATCCATGTCAGAATATATTGAGGAGAATCTGGCCCGGGGATTCATCCGGAAATCTACTTCCCCGGCGGGAGCAGGCTTCTTCTTCATCAAAAAGGACGGCTCACTCGGTCCCTGTATAGACTATAGAGGCCTTAACCAGATCACGGTGAAGAATAAATACCCCCTTCCGCTCATTCCGGAATTATTTGACCGTCTGAGGGGGGCTAGAATCTTCACCAAGCTGGACCTCCGTGGGGCGTATAACCTGGTCCGTATCCGTCAGGGGGATGAATGGAAGACGGCATTCAACACCCGGGACGGCCACTATGAATACCTGGTAATGCCCTTCGGTCTCTGTAACGCTCCCGCCGTCTTTCAAGAGTTGGTCAATGACATCTTCCGGGACCTTCTCTACTCCTGCGTAGTGGTGTACCTGGACGACATCTTGGTCTTCTCTCCGGATCTCCCCACACACCGGAGGGATGTTCGTCAGGTTCTGCTCAGGCTCAGGCAGAACCACCTCTACGCTAAATATGAGAAGTGCCTCTTTGAGCAGACCTCGCTTCCGTTTCTGGGCTACATAATCTCTCAGACCGGCCTACGAATGGATCCTGAGAAACTGTCTGCCATCCAGAAGTAGCCCCGACCAGAGGGGTTGAAAGCTATTCAGCGGTTCTTGGGTTTCGCCAACTACTACCGCCTCTTCATACCGCACTTCTCTTCCCGGACTGCCCCAATCTCTGCGCTCACCAGTAAGGGCACTAATTACAGAAAATGGCCGCCCGAAGCAGAGGAAGCCTTTCTTTCCTTAAAACAGGCTTCCTCTTCCGCCCCGGTGCTGCATCGTCCGGACGGCAACAAACAATTCTTCCTGGAAGTTGACACCTCCTCCTCTGGAGCCGGAGCGGTACTTACCCAAAAGTCGCCTTCCGGAAGAATGGTAACTTGCGGCTTCTTCTCCAAACTCTTCTCCTCTTCTGAGCGCAATTATTCTATAGGAGATCGAGAGTTATTGGCCATTAAGCTGGCACTGGAGGTGTGGCGTTACCTGCTCGAGGGGGCTCTTCACCCGTTAATTATTTACACGGACCACAAGAACTTGGCTTACCTCCAGAGTGCCCAGAGACTTAACCCGCGCTAAGCCCGGTGGTCCTTGTTTTTTGCCTGCTTTGATTTCGTTCTTCATTTTCGCCCGGCAGACAAAAACATCAAAGCTGACGCCTTGTCCCGATCCTTCCTGGTGTCTGACCTAGAGGAGGAACTGAAGCACATCATTGATCCCGCCAGAGTAATGCAGGTGGCTCCCGTGAATCTAAATCGTCTCCGTCCCGGTAAGATGTTCGTAACAGTACCTGATTGGAAGAAGGTCCTACTCTGGGGTCACTCATCTAGAGATGAGCGGTGTTCGACTAGAACTGTTCGCCAATCTCAAATTCGAGCTGTTTTGGGCGGTGTTCGAGTTGTTCGACGAACCCGAACGATTTGCAAAAAATTCGGCTGTTCGAGGTTATGTTCGATAACTGTTCGTGCACCAAAAGCGTGTCCTGCATGTCTGGCGCTATTTAGAGCACCAATCATGCAGGGATTGTCTGCCACTCACTGTAATGCCACAGCCATGGTGGTTGTGGCATTACAGTGATTGCCCAAATCGATGGGAACAGTGCCAACAGTGAAACATGAAAAGCCGGCAATTCAGCAGCGGCATACACCTGTACCCGACAATTTAGAACCGAAAGAATAGAGCTTCACACATAGATTAGATAGATATAAACATGTCAGCCACATATATACGAAGTACAGTGAAAGTGCTGCTTACTGTACTTGTCATTTAGCGTAAAGGATTTATCAAAAAAAATAATAGTGTTTTCATGCACCGTCTCTTTAAAAAAGCCGGCCGGCAATTCAGCAGCGGTACCCGACAATTTAGAATAGAAAGAATAGAGAATCACACATAGATTAGATAGATAGAAACATGTCAGCCACATATATACGAAGTACAGTGAAAGTGCTGCTTACTGTACTTGTCATTTAGCGTAAAGGATTTATCAAAAAAAATAATAGTGTTTTCATGCACCGTCTCTTTAAAAAAGCCGGCCGGCAATTCAGCAGCGGTACCCGACAATTTATAACAGACAGAATAGAGCTTCACACATAGATTAGATAGATAGAAACATGTCAGTCACATATATATGAAGTACAGTGATAGTGTTGGTTACTGTACTTGTCATTTAGTATTAAAATAAAGGATTTATTATTAAAAAAATTGGCGTGGGGTTCCCCTTAATTTTAGGCTCTAGCGGAGGTTAAGCAGACGGCTGGGGCAGATGTTTGAAGCCTGGGAAGGGGGTAATACCCACGGAGCTTCCCAGGCTACTAATATCAGCCCCCAGCTGAATACATAGCCTTTACTAGCTATTAAAATGGGGGACCCCCCAAAAAAAATGATGTGGGGTCCCCCCTAATTTAATAGCTAGCAAAGGCTAGGCAGACAGCTGGGGGCTGATATTAATAGCCCAGGAAGGGAGCCATGAATATTGGCCCCCTCCCAGGCTAGAAACACCAGCCGTCAGCCGCCCCAGAAATGGCGCATTCATAGGATGCGCCAATTCTGGCACTTAGCCTCGCTCTTCCACGCTGCCCTGGTGCGGTGGCAGTGGGGTAATAGGGTTGGGGTTGATGTCAGCTTATAATGCCAGCTGACATCAAGCCCAGGTTAGTAATGGAGAGGCGTCTATAAGACACCCCCATTACTAACCCCATAGTCAAAGTTAAAAAAACCACAAACACCCAGAATAAAGTCCTTTAATTGAAATAAAGACACAATCCTTTATTGTTCTAAATTAAACCATACTTACCGTCACGCCCATTCCAGCTGAAGCCAACGATCTCCTTCAATAAAAGAAAAATAATAAAGCAACCTCATCCTTACCTTTCCATGGTTCCCACGACAGCTTCAGCTCTGCTACATCGAGATGACAGGCTGGACCGCAGCAGAACGCTGCCATCCAGCCTCTCAACCCGCAGACACTGAGAAGCGCAGGCTTGCTTGCGCTGCTCAGCGTCTCTCTGTGACGACATCCAGATGAGCCGAGTTCATGTCCAATGAACTCGGCTCACCTCATGCACGTCACTGACAGCGTGGTAAAATTCTCACGCTGAAGCGGTGAGTGCAGGAGAATTCTCCCACGCTGTCAGTGACGTGCATAAGGTGAGCTCATGTCCAATGAACTCAGCTCACCTCCTGCACGTCACTGACAGCGTGGGAGAATTCTCCTGCACTCAGCGCTTCAGCGTGAGAATTCTCCCACGCTGAAGCGCTGAGTGCAGGAGAATTTTCCCACGCTGTCAGTGACGTGCATAAGGTGAGCTCATGTCCAATGAACTCAGCTCACCTCCTGCACGTCACTGACAGCGTGGGAGAATTCTCCTGCACTCAGCGCTTCAGTGTGAGAATTCTCCCACGCTGAAGCGCTGAGTGCAGGAGAATTTTCCCACGCTGTCAGTGACGTGCATGAGGTGAGCCGAGTTCATTGGACATTAACTCGGCTCATCTGGATGCCCTCACAGAGAGACACTGTGGAGCGCAAGCAAGCCTGCGCTTCTCAGTGTCTGCGGGATGACAGGCTGGATGGCAGCGTTCTGCTGCGGTCCAGCCTGTCATCTCGATGTAGCAGAGCTGAAGCTGTCATGGGAACCATGGAAAGGTAAGGATGATGTTGCTTTATTATTTTTCTTTTATTTCAGGAGATCGTTGGCTTCAGCTGGAATGGGCGTGATGGTAAGTATGGTTTAATTTAGAACAATAAAGAATTGTGTGTTTATTTCAATTAAAGGACTTTTTTCTGGGTGTTGTGTTTTTTTTAAATACTTTACTAGAAATTCATGGTGGTCATGTCTAATATTGGCGTGACCCCATGAATTTTGGGCTTAGGGCCAGCTGATAATGCCAAGCTGGCCCTAACCCCTTTATTACCCAGTGAGCCACCGCATCAGGGCCCTGGATGAGTTGGGTACAGCGCCAGAAGATGGCGCTTCTATGAACGCGCCATTTTCCGGGGTGGCTGCGGACTGCAATTTGCAGCGGGTGGGGCCCAGAAAGCTTGGGCATCCCTGCGCTGCGGATTCCAGCCCCCAGCTGCCTAGTTGTACCTGGCTGGACACAAAAACAGGGCGAAGCCCCACGTCAATTTTCTTTAAATTATTTCATGAAATAATTAAGAAAAAAAGGGCTTCCCTATATTGTTGTGTCCGGCCAGGTACAAATAGGCAGCTGGTGGTTGGGGGCAGCCCGTTCCTGCCTGCTGTACCTGGCTGGACACAAATATAGTGCGAAGCCCCACGTCAATTTTTTTTAAATTATTTCATGAATTTCATGAATTTAAAAAAAAAATACGTGGAGCTTCGCCCTATTTTTGTGTCCAGCCAGGTACAACTAGGCAGCTGGGGGCTGGAATCTGCAGCGCAGGGAGGCCCAAGCTTTCTGGGCCCCCCCCCCGCTACAAATTGCAGTCCGCAGCCACCCCGGAAAATGGCGCGTTCATAGAAGCGCCATCTTCTGGCGCTGTACCCAACTCATCCAGGGCCCTGGTGCGGTGGCTCACTGGGTAATAAAGGGGTTAGGGCCAGCTTGGTATTATCAGCTGGCCCCAAGCCCAAAATTCATGGGGTCACGCCAGTATTAGACATGACCGCCATGAATTTCTAGTAAAGTATTTAAAAAAAACACAACACCCAGAATAAAGTCCTTTAATTGAAATAAAGACACAATTCTTTATTGTTCTAAATTAAACCATACTTACCATCACACCCATTCCAGCTGAAGCCAACGATCTCCTGCAATAAAAGAAAAATAATAAACCAACCTCATCCTTACCTTTCCATGGTTCCCACGACAGCTTCAGCTCTGCTACATCGAGATGACTGGCTGGACCGCAGCACAACGCTGCCATCCAGTCTGTCATCCCGCAGACACTGAGAAGCGCAGGCATGCTTGCGCTCCTCACTGTCTCGCTGTGACGGCATCCAGATGAGCCGAGGTCATGTCCAATGAACTCGGCTCACCTCATGCACGTCACTGACAGCGTGGGAAAATTCTCACGCTGAAGTGCTGAGTGCAGGAGAATTCTCCCACGCTGTCAGTGATGTGCATGAGGTGAGCTCATGTCCAATGAACTCAGCTCACCTCCTGCACGTCACTGACAGCGTGGGAAAATTCTCCTGCAATCAGCGCTTCAGCGTGAGAATTTTCCCACGCTGTCAGTGACGTGCATGAGGTGAGCCGAGTTCATTGGACATGAACTCGGCTCATCTGGATGTCGTCACAGAGAGACGCTGAGCAGCGCAAGCAAGCCTGCGCTTCTCAGTGTCTGCGGGATGACAGGCTGGATGGCAGCGTTCTGCTGCGGTCCAGCCTGTCATCTCGATGTAGCAGAGCTGAAGCTGTCGTGGGAACCATGGAAAGGTAAGGATGAGGTTGCTTTATTATTTTTCTTTTATTGCAGGAGATCGTTGGCTTCAGCTGGAATGGGCGTGATGGTAAGTATGGTTTAATTTAGAACAATAAAGGATTGTGTCTTTATTTCAATTAAAGGACTTTATTCTGGGTGTTTGTGTTTTTTTTAACTTTGACTATGGGGTTAGTAATGGGGGTGTCTTATAGACGCCTCTCCATTACTAACCTGGGCTTGATGTCAGCTGGCATTATAAGCTGACATCAACCCCAACCCTATTACCCCCTGCCACCGCACCAGGGCAGCGTGGAAGAGCGAGGCTAAGTGCCAGAATTGGCGCATCCTATGAATGCGCCATTTCTGGGGCGGCTGACGGCTGGTGTTTCTAGCCTGGGAGGGGGCCAATATTCATGGCTCCCTTCCTGGGCTATTAATATCAGCCCCCAGCTGTCTGCCTAGCCTTTGCTAGCTATTAAATTAGGGGGGACCCCACGTCATTTTTTTGGGGGGTCCCCCATTTTAATAGCTAGTAAAGGCTATGTATTCAGCTGGGGGCTGATATTAGTAGCCTGGGAAGCTCCGTGGGTATTACCCCCTTCCCAGGCTTCAAACATCTGCCCCAGCCGTCTGCTTAACCTCCGCTAGAGCCTAAAATTAAGGGGAACCCCACGCCAATTTTTTTAATAATAAATCCTTTATTTTAATACTAAATGACAAGTACAGTAACCAACACTATCACTGTACTTCATATATATGTGACTGACATGTTTCTATCTATCTAATCTATGTGTGATGCTCTATCTTTCTGTTCTAAATTGTCGGGTACCGCTGCTGAATTGCCGGCCGGCTTTTTTAAAGAGACAGTGCATGAAAACACTATTATTTTTTTTAAATAAATCCTTTACACTAAATGACAAGTACAGTAAGCAACACTATCACTGTACTTATTATATATGTGACTGACATGTTTCTATCTATCTAATCTATGTGTGAAGCTCTATTCTTTCTGTTCTAAATTGTCGGGTACAGATGCTGAATTGCCGGCCGGCTTTTTTAAAGAGACGGTGCACGAAAACACTAATATTTTTTTAAATAAATCCTTTACACTAAATGACAAGTGCAGTAACCAACACTGTCACTGTGCTTCTTATATGTGTGACTGACATGTTTCTATCTATCTAATCTATGTGTGAGGCTCTATTCCTTCTTGTCTAAATTGTCGGGTACCGGTGTATGCCGCTGCTGAATTTGCCGGCCGGCTTTTTTAAAGAGAGTGTCTTCTGAGCAGTTTGTCAGCTTTTGGACACCTTTGCAGGTGTTTTCTATGTGTTTCTATGTGTTTTTGTTTGCCTGCCATTGGTTTTAACGGTGTTCGAAGGTGTTCTAAGGTGTTCGACGAACAGTTCGACGAACAGTTCCTCGAACATCCCGGTGTTTGACGAACCGAACCCGAACACTACGGGGGTGGCTCAACACTACACTCATCTAAGCTAGCTGGCCACGCTGGTCAGAAAAAGACTCTCCAGCTTATTACCCGGCATTACTGGTGGCCTACCCTGCACAAGGATGTAATCGACTTTGTTTCAGCCTGTGTGTCCTGCGCCCGCAACAAAGTTCCGAGACACCTGCCAGCCGGTCGCCTCCTTCCTCTTCCAGTACCTGCTGCCTGGTGGCAGCATATAGCTATGATCTTTATAACGGATCTCCCTGTCTCTGCCGGTTGTACGGTCATTTGGGTGGTCGCTGACCGCTTTTCCAAGATGGCGCACTTCATTCCCCTGCCGGGTCTCCCGTCTGCACCCGAACTGGCTAAAGACTTTATCCGCCACATCTTCCGTCTCCATGGCCTGCCCCTCCACATCGTGTCGGATCGTGGGGTTCAGTTCACCTCACGCTTCTGGAGAGCCACATGTAAGCTGCTTGACGTTACCCTGGACTTCTCCTCCACTTACCACCCACAGTCCAATGGGCAAGTGGAGCGGATCAATCAGATCCTGACCAGTTACCTCCGGCACTTCGTTAATGCCCACCATTCGGACTGGGTGGATCTCCTACCATGGGCTGAATTCTCTTACAATAATCACGAGAGCGAATCTTCCTCCAAATCCCCGTTTTTTGTAGTCTTCGGTCAGCATCCTCGGATCCCATTTCCCGTCTCCACCTCGGTGGACAATCCGGCTGCGGAATCTCTCATTAGCAAATTCTCCTCCATTTGGGAGAGTACCCGATCCGCACTCCTTCAGTCGTCCGAGCGGATGAAAAAACACGCTGACAAAAAACGACTGGATCCTCCACAATTCCGTCCTGGAGATAAAGTCTGGCTCTCGTCCAAGTATGTCCGGCTCAAGATTCCCTCCTACAAGTTAGGGCCTCGGTTCATCGACCCACTGGAAGTTATCAAACAAATCAATCCGGTGGCCTATAAATTGAAACTCCCGGCCAACTTACGGATCCCTAACTCCTTCCATGTATCTCTCCTCAAACCCGTGGTACTTAACTCTTTTTCCAAGTCTACAGGTATGCCCCCTGCTTCGGTTTCCGCTGATAACGAGTTTGAGGTAGAGAACATTCTGGCCACCAAATGGGTAAGAGGAAAAACCTTTTTTCTGGTAGATTGGAAGGGGTGTAGTCCTGAGGAGAGAACGTGGGAGCCCCGGGAGAACATCCATGCCCCTCTCATCCTTGATAAATTTCTCTCTGGCTTAAAAAAGGGGGGGCCTAAAGGGGGGGGTACTGTAGCGTCGGCGTCCCTGCCTCCTGCTAGGCAGGGATGCTGTTCCCCTCACCTCTCCGTGCCCGGCGTCTTCCTCCCGCTCTGCTGGCAGCGCGCGCTGCTTCCCGGCCACGGTGCTTAGGGCGCGCGCGGGCGCGCTCCCCCTCTCTTAAAGGGGCCGCGCGCGCCGTCCTAAGGAGTCCCCGGCCAATGGCCGGAGGACTTCACCATATATAAGGCACCTCCTCCAAAATGGAGGTGCCCGAGCAATGTTGTTGCAAAGCCTTCACTCTGCTTCAGACCTCAGGTCCCGTTACCAGTTACCTGCCAGTCACCTGCCAGATTCCTGCTTGTTACCTGCCAGTCACCTGCCAGATTCCTGCTTGTTACCTGCCAGTCACCTGCCAGATTCCTGCTTGATACCTGCCTGATATCCGCTTACCTGCTTGCAAGCCTGCGGTCCGACGGTCTGCCTTCCGACACCTGTCAGTCTGTCTATGGACCAGCCTGCCCGCTCACCTGGGAGCGCTCACCTGCTACCTGCCTGCTAGCCTACCTGGAGGCTCTGCCGTCACTTGCCGTGACCACCTGCCTGTCCAGAGACTCTTGCCCGCTCACCTGGGAGCGCTCACCTGCTACCTGCCTGCTAGCCTACCTGGAGGCTCTGCCGTCACTTGCCGTGACCACCTGCCCGTCCAGAGACTCTTGCCCGCTCAACTGGGAGCGTCCACCTGCTACCTGTCTGCTAGTCTACCTGGAGGCTCTGCCGTCACTTGCCGTGACCACCTGTCTGTCCAGAGACTCTTGCCCGCTCAACTGGGAGCGTCCACCTGCTACCTGTCTGCTAGTCTACCTGGAGGCTCTGCCGTCACTTGCCGTGACCACCTGCCTGTCCAGAGACTCTCGCCTGCTCACCTGGGAGCGCTCACCAGCCACCTGCCTGCTGTCCTTCTACCCAGAGACTGTCCCTGTCACTTGCCGTGACTACCTGCCCTTCTACCCAGAGACTGTCCCTGTCACTTGCCGTGACTACCTGCCCTTCTACCCAGAGACTGTCCCTGTCACTTGCCGTGACTACCTGCCCTTCTACCCAGAGACTGTCCCTGTCACTTGCTGTGACTACCTGCCCTTCTACCCAGAGACTGTCCCTGTCACTTGCCGTGACTACCTGTCCTTCTACCCAGAGACTGTCCCTGTCACTTGCCGTGACTACCTGCCCTTCTACCCAGAGACTGTCCCTGTCACTTGCTGTGACTACCTGCCCGTCTTCCCTGGGAGCCACCCGCTTCCTTACAAGGACCGCCCCCTTGTATAGTTGCTCAGAGGTTCCACCTCCCAAACCCCATTACAACATGATTGTAATAACATTACAGCCCCATTCAGACTTACAGGTTTTACCCATGAGAAACTGAGCAGAACAATATATAGGTTTGTGGGAGAAGATTCAGTATAAATTGTAATTCATTCATTAGATTTGAGAGTCCTCAGTGGTTGATACCTTTAATGGCTAACTGAAAAGATGGTAACAAATTGCAAGCTTTCCAAACTGCTCAGGCCTCTTCATCAGGCCGACCTGAGCCCTGAGTAGTCTGGAAAGCTTGCAATTTGTTACCATCTTTTCCATTAGCCATTAAAAGGTATCAACCACTGAGGACTCTCAAATCTAAATACTCTTCTATCTACTGGCTAACACAGTACAAAGATAGATATTTTTCCTGTATCAATTTATTCAGTGGAATCCTGCTGTTTGTATAGATGAGTCCAGTGGGTGGTCATGCTGGTGATTGACAGCTATCTTTGCCTGCATGGTCATACAGGGAACTGTCAATCACTTAGGACCGCCCACTGGACTAGTATAAATACTGCAGGACTTTCTCTGCATAAAATGCAAGTCTTACTGACTCTCTTCCCACAGATATGTCTATCAGTCTGATCAACTTCTCTGCTCTACAACACCCCCCTACAGATCTTATACCATTTCAACATGACAGGTTCCTTTAATCACCTGCAGATGACATAAGTAGCCATGTTCTGTGTGGCTTACGGAGGGGCTTGATTGCTTGTCAGTCTCAAACAGGTTTCATTTCTTGTGATTCATTGGAGCCGAGTTCTAAACTGTATTAAGAAATTAATTTCTCTGTTTATTTCTATTAGATCTCGGCAAAGCTTGGAACAAATGTGGAAAGTGTTCTTCAAGAAGTTGTCAGGAGGCTTCCACTGTGAGTATGGACTAATGCGGCTCTATCCATCTTCTCTTTATTAAAGGGAACCTGTCACCTTGAAAAATGCTATGTACCTGCAGGTATAGGGTTAATCTGCAGATAAATATTGTTACAATGTTGCCCGGCCGCCTTATTGATAATGCAGGTACCGGGAGAAAATTAACTTCTTTCCTCCCTGCAGCTGCCGGCCTTCACTCATCGTTGTGCACGGAGCGGCTACAGTCTTGGATCACAGCACCGCTCACTATATCGGAGGTGACGGCTGTAAACCTGGCCCGGATTTTGATTGACAGCTTGCTCTGCACAGATGCGCTGCAGAACCACTTACAATCTGAGTGAAGGAGAGTAGTATGTTCACAGATAGAGAATATGGCTCATCCACGTGCGGATCTGCTCCACGTCCGATTACATATTTGTGGGAGAAACCCTAGTGGCAGCCTCATATTTCTGACATGGATCCTCTAGCACTATTTGTGAAACTGCGGCTCCCAGCATAACTTGATGAGAGACCGTCAGCCTGCTGGGATCTGTAGTTTCACAAGCTGCGGACCTCCGCTCACTCCAGCACTGGTCGGCATTTTCAGCACGTGAACGTACGCCATGCTTTCCGGAGACACAAGGGTGTAGATAACTTTATCAAACCCTTGGCTGTAAGTTTGCTGAACCCTAAGTGGATTCGATTGTTCCCACAGTTTCAGTTTTGGACCATTTAAGGGGAATTTACAGGGTTCTGGCCACTGACCAGGGGGATCAGTATCCCTGTATGTCTTTGTATATACTTGATAAAGACCTATAACAGGTCGAAACGTTATGTGATGGCAGAATAAACTTTGTCTTTTGGAATTCATCACCCCGGACTGAACGCGGTTTACTTACCTTTATACCCCTTAACAGGATGTCTTATTTTTGTGTTTTAGTCCCAAGATTGAAAAGGGCAGCCCTCTTAAAGCCCTGCTGTTTGACTCAACGTTTGATCACTACAGAGGCGTCGTAGCAGCATCGCCCTGTGTGGAGGTGACGTGTGTAAAGGCAATAAATCGTGTCTGCCCACTCTGGCAAGTGCTATGAAGTCAATGAGGTTGGCATACTGACCCCAGAGGAAGTACCAGCTGAAAAACTAAGTTTTTTTTAATAATCTTATTAGCCTTTCCCTCTGTCTTCACCAATCAGCCCTCTGTATTGATGATCAGATCAAAGATCTAGACAGGGATTGTCTCACGCTGCATCTCCTTCCTGATTGTATCACTGAGAAGACAGAAGCTGCCCCATCCCATTCTCCAAGAAATGCAGAACCCAATGCATCTGCTGTCCGTGATCCGCTTATTGTCAGAGGACATCATTAGGGACTGCATTTTCTCATTGCTTAAGAAATTGTTGGGGGATCCTGCTAATCGCTGAATAATAAAACTGCAGCACCGCTCCATTTAAGGCAGTGTTTCCCAAACTCCAGTCCTCATGGCCCCCAACAGGTCAGGTTTTCCCCCCAACAGGTCAGGTTTTCAGGATTTCCTCAGTATTACACATGTGATGAAAGTATCATCAAGGAATCAGGAATTCTCTCACCTGTGCAATACTATAGAAATCCTGAAGACATGACCTGTGGGGGGCCGTGGGGATTGGAGTTTGGGAAACACTGATTTTAAAGGGACTGTCAGCACAGAATGACTGTTGAAACCAAGTACAAGTGCTCCATGGATCACGGCGTGGGCCAATCATTTATATACACCTTCCAACCTGCTTGTTTTACCTCTGTCTCCTTCCTTCTCTGGTTCTATGAAGCCAGAGCTGTCAAAGAAGAGGAGGGTGTGGATAGAGGGAAAACAAGCAGGTGGGAAGGTGTAAATAAATGATTGGCCCCGAAGCACCGAGAGTTGGGACTTAGTTTGAACAGTCATTCTGTGCTGACAGTCCCTTTAGGTGGACGAGATCCAGATGCAGCTCATTTCACCGCGTAAGGTTGTTTACCCACTATGCGCTCTCCACGGCGTCTCCAGACTCTGCCTCGTCTGTCACATGAGCTCAGTGTGAACCTGCTTTCATCTATGAAGAGCACAGGGCGCCAGTGGCGACTTTGCCAATCCTGGTGTTCTGTGGAAAATGCCAAGTGTCCTTCACGGTGTTGGGCTGTGAGCACCACCCCCATCTGTGGACGTCGGGCCCTCATACCACCCTCATGGAGTCTGTTTCAAACCGTTGGTGCAGACACATGCACATTTGTGGCCTGCTGGAGGTCATTTTGAAGGACTCTGGCAGTGCTCCTCCTGTTCCTCCTTGCACAAAGGCGGAGGTAGCGGTCCTGCTGCTGGGTTGTTGCCCTCCTACGGCCCCCTCCACGTCTCCTGGTGTACTGGCCTGTCTCCTGGCAGCGCCTCCAGCCTCTGGACACTACGCTGACAGATGCAGCAAACCTTCTTGCCACAGCTTGCATTGATGTGCCATGTTGGATGAGCTGCACTACCTGAGCAACTTCTGTGGGTTGTAGAGTCCGTCTCATGCTACCACGAGTGTGAAAGCACAACCAACATTCAAAAGTGACCAAAACATCAGCCAGAAAGCATTGGTACTGAGATGTGATCTGTGGTCCCCACCTGCAGAACCACTCCTTTATTGAGGGTGTCTTGATAATTGCCAATAATTTCCATCTATTGTGTATTCCATTTGCACAACAGCATGTGAAATTGATTGTCAATCAGTGTTGCTTCCTAAGTGGACAGTTTGATTTCACAGAAGTTTGATTTACTTGGAGTTATATTCTGTTGTTTAAGTGCTCCCTTTATATTTTTGAGCAGTTTACTTTTTTCCCCACTGTATATAGAGAAGATGCACAGCCCAAAAAGGGTGTTCTGTGTACCTATGTTCCCTGGAACTTGTAGGGTCTTATTTGTGGACCTAGGAAGGGGAAAATATAAAAAAATCCCCAAATCACCTCCCAAACCAGTGCCCTCTTATACTCATTGTTGTGTATCCCGCCATTATTCTGACATCAACATCTGGCAGGGGTGTCATGTGAGCACTACTTCTTCTGGCTTAGATGAAATATGAATGCTGCAACCAATCAGAAGCTGCAACACTCATGCGTTGCCCCCACCGGTTGTTAACCTCAGGTAACCAGTGGGGTATGCAGCGCTGGTCTGGAGATATCAATTTCTTTTAGTTTTCTCACCTCCCTTGGCCCATCAATAGTTGGTGTCTAGTAGTGGATAACCCAATTAAAGGGTTATTTCCCTCTCAGATATATCCACCAAATAAGCCATAAATGGCTAATAGATGTTGGCTCCACCTCTGTAGCCCCCCGCAGCTATCGAGATAAGGCTGTATCTCTAGTTAATATGAACATAGAAGTGGCTGTGCATGATAGGCTTTCTCCATTCACTTCTATGGAGGTTCAGAATAATACAAAGGGTTGTAGATGTGTTAATAAAGACTACAATGGAAGTCTACTAACAATACACGGGCACTGATTCCCTGTGGGCACCTGAGATCAGCCACTGAAGCTGTAGGGGGCAGTGTTAGCTTATATATGCACATTTATATGGAGGGTGTTTGTACATATCCCTATGGACCTGTCCCACATCTATGGATTATTTTACATAAATGAACACTGTCCCATTGTGCAGCAAAGGTCTATACAATAAACTGTGTCCACCGCTGTCTAATGAGGATAATAGAACTGTACTGGTTATTGTATCATTATGGGATCTAATTGATGGCTGTCGTAGCGCAGTGTTTTAATAATTAATTTACTACATCTTTTTACAGAAAACCACATTGGCAGCACGGCATATACAGTAAAATGTCACATGCATATCACATCAAGTGAAAAATCCCCATGGAAATGCCTCTACTAAAGCACGCTGCTATAAGAAACACTCTGTAAAGTAAGTCCACGCTGCAGCATGAATATAACGGGCGAACTAGAAAACAGGTTTGGCAAAAAAATGTATCCATCAGATAGATGTCAACTGTATACTTTTATAATATAGATCTGGACAGGGGTATATATAGCATAGACAGGATTGGGTTTATTAAGGATTGCATTCATACGACAACCCTACAAGGGAACCAGTCACGTGAAAGAAAGGCTATTAACCTGCAGATATGCAGTTAATCTGCAGGTTAATGGTCAAATGTATATAGAGGTCTCAAAAAGTCAGAAATCATAAAAGGATCTAATAATAAAATGTAACCTTTATTTATACAATGCTAAAAAGACATAAATATGATCTAGGACATAAACAAAAACTGCACCCAAAACGTGAAAATATATGAAAGAAAAATATTATTTTTAAAACCAATTCAAATAGCTGTATGTGAACCTCTCTGATGACCCTCAAATGCTCCCATGAAGGGAGGAAAAAAAGCCCCATGTTTAGGAAGTTGGTGAAATGACATTGAAGGGAAAGGATCTAGGCTGAGGTCCTGGACCCATGGATGAATGGCCTATGGAGTTTGAAGATCGGTTGATCACTGGGCTGGATAAATGTGCTACAGTTGTGGAATCTGTCGTCTGGATTTGATGAACTTTCTTAAGGACTGTTGCTACTGGATACCTGTGTCTCTATTGTTTTATCTTGTCGTCTGGAGGAGCGAGGAATGTGAATACAAACTATACTGGTTGGCGATACGAAATCTGTGAGCCAACCAAAAGTTGGGAAACAGTGAGTATCGCCTGGTACAAAGGCAGTTGAACTACCGCCCCAGGAAGGGTATCTTGTGCATTGGGGGCAATGTATTTTGGCCATTTACCTAGAGTTGTAGTAAAACCTTGGATGTAAGAGATAAACTATTGTTGCATCGTTAACTTGTCTAGGTGATTATTGCAACCCACAACCTCAGATCTTCACATACAGGATTAGAAAAACATTATTGTTTTCTTTCAAAAGCAATATCACATCTGTCCATAGATTGTGACTGGCATTGGACTTCAGCTCTACTGAAATAAATGGAGCTGAGCTGCAATACCACACGGAACCTGTAGACAGGTTGTGGTGCTGTTTTTAGACAAAAAACACAAGTTTCTAATCATGGACAACACCTTTGAAGAGTTAGGCTGCGTGCTCACTATGCGTTTTTGCCGCCGAATTTCCGCAGCGAAAACGCTTAAAAAAACGCTTGGTAATACGTGCCGCATGGTCCCCAATGATAATCCGCATGTGCTGTGCACATGCTGCGGAAATTTCCGCTGCGGATTATCATTGCTGAAAAATACGCAGCATGTCCATTAATTTTGCGGACACGCAGCGTAATTGCCGCCATTGACTTGCATTGAATCGCTTAATATCCGCATGACTACATGTGCACATGCGGATATTAAGCGATTCAATGTGCGGATGGTACCCGGGTCTGGAGAAGAGGGGACTCGGGTACCATAGAACGTCGCGTGACCTGTCACATGACTAAATGACATCATGAAAGGTCCTTTCACACCACCGCGAGCCGTACAAGAGACCGGACGCAGCGGGGAAATGACCGGGGGCCATCAGAAGGTGAGTATAATGTTTTTTTTATTTTTTACCATTGTTATTCTTTTTTTTTAACTATTAACTTGGTCACACTATATAAATCCATGCCGGTTGCCGGTTGCTTGGATTTATATAGTGTGACCAAATTGTCAAGCACTTTTATAAGCAATGCTAAAATCGCTTGGAAAAGCGCTTGATAACCCGCATGCAGAAATGCATGCAAAAACGCTTGACAAACGCTTCTACCTGGCAAGAAAAGGGCATCTAAAATCCACATGCGTTCTTCCTGCCAGGGAGATGCAGCATTTCTGCATCGTGGGCACTTAGCCTTATGCAGTACTTCTCTCTTTTGTCAGATATTCAGGTGTAAAGAAACACTGCTGTACTCCCAGGAATAGCATTCACATTTTTACATCAGGTTCCCAGGGTCCGCCCGTGGTGTAGAGCTCCAGAGACATTTTTTTTCTCTCCATTATTAATTAACGCTTACAATATTCTAAATCCAGATGTAGCAGCCACTAATAAGACAGCTGTAGTCCACTACTAGCGCACAGTGATGTGGTGCACTCCACTATTAACATAGCACAGCATATGGCGGCTGCTATATCAGTACTCTAGAATATAAAAAATAATTTCCATATTCTAAATATACATGAGTGCAAATAAGAATTATTTTATAGCGCCAACATATTCCGCAGCAATTTACAATACTTGTAAAAACAATATCAGACATTACATCGTAACACATAATTCAACAAAAACTAAAAGGAGTGAGGGCCCTGCTCGCAAGAGCTTATGTAGCACCCTGAGGATTCGGCTGCTACAGGGGTATTGCACCTCAACCCAGAGGTGTGATATTCCACTCCCGGGTAAGGAAGGAGTGTGGAACTGAGCTCAGATAGACTGCATGCACTACATACATCCCATTCCAGAGGAGCAGGCCGACGGTACTCCCACTTAGAAATGTGCAGGTACAACCGAGCCTGTTCCTGGCTGGAGTGGGAGGGGGGTGGTACATCCCATGTAGTGTAGGGGCAGATAGGGGGAGCAGTCTGGGTAGTGATAGGAGCTCATTGGGTGCTGGTCACCTGAGCTCACACATAGAGGGATATATAAGGAGGGCACCAACTAAGATCAGGGTCAGACGCTGAGAACAAGTCAGTTGGAGAGGAGAGAGAAGGAAACAGCAGCCCTGGAGAGAGAGAGAGGAGAAAGAAAGAGAAAGACCCAGAGGGGGAAGACTGAAGGGACCCAAGAACCCAAATTAGAGCACCGGGTGAGGAGTCAGCACAAGGGTACCGGAACCCAAGCTGGTGGGGGCAAAAACATCCCTAGCCAGAGACCGGAGGCTGTGGGCAGCATCTGCCACGGCCACCCACTACATCCACCCTGAAGGCAGACCACATGGAGGGTCAGGGAACCTAAGGCCAAGGGTTGCCCAACAGAAGGCCCGAGGGAGCTGGACCTAGGTGGATCACTGGTGGGGACGGCTGAAGAAAGGACAGAGGGAGAGCTCAGGGCCATGCTCCGGACTTGTTTGGGGGTTGGCCGGATCCAGGACCTGGTGGACGCAGCACGGCTCGGGTGGTCACTAACAGCTGGAGTGACCGAAACATCAGCAGTAAGTAAACTCCCTTAACTGCACAACCCGAGTCTGTCTTCATTGCCGGCTGCACCGCACCACCACAACCCCCATCCTCTGCGCCTGTCCCCTCTGAGGCTATACCCCTCCCGTTGGGGGTTATCCCACCAAGCTGCACATCTACCATCAGCCTCAGCGGACCCTGCTGCAGCGGCGGCCACAGTGACCGCATTACAACGGGTGGCGTAGTCGACACAAAAGAACTCTTATAACATCAGTAAGGACTGCCACATAACACATAGCTTGACGCCCTGGGCACGGGACCGGGTCTCAGCCGCTCGGAGACTACAACCCCCCATCTGATCCGGTGCCGGGTATTCCCCTCAAAAAGGAATATGTCCCAGGGGGCGCGTCAACTTTGGCGTAGTCGGCAGGATTACGTGCCCGCAACACCCGGGTACTGCGTGCCTGAAGAAAAGTGCAAGTTTACCTCAGAAAGAAGTCTCCCGCCGGTTCCGGAGGGTCCACGCCATCGGACTCCATCACCAGTCGTTTCCCGCCGATTGTCCGCCATTTCCAGCTTGTTCCCGCCATCTGCAGAGTTTCCCGCCACTGGGAAGCGATTCCCGCCAAAACCGCAGATTTCCCGCCTTGGAAGAGCAGCGGACGCCATTATGGGCGTGCCAAAGGAGGGCAGGAGGCCACCTCCCATCGTGGGCCAGGACAGAAAATGGCGCCAAAAGTGGAAACCGCCCCCACCAACAGAGACTGTGATGCTGGAGGTGTCTGTCAGCGTGAAAGAACTCCCCCTGGAGCTGACAGTCACCGAGTTGCCCCGGGACCGCCCTCGAAGTGGGAGGAGACGAAAGAAAAGAGAAAAGATGGGTGTCGCTTGGAGCAGTCTGGAGCGAGCGCACCCGGAGGCAGGAAGCCTGGAGAGGAGCAGCAGAAAAGCTCACCCGGAGATGGAGAGAAAGCAGAACAGCACCGGCCCGCTGGCCAGGAGTCTGCTAGAGATCGAGGAAGGAGGGCAGAGCAGCACCGGCCCGCTGGCCAGGAGCCTGCCGAGAGCAGAGCAGAGCAGCACCGACCCGATGGTCAGGAGCCTGCTAGAGTCCACAACCCCGCTAGGTCTAGCGGAGATCCTTGCACAGCTCCCCCGAGACCGGGAGTGTGCACAAACTGCCCTGGAGGGCCTCGCAAGGAGGATGGCCCGGGTACAGCGCGAGATACTGGCGGAGTGGAGCCGGGAGATGACCCAGCAAGCAGAGACCAGTCAACGGAGCACGCTACCCTGGAAGAGGAAGCAGACCGCCTCTGAGGATGGCGCAGGAGGACCCAAGGCCGGAGACGGCGCCGAGGAGGGAGCCGAACGCATGGAGGCAGGTAAAGGGGACGCCTATACCCCAAGCCGTGACACCGCTTACCTGCCCCAGCTCCCCGTCGCAGAGCCCGAAAGTCCCCCTGCTGTGCCCGTAGCCGCCATGTCACCGCCATGGACTAGGCCCCGACCGGAAGCCGCCGCAGCGACCCCTGTGACGTCACGCGCCTCGACCCGGAGCGTGACAAAGCAGGAAATACCACCAGCCTGGTCGCAAGGCCTAGTACCCCCGGGCGCCGCATCACCAACAGCGCCCCCTACCTCCGCGGAGCCTCCGGCCTGGCCGCAAGGCCAGGTAGCCCAGGGCGCCGCCGTCCTTACGGTGCCCTTCACCTTCCAGATACCCCAGGCCTGGCCGCAAGGCCCGGGCAACCCGGGCGCTAACACCACCGCGCCCATCGCAAGAGGACCCGGACGGGTCTGAAGTTCAAAGAGCAGGAGGAAGACGCCGTTGAGTGCGGCAGAGCAGGACTGTATATAGTTACCTGTCGGGGTACCCAAGTAACCGTGGCTGCTTTAAAGTTTAGTCCCCGTTGGGACCAGTGAACAGTTTAACCCGTGTGTCCCCTACCCAAACCAGGCTGAGGACTGTGAGCAGCCATCCCTTTCCCTTTACTTGGCCGGGGACTGAGAACGGCCAAATTCCCCTGTATATAGTTGCGCTTCCTAAAGCGCCCCCTACCGGTTTTATAGGAGAAACCATTTTTCTAGAAAGACTGTCGCACTTTTCCCGGACACACGTTGCACAGTGTCCGGAGGAGGAACCTGAAACCAGAGACGACGAGAATGTTTATATGAAAAAGTTTTATATATATATAATGTTTTACATGTTTTATATGTTGATATAAAAATTTTGTATGTTTTTGGTGTTTTATGTCTTACAGCCCGAGGACGTGCTGTGATTTACCCGGGGGGAATGTAGCACCCTGAGGATTCGGCTGCTACAGGGGTATTGCACCTCAACCCAGAGGTGTGATATTCCACTCCCGGGTAAGGAAGGAGTGTGGAACTGAGCTCAGATAGACTGCATGCACTACATACATCCCATTCCAGAGGAGCAGGCCGACGGTACTCCCACTTAGAAATGTGCAGGTACAACCGAGCCTGTTCCTGGCTGGAGTGGGAGGGGGGTGGTACATCCCATGTAGTGTAGGGGCAGATAGGGGGAGCAGTCTGGGTAGTGATAGGAGCTCATTGGGTGCTGGTCACCTGAGCTCACACATAGAGGGATATATAAGGAGGGCACCAACTAAGATCAGGGTCAGACGCTGAGAACAAGTCAGTTGGAGAGGAGAGAGAAGGAAACAGCAGCCCTGGAGAGAGAGAGAGGAGAAAGAAAGAGAAAGACCCAGAGGGGGAAGACTGAAGGGACCCAAGAACCCAAATTAGAGCACCGGGTGAGGAGTCAGCACAAGGGTACCGGAACCCAAGCTGGTGGGGGCAAAAACATCCCTAGCCAGAGACCGGAGGCTGTGGGCAGCATCTGCCACGGCCACCCACTACATCCACCCTGAAGGCAGACCACATGGAGGGTCAGGGAACCTAAGGCCAAGGGTTGCCCAACAGAAGGCCCGAGGGAGCTGGACCTAGGTGGATCACTGGTGGGGACGGCTGAAGAAAGGACAGAGGGAGAGCTCAGGGCCACGCTCCGGACTTGTTTGGGGGTTGGCCGGATCCAGGACCTGGTGGACGCAGCACGGCTCGGGTGGTCACTAACAGCTGGAGTGACCGAAACATCAGCAGTAAGTAAACTCCCTTAACTGCACAACCCGAGTCTGTCTTCATTGCCGGCTGCACCGCACCACCACAACCCCCATCCTCTGCGCCTGTCCCCTCTGAGGCTATACCCCTCCCGTTGGGGGTTATCCCACCAAGCTGCACATCTACCATCAGCCTCAGCGGACCCTGCTGCAGCGGCGGCCACAGTGACCGCATTACAACGGGTGGCGTAGTCGACACAAAAGAACTCTTATAACATCAGTAAGGACTGCCACATAACACATAGCTTGACGCCCTGGGCACGGGACCGGGTCTCAGCCGCTCGGAGACTACAACCCCCCATCTGATCCGGTGCCGGGTATTCCCCTCAAAAAGGAATATGTCCCAGGGGGCGCGTCACTTACAATCTATTAGAAAATAGCGGGATGAGCAAAAGGGGCTTGTATTGTATAGTCCAGTCGTCATTGTAATAAATAGGGGTATTCACATAACGCTTCATGAACCAGTCATCAGCCAGTACCTGTATAAGGACAGATACAAAGTGCTACTGAGTGCACGGATTGTTGAGAATAGATGACAGAAGGTACAAGATTCTAAGAATTTAAGAAGAGAGAACGGGCAATGATTAGATTAGTGAGGTACTGTGATAGGCTAGTCTAAAGAAATGTGGTTTTGGAGCACACTTAAAACTGTGGATACTGGGAATTAACCAGATTGTTTGGGGTAATGCATTTCAGAGAACTTGAGCAGCATGAGAGAAGTTTTTGAGTGGGAGGTTTGGATTATAGAGAATGTCAGGGTACAGTCATTAGCAGAACAGAAAACGGAGATAGGGTGGTAGACAGAGGTGAGGGAGGAGATGCAGGGTGGTACAGAACTGTGGAGAGTGTTGTGGGTGATATTGATAAGTTTATATTGTACTCTTTAGCAGATGCAACCAGTGCAATGACTGGAACAGGGTGGAAGCATCGGTGTAACAGCTGGACAGAAATATGAACCCCGCTGACGCATTTAGGATGGATTGGAGAGGAGAGTTTAGTAAGAGAGAGAATATTTAGTAGAGTTGCGGTAGTCCAGCTGAGAATGAATCAGAGCAAGGGTTCAAGCATACAACCTATTATAACGGACGAGTGTTATCCTTGGTTTTCACGGATAGCCCTCGTATCCATGTTATTATATGGGGCTGTGCACTTGACCCAGTCATCCGAGGGGAAAAAAAAAAAAAAAAATTGGTGACATGTTATATTTTCATCCGAGTGTTGGATCAAAATTGGCAATGCAAGTCTATGGGTCCGTGGAAAACATCTTACCTCACTCGGTAGACATCCGAGTGCAGTCCGATGTCCATGGACTGCAATAAATCGAGAAGGGTGAACAACATATTTTTTCCCACCTCTTAATGTGACTGGGAAGCCTAAATGGCAGTGGATCAGGCCTTCCCTTGGCCTCCGGCAGCTTATCGGTACCCCACAATCGCCTTAGCAGGAACTGCTCCATTTAAATGCCGATGTCAGAAATTGACAGCAGAATCTAAATGGTTAACAGCTGCATTTGATGCTTAGCTCCGGCAATTGCTGTTTGAGACAGATGCCAGCTGTGTGACAGTCAGCGTTTACTGTGTGTGAACCAGGCACAGCTCCTGATCCCGCTTCACACACTCGGTCCCATTCTAAGGCAGAATTTTTAGGCGGGCATCTCACAGGGCAATATTTTGCCACCCATTGAGATAAACTTCTGACCGTCACCTGAAGCGAGATGCTAATCTGCAGTATATATATACAGTTATATGAAAAAGTTTGGGCACCCCTATTAATCTTAAGCTTAATGTTTTATAAAAATTGGTGTTTTTGCAACAGCTATTTCAGTTTGATATATGTAATAACTGTTGGACACAGTAATGTTTCTGCCTTGAAATGAGGTTTATTGTACTAACAGAAAATGTGCAATCTGCATTCAAACAAAATTTGACAGGTGCATAAGTATGGGCACCTCACCAGAAAAGTGACATTAATATTTAGTAGATCCTCCTTTTGCAAAAATAACAGCCTCTCGTCGCTTCCTGTAGCTTTTAATGAGTTCCTGGATCCTGGATGAAGGTATTTTTGACCATTCCTCTTTACAAAACAATTCCAGTTCAGTTAAGTTTGATGGTCGCCGAGCATGGACAGCCCTCTTCAAATGATCCCCCAGATGTTCAATGATATTCATGTCTGGGGACTGGGATGGCGATTCCAGAACATTGTAATTGTTCCTCTGCATGAATGCCTGAGTAGATTTGGAGCGGTGTTTTGGATCATTGTCTCGCTGAAAGATCCATCCCCTGCGTAACTTCAACTTTATCACTGATTCTTGAACATTATTGTCAAGAATCTGCTGATACTGAGTGGAATCCATGCGTCCCTCAACTTTAACAAGATTCCCGGTGCCGGCATTGGCCACACAGCCCCAAAGCATGATGGAACCTCCACAAAATTTTACTGTGGGTAGCAAGTGTTTTTCTTGGAATGCTGTGTTTTTGTGCCGCCATGCATAACGCCTTTTTGTATGACCAAACAACTCAATCTTGGTTTCATCAGTCCACAGGACCTTCTTCCAAAAAGAAATTGGCTTCTCCAAATGTGCTTTTGCATACCTCAGCCGACTCTGTTTGTGGCATGCTTGCAGAAACGGCTTCTTTCGCATCACTCTCCCATACAGCTTCTCCTTGTGCAAAGTGCGTTGTATAGTTGACCGATGCACAGTGACACCATCTGCAGCAAGTTGATGCTGCAGCTCTCTGGAGGTGGTCTGAGGATTGTCCTTGACTGATCTCACCATTCTTCTTCTCTGCCTTTCTGATGTTTTTCTTGGCCTGCCACTTCTGGCCTTAACAAGAACTTTCCCTGTGTTCTTCCATTTCCTTACTATGTTCCTCACAGTGGAAACTGACAGGTTAAATCTCTGAGACAGCTTTTTGTATCCTTCCCCTGAACAACTATGTTGAATAATCTTTGTTTTCAGATCATTTGACAGTCGTTTTGAGGAGCCCATGATGCCACTCTTCAGAGGAGATTCAAACAGGAGAAAAACTTGCAAGTGGCCACTTTAAGTAGCTTTTCTCATGATTGCATACACCTGGCTATGAAGTTCAAAGCTCAATGAGGTTACAAAACCCAAAAAAGTGCTTTAGTAAGTCAGTAAAAAGTAGGTAGGAGTATTTAAAACAAGAAAATGATAAGGGTGCCCATACTTATGCACCTGTCACATTTTGTTTGAATGCAGATTGCACATTTTCTGTTAGTACAATAAACCTCATTTCAAGGCAGAAACATTACTGTGTCCAACAGTTATTACATATATCAAACTGAAATAGCTGTTGCAAAAACACCAATTTTTATAAAACCTTAAGCTTAAGATTAATAGGGGTGCCCAAACTTTTTCATATAACTGTAGGACCAGCGACGGACAAATGATTGGTGCAACCTGTGCAGCTGCACAGGAGCCCAAATGATAAGGGGGCCACTACCACCTCCAAAGCAGCTTCTGTCAGGCACATTGAGCCATATACCTTTTGTTTGTGTTTGTGTGACAGTGATGGGGCATTGCCTCATTGGAGGCAGCAGAATGTATGGGCTCCTGTCGGGTATATATTATTGGAGGCAGCAGAATCTATGGGCTCCTGTCGGGTATATATTATTGGAGGCAGCAGAATGTAAGGGATCCTGTCGGGTATATATTATTGGAGGCAGCAGAATGTATGGGCTCCTATCGGGTATATATTATTGGAGGCAGCAGAATGTATGGGCTCCTGTCGGGTATATATTATTGGAGGCAGCAGAATGTATGGGCTCCTGTCAGGTATATATTATTGGATGCAGCAGAATGTATGGGCTCCTGTCGGCTATATATTATTGGAGGCAGCAGAATGTATGGGCTTCTGTCGGGTATATATTATTGGAGGCAGCAGAATGTATGGGCTCCTGTCGGGTATATATTATTGGAGGCAGCAGAATGTATGGGCTCCTGTCGGGTATATATTATTGGAGGCAGCAGAATGTATGGGCTCCTGTCGGGTGTATATTATTGGAGACAGCAGAATGTATGGGCTCCTGTCGGGTATATATTATTGGAGGCAGCAGAATGTATGGGCTCCTGTCGGGTATATATTATTGGAGGCAGCAGAATATATGGGCTCCTGTCGGGTATATATTATTGGAGGCAGCAGAATGTATGGGCTCCTTTCGGGTATATATTATTGGAGGCAGCAGAATGTATGGGCTCCTTTCGGGTATATATTATTGGAGGCTGCAGAATGTAGGGGCTCCTACCAGGTCCTGACTACAGCCCTTATGTGGCGCCCTGCTACGCCTAGGTGCCACAGAACCCAGTAGGGTGCATGGATGGACTTCTCTATAAGAGGCCCTCACTACATTCATAGACCTCCACCCTTCCACCTCACACCAGCAGAGGGAGCCCTTTAGGGACATATATATAGGGAAGGTGGAGCCAGGAGCTGAGTTAGTTCAGAGTTGTGAGAGAGTGTGCTGGCACTTAGACCAGTGAAGAGTAGAGTTGAGCCACCCCCGTAGTGTTCGGGTTCGGTTTGGTTCATCGAACACCCATATGTTCGCCGAACTGTTCGTCGAACTGTTCGTCGAACACCGTCGAACACTGTTAAAACCAATGGCAGGCAAACAAAAACACATAGAAACACTTAGAAAACACCTTCAAAGGTGTCCAAAAGCTGACAAACTGCTCAGAAGACACAACTAACACATGGAAAAGTGACAAGTAAATATAGTCATGCGAAAAGAAAAGAGGTGGAGGAGTAAAAGGAGGGGGAGACACAGATATCGGCATGTCATGCCCTTCTAAAATCAAGAAAGGCTGGAGTAAAAATCTAAAATCAGCCTAACAACACCCAAAAAAGGAACCCAATACATTCGGACTAATCCACCATTTGTCATATCCAAGGGTTGGTCAGTAAACGACAACATCGACGCAGAACCAAGTACAGTAGTATATACTGTACATCCTTTGACAAGGCAATCAGGCGGATCAAGAAGTTGGGAAGGGTCACCCTAATGGCCAAAACAGACATTGATGCGGCGTTCCGGTTACTTACTACCTGTGCCTCCGAATAGTGTCCACCTATTGGGCTGCTTCTGAGAAGGAGCATACTATATAGATCGCTGTTTTGCCCATGTGGTGGTCCAGATCCTGCTCACTATTTGAGGCGTTTAGTTGCTTCCTTGAATGGGTTGTAATGGACGTTTCTAAGGGGGCACATATTATCCATTACCTCGACAACTTCTTATGCCTGGGCCCAAAAGATTCGCCACAGTGAGAATACACGCGGTAGTCCGCCTGTGAGAAGGAGAGAGCTGGAGGGAGAGCGGACACCACAGAGCCGGGGGGTTAGATGGAGAACGGAAGAAGGAAAGAGGGCGAGGGAGGTAAGGGAGTACAGTGGAAGGCCGACCTGAGCTCCCCCACGTTCCTGCTGGGCGGGGAACAGCCCTGGGAAGAAAAGCCGCTTGCGCATCCCTTTGAGGTTACGGGCGCGAGCGGGCAGAGGGTCTGCGCTGGAGTGCGAAGCCGACACGGCCAGTCCGTTCCTGCCCGTGCGACATCCGTGTCACCGGGTTTGTGCCAGAGCCGCGGTGGACCCTGACGGCCAGCCCCCCCTCTCCCAATACTGGTGCCTGTCCGCTGGTGGGTCGAGCCCCCCCGCGGTGGGGGGGGAGTAACATCTGCAGAAGAAAGACCATCTTTCAGCCAAACTAAGATGTCTACTTCTTTTCGTGGACAATGTGATACGATCCCTTTCTTACGGACACGCCCATCGCTACAAATTCCAGATGAGGCACAAAAACAGCAGGTGCTTCAACGGATATCAAGTGCTCCTTCAAGTGGGCTCTCCTCCACCTCAACTTCAATATCACAAATACTCCAGTCCTCAGAGGTGTCACCCCAATCGCACTTGCTTCCTCACAGCTCCCAAGCCTCCAGCTGCCGGTCTGAGTATGGGGTAACACAGATGGTTGAGTCTGCAGAGCTGTTTACTCATACTATAGCCTGGGAAACGGAGGTCTGCTCCAGAGCTTCTGTTAATCCAGACGAGGAAATGATCTGCACTGATGCCCAGAATCTTTATGTGTCGGATCCAGGACCAGATGAAGAAGGTTCTGAGCATAATGTAGACCCTCGTTCCCAAACTGTAACTCTTGATGGTGGAGACAATGATGAAGACGATGATGAGACTCAAATACCTGATTGGAGCGACAACTTGATTTTTCGGTCAGGGCAGGAAGAGGTTGGCTCTAAGGACGACGGGTGTGAGAACACACAGGGTGATTATGACGAGGTTGGAGAACCCACTTACTGTCAACCCACAGTCAGCCAGTCGATGAGGTCAGAAGAGGAGGTGGAGGAGGATGCTATTGACGACGAAGTTAGGTTGCGCCTTCCTGGACAGAGACGTAGTACTGGAAGCACGTCAACAACTGCATCCTCCACCACAACTCTGCCTCTGACCACAAGTCGTGCTGGCTCTTCAGGTCGAATGGGCTCTAAGCCTTGTATAGCCTGGGCTTTTTTTCAGATCGATAAGGATGACCCAACTCGTGTTATCTGTAATATTTGTCACCAAAAGCTAAGTAGAGGCCAAAAAATCCATAGTTTGAGTACTTCATGCATGAACCGTCACATGGATATGAAGCATAAGTTGCAGTGGGAAGCTCACTGTGCTACAATGCAGCCTAGTGGGCCGGGCCAACCACCATCTGCCCCATCTTGTGCATCCGCGGCCTCTTCATCCTCTGTGACTGGGGGGACAGCAGTCACACATGTTTTTGGACGCAGACCTGCCACCTCTTTACCCGCAACAGCCAGTGTGATTGGCAGGTCATCATTTCATTTGGAAGTGGAAACACCAGCTGGTGTTGAGCACTCTCCGACATCGAGAGCACCACCTTTGGATCAAGGCAACCTAACTTTTCCGCCTGCATCTTCCTCACAGACCGGCAGTTTGCCGGGGACACCCTACTCAACCCCGTCTAAGCAGAACAGCCAGCCCTCGGTCCCTCAAATGTGGACAAGTAAAAGACCATTTCCTCCTAGCCATGACAAAGCTAAGAGGCTGAATTTCACCATCTGCAAGCTGTTGGCTCCAGAAATGCTGCCTTTCCGCCTGGTGGACACAGAGGATTTTCGAGACCTTATGTCCGTCGCAGTGCCCCAGTACCAGATGCCCAGTCGGCACTACTTCTCAAAGAAAGGTGTGCCTGCGCTCCACCAGCATGTCGCACACAACATCACCGCTTCTTTGAGAAACTCTGTGTGTGACAGGGTGCATTTCACCACAGACACTTGGACGAGTAGGCATGGACAGGGGCGTTACATGTCGCTGACTGGGCACTGGGTAACTATGGTGACAGCAGGACAAGGGGCTGCTGTCCAAATCTTGCTGTCCCCACTAGTTGTGCATCAATCCTCTTTATCTAGAAGTTCCTCCACTGCTTCTGCCTCCTCTCGGTCCTCCACCTGCACCCAAAGCCTGTCTGGTAATGCCACCCGCTTTCTAACTGCGCAGAAGGGATCCTGCTGTTAAATAATACTTCTTTCTGTATTAATTTTTCTACTGAGGACTTCTCAAAGTATCAATATCACGATATTGTTATAAAAAATGTATCTATTTATTCTTAGATTGTCCATTAAAAAGAATCAGATTCCAGCAGGTACATACAATAATTAGTTATAAAGTAATTGTCCATTTGTCCATAATTAGCTTAATTGTTGAGATTCACCCATCTTTCCTTGGATCCTGGCTGGTAAATCACGTCTTTGTCCAGCACGTGTCCAGGCCTACATGTCAGCTGCTTCTCAGCATGAACCTTCTTCTGTGTCTTGTGGGTGGGAAGAACAAGAGAGCCCCCCCTTTCTGTACCATGGGCTTTTATAGCCAGTCGTATGGCACACCTGTTCTACATATGGTAGTGAACTAAAAATACACACACAAATAGCGCATGTCAACTAGACACGATGGCTGATGCATAGAACTCAGATTAAGAAAAATGAATATCCATAATTAACTATTTAACAAAGGGCCCAGAATTTGAGTGGGCCTCGGCTCCTCTCTGGTCTCCTGGGCGTCGACCAGAGCAGCGGCGACCTGGCTGAAATCCGGGATCTCGTTGCCTTCGAGCTCCTCATCTCTGTCCCTCTTCGGCCCCGCCTGAGTAACCCGGGACAGGGCATCTGCATGAGTGTTCAGGGCCTTGGACCGATAGGCGATTTTATATTGGTATTTGGACATCCTTGCGACCCACCGCTGTTCTAACGTGCCCAGTTTGGCGTTCTCCATGTGGGCCAAAGGGTTGTTATCTGTCCGCACTTGCACTTCTGACCCTGACAGGTACTCAGCAAATTTCTCGGTCATGGCCCACACCAGTGCCAGTAGCTCCAGCTTAAACGAACTGTAGTTGTCCGGATTCTTCTCCATGTCTCGGAGTGACCTGCTGGCATACGCGATCACTCACTCTTTTCCTCCTTGTACTTGAGCCAGCACTGCTCCCAGTCCATGCAAGCTTCCATCAGTGTACAACATAAAAGGCTGCGAAAAGTCAGCGTAGGCCAGAATTGGGGCATCCATTAGCGCCATTTTCAATGCTCGAAATGCCTCTTCTTGGCGTGGGCCCCACTGAATGGGCTGCCGCTTGGCTCCCCCAGCCGTTCCTCTCAGCAATTCATTGAGCGGGATCGCAATCTTAGCGAAGTCTTTAATGAATCTGCGGTAGTATCCAGCAAGCCCCAGGAACGCCCTCAGTTCCCTTAGATTGGCGGGTGTGGGCCACTTCTGCACGGCAGCTACTTTCTCCGCAGTGGGGTGCACTCCTGCACTGGACACAGTGTGCCCCAGATATTCAATTTCTCGTTTGAAGAGACGACGCTTACGAGGCTTAATTTTCAGGCCGTGCCTTTGAAGCCGTTCTAACACTTGTTCCAATCGGCGGAGATGATCCTCAAACGTACCAGAATATAATTATATCGTCCAGATATATTAAAGTGGCTTCAAAGTTGAGGTCCCCCAAGCATCTCTCCATCAGTCTTTGGAAGGTTCCCGGCACATTTGTTAGCCCGAACGGCATCCGATTGAACTCAAACAGGCCCATAGGAAGAACAAAAGCTGTCTTCGGACGATCCTTCTCAGCTACTGGGACCTGCCAATAGCCACTGGCCAGGTCGAGGGAAGAGAAGAACTTGGCGCTCCCTAGTGCAGATAGAGACTCTTCAATTCAGGAGAGTGGATAGGAGTCCCGTACTGTACAGGCATTCAGCTTTCGATAGTCTACGCAGAATCTCAGGGTACCATCCTTCTTCAGGACCAGCACGATCGGAGCTGCCCAAGGACTCTGACTTTCACGGATCACACCGTTCCGCAAAATGTGGGCCAACAGCTCTTTCACCTCCTGGTACATTTGAGGTGGGATCTGCCAATATCTCTTTCTGATGGGAGCAGTATTTCCGGTGGGTATTTAGTGCTGAATGTCCCGAGTGCACCTGAAATCATCTTCATGCTGTGCAAACACTCCCTGATATCGCTGTAGAAGTTGTTCGATCTGCCTTACTTGTCCAGTAGAAAACTCAGTCAGATTAGCCTCCATTTCCTCCAAGAGGTGGTGCCCAGCCAACAGTTCTCTTCCATTCTCCTGGCTATTGAGGGACACCTCCAGGGTCCATGGCTTTCCTTCTACAGGTGCCAGCCCTATAGCGTCAGCTCTAGTAAGGGCTTCTGGCATTATACACACTCGCACCACCTCTTGTCAGGGCACCAACTGTAAACTTGTGCCACTTAAATTGATGCAACGCACGGGTACTCGACCGTGCCGCACGGTGGCCAGGGTCCGAGCAACCAGGAGTCCAGAGGGTGCTTCCTCTCCCTCCATTGGTTCAATTTGAATGTCCACGCCCTCTAAGGACACATGTGCCAGCACCGGTAGAGTGAGTACAGTCTGTCCCACTGGCAGTGTCATTGTGGCTTCGGGTGGTATCGATACCTTACCAAGGTACTGAGAGGTAGCGGGCAATTTTTGAATCTGACTGACCCGCACGAGATGCTGGAATACTCTCTTGTTAGCTGGATCTAGAGTGGCACGGGTCCAGTTGTTTTTGTTACAGCCCTCAGCCAGGAACTGTCCGACCTCTTTCAGAACATTCATGCCCAGGGTTACAATGGGCCCATTGCCTCCGGGCCCTGTGGTCAGTACGATCCCTTTCTGACCGAGGTCCTTTCCACATGCCCGAACGGACATCCATACTACTCCCGCTACTGGGATAAGTAGTTGATTAGCCACCACCAGTTTGACAGTGGGTTCCCGGCAGGAACGAGGGACTTCAGGAAAGTGACTTTGGAAATACGTCTCAGGCATAGTGGTCACTTGAGACCCAGTGTCCATTAAACAGCGGATCCGCTGCCCATTGAATTCAGCCCAGATAATGGGCCTCTCGGAGACAATGTCTTTAGAGCTCCCTCTTCCACTCTCTGAAGCTCGAGACCCCACGGTATGCTCCACAACCGTGGGGCATTTTAGTTTAACGGCTGTCCCCTCCTCCTCCTTTCTCGGTTGGGACAGTCTTTGGACATATGCCCCCTACCTCCGCAGGTCCAGCACTCTGGTCCTCGTTCTACCGATAGGTCGGGTACATGCCGTGCTGGGGCCGGGTAGGAACGTCTTTCTCGCTCTGGTCTCCGTCTGCGTTGGGCAGTACGGTCCGTAGGTAAGGGGGCAGTAGGGGTCTTTCTAATAGCATTTAACTCACCCCGAATGTCTCGAATTTCCTGACGTATTTTCCGTACCCAATCAGGCTCTTTGTTGGTGAATTCAGGGGCAATTGCCTCATGACTTCTAACTGTGGCTTTGACAACAGGAACTTCTCTCTCCAGGACTCTACCTTCAGCCTCTACCTCCGGGAAGCCCAGATCAGGGCTCAATCGCAGCCGCTCCTTCAGGATCTGCCTCAGGGAAGGGTCTTTCAAGCCAGCAATCAGTTGGTCACGCAACACCTCATCCAATGGTCCCAGTCCTCGGTTCCCATCTCGAGCTTTCTTGGTGATATGGGCCGTCACTTCCTGTAATGCATTAACATACTGATTTACTGTCTCATTTTCCCCTTGGACCCGCTGAAACAACCGTAAGCGCAAGTGTCCCAGATCTGTGGTGTCACCGTGCATGTCCTCTAGAATTTTTATCACTTTGTCCACGGTGTCACGGTCCCCAGGTGTGCGGTACATCACAGTCTGCCGGGCCTCTCCATCAAGGGTTAGGAGGGCCAGCTCCGCCTGGGCTAGAGGATCGAGGGGATACATACGTAGCATACTTCTCAGTCTTTCTATCCAGTCCCACAGTGACATGCCATCCCCCGTAAACTTGGGTAGGTGGCTGAGCATAGCCCCCAAAGGTATATGGCTCCGGCCGGACCCAGTCACAGGCTGCTCCGCCATCTCTGCATCTGAATGTTGCATCCTGCCGACTACGCCAAATGTAATGCAGGTGCCGGAATGCAACGCACAGAGACACAAGGCGAGAACAGTAAGAGTTGAATATAAACAGTTTATATATATATTTAACAGGTACGCTGAATAAGGGATTGCAACAAGGGTAATAAACAGTAATTTGAAGTATTAGCAAAATGCAAAGTCTCTCAAGGTAATGTGGTGCCCTAGATCATGGGAGACACCACGTGAGTTCCTTAACTGTGCATATGGCTCTAGCGGGGGTCAACGGTTATTCCCGCTAGGCCGTGAGTCTTTTTCCGGATAAATTCAATTAGGTCACCTTGAGCTTCTTTAGCCCCAACCGTTCCCCTCCCAACCTGAGTACCTAAACCCAATTGTCCTCGGTACCATGAGTGAACAGTAGAAGTGACGGCCCTGTTCACGTATGCAGCTCCTCTGCTTTCGCTGGCGTAACTTTCCTGGGGCAGCCGTCTCTCAAGTCCTCTCTGCTTGACCGTTGGAGGCAGTCTTTCAAGCCTTGGGTAGGGGGGTCCAGTCCTCGTCTGTCGGCGGGCGGCGTCGGGTTCCGCGAACTCACTCAGCACCACAAGCAGGTTCCGAGTCTCCTCAGCAGGCACAGCACTCGGGTCACATCTGTGAGGGATCCGGAGCTCTTCTACTGGTGCCCGGCTGTGGCACCTCACAGGCCTCTGGCTTAGGCCTGTCACGCGGGGCTTCTCAGCACGCTGGGAACACGTCTGCTCCTTTCTGCTGCTTGGCGCCAAAGACCCCTCAGGTTTGGCGCGCTGGCCTCTTATCTCCCGGAACTCCTTCCTGAAAGTTACCTGATTGGGTCCAGCATCTAAATCTACTCTCCCTTCAACTTCCCTTGCATATCTTGGTTCCGCTTGACTGTGTCTGGCCAGCAGATGGCAGCCTCTCTCTATCTTTGAAACATCATGTAGGAATTCCCTTACAAGCTCTCTCGCCTTTGCTACAATAGTACAATGGTTGCATCAGCTTTGAGGCATCTGGAATCCCTTGGCGACAATATGTGTTAATTCCTAAGAAAGCTTGTAATTGCTTAGGTCCTTTTGGTAGAGGAACGGTCTCAATAGCAAGTTTCCTTTCACCCGTTAGGTGTTTCAGGTTTGGAGAGAGACAGTGGCCTAAAAACACAACTTTGGGCTGACACCACTGGATTTTGTTGAGGGACACCTTACAGTTTTGTTGTGCAAGATGAAAGAGAAGACTGAGACTCGACTCTTCAGCTGTCGCCTGATCCGGCCAACATAGTAGGAGATCATCCACTTACTGAAGAAGGACAACTTGATGGTTAGTCTCTTTCCATGGCCGTAAACAAAAGGCAAGAGCCTGAGAGAAATGACTTGGTGAGTTCTGTGCTCCTTGTGGTAAGACTGTCCAGGTGTATTGTGATCCTCTGTAAGTGAAGGCAAACAGATACCAATCCTCTGGATGCAGTGGTACACTGAAGAAAGCATTGACCAGATCGATGACACGTTTTGCATCTGATGGCATTTCTGACAATGTATGTGGATTGGGCACAATGGGACTTTCTAGTACGGTTGCTGCGTTAACAGCTCGGAGCTTAAGTTTTTGGCAGAACTGAAAATCAGAGTCCCATGTGGTGTCACTGACAAGTGAGGCATCATTAAATGCAGTGTCCATAACAGGCCAATATGCATCACCTGCTTTAAGATTTGCCAGGGAAATGAGATCTTGCCATGTGGCGGAGTAATTCCTTTGGATTTGAAGCATGCTTCTATAGAAAGGCATCGGCTGTTTTTCTGGATCTGGGAGTTGGTTCAGCAGAGTAGTAGCTTGCTGGGGTGTACGCACACTTTTCCGGACTATTGGAATTTGGTCTCAAAATTCCGGATTATCGGAATTTAGCTAAAATTTAAATTTTAAGCTTTCTGTGTATCCCACTTCTGACACCAAAATGTTTTGCCAAGTATTTAAAGGGCTCGGATACAGCTTTAAAGAAGGCAATTAATTTTTATTATAATTAAATCATTACAGAAAATAGGAAATGGTGTGATATTGCGTACACTTTTGCATCACAATATAAATCACAAAGGTAACGTAGTTACAGCGCACACTATACAGGAAAAACTTCACCAGGAGCAACATAAATCATCTGTCCAGAAAAATATCAGCTGTGAGAAGCAAAACAGCGAAGACAGAGAAAAGTCCTGGGATGAATCCACACTGCGACGTCAGGGCGTCCCCTTTTAGTCCACAGGTCAACAGGCTTCTGTCTTAGCTGAAAACTTCACTAGCTTATATCTTGTTCAAAAACAAATGCTTGCGTAACCAAATGTTACACAAATTCTGACAGGTTCTATTTGTTCAATATAGTATCTTTCTTCTGAGTGGCCAGCTGTTCAGATGTCAATTAACTCCAACAAATATATCAAATATATCACCGGAGATGAAATATGCCAAATGCTCCTGGTACCAGATGTCTTACCATTCTATAAACACAGCATATTCTCACCAAATATTGCCAACGAATATAAACATGCATCATTCTCACTAAACATTGATAATGGAGCTATATGGTACTGGGTGATACTATAAACTAAACAATGATAATGGAGCTATGCAGTCCAGGTGTTTGAGAAAATTACAGAAAGTACAAGGCTATCAAGTTGAATTGTTACTGTGAAATATCTTAAAGGGTTCTTTAAAGACAGGATACCAATATGAATTCCTGATGACCATTAACATCTTAGCACTACAGCATTACATTGCATCCTTTGGTATCTTCACATTTCATGATGCCTTGCACACAGTCAGGGCACCCAGTGCCAGAGGCAGCAAAACAACCCCAAAACATCTTTGAACCTCCACCATATTTGACTGTGGGTACTGTGTTCTTTTCTTTGTAGGCCTTCCAAACAGTAGAATGATGAGCCCCCACACCTTCCATGCTGTCCTATGCAATGAACTCCGGGAAAATGGCCGCCAGAGGCGGCGCATGCTCAGATTGAGATCTTGGCACCAAGATCTCAGGAGACGAGATCTCAGCGCAAAAATCTCAATCCGGTGGCCATTTTCCCGGAGTCCATCGCATAGGACAGCATGGAAGGTGTGGGGGCTCCGCCAACATCCGGCTGCCACAAGATGTCGGCGGATCCCCCTCACCACCGAACACCTCCAGCGCAGAACTTGGCAGACAGCATGGGGCCGGCAGCCACCTCCGAACACCCTGTCCTGACCCTGCAGCATCTCCGGCACACTGTCCGCATCTCGCAGCATCTCCGGGACCCGCTCCACTGCAGCCGGTAAGGTGATTTTGCTTTCTAAGACGCACCCCTATTTTCCCCCCAAATATGGGGGGGGGGGGGAGTGCGTCTTATAAATCGAAAAATACGGTACTTGATTATCTGGAACAATTTCAAGGGTGCCAACACTTTCGGCCATGAATGTACATACACCATAGGTGACGCACATATATACACACACATATGTATTCACACATGGAGCACATAGATAGATAGATAGACATGAGAGATTGATATATAAATAGATGATAGATAGATTCTGTAGATATTGTAGATAGACACTGTATATATTTTAGATATTGTATATAGATGGATAGATAGACGCTGTAAATATTTTAGATATATATTCAGTAACATTACTGATGTCATCACTGATCTCGCCGGGTCTCGCAGAGCGCAGCTTGACCGGGAGTGACCTAAGAGGCTTTGTTCTCAGAACGAGACTCCATCGGCTGTACTACAGAATCGGTGGATGTCGTGGGATCGCCATGGATTACATGGGCGGCTGGGGCTGGTATTGTTAGGCAGGGAAGAGGCCAATATCCATAGACCTTCCCAGCCTGATAATATCAGTAATATCAGCCTGTAGCTATCTGCTTTACCTTGGCTGGTTATCAAAAATAGGGGGGACGCCACGTCATTTTTTTAAATTCATTACTTATTAAATAGGTCAGAAAATGTTAAAAACACCATGAAAGGTAGTAAAGGGTACAATTGTATAATATTTAGGGTGGGACGTAGAATAATATAAGCTCTCCCTTTCTAGGTCAACTCTCTCTGAACTGCTTCCAGAGGACAGTGTGGTAAGCTTCGCCTCACAGGGTCTTCTATAAACCCGATGACGCAATGCAGCCGGCCAATCACAGTAATGCCAATAACCAACATGGCTAAGGCCATGTGTATGGAAAACATTTCCTGCATGTTTGTCAGCTGTCACAGCCGCACAATATGCGGCCGGGGACTTGAGCATGGCGCGTGAGCATAGTAGAATTCATTCTCAGCCTATTAGTTCAGCCACAACAGTCACAATTTCTTATGTGGCCCCTCAGGAAAATGAATTGCCGACCCCTGATCTCAATGATTTATAACTTGAGCCGCTTATCTTTAATTGCTCAATAGTTGTCACAGTTGTTAATAGTCATGTGCAGCCAATGAGTTAAATGTTCTATGGTAAAAAAAGACACATGAGAAATAAATCTACACAATGTTTCCAGTAACATAGCTGAGTATATTTTTAAGGTATGTTCACAGTTGGCAGTTTTTTTTCAGCCTTTTTTTTTCTTCTGAGGAACAAAAAACGCTGCATTTTACAGAGCCGGCTTAGAGAATGAGATTTCTAAACTCTCAATCACACGCTGCATTTTTTTCCTGTTCTTTTAAATCTGCAGCTTGTCAATTCTTTCAGTTTGCAGCGCTTTTCACCCATTAAAATGAAAAAAAAACCATTAAAAGAGCTGCAAAAACGCGAGTATTGTATGCAGCGTTGTTCCTCCTACCACTCAGGTTTTCGGGGTAGAAAAAAATGCTGTGAAAATGTAACGTGTGAACATCCCCTTATCCTGGTTGCGTTGTAATTGGAAATAAAATAAAACGTCCATAATAACATGGAGATGTAATTCATTCTATGGTGTTTGCACTGTCAGTATTGCTAGGTGGCATCTTTTTGTGCAGAGCCGCCAGTTTAACATTCTGTGACAAGATTCCATGATGACATCACTGGTGATGGTCGGCCATTATGACATCACAGCTCACAGCCATTACTTATAGAATGTACACAGGGTCACGGGTGCCTTTCTTGGCTTCATAGTGACTGATAGTGACGCGCCCCCTGGGCCATATTCTTTAGGGGAATACCCGGAGCCGGATCAGATGGGGGTTGTAGTCTTCCGAGTGGCTGTGACCCGGTCCGTGCCCAGGGTGTCAAGCTCAGAGTGTGTGGCAGTCCTACAGATGTTATAAAGTTCTTTATGTCGACTACGCCACCCGTTGTATTGCGGTCACTACGGCCGCCGCTGCAGCAGGGTCCGCTGAGGCTGATGGTGTTGGTGCAGCTTTTGATAGTATAACCCCCAACGGGTGGGGTATAGCCTCAGGGGGTCAGGTGCAGAGGATGGGGGTTGTGGTGGTGCAGCATAGATGTTAAGTGAAGACAGAGTCGGGTTGTGCAGTTTAGGGTATTTACTCACTGCTGATGTTCCGGTCACTCCAGCTTCAAGTGACCACCCGAGCCGTGCTGCGTCCACCAGGTCCTGGATTCAGCAAACCCCCAAACAAGTCCGGAGCGTGACCCTGAGCTCTCCTTCTGTCCTTTCCTCTGGCCGTCCCCACTAGTGATCCACCTAGGTCCAGCTCCCTCGGGCCTTCTGTTGGGAGACCCTTGGCCTTGGGTTCCCTGACCCTCCACGTGGTTTGCCTTCGGGGTGGATGTGGTGGGTGGCCGTGGCAGACGCTGCCCACGGCCTCCGGTCTCTGGCTAGGGTGTGCTTTTGCCCCCACCAGTTTGGGATCCGGTACCCTATTGCCGACTCTTCACCCGGGGATCGAATTTGGGTTCTCAGAGTCCTTTCTTTTTCCCTCTCTGGGTCTTTCCTTCTCTGCTCCACTCTCTCTCTGCAGGCTCATCTGGACCTCTGCTTCTTACTGACTCTGACAGACTGACCCTGATCTTTGATGGTGCCCACCTTAAATACTCCCTCTATGTGTGAGCTCAGGTGACCAGCACCCAATGAGCTCCTAGCACTACCCAGACTGCTCCCCCTATCTGCCCCTACACTACTGGGATGGTCCACCCCCCTCCCACTCCAGCCAAGGACAGACTCGGTCGTACCTGCACATTTCTAAGTGGGAGTACCGTTGGTCTGCCCTCCGGAAATGGGATGTGTGTAGTGCATGCAGCCTACCGAGCTCAGCTCCACACTCCATCCTTACCCGGGAGTGGAATATCACACCTCTGGGTTGAGGTACAATACCCCTGTAGCAGCCGAATCCTCAGGGTGCTACAATAGCATTTGCAGTTTTTCGCTATGGCTGAATTACTTTTGGATAATCTTCAGGTAGACGCACTATGGGAGATTATTATCAATAATAACCCAGACACTGCGCTTCTACCACCTGATGGCGTCCTCAGCTTCACTCACCGCATGGTGATAAAGCTAGTAAATGACTGCCTGACCAAACACTACCAAGGTCATCTAACGTCAGACTATCTGACGGATTTACCTCAGAACATCAGGACTTTACTACAGCAGGTAAGCGGTGGACGCTCCGCACAAATCTTCTCCATAATCATAGATAATAATAGCGGGACAGAAACTTCTTCAGAGGAGCAGATGTCACATACAATGGCCGCCTCCATTGTGCCCTTTCTCACTCAGGATTTTCATTTTTATTTCTCTTCTTTTTTATAGGCTGAAAATAGATTTCAAAATGGCGATTTGGCTTTTATTAAAGAACTCGCCGAGAAAGTCCTGTCTGTCCTGGAACGTCCGGCCCGCTCATCGGAACGCCTGGTAAGGAGCCGTCATCTCTATCACACGTCCTTGTTTTCTGATCTTCTCCAGATCAGCAGTCAGATATCAGATCTGGTGGTAGATGTTACAGGCCTCCTGTCAGCTCCTGGCAGGCTCAGCATATGTATGGCCGCCAGTCTGTGCTGCTCCCTCGCCTGTGAGGACAGTCTGTATTCTGCTGATGTAGTCACAGCTCAGTGGTGGGAAGTCTGTATTACCGCTTCTGTCTATCACTATTATCAGAGTCTTCCTGCTTGTAAATGCTGAAGCTGAGATAATAGGCGATAATAGTGCACACAAGTCTCTTCTACACTATATTAACATGGACTTGTGGAGAGGAACTGCAGTGTAAAGCAATTCCACCCAATACTGTAGGGAATGGAGTACAAGATGTACCCATGATATAAAGAATGCAGGTAACACAGCTCTGGGGTATCACAGTGCAGAAAAGTCGAAGTTTACACTGAACGTTTGATTTTTCAATCTAAATTTATCTTAATCCACGTAAATCAGAGAACTTTCTGAGAAATATTATCAAGATGGCGCATTATTTGTATAGTTACAATTGCTGCATCTGTAAATGTGGGTTTAGTGCTTCCTGATTTATGTGTTTCGTGATTTGGTGAAATCTTCCACATATTAAATATATATATTATAATTATTAGGAAACAGCAAAAGGCAACACCAAAGATGGGCAAAATCTACACCCGGAAATAATCCCTGACCCTAATACGAGTCAGCCGGAACTGACCAGTGATCTGATTACAGGTAAGCCGATCATCCGACCTTCTACCTATAATATAATCAGGGATGTGACAGAGACAGAAAGACACATCCCAGACAGGGAGGGAGGAGGATGAGGATGGAGGAGGAGTGTGGTGACTGATAAAGCGGTATGCGTAGGCGCTTACCGTGTATTGCGATCTCCAGTGGGGACATACCCTGATCTTCAGAGAGGCCGGTGGAGGAGACTGGCGCCAGAGGATGGGGGGGAGCATATACCATGATGGGGGAGCATATACCAGGATGGGGGACCAGGATGGGGGAGCATATACCCGGCTGGGGGGAACATATAACATGATGGAGGAGCATATACCGGGATGGGGGATCAGGATGAGGGAACGTATACCAGGATGTGGGACCAGGATTGGGGAGCATATACCAGAATAGGGGACTACGATTTGGGAGCATATACCAGGATGGGGGGTAGCATATACCATGAAGGGGGAGCATATACCAAGGTGGGGGATCAGGATGGGGAAGCATATATCAGGATGGGGGACCAGGATTGGGGAGCGTATACCAGGATGGGGGAGCATGGACCAGGACGGGGGAGCATATTCCAGGATGGGGGACCGGGATGGGGGAACAAGGACCAGGATGGGGGAGCATATACCAGGATGGGGGAGCATGGAGCAGAATGGGGGAGCATATACCAGGATAGGGGAGCATATACCAGGATAGGGAACCAGGATGGGGGAGCATGGACCAGGATAGGGGACCAGGATTGGGGAGCATATATCAGGATAGAGAAACAGTATTGGGGAGTGGAATACCACTATAGGGGACCAGGATTGTGGAGCATATACCAGGATGAGGGAAAGCATATACCAGGATGAGGGAGCATGGACCAGGATGGGGGAGCATATACCAGTATAGAGCACCATGATGAGAGAGCATATACCAGGATGGGGGACCAGGATGGGGGAGCATATACCAGGATAGGGGACCAGTATGAGGGAGCGTATACCAGGATGGGGGGAGCATATACCAGGATGGGGGACGAGGATAGGGGAGCATATACCAGGATAGGGGATTAGGATGGGGGAGCATATACCAGTATAGGGGACCAGGATGTAGGGGAGCATATACCAGGATGGGGGACCATATACCAAGATGAGGAACAATATACCAGAATGGGGGACAATATACCAGGACTGGGGAGCATATACCAGGATAGGGGAGCATATACCAGGTTAAGGGAGCATATTCCAGGATGGAGGAGCACATACTAGAATGGGGGCCCAAGATGGGGGAGCATATACCATGATGGGGGAGCATATACCAGGATGGGGGGAGCATATACCAGGATGGGAGATCAGGATCCAATGTCTTAGTCAGGAGAAATCTAATATAAATCTGGATGGAAGTTCACTGGGGAGGAAGAAAAAGTCAGAGTGCAGTAACATGCCCCCAGTGCACTTCCAGGCTAATTTGCATATGGCTGCTCTGCTTGAACTGTCTCTTCCCATCACTCACATGTACAGTGAGGGTGATGAGTTCCTCATTCATGTGATGATTGGGGATTCCTCCATCATTTATATTACATGTATCTGTCTATGGATGTGCCGTACGTTCTCATATTTAGAATCCCCATATAATTAGTAATAGCCCCATTTACAGACGTCCTGCCATTTCTCCATTATATTGCTGTATTGTGTATATAGGATTGATATCATCTAATACATTTTATTTCTTCATCGTTTTATCGCTATTTTAGATACAACTGTGCTGGCGGATGCTGACAGTGTAATCTGTGAGATCCCAGAGATCCAAGAACCTGCTGCTGTAAGTATCATAGAGGGAGATGTCTGTATATCACCAGATCATGGGGTGTGAATGACACGTCCAGTATTATCCCCATATAACCATGGGACATCTCTATTCTAAATGTAGATGACACTATTGTGTTAGATAATAGCACTTATACTAAAGGGAATCTGTCACCAGATTGTGCTACTCATCTGAGAGCAGCATGATGTAGGGGCAGGGACCCTGATTCCAGCACTGTCACTTACTGGGTGCAGCAGTTGTGATAAAATCTCTCTTTCTCTGCATGCTGGGCTATGTATAACTGCCCACAGCACTGATTGGCAGCTTTCTTGTACAGTACGCTGTGGATAGGCAGAAATCCGCTAATCAGTGGTGGGGGCAGGGTTACACAGAGCAATAGGACTACATGGCACAAGACAACTAGTCCTGTAGTGATAATCTCTTGCTGATTAAACACTGATTTTAATAAAACAACGACACAGACCCTAGTAAGTGACACATAGCCGGAATCAGGATTTCGGCCCTTACTTCATGCAGTTCTTAGATTATATATAAAAAACAACTTGCTGACAGATTCCTTTTCAGTTCTCTTCTGTGATCTCCCATATTATTCGGCACTGTACAATGATTCCGGTGTATGGCGGATCCCCCTTAAATTACCCCCATGTCTGCGGGGCGTCCTGCTTCTATCGCCCCCTACATACAATCAGTGTAAATCAGCTGGGACATAACAGAGGTGGAAGATGGTTTTGTATCCGGAGCTTTTTTCTTGCAGCTTTTTTATCTGAAAATCATTTCTTATTTTTTTATAGAGTTTGATCGAGTCATTGATCCCGGCGAGAAAGCCGCATATGAGCGACTTCCAAACATCCAGACTGATCGGCAGCGGAGCTTTTGGGTGAGATTTCTGCTGGTATAATCCATATTTCTCAGGTTCCCTATGACAATGCTTCTGCCTCTGTGCTCTGCCATTCAGTGTTATCATAGGGAAATGATCGGAGTCCACATCACTGTTCTAATTCTCACTATTCAGGTCATTTATATACAGCTGAGCAAACTGATCTATAACAAATCAGACTGTAAGGGCTGTGCACACATTGCAGATTTTTTGCATTTTTGCTGTGTTTTTTCTGCTCAGAATTGTCACAAAACCTGAGGAATTTCATGTTGCCAGCAAAGTGATGGAGTTTCCTGAAATCTTATGCACACGATGCTTATTTTTCCTTGCAGATTTGCAGCACATCTGCATCATGTCATTTCTTTCAGTATTTTTTCTGCAGATTTCACACATAATAATAAGTGGGGAAAAATCTGCAACAAAAACGCAGGTAAAAACATGACAAAACGCCTCTTTTTTGCATAGTTTTTCCTGCCTAGGGATGCAGATTTGGTGGAAAACTTTCTGCTCCAAATACTTCATATGGACACATACCCTTAAGGAAAGAGATTAAAATAATATATTCCATTCCCCTGTCCTAGCCCCTCACCTGTTCTTATGCTGCACCTCCACCACTGCTTCCTTCTCCTCCTCAGCGGACTTTGTTTTTTTCGGGGCGGCTCCATTATGGAGCTGATAAGAGAGATTGGCAGCACACGGTCACGTGAGGATTGACACGATACTGACGTCAATGACATCTGCACCCACATCCTCCACCATGACAATGTGAGTCCAATCACTGGCCTCAGCACCAGAAGGGGGCGCCAGAACATCCAAAGACTGGCACAGAGGACGCAGGACTGCAGTGATGGACAGGTGACAGCCTAGGATAGGTGGGTATAACATGTTTTATTATTTTTTAACTACTTCCATCCCCTCCTTTTATTATGCCATAGGGTATGGGAGGAGCATAATAAATTTCTTCTTACAGCAATTGGAGGAATTTCAATTTGCAGTAAATTTCACTTGGACAGAATCGTATCTATTGACCAAATATAGAGAATCTGGCCAAGAAGAATTTCGGTAGATTCTCTCCCATGTCTCTAATGCGACATGGGTGAGGGCTCAGACAGACATGGCATTGTGCAGATCTCCCATAGTTGATCTAAGTGCTATTTTATTAATTTCTTGAAATGAATATCCAGTGACGGCCAGATTTCAAGAATTGGTACAGAAGATCATGTAATGACTTCTATAGATGGACTATTAATAAGGATTCATTATAACCCATAGATTCTCCTTTTCTCCAGGGCCGTATACTTAGTGCACCATAAAGACTCACACCAGATCTTTGCAATGAAGAAAATGGCCAAGCAGAACCTGGATACTCCAAGAAAAGTGGAATTGGCCTTTCTGGAGAGGGACATCTTAACATTCGCTGATTGTCCCTTTGTGGTCTCCATGCTCTGCTCCTTTCCAACTAAATCTCACCTGTGTATGGTTATGGAGTATGTAGAAGGTAGGACATGTACATTATATTATATTCAATCCATGTCTGCTTACATCTTATCACCGCTCATATAATTAGGATTTGTCCAAGTGGTTGGCTACATCCCCACAGAGAATTTACTATAGGTTATATATTACCAAGATACCTGGAAATTCATTGATCTGTGTGCACGGGTGCTATGGTGCCCATGAGTCGGAGGGGTCCCGCGCCACTTTGCTTTGTTTCCCATCCGTGTTCCTATCATCAAAATTTCAGCATAGCCACATCCTCAGAATGCGAATATGGCTGAACAGAATGGTGGATCAAGAAGCCAAAAGCTCCCTGATCCACCATTCAGCCTGTGGTGAGTCTGAGACTCTGTGCATTGAAGGTGAAAAGTCGCAATAGCATCACGCCTGTAGTGTGGCGACTCAGTACTCACACTGCACTGACCAGAATGCCTGGGGAATGGGGTGAGATGAGTAGTGCTTTTTTATGTCAGTATTTGCAGGGGCCATAATACTGAATGGGTGTCTGGCAGTAGCCAATCATACTGTTTGGGGCACTGGTGGGGGTCATCATGCTGATTTCAGGGGGGCAAAATACTGAGTGGTGGGGCTGAAGGGAGCCATAATAATGAGTTGGGGGGCTAGTGGGGTCAATTATACTGAGTGGTGGCGACCATAATACTGAATAGGGGGCTGAAGGTAGCCAATCATACTAATTGGAGCATTGATGGGGGCCATCATACTTATTTGGAAGATTGGGGGGGCCATGATACTGATTGGAGGCTTGGTGAGGGCCATAATACTGAGAGTTGGTGGGTGCCATAATACTGAGTAATGGGGCTGGAGGGGGCCATAATACTGAGTGGTGGGGCCATTATACTGATTGGATGGATGGTTAGGGCCATAATACTAAGTGGTGGGGCTGGTGAAGGCCATGATACTGATTGGAGGGCTGGTGAGGCCCATAATACTGATTGGTGGGGCTGGTGGGGGCCATGATACTGATTAGATGGCTGGTGAGGGCCATAATAATGAGTGGTGGGGCTGGTGAGGTCCATAATAATGAGTGATGGGGCTGATGGGGGCCATAATACTGAGTAGTGAGGCTTGTGTTAGCCATAATACTGAGTGATGGGGCTGCTGGGAGTCATAATATTGAGTTAAGAGGCTCGTGGGAACAACTATACTGATTTGTATAAGTGGTGGGGCTGGTGGGGGCCATGATACTGATTAGATGGCTGGTGAGGGCCATAATATGAAATAGTGAGGCTGGTGGGTGCCATAATACTGAGTGATGTGGCTGGTGGGGGGCATAATACTGAATTGGGGGCTGTGGGAGACATAATACTGTGTGAGAGGCTATGGGAGACTGTGAATGCTCCTATATTGAGTTGCCGACTGTGAATGCCCCTAAACTGAGTGGGGTCCTCATACTGAGTGGTGTGCTGTGGGAGTCCTTATTCTGTTTGGGGATCCTCATTCTATGTTTTGGTCAAAATTATGTGTGAGGGGCCACTCATATTGAGTGGGACATGTATTTATGTAATTAGTTAAGGACCACATTTTACCACTACTTTAGTCTAATATTATGTGCACTATCCATTACATCTGTATATATTCTCTCCTGCCAAATATATCTGCTCACTTCTCATTATTCGTCACAGGGATCTGATTTATAAACCCCTCACCTGTCATATTTTCTTTTTTTCTATAGGTGGAAACTGTCAGACCCTTCTAAACACCAGGGGTCATTTATCTGTCCCCTTGACCCGCTTGTACTTTGCAGAAGTGGTTGTTGCAGTGGAATACTTGCACAGCTGTGGTGTGGTGCACAGAGACCTGAAACCGGAGAAGTAAGTGCCCCTGTAGTATAATAAGGAGGGAAAGTTATTATTTATTATCATATAGTCTGTAAGGCTAAAAACATCTTTTTTTTTCGCAGCCTCCTGATAACATCTGCTGGACACATTAAAGTTACCGATTTTGGGCTTTCAAAAGTTGGTGTCATGATACCAAAAACCAACATCTACAAGCAATTAACAGAGGACATCACCAGAGAGTTCCGGGACCATGAGGTCAGCATCACTTACAGAAACCCAGCTTGTTCTTTACAAATCTCATCACACTATTGCTTCTTCTCTACGTTCTTCATTCCTAGAGAACTTTTCCACTGATATTTTATCTTCTGTCATTGTGTTTTTATGGTGAGAACTTGTCATATTAATGGTATCATCAATCTCATCTCTTTCTTCTATTGGTTTCCAGGTCTGTGGCACCCCATATTATGTAGCCCCAGAGGTCATCCTGAAAAAAGGATATGGGAGACCTGTTGATTGGTGGTCAATGGGGATCATACTACATCAATTTCTTGTGGGATTGGTTCCATTTTATGGAAATTCCCCAACTGAGATTTATGAAAATGTTGTCACAGGTAAGTAGAATAATCCGATTATAGCTTTGATTAGTTACATTTGTTTACTTATTTCCTTTGCTTTATCGTACAGTCCAATAAAGAGGTTTCATTTTCTGTCTTTTTCTATATAACAGGAGGCATAATTTGGGATTGTAATCCCGTTCCTCCCTTTGTTGCTCAGAACCTCATCACTAAACTGCTCAGAAAACTTCCTGCACAAAGACTTGGGACAGGTAACAGTTTACTTATTACACCATGGACATATCGCTCATGTCCATGAGACTCAGCACTTCTCTATCAGCTCATCCATTTTTAGTTCGCCATAATATGACTTTCAGTAGATTTCCTTCATGTTTGCTCAGTTATGTCATTAGTTCAGATTAAGTTAAACAGTTCAGGTATGGAGCAGTCTCTGACAATATCCGCAATACTTTTGTTTTGTCTTCTACAGCAGGAGCATTTCAGATCAAAGGTCATCCATTCCTGAGTGATGTAGACTTTGACAACCTTTTAAGTCAGAAGCCTGAGTACGTTCCTCAGCTTTTGTCAAACGTGGACACAAGCTCCCCTATCAGTAAGTAGAAGGAGACGTCATTTAGACAAAGCAGCTATTTGTCTCGTCTACCATAATTTGAGACAATTGGCTCCCATTAATATTACGGATAAATGGTGACTGTGCTAAACTAACAATCTCTAATAATACTTCATTACTTATCTCTGGTAGGTCACTCTGATATAAACAAACATCTTGTCTCAGAGGATGAGGAGGACAATGAGAGCTTTAACTTCCAGAATTTTACATCTTCTTCTGAAAAGCTTTCTAAAGTAAGTATGAGAACAATAAATCTAAAATATGTAAAAAAAGACCTCTAAAAGTAAAAAAAAGTATTTAATATCTTCTTGTTGTCCGCATTTAGCTGTGTACCACCGCTACCAGGAGGATGAACAATGAGGATCCCAAGTCCCCTCCAGAGTGTACCCCGGCATCCAGCACAAGCATCTCAGAAATGTGAGTAGATTCTAGGGTCATTACTGGGAGCTCCATACTGATATACAGTACAGACCAAAAATTTGGACACACCTTCTCATTTAAAGATTTTTCTGTATTTTCATGACTTTGAAAATTGTATATTCACACTGAAGGCATCAAAACTATGAATTAACACACGTGGAATTATATACTTAACAAAAAAGTGTGAAACAACTGAAAATATGTCTTATATTCTAGGTTCTTCAAAGTAGCCACCTTTTGCTTTGATCACTGCTTTGCACCCTCTTGGCATTCTCTTGATGAGCTTCAAGAGGTAGTCGCCGGAAATGGTTTTCACTTCACATGTGTGCCCTGTCAGGTTTAATAAGTGGGAGTTCTTGCCTTATAAATGGGGCTGGGACCATCAGTTGTGTTGTGCAGAAGTCTGGTGGATACACAGCTGATAGTCCTACTGAATAGACTGTTAGAATTTGTATTATGGCAAGAAAAAAGCAGCTAAGTAAAGAAAAACAAGTGGCCATCATTACCTTAAGAAATGAAGGTCAGTCAGTCTGAAAAATTGGGAAAACTTTGAAAGTGTCCTCAAGTACAGTAGCAAAAACCATCAAGCGCTACAAAGAAACTGGCTCACATGAGGACCGCCCCAGGAAAGGAAGACCGAGAGTCACCTCTCCTTCTGAGGATATGTTTATCCGAGTCACCAGCCTCAGAAATCGCAGGTTAACAGCAGCTCAGATTAGAGACCAGGTCAATGCCACACAGAGTTCTAGCAACAGACACATCTCTACAACAACTGTTAAGAGGAGACTTTGTGCAGCAGGCCTTCATGGTAAAATAGCTGCTAGGAAACAACTGCTAAGTACAGGTTACAAGCAGAAGAGACTTGTTTGGGCTAAAGAACCAAAGGAAAGAACATTAGACCAGTGGAAATCTGTGCTTTGGTCTGATGAGTCCAAATTTGAGATCTTTGGTTCCAACCACCGTGTCTTTGTGTGATGCAGAAAAGGTGAACGGATGGACTTTACATGCCTGGTTCCCACCGTGAAGCATGGAGGAGGAGGTGTGATGGTGTGGGGGTGCTTTGCTGGTGACACTGTTGGGGATTTATTCAAAATTGAAGGCATACTGAACCAGCATGGCTACCACAGCATCTTGCAGCGGCATGCTATTCCATCCGGTTTGCGTTTAGTTGGACCATCATTTATTTTTCAACAGGACAATGACCCCAAACACACCTCCAGGCTGTGTAAGGGCTATTTGACCAAGAAGGAGAGTGGTGGGGTGCTATGCCAGATGATCTGGCCTCCACAGTCACCAGACCTGAACCCAATCGAGATGGTTTGAGGTGAGCTGGACCGCAGAGTGAAGGCAAAAGGGCCAACAAGTGCTAAGCATCTCTGGGAACTCCTTCAAGATTGTTGGAAAACCATTTCCGGTGACTACCTCTTGAAGCTCATCAAGAGAATGCCAAGAGTGTGCAAAGCAGTCATCAAAGCAAAAGGTGGCTACTTTGAAGAACCTAGAATATAAGACATATTTTCAGTTGTTTCACACTTTTTTGTTAACTATATAATTCCACATGTGTTAATTCATAGTTTTGATGCCTTTAGTGTGAATGTACCATTTTTAAAGTCATGAAAATACAGAAAAATCCTTAAATGAGAAGGTGTATCCAAACTTTTGGTCTGTACTGTATATGCACAAACCCAAATATAGGACATAAACACCATAACAACAAATACAGCATGCATCGCCCGAGATTAGCAGTCATTGTGCTTTTGGCTTCAGAAACCTCTGGTGGTGACAGCCCATAATTGCAGCTAGTCATGCACTTTTAGTGCTGCCCACACTGTAGGAGAGATGTAGTACTACATGCCAGCCATTTTTGGTAGTGGTTTTTCGCTCTGCTTTATAGAAGGTAGTTTTGAGTAGGAAACCTTCCCTACCATAACTCTTATATATCCTAATAGGCCTTATTGTTGATGTTAATCTAGTGAGACAACCCCTTCTATACCGAATTTACTTGTAATTTACACGTTTATCTTCTTCCAAACAGGCAGAAAGAATCTTTTCCTGTGTCTATTAGAGATGATGCTATTACCAGCTTGCCACCCTCGTCCCCATTGTCAGGTATGTACATGTCTACAGCACAAAAAATGAGAATGTTGATGTCAAGGCTCAAATATTTTCATATGGTATTTTTGTTAGTGGTCTTCTATGTTATACATGTTTCATGGATCCCAATTATGTTGCCCATAGGCCCATACTGTATCTCCATTTGCCTAATTTTGTAAAGTTTTTCCAGATTACCAGATGTATAGGGGACATGAGTAGAACAATTCTACTATATACAGGAAAGATACAAAGCAGATCCTATAAGAATATATTGTTAATGAGGGCTTTTTTTTACTTTCTGGTTAGAAATTCCAGCTGACGTGGAAAGAAAATCTTCAATATATCTGAGTATAGAGCAAGAAATCTCAGAAAATGAAGAAAAGGGGGAAAAGAGAGGAGGTAAGTGTGAGAGTCAGCTCCATGTTGTGTGATGTCATTCAGTGAGAATAATTCATGTGGAGCAGTTGCTATTAGGGATGGGCAGACCCGTGGATGTTTGGGTCCATCAGGCTCAAGAATGTTACCCTAACGTGATCCCGAACCCGAACGGGATGTGGTGAATATTCATGGGACTTTAATAGCGGGCACACAGACAGCTGAGCGCAGCAGGAGCCGCGCTGCGGCTACCACGTGCAAACTATTAGGGAAAATGAGTGGTCACTGCTCCCCACGCACGCAGTGAATATTCCAGCACAGAGGGGAACACAGCGCTGGAGGAGAGAGGAGGTGAGTATGATTGTTTATTTTTTTTATGAGCAGCGTGACAGGGATCGGGGGGTGCCAAGCATACCAGGATGAGGGGGCCATACATACAGGGATGAAGGGGGCCATGCATATAAGTGATGAGGGGGGCGATGCATGCAAGGATGAGGGGGGCTATACATTCAGGGATGAGGCATGAGGGGGGCCATACATACAGGGATGAAGGAGGCCATACATACCGGGATGAAGGGGTCCATACATTCAGGGATGAAGGATGAGGGGGGCCATACATACAGGGATGAAGAGTGCCATACATACCAGGAAGAGGAATGAAGGTACCATACATACCAAGAAGAGGGTTGAAGGTGCCATACATACCAGGATTGGTGTGCGGAGGCGCCATACATAACAGGATGAAGGGTGCCATACATACCAGAAGAGGGATGAGGGGGCCATGCATACCAGAATGGGGGATTGGGGTGCCATTGCATATCAGGATGGGGATGAGGGCCACATATAACAGGAAGGAGGGGGCCATATATACCAGGATGGGGGATATTAACGGAAGTGGGGTACATTACCCCTATAACAGTGTCAGCAGCAGATCCCCTCCAGCTTAACAGGGCATCATGACAACATTTTTTGCTTACATTTTTTTTCTATTTTGCTCCTCTAAAACCTAGGTGCGTCTTATAGTCTGAAAAATATGGTATTCACCAGCCGGTGCCTGTGCATAGTTAGAAATTTGTCAGTGAGATATATAATTTAGTGCAGTGTGTGTGTGTAGCTTACTGTACATGTATTTAGATAATAATTAAAAAAATAAAATAAAAAAATGCCCAGATGAGGGAAAGCAGACAGCTCGGGACTGGTGTTATTATTCTGGGAAGAGGCCAATGTCCATGAAGCTTCCCAGGCTATTACTATCAGCTCACGGCTGTCTGCATAGCCTTTACTGATTATTAAAAGGGGGTGCACCCCCAAAAATGACGTGGGGTCCCCTTTATACTGCGCCGGCCAATCACAGGCATACCAATACTTGGCATGGCTGTGATGGGGCCTGAAGTGCCCACTCCTGAAAAGTTTGTTGATTGGCTGTGCTGCATCCTTTCAACAAGCTTTGTTCGGACTGCTGAACCCGAACAGTAACACAGACTTCCGGGAGACACTAGATGTCCAGTACGGACCGTCACATATATGATGGCTAACAATGATCCTTGACCTCTTTATGAATAAGATTCCTCTGCCGTTCAGCCACAGTGACCGCACAGTAGTATCAAGTAATAAGTCGTCCCTTTACTTACATTATAGACACAAAGCAGATCCTATAAGAATATATTGTTAATGAGGGCTTTTTTTTACTTTCTGATTAGAAATTCCAGCTGACGTGGAAAGAAAATCTTCAATATATCTGAGTATAGAGCAAGAAATCTCAGAAAATGAAGAAAAGAGGGAAAAGAGACGAGGTAAGCGAGAGAGTCAGCTCCATGTTGTGTGATGTCATTCAGTGAGAATAATTCATGTGGAGCAGTTGTTATTAGGGATGGGCAGACCCGTGGATGTTCGGGGAACACAGCGCTGGAGGAGAGAAGAGATGAGTATGATTGTTTATTTTTTTTATGAGCAGCGTGACAGGGATCAGGGGGTGCCAAGCATATAAGGATGAGGGGGGCGATGCATACAAGGATGAGGGGGGCTATACATACAGGGATGAGGCATGAGGGGGGCCATACATACAGGGATGTGGCATGAGGGGGGCCATACATACAGGGATGAAGGGGGCCATACATACCGGGATGAAGGGGTCCATACATACAGGGATGAAGGATGAGGGGGGCCATACATACAGGGATGAAGAGTGCCATACATAGTATACATACCAGGAAGAGGAATGAAGGTACCATACATACCAGGAAGAGGGATGAAGGTGCCATACATACCAGGATGGGTGTGCGGGGGTGCCATACATAACAGGATGAAGGGTGCCATACATACCAGGAAGAGGGATGAGGGGGCCATGCATACCAGGATGGGGGATTGGGGTGCCATGCATACCAGAATGGTGGATTGGGGTGCCATTGCATATCAGGATGGGGATGAGGGCCACATATAACAGGAAGGAGAGGGCCATATATACCAGGATGGGGGATATTAACGGAAGTGGGGTACATTACACAGTGTCAGCAGCAGACCCCCTCCCCCTTAACAGGGCATCATGACAACATTTTTTGCTTACATTTTTTTTCTATTTTGCTCTTCTAAAACCTAGGTGCATCTTATAGTCCGAAAAATATGGTATTCACCAGCCGGTGCCTGTGCATAGTTAGAAATTTGTCAGTGAGATATATAATTTAGTGCAGTGTGTGTGTGTGTAGCTTACTGTACATGTATTTAGATAATAATTAAAAAAATAAAATAAAAAAATGCCCAGATGAGGGAAAGCAGACAGCTCGGGTCTGGTGTTATTATTCTGGGAAGAGGCCAATGTCCATGAAGCTTCCCAGGCTATTAATATCAGCTCACGGCTGTCTGCATAGCCTTCACTGATTATTAAAGGGGGGGGCACCCCCAAAAATGACGTGGGGTCCCCTTTATACTGCGCCGGCCAATCACAGGCATACCAATACTTGGCATGGCTGTGATGGGGCCTGAAGGGCCCACAGCAGAAAAGTTTGTTGAATGGCTGTGCTGCATCCTTTCAACAAGCTTTGTTCGGACTGCTGAACCCAAACAGTAACACAGACTTCCGGGAGACACTAGATGTCCAGTACGGACCGTCACATCTATGATGGCTAACAATGATCCCTGACCTCTTTATGAATAAGATTCCTCTGCCGTTCAGCCACAGTGACCGCACAGTAGTATCAAGTAATAAGTCGTCCCTTTACTTACATTATAGACACAAAGCAGATCTTATAAGAATATATTGTTACTGTTTTCTTTTTTCTACTTTCTGATCCGAAATTCCAGCTCTCGAGAAAAGAAAATCTTCGCTGTATTTGCTTAGAGAGCAACAAAACTCAGAAAATAAAGAAAAGAGGCAAAAGAGACGAGGTAAGTGTGAGAATCAGCTCCTTTACTTACATTATAAATACAAAGCAGATCCTATAAGAATATATTGTTACTGAGTTTTTTTTTTACTTTCTGATCAGAATTTCCAGCTCAGAAAGAAAGGAAATCTGAAAAAAATCTGAGTACACAGGAACAAAACTCAGAAAATGAAGAAAAGAGAGGAAGGAGACGAGGTAAGTGTGAGAATCAGCTCTATGTTGTGTGATGTCAGTGAGAATAATTCATGTGGAGCAGATGTCATCTGTCAGTGATGGGATTGTCACATGTATGATGGCTGACAATGATCCCTGACCTCTGTATGATAAGATTCCTCTGCCGTTTGGCCGCAGTGTCCACGCAGTGGTATCATGTAATACGGAGTCCCATTACTTACATTATATTTATTTCTCTGCTCATAGGTTCCCTCCTTCGCCGGATCTTATCATCCTGCCGGCGTGGATTGTCCAGGGCTGCTCGGATATGTGCATGTTGTCACTGTTCCCCCAGCATCATCTAAAAGACTGAAAACCTCCGCATCTAGCGCCCAGAAATGCAGCAGATCCACCATCACTGCTGAACCTGTATAGAAGGACCTTCACCAGCTTCCTGTGGCCTTCTCACTGGAACATCTTTACCCGGATATGTTTTGCCTCTATCACCAGGCTCCGCGGTATTCATACTACTCGCCTGACTTGGCTTTTACTGATCACCTGGTATCTGACCCCAGCTGTGTTCATGACTATGATTTTGTCTATTAATAATATTCATGGTTTTGTTCATGTCTTAACCTTCTATCCTATTATTAATAATAAAAAAATAAAAATAAAAGCTGTTACTGTTGCTCTGATTTTTTTTCATCTTGAGTTCACAACTAATTGTAACTCACTAATTGTGCTTCTTAACACTAAATGCATTTGTCATTATTCTGAATGCAGCAGCCAGGCTCATATTTCTGTCCAGCAGTTACACCGGCGCCTCCACAGTACCAGTCATTGCACTCTCCCACAAAGCTCTCCACAGTGCTGCACTGTTCTACAACTCCTCCCATATGTCAGTCTACTACCATATCTACACTCCAATGAGCCAAGACTAATATCCTCCATAATCAGGACCTCCCACTCTCACGTCCATGACTTTTTCTGTGCTGCACCAGCTCTCAGGAGTGCATCAGGTTCATTCCTACTGTCTATGGATTTAAGTGTTCACTAAAAACAGATAATTTTTAGCAAGACTATCAAGTCATGTCACTAATCTAAGTTTTGCCCCCAGCACTCAGTAGCACTTAATATCTGTACATATGTACAGATATTGGCTGGTGACCCGTTCATTTAGTCTTAACTCCTGGAAGATAGGTGCTCCCTAAAACCACATCTGTTTAGGGCGGCCTATCACGCTCCTTAATCAAAGTCCTTTTATATATTTATAGCCCATTCATTATTTCTCCAAACATAAGTCACTCCACCGCACCCAAAACCCCTACAAATACTGGCTGGTGACAGCTCCTGCAGCCTTTATCTCTCCCTCATCCCCTCAAGATGGCGGACCATCATTGTAAATAAGTGTGATGTTGTTACTACATCTGTGATTGGTTGGCTGTTATCCTTGTTTCAGTTTCTGCTTAGTAACGATGATGTAATGGGGAGGAGGGGACAAGGCAGGAGAAAGGAACGGAAGGAGGAGAATAAAAGTATGGCTGTTTAAGCCTACCATCCAGCATCTCTGTGTGGCCTTCTGGAGTTCCTTTCGTCTGCATAACAATACCACAACTGGCGACGAGGAAGCGTTCATCATCAACTAAAGGTATTTCAGCTCTACAACAATGGCCTGTTTACCTGGCTTCCCTGCTTTTGATGTGCATCAGTCCCCAGCTAACCTAGCAGCATGTTGGGAGAAATGGCTGAAGCGTTTTGATATATTCCTACAAGCCATGAACATATCAGATGATACCAGGAAGAAAGCCATGCTATTACATTATGCAGGGGAACAAGTCTATGATATCTTCACTACTCTGCCTAATACTGGAGAAGACAAAGACTATGAGCTCAGCAAGGCAGCATTAAGCAAATACTTCTCCCCACACAGAAATGCGGCATTTGAAATCTTCAAGTTTAGACAATTAAAGCAGTCAGCAACAGAAAATATTGATGAATATCCTGTCCGACTACGGCACCTTGCAGCTTACTGTGAATTTGCAGATGTCGACAAAGAGATCCAAATGCAGATTTTACAAGGCTGCATCTCCTCTAAATTACGGAGACAAGCACTCAGAGATCCCACCATGACTTTAGCAAAATTGCTTGAAACAGCACGTGTAAATGATACCGCCGAAAAACAAGCTAAACTCATAGAGAACATTGAGTGCGAGGCGGAAGCACCATCTTGTATAGCAAAGCTAACACAGAGACCGCCTGTGCCTCGTACGCAGGGGGCAACTTGCTACAACTGCGGAGGGTCGTATCCTCACCAGAATGTCTGCCCAGCAAAAGGGGGGACCTGCTATAATTGTGGAAAACAAAACCATTTTGCAAAAGTGTGTAGATCCAAACCACAATCCCCTCATCCCACAGTACAACCAAGGTCACAAAAAGTCCAAACGCTGCAGCTTACTGACGAGCCTCACAGTACTTATCTATTCTCAGTAACTGCAGAGGGATCTCAAACACTGCACGCACTTACCAGTCCAAGGCGACTTATCCTGATAAATGGCAGTCCGGTGGAGGCCCTAGTAGACACGGGGGCGTCAGTAAACGTCATCAGCCGTGCAGTCTATAGCCGACTCCCGAACAGACCTGCTCTACAAAGCACTAGCCTAAAGATTTTTCCTTATGGTTCAGCATCAGCACTAGTACTTTGTGTCCCCCCACCTCATTATAGATTGTAAGCTCTTACCAGCAGGGTCCTCATTAGTTTTGCTGTAATTATTGTATTATCTTTAGCTATGTTACTTATGACTGTTGTATATGAACCTGAATTGTAAAGCGCTGAGGAATATGTTGGCGCTATATGAATAAAGATTATTATTATTAAAACAAAACTACAACATGTTTCATACCGCCAAATCTTCCTTAACTCCTTAGTGACCAAGCCAATTTTGACCTTAATGACCTGCCCAAATTTTTGAAGTTTGACCAATGTCAATTTATGTGGTAATAACTCTTTAACGCTTCAACGGATGCCACTGATTTTGAGACTGTTTTTTTCATGACATATTGTACTTCATAATAGTGGTAACAATTTTTCAATATGACTTTCCTTTATTTGTGAAAATATTGGAAATTTGGCGAAAATTTTTAAAATTTCACAATTTTCAACCTTTTAGTTCTTACGCCCTTAAATCAGAATGTCATGTCACACAAAATAGTTCATAAATAACATTTCCCACATGTTTACTATACATCTTCGTCCTTTTTGAAACATCGTTTTTTTCTGTTAGGAAGTTATAAGGGTCAAGAGTTGACCAGTGATTTCTCATTTTTACAACAAAATTTACTAAATATTTTTTTTAGGGACCACATCACATTTGAATTGACTTTGGGGGGCATATATGACACAAAATATCCAAAAGGGATACTATTCTAAAAATTGCACCCCTTAATTCCTCAAAACCACATTCAAGAAGTTTATTAACCTTTCAGGTGCTTCACAGGAACTAAAGCAATGGCAAGGAAAAAATTCAAATTTTTTCCAGAAAAATTTTACTTTAGCCCCATTTTTTTTATTTTCACAAGGGTAACAGGAGAAATGGACACCAAAAATTGTTGTGTAATTGGTCCTGAGTATGCCAATACCCTATATGTTGGATAAAACTACTGATTGGGCACACGGCAGGGTTCGGAAGGGAAGGAACATAATGTCTTTTTGAATGCAAAAATAGCTGGAATCGAGAGCAGACGCCATGTCGTTTGGAGAGCCCCATATGTGCCTAAACAGTGAAAACCCCTACAAGTGACACGATTTTGGAAACTAGACCTCTCAAGGAATGCATGTAGATGCCTGGTGAGCACCTTGAACGCCCAGGTGCTTCTGTAGCACCCTGAGGATTCGGCTGCTACAGGGGTATTGCACCTCAACCCAGAGGTGTGATATTCCACTCCCGGGTAAGGATGGAGTGTGGAACTGAGCTAGTAGGCTGCATGCACTACACACATCCCATTTCCGGGGAACAGACCGATGGTACTCCCACTAGAGAAATGTGCAGGTACGACAGTGTCTGTTCCTGGCTGGAGTGGGAGGGGGGTGGAACATCCCAGTAGTGTAGGGGCAGATAGGGGGAGCAGCCTGGGTAAAGCTAGGAGCTCATTGGGTGCTGGTCACCTGAGCTCACACATAGAGGGAGTATATAAGGTGGGAACCATCTTAGATCAGGGTCAGTCTGTGAGACGTCAGTCAGTCAGTCTGTCAGAGTGTAACCTGAGAAGCAGAGCAGAGGAGAAGAGAGAGAGACCCAGAGGCGCAGAGGGGACCCCAAGAGCCCATAAGAGAGCTAATAGGGTGAAGGGTCGGCAACAGGGTACCGGATCCCAAGCTGGCAGAGGCTACAGCACACCTTAGCCAGGAACCGGAGGTCGTGGGCAGGATCTGCCACGATCACCCACTAAATCCACCCGGAAGGCAGACCAAGAATAGGGTCAGGGAGCCCAGAGGAGGCTTGACCAACAAGAGGCCCGAGGGAGCCGGACTTAGGTGGATCCCTGGTGGGAACGGCCAGAAGAAGGGAGAGACAGAAAGGAGCTCAGGAACACACTCCGGAGTTGCCTGGGAGTTGACCGAGTCCAGGACCTGGTGGACGCAGCACGGCTTGGGTGGTCACTGCTGTACACAGTGACCCGAGCAACACCAGTAAGTAAAACCCTGGAACTGCATTTTATGCCTCTGAGTCTCCTTGCTGCACCTTCACAACCACCATCCTCCACGGCTGACCCCCTGAGGCTATACCCCTCCCGTTGGGGGTTATACTACCTAAGCTGCACACACATCACCAGCCTCAGTGGACCCTGCCGCAGTGGCGGCCGTATTGACCGCAATTCAACGGGTGGCGTAGTCGACACAAAAGAACATCTAGTAACATCATAAGGACTGCCACACACTGAGCTTGACACCCTGGGCACGGACCGGGTCACAGCCACTCGGAGACTACAACCCCCATCTGATCCGGCTCCGGGTATCCCCAACAACACTGGCCCAGGGGGCGCGTCAACTTTGGCGTAGTCGGCAGGATTACGTGCCCGCAACAACCGGGTACTGCGTGCCTGAAGAAAAGTTCACCGTTACCTTAAAAAGAAGTCTCCCGCCGGTTCCGGAGGGTCCCCGCCAACGGACCCCATCACAGGTCGTTTCCCGCCGGTTGCCCGCCATTTGCAGCTTTTTCCCGCCATCCATGGAGTTTCCCGCCACTGGGAGACGATTCCCGCCATTTCCAAAGATTTCCCGCCTTGGAAGAGCGGACGCCATTATGGGCGTGCCAGAGGGTGGCAAGAGGCCACCTCCCATCGTGGGCCAGGTCGAAGAATGGCGCCAAAAGCGGAAACCGCGCCCACCAACAGAGACTGTGATGCTGGAAGTGTCCATCAGCGTGAGAGAACTGCCCCTGGAACTGACAATCACAAAGTTGCCCCGGGACCACCCTCGATGTGGGCGGAGACAGAACAAGAGAACAAAGATGGGTGTCGCCTGGAGCAGTCTGGAGAGAGCGCACCCGGAGACAAGACGTCTGGAAGAGAGTCCAGAGAGAGCCTACCCGGAGATGGAGGGAGAGTCAGGCAGCACCGACCCAGTGGTCAGGAGCCTGTTGCAGGTCGCCACTCCAGAAGGCCTGCTGGAGATCCTAGCACAGCTCCCCCGAGACCGGGAGTGTGCACAGACCGCGTTGGAGGGCCTCGCATGGAGGATGGCCCGGGTGCAGCGAGAGACGTTGGCGGAGTGGAGCCGAGAGATGGCCCAGCAGACCGAAACCCGTCAGCGGAGCACGCCACCTGAGACGAGGAGACAGACCGCCTCTGAGGATGGCGCAGGAGGAATGAAAGCAGGAGACGGCGCCGAGAAGGGAGCTGAACGGACGGAGGCAGGTAAAGGGGACGTCTCTACCCCGAGCCGAGAAACCGCGTGCCTGCCCCAGCTCCCCGTCGCAGAGCCCGAAATTCCCCCTGCCGTGCCCGTCGCTGCATCGTCACCGCCGCCGACTAGGCCTCAACCGGAAACCGCGGCCGCGACCCCTGTGACGTCACGCGCTTCGACCCTGAGCATGGCAAAGCAGGAAATACCACCGGCCTGGTCGCAAGGCCTAGTACCCCCGGGCGCCGCCATTCCAACAGCGCCCCCTACCTCCGCGGAGCCACCGGCCTGGCCGCAGGGCCGAGTAACCACGGGCGCCGCCGTTCTTACGGTGCCCTTTTCCTTTAGCGTGCCCCAAGCCTGGTCGCAAGGCCTGGTCAACCCGGGCGCCGCTACCACCACAGCGCCCATAGCACCTAAAGTACCGCACCTGGGTGAAGACCTGTTTGCCCAGCATACGTGCCCGGATGGGCAGCCCTTCATATGGCCCCAGGAGTACATTCAGCTGGAACTCCAGAGAGCAAGGCCCATGTGCGAGCCCCTGATTCCGGCTCCGAAGCCCGTAAAGAGGACCTCGCCCCCGCTGGAGGAGGCACAGTTCGAGTGGGACCCCACCGGAGAAGACCTCATGGGGTTCACTCAGGAGACTCGGGCGGCCGCAGCGGAGCGTGCAGAGTGCTGCCGGCAGCAGCTCGAGGTCTTCGAGAGGGAGCGGAGAGAGAGGCGGGTCCGGGAACAGCAGATGCAGATAAGCGCGGAGCAGAAGAGCCGGACCAGGAGGAATCCCCGTGCAGCTCATGGTCCCCCTTCCACCGGGACTGTGATAAAATTCAACATGCAGCATGGGTGGGGCTTCATTAGAGACCATCATACCCCCGGCGACGTCTTTGTGACCCGCAGAGACGTAGAAAGCCATCTGCCGGAGGGACACAGAGGTCGTGACCTGTATGTAGGGGACGAGGTCACCTTCACCCGGCACAAGTGTGCCAAAGGACCCTACGCCCTCCATGTGCATCGCCTGACGGAGGAGGAGCTGCGGTGTGAGGAGGAGCAAGAGGACCCGGACGGGTCTGAAGAATCTAAAGAAGGAGCAGGAGGACGCCGTCGTTAAAGTACGGTAAAGAGACTGTACATAGTTACCCGTCAGGGTATAAGAACTGTTCTAGTTAAAATATAGTCCCCGTTGGGACCAGCCAATTGAACTGATACCCGTGTGTCCCTATTCCCACTGACCGAGGACTGAGAGCGGTCATTCCTTTCCTAATACCTGGCCGAGGACTGAGAGCGGCCATATCCCCTTGTAAATAGTTGCGCTTCCTAAAGCGCCCCCTACCGGTTTTATAGGGAACTGTTTTATTCCAAGAGAGACTGTCGCACTTTACCCGGTCACAAGTTGCACCGTGACCGGAGGAACCAGAGACAGGAATGTTTACAAGAATGTTATATATGAAAAGTTTATTGCTGATATATATATATGATGTTTTCTATGTTTATGTTTATGAAAAAAAAATTGTATGTTTTGGATGTTTATATTTTACAGCCCGAGGACGTGCTGTGATTTACCAGGGGGGAATGTAGCACCCTGAGGATTCGGCTGCTACAGGGGTATTGCACCTCAACCCAGAGGTGTGATATTCCACTCCCGGGTAAGGATGGAGTGTGGAACTGAGCTAGTAGGCTGCATGCACTACACACATCCCATTTCCGGGGAACAGACCGATGGTACTCCCACTAGAGAAATGTGCAGGTACGACAGTGTCTGTTCCTGGCTGGAGTGGGAGGGGGGTGGAACATCCCAGTAGTGTAGGGGCAGATAGGGGGAGCAGCCTGGGTAGTGCTAGGAGCTCATTGGGTGCTGGTCACCTGAGCTCACACATAGAGGGAGTATATAAGGTGGGAACCATCTTAGATCAGGGTCAGTCTGTGAGACGTCAGTCAGTCAGTCTGTCAGAGTGTAACCTGAGAAGCAGAGCAGAGGAGAAGAGAGAGAGACCCAGAGGCGCAGAGGGGACCCCAAGAGCCCATAAGAGAGCTAATAGGGTGAAGGGTCGGCAACAGGGTACCGGATCCCAAGCTGGCAGAGGCTACAGCACACCTTAGCCAGGAACCGGAGGTCGTGGGCAGGATCTGCCACGATCACCCACTAAATCCACCCGGAAGGCAGACCAAGAATAGGGTCAGGGAGCCCAGAGGAGGCTTGACCAACAAGAGGCCCGAGGGAGCCGGACTTAGGTGGATCCCTGGTGGGAACGGCCAGAAGAAGGGAGAGACAGAAAGGAGCTCAGGAACACACTCCGGAGTTGCCTGGGAGTTGACCGAGTCCAGGACCTGGTGGACGCAGCACGGCTTGGGTGGTCACTGCTGTACACAGTGACCCGAGCAACACCAGTAAGTAAAACCCTGGAACTGCATTTTATGCCTCTGAGTCTCCTTGCTGCACCTTCACAACCACCATCCTCCACGGCTGACCCCCTGAGGCTATACCCCTCCCGTTGGGGGTTATACTACCTAAGCTGCACACACATCACCAGCCTCAGTGGACCCTGCTGCAGCGGCGGCCGTATTGACCGCAATTCAACGGGTGGCGTAGTCGACACAAAAGAACATCTAGTAACATCATAAGGACTGCCACACACTGAGCTTGACACCCTGGGCACGGACCGGGTCACAGCCACTCGGAGACTACAACCCCCATCTGATCCGGCTCCGGGTATCCCCAACAACACTGGCCCAGGGGGCGCGTCACTTCACAGAAGTTTATAACGCAGAGCCGTGAAAATAAAAAAAAATCTATTTTTTACCACAAAAATATACTTTTAGCCCCAAATTTTTTTCCCACAAGGGTAATGGGAGAAAATGGACCCAAAAATTTGTTGTGCAATTGCTCCTGAGTACGCCGATATCCCATATGTAGGGGAAAACTATTGTTTGGGCACATGGCAGGGCTCGGAAAGGAAGGAGTGACGTTTTGGAAAGCAGACTTTGATGGAATGGTCTGCGGGTGTCATGTCGCATTTGGAGAGCCCCTGATGTGCCTAAACAGTGGAAATCCCCCAAGTTACCCCATTTTGAAAACTACACCCCTCAAGGATTTTATCCAGGGTTATGTATAGTGAGCATTTGTAAACCACAGGTACTACACATAATTTGTTAACATTAGGTCGTCATATTGAAAATTGTCATTTATTTCACAAAAATGACGTTTTAGCCCCAAATTGATTATTTTCACAATGGACAATAGGTTAAAAAATAACGCGATGATCAAAAACTTCTATTTGGGCACATGGCAGGACTAGGAAAGGAAAGAGAGCTATTGGTCTGGAATATATTGTGAATGCCATGTCGCATTTGGAAAGCCCCTGACATGCGAAAACAGCAGAAGCCACCACAAGGGACCCAATTTTGGAAACTAGTCCCCTCAAGGAATTTATCTAGGGATGTATTGAGTATTTTTAACTTACAGGTGATTCACAAAACTTTATAACTTCCAGACGTGAGAACAAAAAATTATTTTTTTATACTAAAATACTGTTTTAGCACCAAATTTATAATTTACACAAGTGGTAATAGGAGAAAATGGACCCCATAATTTGTTTTGCAATTTTTACCGATCACAGTGATACCCCATATGTGGTTGTACACTAATGTTTGAGCATACAGCAGGGGTTGGATAGGAAGGAGCGCTACTTGGCTTTTAGAACACAGACTTCATTTTAATACAGTAGTGTTCAAAACAATAGCAGTGTGTCCAAAAACATGAGTTAAGCACAAAATCTTTATACTAGTTTTTATTTCCAGCATTGGGAACATTACACACTGTTTTCTAATTCAAAACATGAAGAGAAATGTATATAATTTTTAACTACTTTACAGAAAATAACAAAAAAAGGAGGCCAAGTACTTAAGCTACGTAGTTGGGAGAGGCGAAATTAAGCCACAGGTCAATAAGAACGAGGCAATTCAGAACTGGCTGCAACCCCTCTCCAAGAAGCATGTGAGAGCGTTTCTTGGAATCGTGGGATATTACCGGCGGTTTATCCCAAATTTTTATATGATTGCCGCACCACTGACGGACCTTCTGAAAGGCACAAAATCAACGAGGGCGAAATGGACGGTTGAAACCGAGATGACGTTCCAACAGCTGAAGCTGGCACTATGTAAGCAGCCGGTCCTGGTGGCACCAGACTTTACTAAAGAGTTTGTGCTCCAGACAGATGACTCAGAAGTTGGCCTAGGAGCCGTGCTGTCACAGGAGATAATGGGGAAGAGCATCCCATCCTGTATATGAGCCGGAAGCTCTCATCCTGTGAGAAAAATTATACCATTGTGAAGAAAGAATGCTTAGCCATAAAATGAGCCATACACACGCTAAGATATTACCTACTTGGCCAAAAGTTTAAATTGGTGTCAGACTATGCCCCTTTGAGATGGTTGAGGGAAAAGAAGGGTAAGAATGCCTGAGCAACTAGGTGGTTCTTAGGTCTCAAATACTTTAATTTTCACATGGAGCATAGACCTGCGAAGTTACACGCTAATGCTACTGCCCTCTCCAGAATTCCCTGCTGGGTGACTGAAGGTGCCCCCCAGCTTTTGGCAGAGGGAGGGGAATATGTGACAGAGTCACTGGTATTATATGCGAGGGGAGGTATGTGTCACTCAGGATTCTCTCCTGTGTGAACTGAGACCTACTGAATCTCTGCCAGCATGTTATATGCTGTGGGTTACCTCTTTTAAAGGGTGTGGTTTTATGGGAATGATGTAGAGATGGGAGGGAAGTCATTCCCCATACCTCCTCCTCAGGGTGTGGCTGAGCAAGCTTTAAATGTTCAGTCCTGTTTTTTTTTCTTTGTGTTGTGTTTGGAGAGGCAAGGTCTCCAGGCTGGACAGCCATAGCTCAGGACAGAGCTGAAGGGTGGACATAACCTGTGTGGGTGAACGGCACATACACATATGGACTGTGCTATTGTTTATCTTTTGTTATGTTGTTTTGCTAGTAAGGCTGTGTTTATCTTTGCTGGAGTTGCAGAGCTTTTGTCACGGGTGTGTCAGAGGTGACAGACAGTCGCCCTACAGTGAGTTGCAGGAGACATCTACGTTTGACATTGCAGACAGCTTCTTAGATAAGAGGCTGTCTTTAGGACCAAGTAGCTACCTCTCTCTTGCTAATTAGCTCTCTGGCCTGGGTGTATATATACCTGGTGTGTCTGAGAGGGAGTCGCCGGCTATATTCATTTCTACTTGTGAGGCTTATCAGGAGCAGCACTTCATCCTTTCTGGAGCTTGAGGCCATGTGTATATTTGAAATCATCTAAAGCTAAGCAATTTTCCCCTGTTTTGTCTTCTCTTGTTGTCTATAGTGTTTAGTGGAGGTTGACTAGTTCTCATCTCCTTCCATCCCTAGCCGTAGCCGTACGCCAGGGAAAGTAGGGCGAGGCACGCATACGGTGATTGCTGAAGAGGCAATATAGGTACGGTAGTTAAGACAGGGTGACGTTAGACCATACTAGGAGGTCTCTACTTCCTCCTTTCCCTTTTCCCTTTGTGTTGCACTAACTCCTGGCGTGACATTATAGCCGGCCGAGCACGTTTTGAAAAGAAAAAAAAAAAAGCTGTAATTTTTTTTCCTTTGTCTGGAGAAGGGATATATCAGACCCTCATCTTCGCTAGTGGCGGCAGGGTTCTTCTTTGTGAAGAAAAAAGATGGCGGTCTACGTCCCTGTTTAGATTTCCGGGAATTACATCAAATTACCATCCATGATCCAAACCCTCTTCCTGATTCTTCCCTCCAGGCTTTTTCTTCCTTAAAGAACCATTTTGCCACTGCATGTATACTCAGTCAACCCGATGTTTCTCAACCCTTTAATGTGGAGGTTGATGCTTCTGATGTTGGGGTTGGGGCTGTGTTGTCTCAGGGTTCATCCCCTGGTAAATAGCATCCATTCTCCTTCTTTTCTAAAAAATTGTCTTCAGCAGAGAGAAATTATGACATGGGTAATAGGGAACTTTTGGCGATCAAATTGGCGTTCAAGTAATGTCGACAATAGTTGGAGGAGGCTGTCCATCCTATTACTGTTATTACTGACCATAAGAACCCGTCATATCTCCAGTCAGCTAAATGTCTCAACCCTGGGTTCAATTTTGTTGTCACTCTTCGTCCAGGGGTCAAAAATGTCAAGGCTGATGCTTTGTCCCGGAGCTTCCCTGGTGGTGGTGACCATGAGAACCCTGCCCTGATATTACAGAAAGGGGTAGTCATTTTCGCTCTTTATCCTGAACTGGACGGTGAGGTGTTGGAGGCTCTGCCCTTCAGGAAAGTTATTTGTACCATCTGACATGCGCCGCAAAGTAATCAAGGAACATCATAACTCTGTGCTTGCTGAGCATCCAGGTGGTAAGGCAACTGCGGACCTCCTCTCTCGTCGTTTTTGGTGGCTGGGGTTGCATCGGGATCCAATTGAACACTTAGCTGCTTGTAGTATTTGCGCGCGTTCTAAGGTTTCGTATACCCCTCCGTCTGGTACTCTTCTTCCGCTACTTATCCCTAGTAGGTCATGGACACACTTGTCCATGCATTTTATTACCGACCTACCGGTTTCTGCAGGTGAAACGGTGGTTTTGGTGGTAGTAGATAGGTTCAGTAAAATGGTTCACTTTGACGCATTACCTGCACTTCCCAATGCCAAAACACTTGCTCAGGTGTTCATAAATGATATTGTGAAGTTTCACGGGGTTCTCTCCAATGTGGTGTCTGATCAGGGGACCCAGTTTGTTTCCAAGTTCTGGAAGGCATTCTGTTCTCGACTGGGGGTGCAGCAGTCCTTTTCATCTGCCTTCTACCCTCAGTCGAATGGTCAGACCGAGCGTGTCAATCAGAACTTGGAGACATACCTCAGGTGTTTCGTTTCCGAAAATCAGGAGGATTGGGCATCCTACTTACCGCCAGCAGAATTTGCCATCAATAATCATCGTCAAGAATCCACTGGCAGGTCACCGTTCTTCGGTACATATGGTTATCATCCACAGTTTGGTACCTTCAGTGGGGGAAGAGCTTCATGAGTTTCTGAGGAGGAACGGTTTACATCATTGCTCTCCTCCATATGGCAGGGTGTTCTTTGAAACTTAAAGACCATGTGAAACAGGTATAAACGTATGGCCGACAGAAAACGCTTGCCAGGTCTGGACCTGAATGTGAATGATTTTGTGTGGTTGTCTACCACGAATATAAGATTAAAAGTTCCTTCTTGGAAGCTGGGACCTAGGCTAATAAGCCCTATAAAATAACCACCGTCATTAACCCAGCAGCGTTTCATCTTGAACTTCCTCAGGCCCTTAAAGGTCCACAATGTGTTCCACATATCCTTACTCAAAAGGTATGTGGAACCTCTTGAACCTTCAAGTCTACCACCGCCCCCAGTACTGGTTGATGGTAATCTGGAGTTCCAGATTTTGAGGATTGTAGATTCTCATCTCAAATGTCGTTCTTTACAATACTTGGTGCACTGAAAAGGCCATAGTCCAGAGGAGAGGATGTGGGTTTCAGCGTCAGAGGTGAACGTTCCCAGATTGGTTAGCTCATTCCACACCTCTTTTCCTGAGAAACCCGGTCCTGAGGCCACTCGTAGAGGGGGGGCTACTATCGCAAGTGTGTCAAAGGTAACAAACAGTCGCTCTGCAGTGGGTTGCAGGAGATCTCTACGTTTGGCATTACAGATAAGATAAGATTGTAGATAAGAAGCTGTCTTTAGGACCAAGTGGCTACCTCTCTCTTGCTAATTAGCTCTCTGGCCTGGGTGTATATGTAGCACCCCGAGGGCTCGGTTGCTACAGAGGTATTGCATCTCAGCCAGATGTGCGATATCTCACTCTCAGGTATGGATGCAGTGTGGATCAGGACCCTGACACCTGCATTACACCACATTTCCAGGGGGCAGGGCGACCGATATGCTCCAAGTAGAGCACGACAGTCCCTGTCCCTGGCTGGAGTGGGGGGAGGGAACACCGAGGAAGTGGGAACCCTGTAGTGCAGGAGCAGGGAGGAGGTAGTTCCTGGGTGCACCTAGAGGGAGGTATAAAAGGTGGGCACCATCTTAGATCAGTGTTCAGTCTGAGAGAGGAAGTGACAAAGCAGGGCCTCTGTGGAGCTCTGCTCCGGAGGCGGGCCTAGCCTGTGAGGCCCAGCAAGCACTAAAAGAGAAGACAGTTCAGTGAGAGAAGAAGAGGGAGCAGGAGGTGGGAGCAGAGGCTGGTGAGCACAGTACAACGTAGGCAGCCGTTACCTGCAGAAGTGGTCTGGATAATAAGAACTGTGAGTAAAGACCCTGGACTGCATCACTGACTCTGTGTCGTCACTGCTACTCCTGCACCATCACTCCCATCCTCCGCATACACTGCCCTGAGACTACACTCCTCCCGTAGGGAGTTGTACTACACTCTGCTGCACTCACAACACCAGCCTCAGCGGTCTGCCCTGCGGCAGCGGTTCATCCTGACCGCAATCCACGGGTGGCGCAGTCGAACATTTAATATCATAAAAACCACACAAATAGACTGCCATTTGAGTTGACCACCCTGAGCCACGGGACCGGGTCCCCGCCGCACGAAGACTACAACCCCCAGCATCCGCAATGAGTCCGGTTCCGGGTTTCCCCACACGCGCGCGTGTGTCTGAGAGGGAGTCACCGGCTATATTAATTTCCACTTGTGAGGCTTATCAGGAGCAGCACTTAGTCCTTTCTGGAGCTTGAGGGCGTGTGTATATTTGAACTGATCTAAAGCTAAGCAATTTCCCCGTTTTGTCTTCCCTTGTTGTCTATAGTGTTTAGTGGCGGTTGACTAGTGCTCATCTCTTTCCATCCCTAGCCGTAGCCATACATGAGGGAAAGTAGGGTGAGGCACGCGTGCAGCGATTGCTGAAGAGTCAATATAGGGGCGGTAGTTGAGAAACAGTGATGCTAGACTAGACTAGGAGGTCTCCACTTCCCCCTTTCCCTAGTGTCTGGGCTCCCTTTCCCTTTTCCCTCTGTATTGCACTAACACCTGATGTGACAGCATTATGCCATATAATAACGCCTGCAGAGAAAACCTGGTTCCTGAGTCTACTTCCGGAAGCGGCCGAGCAAGTCGACCTACCACACCATGTATAAAAAGGCTACCACACCATGTATATTTTTACTGTCCCTATTCTAGTCCTATTAATTACTCTAATTTTTTTTAATTGTTTTATCACACACAAAAAAAATAAATAATCGGATGCCGATCAGCGCTCAATGGCTGTAGGACGCATACACAGATCTGGTGAAAAAAGAGGATAAAAAAAATAGAAAGGAAAGAAAAAAGTCCTAGCCAAATGTGAGCATTGGTTCCAATTAGTGATGTGCGTCTGATCAGCGGCTCGGCGGCTGCAGGACGCATGCACGGAAGTGGTGTAAAGGAAGGGTGGAGGTCGGGGATTAGAGGAAAAAAAATTACTGGAAAACAGCGAGCACGATTAGTGATTTGTGTCACTGATCAGTGCTCGGTGACTGCAGGACGCATGCACGAGTAACTAAAATGCTCCTTACTCGGACCAAACAATTCCTAATGCTCGGGTGCTCGTTTCGAGTAACGAGTATAATGGGAGTCAATGAGAAATCTGAGCATTTTTCCGGCAGATCCTACAAGGAGGTCTGGGGGGCAGAGAAAATGTGCAAATGGATGAGAAAGGTGCTGAATGGAAGGAGAACAGCATGGGGAAGACCCCTGGAAGCATCTCTGACTCCCAGATCACAGCTGAGAACAATGGTTTCACACTTTTACTCCACTTTAAGGACTGACAATAAAACATTCCAAATCAACGATAAATTGCATTTTAGATGAAAAAAAATGTTAAGAAATATGTTTCCTGTATAATAACTTGTATATAAGGCAAAATTTAAAAAGCATTTTAAAAAAATTATAATTTAAGTAAACCAAAATTGTTTTTTTTATGAAAAAATAGTAAACTTCAGTGTAATTTATGAAGGAAGCACGAACTGCCAAAAATTATCGACTCGGATACACCCTGTATTAGACATAAAGGAGGGTCTCATACACATTCTGTTCAAATTGTCATGTAGTGGTACTCCTAGACTCATAAAGGCTATGCACTAAGTGCAAATCCTGCCAAAAATTACAAGCAGGGTTATCCATACTCTCTTGAAGGCACCAACTGTAGTGCTTCATTCAAATATTGTGAACAAAGTGTAGTTGTGGTACTCCTACATTCATAAAGGATTTGCACAAGTACAAAGGCAGGAACAAATTATAAGTAAGGTCATCCATAGACCCTAGAAGGCAACAACTGGCAGGCCTCATTCAAATATAGAACATTAAAAACACTTTATATGCTGCTGTCATCAGGTGGTGTGTAAAAGCCTGGTATAATCCATGCTTTGTTCATTGTTATCAGTCAGCCTTTCTGTTGCAGGAGAAAGCGCCTGTCCGTTATGACCCCCCTTTGGCACTAAAAATCTGCTGAGACAAGACCCTAGCGGCAGTGCAGCACAACACCTCCAAGGCATAGAGGGACAGCTCATGCCAGGTGTCCAGCTTTGAGACCCAATAGCTGAAGGTCGCAGAGGAATTAACAAATAAGCTGGTTTGGTCGGCCAGGTATTGCTTGACCATCTTTGAAAACTTTTCCTTCCTTGTCAAAAATACCTGGCCATGATGACGCGCCCCCTGAGCCATGGGGATACCCGGAGCCGGGCCTTGTAGATGCTGGGGGTTGTAGTCACCGTGGTGGTGACCCGGTCCGTGACCCAGGGCGGTCAAACCAAGGGGGTAGTCTATATGTACAAATGTTAATGTCCGACTAAGCCACCTGTGGATTGCGGTCATTGGTAACCGCCACTGCGGAGCAGTCCGCTGAAGCTGGTGGTATGTGCAGCAAGGTGATGTGACTCCCCACAGGAGGAGTGTAGCTTCAGGGCAGCGTGCTTGGATGATGGTGGTGATTGTGCAGGGCGTTCTAGTGCTATGAGTGCTGGCGCCGCAAGGAACACAGAGACAGGATAGTGCAGTCCCAGGGTCTTTACTCATTGTTGTTGTAGTTCAGATTACAGGTACCAAGCAATCTTCCACCGTCGTGCTGTGCGTACTCAGTGAGGGGTTCAGTCCACCCTCAGGTATTTCCAGAGCACTTATCAGGACCCCGTTCTGTGTACCTTCCTCTGGCCTCTTCCTGCACCTCACACCCAGCGCCACTTCTATCCGGTACCCTCGGGCCTTGGCGGGCGACGTGTGTTCTGTCCCCTGGGTCCTGTGCTGATACCTTCTTAGTGTACTGGTGTGGACTTGTGGTCTGCAGTACTTGAAATGCTGCAGCCTCCGGTTCCTAGTTAAGCATTTGCTGTTTCTCTACTAGTTGAAGGACCCGGTTCCCTGTTCTGGCCTGACCCCTCTACCTCCTGGTACGGGTGGCTTGCTACACGGCCCGTACCCCTAGGGTCCCTTCACTCCTCATTCCTGGAGCCGTCCTGCTCCCTCTCCTCTCTCTCAGGCTCAGGCCTCCTGACTTGGCCCGCCTTTGGAGCAGAGCTCATACAGAGCCTCTGCTCCCTGACTTCTCCTCAGTCTGTCTGACTGGAACTCCACCTGCTCTTCTGTCTGAACCAAGATGGTTCCTTACTTTTATACCTCCTACACATGTGCTCCCAGTATCTATGTCCTCCACCCCATCCACTACATAATTCCCCCTCTCTAGGTGGTTCCCCCCACTCCAGCCAGGGACCAGGGACTGTGCTCTCCCGTAGGAGCAATCTCGCCCTGTCCCCCGGAAATGTGGTGTAGTGAATGCTGGTGTTAGGGTCCTGAGCTGTACTCTTTCCTTACATGGGAGTGAGATACCACACCTCTGGGTGAGATGCAATACCTCTGTGGCGACCGAACCCTCAGGGGCGCCACACACCCCCCTGGTAAAACACAGCACATCCGCGGGCTGGAACAGAGCAAAAGACAGGGTAAATTAGGACATGCAAATTTTTGGATGCATCACATTATATAACATTATGGATACTTTTTAAAGGACATTTCTCTTCACACTTATAAAATATTTCTTCACACATATAAGACATTTTTAATATAAACATTCTTCATATCAACACATTTTCAAGTAAAACTTTTGGTCAACCGGTCATAGTAATGTCTGCAACCAGGTGTCCATTTTTCGATAAAGTGCAAACTTGCAAACATGAATATGACGGACCCGTCCCAAACCCTCAACGGAGGCCCTGGGGTGGCTGCAGGGCTTAGACGATCCAGATGCTGGACCTCGTCTTCGGTCACCTACAATGGGTTTTTGTTCTGAGGTCACTCGTTGTAGTTCTTATAAAACCAAAAAGGGGCACCTCAAGAGGTGCAACTATTTACAAGAAGCGGCTGCTCCCAGTCCTCAGCCGGTTAGTCTCTGGACCCTTTACGGGTAACTAAACAACCTAGTAAAAACACAAACGGTGAACCTGCAGCGTCTATGCTGCTGTACGGGTACTGATTACTACTGGCAGTCCTTAGTAGTATTGCTCCCTCCAGGGAGGCTCTAGTTCATCACAAGCTGACCCAGCCGGGTCTTCAGCTTCATACTGGTAGAAGCCGTGCTCTTCTACCACCTTGTGGACATTTAAGGCGTACCAGCCTCTGACTCCTTTGTGACGGGTATAGGTCACGATGTCTCCGGGGTAGAGGTCCCTATCAGGGTGACCTGCTATTAGGTGGGACTCCACGTCCCTCCTGTTGACGAACAGATCAATGTCTGTGTGTGGGTCCCGGATGAATCCCCACCCGGCATCCAAATTGAATTTAACTACGGTCCCTTCTTCCTTGGGACCGTGGGTGGCTTTGTTGGCCTGGCAGGCCCGGGTCTTTTCCTGCATATTCTGGGCCTCTAATTTCTCCCACCGCACGCGCCGTGAGCTGCGCTCTTTTTCAAATTGGACCAGCTGCTGGTGGCAGAACTCTTTGCGACGGGCTGTGGCTGCCCACTCAAACTGGGCCTCGTCTTCCGGCAACCGGGAGATGGCGGCAGGCTGCGGAGCGGGTAGGAGCGAGGGCCGCTGGTCCTCCACCTCCGTGGACCAGTCCCACCGGCGACGTCTGTATACCCACTTGGCTGGTGGGGGAGTTGGTTCCTGCAGGGGACCCAGAAGCTGGCTGGCTGTGCCGGTGCCCGGAGGTGGCGGTGTCTGGGCTTGCGGGGCGTGCAGGGCAGGCGCGCCCGGGACTTGTGGACCTTGCGGCGGGGTCAGGTGCGGGCCGCCGCTGGTGGCGCCTGGGGTCAGCAGCTCCACCAGCGGGCCCAGGAGCAGGTCGACGCTGGCGGCGCCCGGGGCTGGAGGGCTTGGCTGGGAGCCTTGCTGCGTGGTCAGGAGCGGGCTGGTGTTGGTAGCGCCCGGGGTCAGCGGCTCCACCAGGGGGCCCAGGAGCAGGTCGACGCTGGCAGCGCCCGGGACAGGGAAACTCCTCCTACCTGCTCCCGCAGCCGCTCCTGCGTCACGTGTCGCCTCCTGGCGCTGGTCGGGCTCCGCTAAGGCTGGGGCACCGCCGGTGCTTGGTAGCGTCGTCGGCTGCCGGTTCGCCATCCGCTGTTCCATCTCCCGTCTCCACCCGGTGATGGCGTCTCGCTAGGCCCTCTCCATCCTCCGGCCCTGGTCTTCCATCCCAGAGCGGAGGAACTCCGAGTCCTCCTGGGGCAGCTTAGCCACTAGCTCCTCCAAGGTGTAGGGTGCTGCGGCCTGCAGCAGGCCGCTGACTGGGGCTCTTGTGCTGCCGTCCTCCATCTTCCCTACAGGGTGCGGTCTGTCTAGACTGATCCAGACCACGCCCTGTCTCCCAGTTTTCTTCTCTCCTCTCCCCTTTTGGGGGCGGTCCCAGGGCAGTTTGTTGCAGTCCCATGGCAATCTGCTGTCGGTTACTTTCAGGGTCAGCCCCCCCACCTTGATGGACACACTTGCATACATGACCACTGCTGTTTGGGGCGGGCTCCGCTTCTGGCACCATTCTGGGACCTGGCCCACGATGGGAGGTGGTTTTTTGTCGTCTTTTAGCACGCACATAATGGCGCCCGTTGTTCTGGGGCGGGCGCCACATTTAGTAGAAAACACAGTCTTTAGGCGCGCGATACCCGGTGATAACGGGTGGGCTCATATCCTGCCGACTACGCCAAAGTTGACGTGCCCCCTGGGCCGTGGGGTACCCGGAGCCGGGCCGGTAGACGCTGGGGGTTGTAGTCACTGTGGCGGTGACCCGGTCCGCGACCCAGGGCGGTCAATCTAAGGGTAGTATTTGTGTGTAGGGGTTTTATAATGTCCGACTACGCCACCTGTGGAGTGCGGCCAATGAGGCCGCCGCTGCGGAACAGTCGTCTGAAGCTGATGGTTTGGCAGCACATGTGGTATAACTCCCCACAGGAAGAGTGTAGCTTCAGGGCAGTGTGAGTGGATGATGGTGATTGTAGGGCAAGGAGTCAGTAATGAAAACAGAGTCCGTGTGATGCAGTCCCAAGGTCTTTACTCACAGTTATTGCAGTTCTGGTTACAGGGACCCATGTAACGGCCCTCGTCGTTCTGTGCTCACTCAGTGAGGGGTTCAGCCGACCCCCATTTAACTCCGGAGTATTTAGCAGGATCCTCCTCTGTGTGTCTTTTCTCTGGCCTTCTCCCTGCACCTCACACTCAGTGACACTTCTATCCGGTACCCTCGGGCCTTGGCGGGCGACGTGTGGCTACCTTCTTAGTGAGACTGGTGTGGACTTTTGGCTTACGGCACATAAAGTGCTGCAGCTTCCGGTTTCTAGTTGAGCCTTGCTGTTTCTCTGCTAGTTGAGGGACCGGTTCTCCTTATCTGGCCTGACCCCTCTACCTCCTGGTAGCAGCGGGCGTACGGGTGGCCTTCTGCACGGCCCGTACCCCTAGGGTCCCTTCAGTTCCTGGAGCCTTCCTGCTCCCACTCCTCTCTTCTCTCCTTCAGTCCTGGGCCTCACAGGCTAGGCCCACCTCTGGAGCAGAGCTCATGCAGAGCCTCTGCTCCTTCACTTCTCCTCCTCTGACTGAACTCTCTAAGATGGTGTCCCTATTTTATACTGCTCCCACTCAAGTGTTCCCAGGATCTGCGTCCTTCACCCCATCCACTACATGGTTCCCCCTCTCTAGGTGGTTCCCCCCACTCCAGCCAGGGATCAGGGACTGTGGTCTCCCGTAGGAGCAATCTTGCCCTGTCCCCCGGAAATGTGGTGTAGCGAATGCTGGTGTTAGGATCCTGAGCCATACTCCTTCCTTACCTGAGAGTGAAGTACCACACATCTGGATGAGATGCAATACCTCTGTGGCGACCGAACCCTCAGGGGCGCCACAGCCCCAACAGTGCAAACAACTCTGTATGATGCCCCTGAAACCCCCCACATATAGTATACAGCTCCAACTTTGCCCACAACACTTTATGATGCCCCCTCAGCCCCCCACACATAGTATATGGCCCCAATAGTGCCCACAACACTGCATGATACCCAACAGCCTCTCACACATAGTATACAGCCCTAACAATGCCCACACACTGTATGATGCCCCACAGACCCCAATCACAACATAGTATTATGTTCCATAAAGTGTACACACACTCAGCTGTCACACACAGACACAGATAGACACACTGTGTATATACACTGCTCAAAAAAATAAAGGGAACACTCAAATAACACATCCTAGATCTGAATGAATGAAATATTCTCATTGAATACTTTGTTCTGTACAAAGTTGAATGTGCTGACAACAAAATCACACAAAAATCATCAATGGAAATCAAATTTATTAACCAATGGAGGCCTGGATTTGGAGTCACCCCCAAAATTAAAGTGGAAAAACACACAACAGGCTGATCCAACTTCGATGTAATGTCCTTAAAACAAGTCAAAATGAGGCTCAGTATTGTGTGTGGCCTCCACGTGCCTGTATGACCTCCCTACAACGCCTGGGCATGCTACTGATGAGGTTGTGGATGGTCTCCTGTGGGATCTCCTCCCAGACCTGGACTAAAGCATCCGCCAACTCCTGGACAGTTTGTGGTGCAATGTGTAGTATTGAGCGAGCATGCTCGACACTGCTCGGTACTCGCCCGAGCATCACGCTACTCGGGATGTTCGGCGAGCACCGAGCATTTCCGGGTTACTCGGGCGGGAGCTCGGGTCTCCGCCCTGCATGTTTGGCGCTCTTTACAGAGCCAATGAACATGCAGGGATTGCCAGCCAGTCACTTTAATGCCGCAGCCATGTTGTTTGTGGGCATTACAGTGATTGGCTGGCCGCACAGCGTCACCTCGAGTATTTAAAACTGGGCGCCGCCATCTTGGACACAGTCGCTCCAGAACAGACAGTGTAGGGACAGCGCTGTTGATTTAGGGAGAGATATATCCTGCGAAATAGTTAGTGTAGGGTCTGTAAAGGCTGCCAGATCAAACAAACAGTCCTTCTAAGGACTAATATCCATCCCAGATATCAGGCAGGCAGGCTGTATAGGAGACGCAGTGGTTATACCAGCAAATGCTGCATTACAGTCCTGTGTGCTCCTGTTGCTGAAATTGCTGGACTTAGCTCCAGGTCTCGGGGGCCAGGAAAAATCCTTTTTTTTTCATCTAAATCCTCTATTTTTTTTCCTCCTTCACACTGTACAAATACCCGTCTTATTAACCTTTTGGTGCCCCCCCCCCCCCCCAAAAAAAAAAGCGTGTCTCTGATTTTTCAGACACAAATATATCTGTTGAAAATAGTCTGGTGTAGGTCAGAGAAATAGAAGTGTGGTTTTGCAGTTCCATGGGCCATTTGTATCTAAAAAAACAGTTTGAGTGTGTCGCTCACTGTTCAGCCACAAATATATATATTTAAAAAAGTCTGGTATACACCAGTAAATTATAACTGTGGTTTTGCTGTTCCACGGTAAAAAATCTCTATTATCCTGCTTTTGGCATTTTTTGCCGTAAAAAAAAAATAATAGTGTCTCCCTGATTTTTCAGACACAAATATATCTGTTGAAGATAGTCTGGTGTAGGCCAGAGAGACAGAAGTGTGGTTTTGCTGTTCCACGGTAAAAAATCTCTATTATCCTGCTTTTGGCATTTTTTGCCGTAAAAAAAAAATAATAGTGTCTCCCTGATTTTTCAGACACAAATATATCTGTTGAAAATAGTCTGGTGTAGGCCAGAGAGACAGAAGTGTGGTTTTGCTGTTCCACGGTAAAAAATCTCTATTATCCTGCTTTAGGCATTTTTTGCCGTAAAAAAAAAAATAACAGTGTCTCCCTGATTTTTCAGACACAAATATATCTGTTGAAAATAGTCTGGTGTAGGCCAGAGAGACAGAAGTGTGGTTTTGCTGTTTCACGGTAAAAAATCTCTATTATCCTGCTTTGGGCATTTTTTGCCGTAAAAAAAAAAATAATAGTGTCTCCCTGATTTTTCAGACACAAATATATCTGTTGAAAATAGTCTGGTGTAGGCCAGAGAGACAGCAGTGTGGTTTTGCTGTTCCACAGTAAAAAATCTCTATTATCCTGCTTTTGGCATTTTTTGCCGTAAAAAAAAAAATAATAGTGTCTCCCTGATTTTTCAGACACAAATATATCTGTTGAAAATAGTCTGGTGTAGGCCAGAGAGACAGAAGTGTGGTTTTGCTGTTCCACGGTAAAAAATCTCTATTATCCTGCTTTTGGCATTTTTTGCCGTAAAAAAAAAAATAATAGTGTCTCCCTGATTTTTCAGACACAAATATATCTGTTGAAAATAGTCTGGTGTAGGCCAGAGAGACAGAAGTGTGGTTTTGCTGTTCCACGGTAAAAAATCTCTATTATCCTGCTTTTGGCATTTTTTGCCGTAAAAAAAAAAAATAATAGTGTCTCCCTGATTGTTCAGACACAAATATATCTGTTGAAGATAGTCTGGTGTAGGCCCGAGAAATACAAGTGTGGTTTTACAGTTCCACGGTTCAAACCTCTGTATCATCCACTTTTGGGCCATTTGTATCTAACAAAAACAGTTTGAGTGTGTCACTCACTGTTCAGCCGCAAATATATATATTTAAAAAAGTCTGGTATACACAAGTAAATTATAACTGTGGTTTTGCTGTTCCACGGTAAAAAATCTCTATTATCCTGCTTTTCGCAATTTTTGCCGTAAAAAATAAATAATAGTGTCTCCTGATTGTTCAGACACAAATATATCTGTTGAAAATAGTTTGGTGTAGGCCCGAGAAATACAAGTGTGGTTTTGCAGTTCCACGGTTCAAACCTCTGTATTATCCACTTTTGGGCCATTTGTATCTAAAAAAACAGTTTGAGTGTATCGCTCACTGTTCAGCCGCAAATATATGTATTTAAAAAAGTCTGGTATACACCAGTAAATTATAACTGTGGTTTTGCTGTTCCACGGTAAGAAATCTCTATTATTCAGCTTTTGGTATTTTTTCCGTAAAGAAAAACAGTAATAGTTTCTCCCTGATTGTTCAGATTGTTTAAAAGAGTCGGGTGTAGGCCAGAGAAAGAACTGTGGTTTTCCTCTTCCCCGGTTCTAATCTACTTTTTATTACCCTTGTTCCATTGATAGTGCGAGTGTAAGCTATTTTGCTTCCTTTACAATGGGCAAGGCACGTGGCAAGGGACGTGGAAGTGGACGTTCTGGTGATGGTGCGTGCAGAGGACGGGGCCATGGCCAAGGTGAAAATGTGCCACAACCAACAGCCACATCTTCTTGCTCCCACTTCTTGACCGAATTACTAGGGAAGCACAGAACAACACCAGTATTGCGAACTGATCAGTGTGAACAGGTTATTAATAGGATAACAGATAATACTTCCAGTTACCTGGGCACCACCACCTCCGGCCTGTCTTCCACACGGTCGACTCTTAGTAGCCATGAGTCTCGACCGCATACTCCTCCTCAGCCTGATGCTCCTTACCCCCACCATGCCGAGTGTCGTCAGACAGTAACTGATCCCACACTTGGACACTCTGAAGAGCTGTTCACTGGTCATTTCCAGATTTGTGCCCCTCGCCTGCTCCGCTTGAAGTGGTGGAAGAGGAGATCCCATGTAGCGATGCCCAAATATTTGAACAGCCACGGCCACAGGAAGTCGACGCTGGCAATTTGTCACAAGAGGTGGACGATGATGAGACACAATTGCCAGGAAGTGAGGAGGAGGATCGTGGTGCGCAAGTGGAAGAGGAGGAGGTGGTGGATGATCTAGTAACTGACCCAACGTGGCAGGAGGACATGCAGAGTGACGCCAGCAGCACTAAGGGGGAGGGAGGCAGAGTACCCCAACAGACAGGAAGAAGCAATGTGGTGGCCGCAGACTGAAGGCGGGCAACAGTTCCTCGTAACACCAACACGAGGGACGTTGGCAGTACAAGCGGTAGGTCTTCCAGAGTCTGGAATTTTTTTAAAGACTCTGCTGATAACCCCAAAAGGGCCATTTGTACTACCTGCCATGCCAGCATCAGCAGGGGTGACAAAACTACCAGCCTGGCCACCACCAGCATGATCAGGCACATGGCAGCAAAGCACCCGACTTTGTGGGGCGAACCCCAGGGTCCACGACCAGGGTCAGCGGGTGTCACCACTGCTTCTTCCGCTGTTGTGCATCCAATAGAACCCCCTGTTGTGCGTGCAAGGCAATCCCCTGTCCATACTGCATGTAAAGATGCCCCCTCCTCTCAGTCTTCACTTGTTATGGCAGTTTCTCAAGAAACAGCATCAACGTCCACGTCCCATCGCAGCGTTCAATTGTCCATATCCCAGACCTTTGAATGAAAGCGGAAATTCGCAGCTAATGCCCCACAGGCCACAGTCCTAAATTTGCACATTTCACGACTGCTTGCGTTGGAAATGCTGCCTTTTAGGCTGGTGGAGACGGAATCCTTCCGCAACCTTATGGCGGTGGCCGTCCCTCGGTACTCGGTCCCCAGCCGACACTATTTTGCCCGGTGTGCCATCCCCGGACTACACAAGCACGTGTCCCAAAACAACTGCCGTGCCCTCAACAAAGCAGTTACTGGGAGAGTCCACCTGACAACAGACACGTGGACAAGTGCTTGTGGCCAGGGACGGTACATCTCCCTGACGGCACACTGGGTAAACATAGTGGAAGCCGGGATCCAGTAGGACCTTGGGACGGAACACATCCTCCCTACACCAAGGATTGCGGGCCTTATGTCAGTCAGAGTTGCCCCCACAGTGTACAGCTCCTGCACATCATCTTCCTCCTCCTCATGTTCAGCCTCCATCTCAGATATCACCACATCAGTTACAAGCTGGAAGCATTGCAGTACTGCCTCCCCCAAGCGGCAACAGGCTGTGCTGAAACTCATAAGCTTAGGTGAGAAACCTCACACTGCTTGTGAGTTGTGGACAGCTGTGAAAGAGCAGGCAGATCTGTGGCTGAGACTGCTGAACCTACATCCAGGCATGGTCGGGTGTGACAATGGCCGTAACCTGGTGGCGGCTCTGAGGCGAGATCACACACGTACCATGCTTGGCTCATGTGCTTAACCTCGTGGTTCAGCAGTTTCTTAAATCGTACCCAGAGTTGCCAGATCTGCTCATCAAAGTACGCCGCCTGTCAGCTCATTTTCTCAAGTCGGCTACAGCTTCCGCCGCCCTTGCTGTGTTGCAGCAGCGATTGTAGCTTCCCTCACACCGACTGGTGTGTGATGTCCCCACACGTTGGAACTCTACCCTCCACATGTTGCAAAGGATTTGTGAGCAGAAGAGAGCAGTTGTGGAGTACCACCTGCAACAAGGCAGTCGATATTCAGGTCAGACTCCACACATAAGACCTCAGGAGTGGACCTAGATGTCTGACATCTGTACCATCTTGACAAACTTTGAGGAGTCCACCCAGATGGTGGCGATGACGCCATCATTAGTGTCAGCATTCCACTTGTCTGTCTTTTGCAACGCTCTCTGCAGAGAATTAAAGAGGAGGCATTGCAGCCAGAGTATGATGAGATGGATCAAGAAGCCGTAGCGGTCGATTACACACAGCCCAGCCTCATCTCATCCCAACGTGCATTGGGGGACAATGAGGGAGAGGAGGAGGAGGAAGAACAGGAGCTTGTATCATGCGCTGTAGACGGTAGTACCTGTACAACTCTCATACCGTCGGGTCAGCGTGGGTGGCCTGAGGACAGAGGGGAGGAGGAGGAGGGAATGTTTGTAATATGCTGTACTGCATGGCTCTTGTAAGGGGCATTGCAAGTTCCTCCGTCCTAATTTTTGGCAGCTTTTGCTTGGAAGGCATAAGCAAATACTATGGGAGACACACTCCCCAATCATGGGAATAATGTTTTTAAGATGCTGTACTGTATGGCTCTTGTAAGGGGCATTAAAACAGTCTTGTTAAGCTACTGCGACCTCCACCACTTTTCCGAGGGGCATTAAAACCGTCTTGTTAAGCTACTGTGACCTCCATGTCTCTTCCAAGGGGCATTCAAACCGTCTTGTTAAGCTACTGGGACCTCCACGTCTTTTCCGAGGGGCATTAAAACCGTCTTGTTAAGCTACTGTGACCTCCACGTCTCTTCAAAGGGGCATTAAAAGCGTCTTCTTAAGCCACTCTGAACTCCACAGCTCTTCCAAGGGGCATTGAAATGTTGTTTTTAATTACCTGTAACCTCCACGACTCTTCCAACGGGCATTGCATTTCCTCCTAATTTTAGTCAGCTTTTGCTTTTCAATGCAAAGGCGAAAACTAAGGGAGACCCACTCCCCAATAATGGGTAGAAAGTTTTTAGTACGCTGTAATCCACGTCTGTTTCAAGGGGCATTGCAGTTCCTCATAATTTTTGGAAAGCCTTCCATTCACTGCTTAGGCCAACAGTGTACAGGAGACCCAGTTGCTATAAATGGAAAAAAAGGTTTAGTTAAGGCCCTCTGACCTCCATGTCATTTCCAAGGGGCATTGGAGTGCCTCAAAATTTTTGGTAGGCATTGCACTCACTGTATGCCCTATAACTGTGTAGCCGAACCGCTCCTTTTGTTACAGAAACATATCCTATAAGACATATGTGGTTGACTGGCCTGATATTGATGTGAATGGTCCCTGTTCCTCCTGCTCTTTCTCCTTTGCCACTACCTCATCCATCATTTATCACCTGAAGCTTTGTTTTAACGGGAGTCATAGAACTGGAATAGTAGCAGGAAAACATCCAGCAATCCACGGAGGAGGTAGGATATGCGCCAAAATGCTGACCACCTCAGGCCCAGCCGCTACTACATACATGCGCTTGCATTCCAAGAAAACAAAGCAGATGCTAACTTCTATCATCATCATCATGGTCCTCACCTTGGCACTCTCAACTCCCCTGATGGAGAAGCCAGGGCCCACCGGAGGAGTCTGGTTCTCTGGTGGGCTCGTCCAATGCTGCCCTAAAGCAGGCCGGGCTAAGAAAAGTGTGTGTGGGGATGTTCCAAGGAGAAATAGGGGCGGCTGGGGACCATTTATGGACACCCGGCTGCCCCCAGGCGGCTGGGGACCGTGTGTGGACACCCAGCCACCCCCTTGCGGCTGGGGACCGAGTGTGGACACCCGGCCGCCGGGCGGCTTGGGACGGAGTATGGATACCAGGCAGCCAACGCAGCCATGACGTGGTGGCCAGATTCCGCCTCCACATGCCTAAAAGGCCCAATTTCAAGTGCAAGCAAGCAGTATGGTATTGCAGTCTGGGGGTGGGTGGGTGGCAGGCTGCACACTTACGCTTGCATTCCAAGAAAACAAAGCAGATGCTAACTTCTATCATCATCATGCTCCTCACCTTGGCACTCTCAACTCCCCTGATGGAGAAGCCAGGGCCCACCGGAGAAAAGTGTGTGGGGGATGTTCCAAGGAGAAATAGGGGCGGCTGGGGACAGTTTATGGACACCCGGCTGCCCCGAGGCGGCTGGGGACCGTGTGTGGACACCTGGCCGCGGGGCGGCTGGGGACCGAGTATGGACACCCGGCCGCCCCCTTACGGCTGGGGACCGAGTGTGGACACCCGGCCGCCGGGCGGCTGGGGACTGAGTATGGATACCAGGCCGCCAACGCAGCCATGACGTGGTGGCCAGATTCCGCCTCCACATGCCTAAAAGGCCCAATTTCAAGTGCAAGCAAGCAGTATGGTATTGCAGCCTGGGGGTGGGTGGGTGGTTGGCTGCATATTTGTGCTTGCATCGCAAGGAATGGGGGAGGTACAATTGAGCACTGCCCTGGGACAAGAACTTGCACGGGGATAGCTGCAAGTCTGTATCTTCTGATGCGGCAAGGATGACTTCTGATGGGCACACATTTAGGCAGTGACCTGGGTGTCAGAGATGCTTCCAGGGGTCTTCCCCATGCTGTTCCCATGTCTTTTCAGCACTGTATGCATGTGTCACACAGCACATGGCCAGATAAGGTTGTAAAATGTTAAAATGACATTTCCCGGTGAATGCATTTGTTACGGTTGAAAGCAATACAAAAGTGTAAAAACGCATAAAAAATGCTACTTGTGAACATAGCCCAAGGTGTGGAGGAGTATTTTTTTGGGGGTTATTTATTTTACCTTATACACAAGTCTTTACCCTGGAAAGGAACTTCCTTAACATATTTCACAGGAAAGCACTTCAGTTTCGTTTTTGAACGTTTTATTGTGAGCCCTTAACAGTGGCTTAATATCTCTGACCACGTTGCTGACAGCAGTGACCTGGGGGTCAGAAATGCTTCCTGGGGCGATCCCCATGCTGTCCCCATGTCATTTCAGCACTGTCAGTATCGTTTTGGGCACTTGTTAGGCTTTTAAAAGACTGCCGGGGGAGCCGCCGCAAAAATGCTCGGGTCTCCCATAGACTAACATTGGGCTAGTTGCTCGGGTCGAGCACCCGAGTATCACGGCGGGCTCGGCCCGAGCTTCAAGCACCCGAGCATTTTAGTGCTCGCTCAACACTAGCAATGTGACGTTGGTGGATGGAGCGAGACATGATGTCCCAGATGTGCTCAATCGGATTCAGGTCTGTGGAACGGGCGGGCCAGTCCATAGCTTCAATGCCTTCATCTTGCAGGAACTGCTGACACACTCCAGCCACATGAGGTCTGGTATTGTCCTGCATTAGGAGGAACCCAGGGCCAACCACACCAGCATATGGTCTCACAAGGGGTCTAAGGATCTCATCTCGGTACCTAATGGCAGTCAGGCTACCTCTGGCGAGAACATGGAGGGCTCTGCGGCTCTCCAAAGAAATGCCACCCCACACCATTACTAACCCACTGCCAAACCGGTCATGCTGAAGGATGTTGCAGGCAGCAGATCACTCTCCACGGCGTCTCCAGACTCTGTCACGTCTGTCACATGTGCTCAGTGTGAACCTGCTTTCATCTGTGAAGAGCACATGGCACTAGTGGTGACTTTGCCAATCCTGTTGTTCTGTGGCAAATGCCAAGCGTCCTGCACGGTGTTGGGCTGTGAGCACAACCCCCATCCGTGGACGTTGGGCCCCCATACCACCCTCATAGAGTCGGTTATTAACAGCTTGTGCAGACACATGCACATTTGTGGCCTGCTGGAGGTCATTTTGCAGGGCTCTTGCAGTGCTCCTCCTTGCACAAAGGTGGAGGTAGCGATCCTGCTGCTGGTTTGTTGCCCTCCTACGGTCCCCTCCACGTCTCCTGGTGTACTGGCCTGTCTCCTGATAGCGCCTCCAGCCTCTGGACACTACACTGACACACACAGCAAACCTTCTTGCCACAACTCGCATTGATGTGCCATCCTGGATGAGCAGCACTATCTGAGCAACTTCTGTGGGTTGTAGAGTCCGTCTCATGCTACCATGAGTGTGAAAGTACAACCAACATTCAAAAGTGACCAAAACATCAGCCAGAAAGCATTGGTACTGAGATGTGGTCTGTGGTCCCCACCTGCAGAACCACTCCTTTATTGAGTGTGTCTTGATAATTGCCAATAATTTTCATCTATTGACTATTCCATTTGCACAACAGCATGTGAAATTGATTGTCAATCAGTGTTGCTTCCTAAGTGGACAGTTTGCTTTCACAGAAGTTTGATTTACTTGGATTTATATTCTGTTGCTTAAGTGTTCCCTTTATTTTTTTGAGGAGTGTATATACATACACAGTGGGGGAAATAAGTATTTGATACCTTGCTGTTTTTGTAAGTTTGCCCACTTACAAAGACATGAACAGTCTATAATTTTAAGGGTAGGGTAATTTTAACATTGAGAGATAGAATATCCAAAAAATGTGTTCCTTTGGAGGTGATCAGTCTCCGTATCAAGCCTCGCCGATGTGTCCCGCGGCATCTCCTTCGGTTGCTGGAGTTGGGGCGCCTCCTGCTGGTGGCCCCACGTTGGGCGCCAAGAATGTTAGGGTGGTCCTATATCAGGACGCTCGATTGCCTGCTCCTGACCTAATGGTTTAAATCAAGTGCATGCGCAGAAGAAATAAAACCAGACACAGTCAGGTGCAGCTCCTCTCTTGACAGAGTAGGTGCGTCAAATCTTTATTGCGACACAAGCAAGGGGCATTTTATATCATCGCATACTAAGGCGTAGCTAGCTGATTGTCATGTCCTTTTCCATTGGATAGTCCATATATGGTCTTTGCATTGCGTAGACTTCCAGCACAAGATATCTTGCTTTCCAGGGCTTGGTCCTGAGTGCAGGCGCCATCTTGTCTCACAGCACTTTCTAGCATCTCTACTGACTCATATAAAGGCAATAATTAATTTCATAAACAACTTAATTTATTCATCTTAACACCTGTGTCTACAAAAAATCAGTTTTGCAGAAGATTACTATCTACATTGTTTCTTTCTTCCTGACCCTCTCCCAATGCTGCACTGAGATTTGTGAAGTAAGTATAATAGGATCTGCAATTATCAAGTGAGAAAACCTTACAAGGTCCAGCACAGAAGGTGGGTGTGCATGCATTTGCCTGAGTATGCATGTCCCTGTGTCTGCAAAATATAATTTTTGTTGATGATTATTAACTGCATTATTTCTTTCTTCCTGGCCCTCCCGAAATGTTGCCCTGAGATTTGTGAAATAAATATCGTAGGACTTGCAATTATCAAGTGAGAAAACCTTTTAAGGTCAAGCACAGAATGTGTAAATTCACGCATGTACACCCACCTTCTGTGCTGAAATTTGAAAAGTTTTCTCACTTGATGATTGCAGGTCCCATGATATTTACACGACAAATCTCAGTGCAGCATTGGGGGATGACCAGGAAGAAAGAAACAATGCAGTTAATAATCATCAGCAAAAATTATTTATTGCACACACAGTCACATGCATACATAGGCAAATGCACGCACACCCACCGTCTGTGCTAGACCTTGAAAGGTTTTCTAACTTGATAACTGCAGGTCCTACGATACTTCACAAGTTTCAGTACAGCATTGAGGGAGGATCAGGAAGAAAGAAAAAATGCAGTTAACAATCATCAGCAAAAATTATTTATTGCAGACACAGGCACATGCATACACAGGCAAATGCATGCACACCCACCTTCTGTGCTGGACCTTGAAATGTTTTCTCACTTGATAATTGCAGGTCCTATGATACTTAGTCCACAAATCTCAGTGCAGTCTTGGGGGAGGGGCAGGAAGAAAGAAACAATGCAGTTAATAATCTTCTGCAAAACTGATTTTTTGCAGACACAAGCACATTTACGCACACCCTCCTTCTGAGCTGGAATTTGAAAAGTTTTCTTACTTGATTATTGCAGGTCCTATGGTACTTAGTCCATCATTGGGGGAGGGTAAGAAAGAAAGAAACAATGCAGTTAAATAATCATCAGCAAAAATTATTTATTGCACACACAGGAACATGCATGCACAAGCAAATGCATGCACACCCACCTTCTGTGCAGGACCTTCAAATGTATTCTCACTTGATATTTGCAGGTCCAATGATACTTACTACACAAATCTCAGTGCAGCATTGGGGGAGGGTAAGGAAGAAAGAAACAATGCAGTTAATAATCATGTGCAAAGATGATTTTTTGGAGACACAGGCACATGCATGCACACCCACCTTCTGAGCTGGACCTTGAAATGTTTTCTAACTTGATAACTGCAGGTACTACGATACTTCACAAGTTTCAGTACAGCATTGAGGCAGGATCAGGAAGAAAGAAAAAATGCAGTTAACAATCATCAGCAAAAATTATTTATTGCAGACACAGGCACATGCATACACAGGCAAATGCATGCACACCAATCTTCTGTGCTGGACCTTGAAATGTTTTCTCACTTGATAATTGCAGGTCCTATGATACTTAGTCCACAAATCTCAGTGCAGCATTGGGGGAGGGGCAGAAAGAAAGAAACAATGCAGTTAATAATCTTCTGCAAAACTTATTTTTTGCAGACACAAGCACATTTACGAACACCCTCCTTCTGAGCTGGAATTTGAAAAGTTTTCTTACTTGATTATTGCAGGTCCTATGGTCCATCATTGGAGGAGGGTAAGAAAGAAAGAAACAATGCAGCTAATAATCATGCGCAAAGATGATTTTTTGCAGACACAGGTACATGCATGAACAAGCAAATGCATGCACACCCACCTTCTGTGCAGGACCTTCAAATGTATTCTCACTTGATAATTGCAGGTCCAATGATACTTACTACACAAATCTCAGTGCAGCATTGGGAGAGGGTCAGGAAGAAAGAAAAATTTAGTTAAAAATCTTCTGTAAAAATGATTTTTTGCAGACACAGGCATATGCATACACAAGCAGAGGCATGCAGACACACCTTCTGTGCAGAACGTTGAAAGGTTTTCTCACTTGATAATTACAGGTCGTATGATACTTAGTCCACATATCTCAGTGAAGCATTGGGGGAGGGTCAGGAAGAAAGAAACAAAGCAGTTAATAATCTCCTGCAAAACTGATTTTTTGCAGACACAGGCACATGCATACAAAGGCAAAAGCATGCACACCCACCTTCTGTGATGGATCCTAAAAGGTTTTCTCACTTGATGATTGCGGGTCCCATGAAATTTACGCCACAAATCTCAGTGCAGCATTGGGGGATGACCAGGAAGAAAGAAACAATGCAGTTAATAATCATCAGCAAAAGTTATTTTTGCACACACAGGCACATGCATACACAGGCAAATGCATGCACACCCACCTTCTGTGCTGGACCTTGAAATGTTTTCTCACTTGATAATTGCAGGTCCTATGATACTTACGCCACAAATCTCAGTGCAGCAATGGGACATGGTCAGGAAGAAAGAAAAATTCAGTTAATAATCATCAGCAAAACTGATTGTTTACAGACACAGGCAAATGCACGCATGCACACCCACCTTCTGTGCTGGAATTTGAAAAGTTTTCTCACTTGATGATTGCAGGTCCCATGAAATTTACGCCACAAATCTCAGTGCAGCATTGGGGGATGACCAGGAAGAAAGAAACAATGCAGTTAATAATCATCAGCAAAAATTATTTATTGCACACACAGGAACATGCATACATAGGCAAATGCACGCACACCCACCTTCTGTGCTAGACCTTGAAAGGTTTTCTCACTGGATAATTGCAGGTCCTATGAAACTTACTACACAAATCTCCGTGCATCATTGGGGGAGGGTAAGGAAGAAAGAAACAATGCAGTTAATAATCATGTGCAAAGATGATTTTTTGCAGACACAGGCACATGCATGCACACCCACCTTCTGAGCTGGACCTTGAAATGTTTTCTAACTTGATAACTGCAGGTACTACGATACTTCACAAGTTTCAGTACAGCATTGAGGCAGGATCAGGAAGATAGAAAAAATGCAGTTAATAATCATCCGCAAAAATGATTTCTGCAGACACAGGCACACGTATACAAAGGCAAAAGCATGCACACCCACCTGCTGTGATGGATCTTGAAAGGTTTTCTCACTTGATGATTGCAGGTCCCATGAAATTTACGCCACAAATCTCCATGAAGCATTGGGGGATGGCCAGGAACCAAGAAACATTGCAGTTAATAATCATCAGCAAAACTGATTTTTTGCAGACACAGGCACATTCATACATAGACAAATGCACGCATGCACACCCACCTTCTGTGCTGGAATTTGAAAAGTTTTCTCTCTTGATGATTGCAGGTCACATATTTACGCCACAAATCTCAGTGCAGCATTGGGGGATGACCAGGAAGAAAGAAACAATGCAGTTAATAATCATCAGCAAAAATTATTTATTGCACACACAGGCACATGCATGCACAGGCAAATGCATGCACACCCACCTTCTGTGCTGGACCTTGAAATGTTTTCTCACTTGATAATTGCAGGTCCTATGATATTTACTCCACAAATCTCAGTGCAGCATTCGAGAAGGGTCAGGAATAAACAAGGCAGTTAATAATCATCTGAAAAAAAAATTTTTTTGCAGACAAAGGCACATGAATACACAGGCAAAGGCACGCACACCCACCTTCTGTGCTGGACCTTTAAAGTTTTTTTCACTTGATAATTGCAGTTCCTACGATACTTCACAAGTTTCAGTACAGCATTGAGGCAGGATCAGGAAGAAAGAAAAAATGCAGTTAATAATCATCCGCAAAAAAGATTTTTGTAGACACAGGCACACGCATACAAAGGCAAATGCACACATGAACACCCACCTTCTGTGATGGATCTTAAAAGGTTTTCTCACTTGATGATTGCAGGTCCCATGAAATTTACGCCACAAAGTGCAGCTTTGGGGGATGGCCAGGAAGAAAGAAACAATGCAGTTAATAATCATCAGCAAAAATTATTTATTGCAGACACAGGCACATGCATACACAGGCAAATGCATGCACACCCACCTTCTGTCCTGGACCTTGAAATGTTTTCTCACTTGATAATTGCAGGTCTTATGATACGCGACAAATCTCAGTGAAGCATTGGGGGATGGTCAGGAAAAAAGAAAAATTAAGTTAATAATCATCTGCAAAACTGATTTTTTTTGCAGACACAGGCACGCATGCACACCCACCTTCTGTACTAGACCTTGAAAGGTTTTTTCACTTGATAATTGCACGTCCTATGATAATTCGACCACAAATCTCAGTGCAGCATTGGGGGAGGGTCAGGAAAAAAGAAAAATGAAGTTAATAATCATCTGCAAAACTGATTGTTTACAGACACAGGCACATGCATACACAGGCAAATGCATGCATCCACACCCTCCTTCTGAGCTGGAATTTTAAAAGTTTTCTTACTTGATTATTGCAGGTCCTATGGTACTTAGTCCATCATTGGGGGAGGGTAAGAAAGAAAGAAACAATGCAGTTAATAATCATGTGCAAAGATGATTTTTTGCAGACACAGGTACATGCATGCATGCACAAGCAAATGCATGCACACCCACCTTCTGTGCAGGACCTTCAAATGTTTTCTCATTTGATAATTGCAGGTCCAATGATACTTACTACACAAATCTCAGTGCAGCATTGGGAGGGGGTCAGGAAGAAAGAAAAATGTAGTTAAAAATGTTCTGTAAAAATGATTTTTTGCAGACACAGGCATATGCATACACAAGCAGAGGCATGCAGACACACCTTCTGTGCAGAACGTTGAAAGGTTTTCTCACTTGATAATTACAGGTCGTATGATACTTAGTCCACATATCTCAGTGAAGCATTGGGGGAGGGCCAGGAAGAAAGAAACAAAGCAGTTAATAATCTCCTGCAAAACTGATTTTTTGCAGACACAGGCACAAGCATACATAGATAAATGCATGCATGCATGCACGCATGCACACCCACCTTCTGTGCTGGAATTTGAAAAGTTTTCTCACTTGATGATTGCAGGTCCCATGAAATTTACGCCACAAATCTCAGTGCAGCATTGGGGGATGACCAGGAAGAAAGAAACAATGCAGTTAATAATCATCAGCAAAAATTATTTTTGCACACACAGGCACATGCATACACAGGCAAAGGCATGCACACCCACCTTCTGTGCTGGACCTTGAAATGTTTTCTCACTTGATAATTGCAGGTCCTATGTTACTTTATCTAAAAATCTCTGTGCAGCATTGGGGGAGGATCAGGAAAAAAGAAAGATTTAGTTAAAAATCATTTGTAAAAATTATTTTTTGCAGACACAGGCACATGCATACACAAGCAAAGGCACGCCCACCCACCTTCTGTGCTGGACCTTGAAAGATTTTCTCACTTGATAATTGCAGGTCCTATGATACTTAGTCCACAAATCTCAGTGCAGTCTTGGGGGAGGGTCAGGAAGAAAGAAACAATGCAGTTAATAATCTTCTGCAAAACTGATTTTTTGCAGACACAGGCACCTTTACACACACCCTCCTTCTGAGCTGGAATTTGAAAAGTTTTCTTACTTGATTATTGCAGGTCCTATGATACTTAGTCCACAAATCTCCATGCAGCATTGGGGGAGGGTCAGGAAGGAAAAAATAATGGAGTTAATAATCATGCGCAAAATTGATTTTTTGCAGACAGAGGCACATGCATACACTGGCAAATGCACGCACACCCACCTTCTGTGCTGGACTGGGAAAGGTTTTGTCACCTGATAATTGCAGGTTCTATGATACTTCTTCCACAAATCTCTGCGCAGCATTGGGGGATGGTCAGGAAGAAATAAACAAAGCAGTTAATAATCATGCGAAAAATGATTTTGTCACATGGTTACCACGACAGTTTGGAGCCAGGAGACCTAAGCGTCATATTGCTCCTACTCCGTCTCTGAGACAAAGCACTTCTCTGTCATTTTAATTGTGTGTATTTATTCTGGCTGAACAGGGGTTAAGCGGCCATGTTGGATTTCCCTGTGCTCACAGCTGAGCTCGGTTAGCCACTCCTTTTCCCTTTATAATCTGGGCTCTGATACTAATCTATGTCAGAGGAGGGAGAGGAGTTTCTTATGAGAAGGAGTGTTGGAGGAATTACTTGTGACTGGTGTCTGGTTTGTATGCGTGTAATTCCTTATCCTTCTCCATTTTGGTTTATTCCCCCTACCTTCACACCCTGGTGTTTCCCTCTGTAATATGTGAGTGAATATTTCGTATGCCTGGAGTTTTCTATTAACCCCTGTCTTTGTAGCCCTGTTTGTCGGGTTGGTGTAGTACAGTGCACAGTAGCGCCACTCTTCCCCAGGTGGTGGAGAACAGAAGGAGGGCTAAGGCAGGAGTTAGGGCGAAGGCGGAGGCCAGCGCCGGACTGGAGTGTCTGGGGCCCACCAGGGAAATTGACTCCAGGGGCCCACCCACCCAGGCCAACCCACCCTTCAGCTATTTGCAAATACCGGTTAGCCGTTATACCCATTATATTGGCGGCTCCTGCCCATCACTGTGCCCTCACCAGAACTGCGATGTTCAATTACTGTAGTTTGCATTAAAGGGTTTTTATTGGTGAAAACAAGTTATCAGCGATGCACAGGTTGGGAAGGTGATCACTTATTTATTGGTGGAATCCGCACTGTCAGAAGATTGTGGCACTTTGAGTATTTGGTGAGATTTTTACCTCAGTATTTATAAGACAAAACCAGGAGTGGAGCAATCCGAGGTAATGTTTTATGCATTTCTCACCCACTTCTGTTTTTTTCTTATAAATACAGAGGTCAAAATCTCACCAAATGCCAACTTGCTTTCTCTGATGAACCTCTGTAACTGCATCTCTGCTGCTGTGTAATAGTTACAGGACAGGGAGGGGTTAAACATCCAAGTATTTAATATCTGTTGGCAATAAAGAGGTTTCCCCTAATTGATATCAGATAAAACAAATGACCAACCACAATCCACTCTACCAAGACCAATATTACCAGATAGAAGGCAGAAATACTACCACACCGTGACCAGATCACATATTACCACCACATAGTGCCCAAATAATGCCACATACAAGGCACAAATACCGCCACACCATGACCAAAGCACATAATGCCACCACATAGTGACAAATAATGCTAAAATAATAAAAATGTAAAAAAGCTCTGTATATTGGGTCAGTGTACAGGTTATACAGTGATCACCAGTGACATTATACACAGGAGCTCTGCATATAGTGTACAGGTTATACAGTCATCACCAGTGACATTACACACAGGAGCTCTGTATATAGTGTCAGTGGGTGTGTATAGGTAATACAGTGATCACCAGTGACATTACACACAGGAGCTCTGTATATAGTGTCAGTGTGTGTGTATAGGTAATACAGTGATCACCAGTGACATTATACACAGGAGCTCTGTATATAGTGTCAGTGTGTGTGTGTATAGGTAATACAGTGATCACCAGTGACATTACACACAGGAGCTCTGTATATAGTGTCAGTGTACAGGTAATACAGTGATCACCAGTGACATTACACACAGGAGCTCTGTATATAGTGTCAGTGTGCGTGTATAGGTAATACACATACTCACCAGTGACATTACACACAGGATCTCTGTATATAGTGTCAGTGTGTGTGTATAGGTAATACAGTGATCACCAGTGACATTACACACAGGAGCTCTGTATATAGTGTCAGTGTGCGTGTATAGGTAATACACATACTCACAAGTTCTTTATCTGCCGCAGACCAATATATCACATCTTCTATGCAGGACTTATCTCTGCAGAAAATAACTATAGCTATAACTGATCACTTCCAGAGCACAATCCACACTTTTCCCAAGATTTCTACACTGCATGAAATGACAAAAAAAAGCAACCTAGTGCCGCACTACACAGTAACAGAGCTCCAGTGTCATTCTGTGCCTGCTCATCTCTGTCAGCAGACATATTTGTCTGATGGCAAAGATGTAGCAGAGCTGAAGACAGAAGACCTATGGATTACGTTGGAGTGAGGATTTTTCTTTATTAAAGATGGAGTCCCTAAATGTGTTTTATTTTTAATAAAAAAAAAAATTCTGTCTTTTTTTTTTTCTGTTTACTAGAAATTCATGGTGGCTATGTCTAATTTGGCGTGACACCATGAATTTTGGGCTTAGTACCAGCTGATAATACAAAGCTGGCCTGGTACTAACCCTATTATTACCCAGGGTGCCACTCCCACCAGGGATGCTGGAATAGCCAGGTAAAGCATGTGGAAATGGTGCTAGGATGAATGCGCCATTTTCAGGGGTGGCTGCGGGCTGCGATTTTCAGCGTGGGGGGCCAAGAACGCTTGGGCCTTACCATGCCATGCTGCGAATCCCAGCCCCCAGCTGCCTTGTTTTATCTGGCTGGCGATCAACATATGGCGGGAGCCCACGCATTTTTTTTTTTTTAAATGTTAAATACGTTTAAAACAAATATTCGGCTTCTCTGTCTTTTGATCGCCAGCCAAGGTAAAGCCAGGCAGCTGGGGGTGGCAGGCCGTAGTTGTCCGCTTTATCTGCGGTGAGAATCAAAAATTCTGCAGAGCGCTACATCGTTTTTAAAAATTTCTTTTCACACTTCTATATGTGACAGACCCAACAGCCAATCGCAGATTCTGTCAAAGAGGATGGGCCTCTGTGATTGACTGTTCGACTAATGTACAATTAGCCCATATATTCTAGTATAGTACTATGTATGGGCTGCTTTCAGGTTACTCAAGCAGCCAATCACGATGCCCATTCTCTGTGTCAGCGTCTGTGATTGGCTGTTGGGACTGTCACACATATAGAAGTGTGAAAATAAATAAATAATAAAACAAAAATGACATAGCGTTCCGCAGAATTTTTGATTCTCAGCGCAGATAAAGCAGACAGCTACGGGCTGCCACCTCTGGCTGCCTGGCTTTACCGTGGCTGCTGATCAAAAGTCTGGAAAGGCCAATGTTTTTTTTTTAAATTATTTAAAAAAATAACAATAAAAAAAATGCGTGGGCGCCCACCATATTTTGATCGCCAGCCAGGTAAAACCAGGCAGCTGGGGGCTGGGATTCTCAGCATGGTAAGGCCCAAGCATTCTGGGCCCCCATGCTGAAAACGGCATGAAATCCCACTTATTAAACCTGACAGGGCACACCTGTGAAGTGAAAACCATTTCCGGTGACTACCTCTTGAAGCTCATCAAGAGAATGCCAAGAGTGTGCAAAGCAGTTATCAAAGCAAAAGGTGGCTACTTTGAAGAACCTAGAATATAAGACATATTTTCAGTTGTGTCACACTTTTTTGTTAAGTATATAATTCCACATGTGTTAATTCATAGTTTTGATGCCTTCAGTGTGAATGTACAATTTTCATAGTCATGAAAATACAGAAAAATCTTTAAATGAGAAGGTGTGTCCAAACTTTTGGTCTGTATTGTATATCTGATTTAAGGGCATGGAAATTAAAATTTTGAAAATTGTGAAATTTTCAAAATTTTCATCAAATTTCTGATTTTTTTCACAAATAAATGCAAGTGATATCGAAGAAATTTTATCACTAACATGGAGTGCAATATGTCACGAAAGGACAGTCTCAGAATCAGGGGGATCCGTTGAAGCGTTCCAGAGTTATTACCTCATAAAGTGACAGTGGACAGAATTGTAAAAATTGGCCTGATCATTAAGGACATAATTGTCTCCGACCTTAAGGGGTTAATGTAGTTTTGAAAAAAATACTGTTTTATTAGCAGCAGATTATCAGGACTACTTGGCCTGATGCTAGGTAGTCCAACCCCGCCTCCATCACTGATTGGCAGCTCAGTGGTGTGAGGGCGGAGCTATCTAGATCTCAGAATTCAGAGATCTCTTAGATCTGTGGCAGATAAAACAGTTTTTAATCAATACTGCAGCACCCAGTAAAGTAAGTGATACATCGCTGTAATCATGGTCTCTGCCTCTACATCATGCAGGTGGTTACAGATTCTCTTTAATAAATTTTAGTGTGATTAATATAACTCAACTAAAAATAGCAATAAAATACCGCAGTAATATACAACCATGATGAATGCAAGCAGAAAGAACTTCAATACTACTCCTTTTTGTAAGGTAATAACATTATTCCAGCCATTAATTCACTGAGAGAAAATCTAACAACGCTCAGTTTCCAGCCTATCGAGAAATTTCAAAAACACAAGTCTCTAAGTAAAAAGGATTATACATTCAGATAACTCCTACTCCTCCATTCTCATCAGTCAGACTGATGAGCAGAAATTGTCAAGAACTCGAAGTACGGCTCACTGCGCTTATATTTCGTGTCTGCTCTGAAGTTATCTATTACTTGCAGCCCACCCCCTTGGGGAACCTGAATATATATTTTATTCCATCTGCCCCAAACTCAGAATTCAGTACAAGAAATAAACTGCAACACAGGAGACAATGAGAAGCAATGAGCCAATGCATCGGGAAATAGTGAGATTCCAAGCTGCGGGAAAAGATTTTATGATAAAGGTAAATTATCATCATTATAGATGATGAGCCCAGATGGGGGCTGGAAAAAAAAGATTCCTGGAGCAGGCATTTATGAAGACTCTGAACTGACATGTTGTCATGTTAAAGGGAAGCTGTCACATCCTAGTTACTATGTAAACTGCCCTCATAGCGTTGATAGTGATGCAATGTACATCACTAACACACTTTTTTCATTATAATTGGTGCAACTATAATGAGTGTATAGCACTTTATATACTTATACCCTACCTGCTCATTCAGTCATAGGGGTGTGATCCTCACATTCCGTCATGGGTGGCGCCGCCCAGGTGTTTGAATTTTGCTCCCGGTGAGCGCTGAAGTTATGGGACGCTTGTGCAGTATGACACAGCTGACAGCAAAGCTTGTAGCGCTGGGAGCCGCGCATGCGCTGTGACGATTGGGGGTGAGGGGTACCACGCATACCAGGATTGGGGGTGAGGGGTACCACGCATACCATGATTGAGGGGTAAGGGGTACCACGCATACCAGGATTGGGGGGTGAGGGGTGCCACGCATACCGGGATTGGGGGTGAGGGGTGCCACGCATACCGGGATTGGGAATGAGGGATGGGGTGCCATGCATACCAGGATGAGGGATACCATACACACCAGGATAGGGATGGGGTACCATGCATACCAGGATGAGGGATACCATACACACCAGGATAAGGATGAGGGGTGCCATGCATACCGGGATTGGGGATGAGGGGAGCCACACATACCGTGATGAGTGGTGACACGCACACCGGGATTGGGGGTGAGGGGTGCCACGCATACCGGGATTGGGAGTGAGGGATGGGGTGCCATGCATACCAGGATGAGGGATACCATACACACCAGGATAGGGGTGAGGGGTGCCACGCATACCAGGATTGGGGGTGAGGGGTGCCACGCATACCAGGATTGGGGGTGAGGGGTGCCACGCATACCGGGATTGGGGGTGAGGGGTGCCACGCATACCAGGATTGGGGGTGAGGGATGCCACGCATACCAGGATTGGGGGTGAGGGGGGCCACGCATACCAGGATTGGGGGTGAGGGATGCCACGCATACCAGGATTGGGGGTGAGGGATGCCACGCATACCAGGATTGGGGGTGAGGGGTGCCATGCATACCAGGATTGGGGGTGAGGGGTGCCACGCATACCAGGATTGGGGGTGAGGGATGCCACGCATACCAGGATTGGGGGTGAGGGGGGCCACGCATACCAGGATTGGATGGTGGGGACAGGATGGGGGCAGCACAAATACAAGGAGGGGGGCAGCACATACCAGCATGGGAGACCATATACCAATAAAAATGCTCGCCAACGGGTTCAATAGCTAGTAAGTATGTAAAGTGCTATACACTCATTATAGTTGCACCAATTATAATGAAAAAAGTGTTAGTGATGTAAATTGCATCACTACCAACGCTATAGGGGCAGTTTACATAGCAGCTAGGACGTTTCCCTTTAAGGAAATAGATGGCATTTAGATGAGTTTAATGATGCTTGGACACATCGCACAATATTGATCTGTGCTCTCCATTCATCTCCACCTTTTATCGCACAGCTGGGAAGTTAGAATGACAGGGGGCAATGCTCTTTCCAGGATTAATCTGTTTTTTTTTCTAGGCTTTAACATCAAAATGACACTGAAAAAAATCACATTGAGATATCTATTCTAAGGTGGGGGCATAGACCGAGGGTGGGGTAGAGGTGGGGGCATGAACCGGTAGTGGGGTGGAGGTGGGGGCATGGCCGGGGTGCGGGGTGGAGGTGGGGGCATGGACCGGGGGTGGGGTAGAGGTGGGGGCATGGACCGGGGGTGGGGTAGAGGTGGGGGCATGGACCGGGGGTGGGGTAGAGGTGGGGGCATGGACCGGTAGTGGGGTGGAGGTGGGGGCATGGCCGGGGTGCGGGGTGGAGGTGGGGGCATGGACCGGGGGTGGGGTAGAGGTGGGGGCATGGACCGGTAGTGGGGTGGAGGTGGGGGCATGGCCGGGGTGCGGGGTGGAGGTGGGGGCATGTACCGGAAGTGGGGTGGAGGTGGGGGCATGGCCGGGGTGCGGGGTGGAGGTGGGGGCATAGACCGAGGGTGGGGTAGAGGTGGGGGCATGGACCGGTAGTGGGGTGGAGGTGGGGGCATGGCCGGGGTGCGGGGTGGAGGTGGGGGCATGGACCGGGGGTGGGGTAGAGGTGGGGGCATGGACCGGTAGTGGGGTGGAGGTGGGGGCATGGCCGGGGTGCGGGGTGGAGGTGGGGGCATGGACCGGGGGTGGGGTAGAGGTGGGGGCATGGACCGGGGGTGGGGGCATGGACCGGGGGGTGGGGTAGAGGTGGGGCATGGACCGGGAGTGGGGTAGAGGTGGGGGCATGGACCAGGGGTGGGGCAGAGGTGGAGCATGGACCGGGGGTGGGGCAGAGGTGGGGCATGGACCGGGGGTGGGGCAGAGGTGGGGCATGGACCGGGGGTGGGGCAGAGGTAGGGCATGGACCGGGGGTGGGGCAGAGGTGGGGCATGGACCGGGGGTGGGGCAGAGAGGGGGCATGGACCGGGGGTGGGGCAGAGGTGGGGGCATGGACCGGGGGTGGGGCAGAGGGGGGGCATGGACCGGGGGTGGGGCAGAGGTGGGGCATGGACCGGGGGTGGGGCAGAGGTGGGGCATGGACCGGGGGTGGAGCTTGTGCCTTGAGCACTGTTAGCCGGGAGAGCTGTCACTGTGTGGTCAGTGTTGTGGCACCAGTCACCTGCCATCACCTTCCCCAGCAGCTCACCCATCACACCTGTCCCTGTGCTGTAGCTGCTCTGTGTCCGGCCGCAGCTGACAATCCTCTCCTGCTCCTCACAGACCTGTATAATGGAGCAGCTCTTCTGAGGGATAACGTCACCAGGCGGCAGAGCTTCCCACAGTGCGGAGCTCATTCACGGAGGCCGCAGCACAGTCCGCAGGTCACTACGAGGAGCCCGGTCCTGCAGGCTGAAGTGATGTAGTAGCGCAGCTACCGGGGGCAAAGACTGTGACCGCCCCGGGCCCCGCGCTCTGAGGGGCCACCCGGAGCTGAAAAGGTTAAACTGTGCGGCTTTGCCTCTATTGGGCCCTTTGAGCTGGGGGCCCCTCCGCAGGGTCACTGTATAGGCGACATCTGCAGATACACTTGAAAGCGATGGAGGACGAAACGTCACAGCTGACGCTCCCTCCCCCATCGTTCTATCTCAGCGTCTAACGTCTCAGCACGATGACGTCACTACGTAGCGTCCTCTACGCTGGGAGGTGCGACGCTTAGAACACAAGCTGCGGCGACCGCGGAGGAGAGGTGAGTATTGTATTTTATTTTTTTAGGACATTGTTGTGGCCATTAAATTACATTTAAGACTATGGGGCTGCATTATACTATATGGGAGTGCTTTATACAGAGCTATATAGAGGGTCTGAGAGGGGGGATATACTGCAGGATGGGACGGTATATAGATGAGAGGTGGGATATACTGCAGGATGGGACTGTATATAGATGAGAGGTGGGATATACTGCAGGATGGGACGGTATATAGATGAGAGGTGGGATATACTACAGGATGGGGCTGTATATAGATGAGAGGTGGGATATACTACAGGATGGGGCTGTATATAGGTGAGAGGTGGGATATACTGCAGGATGGGGCTGTATATAGGTGAGAGGTGAGATATACTGCAGGATGGGGCTGTATATAGGTGAGAGGTGGGATATACTACAGGATGGGGCTGTATATAGGTGAGAGGTGGGATATACTACAGGATGGGGCTGTATATAGGTGAGAGGTGGGATATACTGCAGGATGGGGCTGTATATAGGTGAGAGGTGGGATATACTCCAGGATGGGGCTGTATATAGGTGAGAGGTGGGATATACTGCAGGATGGGGCGGTATATAGGTGAGAGGTGGGATATACTGCAGGATGGGGCGGTATATAGGTGAGAGGTGGGATATACTGCAGGATGGGGCGGTATATAGGTGAGAGGGGGGATATACTGCAGGATGGGGCTGTATATAGGTGAGAGGTGGGATATACTGCAGGATGGGGCTGTAAATAGGTGAGAGGTGGGATATACTGCAGGATGGGGCTGTATATAGGTGAGAGGTGAGATATACTGCAGGATGGAACGGTATATAGGTGAGACGTGGGATATACTACAGGCTGGGGCTGTATATAGGTGAGAGGTGGGATATACTGCAGGATGGAGCTGTATATAAGTGAGAGGTGGGATATACTACAGGATGGGGCTGTATATAGGTGAGAGGTGGGATATACTGCAGGATGGGGCTGTATATAGGTGAGAGGTGGCATATACTACAGGATGGGGCTGTATATAGGTGAGAGGTGTGATATACTGCAGGATAGGGCTGTATATAGGTGAGAGGTGGGATATACTACAGGATGGGACGGTATATAGGTGAGAGGTGGGATATACTACAGGATGGGGCTGTATATAGGTGAGAGGTGGGATATACTGCAGGATGGGGCTGTATATAGGTGAGAGGTGGGATATACTGCAGGATGGGGCTGTATATAGGTGAGAGGTGGGATATACTACAGGATGGGGCTGTATATAGGTGAGAGGTGGGATATACTGCAGGATGGGGCTGTATATAGGTGAGAGGTGGGATATACTACAGGATGGGGCTGTATATAGGTGAGAGGTGGGATATACTACAGGATGGGGCTGTATATAGGTGGGAGGTGAGATATACTGCAGGATGGGGCTGTATCACTATTCTGCTGTTACATCGTGTCTTATCCTCCATTCACCTCCAGAGCTGCACTCACTATTCTGCTGTTACATCGTGTCTTATCCTCCAGTCACCTCCAGAGCTGCAGTCCCTATTCTGCTGTTAAATCAGGTCTTATCCTCCAGTCACCTCCAGAGCTGCACTCACTATTCTGCTGTTACATCGTGTCTTATCCTCCAGTCACCTCCAGAGCTGCACTCAATATTCTGCTGTTACATCGTGTCTTATCCTCCAGTCACCTCCAGAGCTGTAGTCACTATTTTGCTGTTACATCATGTCTTACACTCCAGCCACCTCCAGAGCTGCAGTCACTATTCTGCTGTTACATCATGTCTTATCCTGCAGTCACCTCCAGAGCTGCAGTCACTCTTCTGCTGTTACATTATGACCTATCTTCTAGTCACCTCCACAGCTGCAGTCATTATTCTGCTGTTACATCATGTCTTATCCTCCAGTCACCTCCAGAGCTGCAATCACTATTCTGCTGTTACATCATGTCCTATCTTCCAGTCACCTCCAGAGCTGCAGTCACTATTCTGGTGTTACATCAAGTCTTATCCTCCAGTCATTTCCAGAGCTGCAGTCACTATTCTGCTGTAATATCGTGTCTTATCCTCAAGAGCTGCACTCACTATTCTGCTGTTACATCATGTCTTATCCTCCAGTCTCCTCCAGAGCTGCAATCACTATTCTGTTGTTACATCGTGTCTTATCCTCCAGTCACCTCCCAAGCTGTAGTCACTATTCTGCCGTTACATCGTGTCTTATCCTCCTGTCACCTCCAGAGCTGCACTCACTCTTCTGCTGTTACATCGTGTCTTATCCTCCAGTCACCTCAAGAGCTGCAGTCACTATTCTGCTATTACATCGTGTCTTATCCTCCAGTCACCTCAAGAGCTGCAGTCAATATTCTGCTGTTACACCGTGTCTTGTCCTCCTGTCACCTCCAGAGCTGCACTCACTATTATGCTATTGCTTCATGTCTTATCCTCCAGTCACCTCCAGAGCTGCAGTCACTATTCTGCTGTTACATCGTGTCTTATCCTCCAGTAAACTCCAGAGCTGCAGTCACTATTCTGCTGTTACATCGTGTCTTATCCTACAGTCACCTCCAGAGCTGCAGTCACTATTCTGCTGTTACATCAGGTCTTATCCTCCACTCACCTCCAGAGCTGCACTCACTATTCTGCTGTTACATCGTGTCTTATCCTCCAGTCACCTCCAAAGCTGCACTCACCATTCTGCTGTTACACTGTGTCTTATCCTCTGGTCACCTCCAGAGCTGTAGTCACTATTCTGCTGTTAGATCATGTCTTATCCTCCAGCCACCTCCCGAGCTGCAGTCACTATTCTGCTGTAATATCGTGTCTTATCCTCCAGTGACCTCAAGAGCTGCACTCACTATTCTGCTGTTACATCGTGTCTTATCCTCCAGCCACCTCCAGAGCTGCACTCACTATTCTGCTGTTACATCGTGTCTTATCCTCCAGACACCTCCAGAGCTGCAGACACTATTCTGCTGTTACATCTTGTCTTATCCTCCAGTCACCTCCAGAGCTGCGTCTCTATTCTGCTGTTACATCAGGTATTATCCTCCAGTCACCTCCAGATCTGCACTCACTATTCTGCTGTTACATCGTGTCTTATCCTCCAGACACCTCCAGAGCTGCACTTACTATTCTGCTGTTACATCGTGTCTTATCCTCCAGTCACCTCAAGAGCTGCACTCACTATTATTTTGTTACATCGTATCTTATCCTCCAGACACCTCCAGAGCTGCAGACACTATTCTGCTGTTACATCGTGTCTTATCCTCCAGTCACCTCCAGAGCTGCGTCTCTATTCTGCTGTTACATCAGGTATTATCCTCCAGTCACCTCCAGAGCTGCAGTCACTAGTCTGCTGTTGCATCGTGTCTTATACTCCAGTCATCTCCAGAGCGCCAGTCTCTATTCTGCTGTTACATCGTGTCTTATCCTCCAGTCACCTCCAGAGCTGCAGTCACTATTCTGCTGTTACATCGTGTCTTATCCTCTGTTCAACTCCAGAGCTGCAGTCACTATTCTGCTGTTACATCGTGTCTTATCCTCCAGTCACCTCCAGAGCTGCAATCACTACTCTGCTGTTACATCGTGTCTTATCCTCCGTTCACCTCCAGATCTGCACTCACTATTCTGATGTTACATCGTGTCTTATTCTCCAGACACCTCCAGAGCTGCAGTCACTATTCTGCTGTTACATCGTGTCTTATCCTCCAGCCACCTCCAGAGCTGCACTCACTATTCTGCTGTTACATCGTGTCTTATACTCCAGACACCTCCAGAGCTGCAGACACTATTCTGCTGTTACATCGTGTCTTATCCTCCAGTCACCTCAAGAGCTGCACTCACTATTCTGCTGTTACATCGTGTCTTATCCTCCAGTCACCTCAAGAGCTGTAGTCTCTATTCTGCTGTTTCATAAGGTCTTATCCTCCAGCCACCTCCAGAGCTGCACTCACTATTCTGCTGTTACATCGTGTCTTATCCTCCAGACACCTCCAGAGCTGCAAACACTATTCTGCTGTTACATCGTGTCTTATCCTCCAGTCACCTCCAGAGCTGTGTCTCTATTCTGCTGTTACATCAGGTCTTATCCTCCAGTCACCTCCAGATCTGCACTCACTATTCTACTGTTACATCGTGTCTTATCCTCCAGACACCTCCAGAGCTGCACTCACTATTCTGCTGTTACATCGTGTCTTATCCTCCAGTCACCTCAAGAGCTGCAGTCACTATTCTGCTGTTACATCGTGTCTTATCCTCCGTTCACCTCCAGAGCTGCAGTCACTATTCTGCTGTTACATCGTATCTTATCCTCCATTCACCTCCAGAGCTGCAGTCACTATTCTGCTGTTACATCGTGTCTTATCCTCCAGTCACCTCCAGAGCTGCAGTCACTATTCTGCTGTTACATCGTGTCTTATCCTCCGTTCACCTCCAGAGCTGCACTCACTATTCTCCTGTTACATCGTGTCTTATCCTCCAGACACCTCCAGAGCTGCAGACACTATTCTGCTGTTACATCGTGTCTTATCCTCCGTTCACTTCCAGAGCTGCACTCACTATTCTGCTGTTACATCGTGTCTTATCCTTCAGTCACGTCAAGAGCTGAACTCACTATTATTTTGTTACATCGTATCTTATCCTCCAGTCACCTCCAGAGCTGCAGTCACTCTTCTGCTGTTACATCGTGTCTTATACTCCAGTCATCTCCAGAGCTGCAGTCTATATTCTGCTGTTACATCACGTCTTATCCTCCAGTCACCTCCATAGCTGCACTCACTATTCTGCTGTTACATCGTATCTTATCCTCCAGTCACCTCCAGAGCTGCAGTCACTATTCTGCTGTTGCATCATGTCATATCCTCCAGTCACCTCCAGAGCTGCACTCACTATTCTGCTGTTACATCACGTCTTATCCTCCAGTCACCTCCAGAGCTGCTCTCACTATTCTGCTGTTACATCATGTTTTATCCGCCAGTCACCTCCAGAGCTGCACTCACTATTCTGCTGTTACATTGTGTCTTATCCTCCAGTCACCTCCAGATCTGTAGTCACTATTCTGCTGTTACATCATGTCTTATCCTCCAGCCACCTCCAGAGCTGTAGTCTCTTTTCTGCTGTTACATCATTTCTTATCCTCCTGCCACCTCCAGAGCTGCAGTCACTATTCTGCTGTTTCATCGTGTCTTATCCTCCAGTCACCTCCTGAGCTGTAGTCACTATTCTGCTGTTTCATCGTGTCTTATCCTCCTGTCACCTCCAGAGCTGAAGTCACCATTCTGCTGTTACATCATGTCTTATCCTCCAGTCACCTCCAGAGCTACACTAACTATTCTGCTGTTGCATAGTGTATTATCCTCCAGTCACCTCCAGAGCTGCACTCACTATTCTGCTGTTACATCATGTCTTATCCTCCTGTCACCTCCAGAGCTGCAGTCACTATTCTGCTGTTACATCATCTATTATCCTCCAGCCACCTCCAGAGCTATAGTCACTATTCTACTGTTACATCGTGTATTATCCTCCAGTTACCTCCAGAGCTGAATTCACCATTCTGCTGTTACATCATGTCTTATCTTCCAGTCACCTCCAGAGCTGCAGTCACTATTCTGCTGTTACATCAGGTCTTATCCTCTAGTCACCTCCAGAGCTGCAATCATTATTCTTCTGTTACATCTTGTCTTATCCTCCTGTCACCTCCAGAGCTGCAATCACTATTTTACTGTTACATCCTGTCTTATCCTCCAATCACCTCCAGAGCTGCAGTCACTATTCTGCTGTTACATCATCTATATTCCGCCAGTCACCTCAAGAGCTGCACTCTCTATTCTGCTGTTACATCGTATCTTATCGTCCAGTCAACTCCAGAGCTGCACTCACTATTCTGCTGTCACATCAGGTCTTATCCTCCACTCACCTCCAGAGCTGCAGTCACTATTCTGCTGTTACATCATGTCTTATCCTCCAGTCACCTCTAGAGATGGACTCACTATTCTACTGTTACATCGTGTCTTATCCTCCAGTTACCTCCAGAGCTGAATTCACCATTCTGCTGTTACATCATGTCTTATCCTCCAGTCACCTACAGAGCTGCACTCACCATTCTGCTGTTAAATCATGTCTTATCTTCCACTCACCTCCAGAGCTGCAGTCACTATTCTGCTGTTACATCATGTCTTATCCTCCAGTCACCTCATGAGCTGCAGTCACTATTCTGCTGTTATATCATGTCTTATCCTCCAGTCACCTCATGAGCTGCAGTCACTATTCTGCTGTTACATCGTGTCTTGTCCTCCAGTCACTTCCAGAGCTGCACTCACTATTATGCTGTTACTTCATGTCTTATCCTCCAGTCACCTCCAGAGCTGCAGTCACTATTCTGCTGTTACATCAGGTCTTATCTTCCAGTCACCTCCAGAGCTGCAATCATTATTCTGCTGTTACATCGTGTCTTATCCTCCTGTCACCTCCAGAGCTGCAATCACTATTCCACTGTTACATCATGTCTTATCCTCCAGTCACTTCCAGAGCTGCACTCACTATTCTGCTGTTACATCATATCTTATCCTCCAGTCAACTCCAGAGCTGCACTCACTATTCTGCTGTTAAATCATGTCTTATCCTCCAGCCATCTCCAGAGCTGCACTCACTATTCTGCTGTTAAATCATGTCTTATCCTCCAGTCTCCTCCAGAGCTGCAGTCACTATTCTGCTGTTACATCAGGTCTTATCCTCCACTCACCTCCAGAGCTGCAGTCACTATTCTGCTGTTACATCGTGTCTTATCCTCCAGTCACCTCAAGAGCTGCAGTCACTATTCTGCTGTTACATCATGTCTTATCCTCCAGTCACCTCATGAGCTGCAGTCACTATTCTGCTGTTACATCGTGTCTTGTCCTCAAGTCACCTCCAGAGCTGCACTCACTATTATGCTGTTACTTCATGTCTTATCCTCCAGTCACCTCCAGAGCTGCACTCACTATTCTGCTGTTACATCGTGTCTTATCCTCCGTTCACCTCCAGAGCTGCACTCACTATTCTGCTGTTACATCGTGTCTTATCCTCCAGACACCTCCAGAGCTGCAGTCACTATTCTGCTGTTACATCGTGTCTTATCCTTCAGTCACATCAAGAGCTGCACTCACTATTATTTTGTTACATCGTATCTTATCCTACAGTCACCTCCAGTGCTGCAGTCACTATTCTGCTGTTACATCGTATCTTATACTCCAGTCATCTCCAGAGCTGCAGTCTATATTCTGCTGTTACATCACGTCTTATCCTCCAGTCACCTCCATAGCTGCACTCACTATTCTGCTGTTACATCGTATCTTATCCTCCAGTCACCTCCAGAGCTGCAGTCACTATTCTGCTGTTACATCACGTCATATCCTCCAGTCACCTCCAGAGCTGCACTCACTATTCTGCTGTTACATCATGTTTTATCCTCCAGTCACCTCCAGAGCTGCACTCACTATTCTGCTGTTACATCACGTCTTATCCGCCAGTCACCTCCAGAGCTGCAGTCACTATTCTGCTGTTACATCGTGTCTTATCGTCCAGTCACCTCCAGAGCTGCGTCACTATTCTGCTGTTACATCAGGTCTTATCCTCCAGTCACCCCCAGATCTGCACTCACTATTCTGCTGTTACATCAGGTCTTATCCTCCAGTCACCTCCAGATGTGCACTCACTATTCTGCTGTTACATCGCCTCTTATCCTCCAGTCACCTCCAGAGCTGCACTCATCATTCTGCTGTTACATTGTGTCTTATCCTCCAGTCACCTCCAGAGCTGTAGTCACTATTCTGCTGTTACATCATTTCTTATCCTCCAGCCACCTCCAGAGCTGCAGTCACTATTCTGCTGTTTCATCGTGTCTTATCCCCCTGACACCTCCAGAGCTGTAGTCACTATTCTGCTGTTACATCGTGTCTTATCCTCCAGTCACCTCCTGAGCTGTAGTCACCATTCTGCTGTTACATCATGTCTTATCCTCCTGTCACCTCCAGAGCTGCACTCACTATTCTTCTGTTACATCATTTCTTATCCCCCAGTCACCTCCAGAGCTGCAGTCACTATTCTGCTGTTACATCGTGTATTATCCTCCAGCCACCTCCAGAGCTACAGTCACTATTCTACTGTTACATCGTGTATTATCCTCCAGTTACCTCCAGAGCTGAATTCACCATTCTGCTGTTACATCATGTCTTATCATCTAGTCACCTCCAGAGCGGCAATCATTATTCTGCTGTTACATCGTGTCTTATCCTCCTGTCACCTCCAGAGCTGCAGTCACTATTCTGCTGTTACATCATCTATATTCCTCCAGTCACCTCAAGAGCTGCACTCTCTATTCTGCTGTTACATCGTATCTTATTGTCCAGTCAACTCCAGAGCTCTACTCACTATTCTGCTGTTACTTCATGTCTTATCCTTCAGTCACCTCCAGAGCTGCAGTCACTGTTCTGCTGTTACATCATGTCATATCCTCCAGCCACCTCCAGAGCTGCACTCACTATTCTGCTATTACATCATGTCTTATCCTCCAGTCACCTCCAGAGTTGCAGTCACTATTCTGCTGTTACATCATGTCTTATCCTCCAGTCACTTCCTGAAGTGCAGTCACTATTCTGCTGTTACATCGTGTCTTATCCTCCAGTCACCTCCAGAGCTGCGTCACTATTCTGCTGTTACATCAGGTCTTATCCTCCAGTCACCTCCAGATCTGCACTCACTATTCTGCTGTTACATCAGGTCTTATCCTCCAGTCACCTCCAGATGTGCACTCACTATTCTGCTGTTACATCGCCTCTTATCCTCCAGTCACCTCCAGAGCTGCACTCTTCATTCTGCTGTTACATTGTGTCTTATCCTCCAGTCACCTCCAGAGCTGTAGTCACTATTCTGCTGTTACATCATGTCTTATCCTCCAGCCACCTCCAGAGCTGTAGTCTCTTTTCTGCTGTTACATCATTTCTTATCCTCCAGCCACCTCCAGAGCTGCAGTCACTATTCTGCTGTTTCATCGTGTCTTATCCCCCTGACACCTCCTGAGCTGTAGTCACTATTCTGCTGTTTCATCGTGTCTTATCCTCCTGTCACCTCCAGAGCTGAAGTCACCATTCTGCTGTTACATCATGTCTTATCCCCCAGTCACCTCCAGAGCTGCAGTCACTATTCTGCTGTTACATCATCTATTATCCTCCAACCACCTCCAGAGCTACAGTCACTATTCTACTGTTACATCGTGTATTATCCTCCAGTCACCTCCAGAACGGCAATCATTATTCTGCTGTTACATCGTGTCTTATCCTCCTGTCACCTCCAGAGCTGCAGTCACTATTCTACTGTTACATCCTGTCTTATCCTCCAGTCACCTCCAGAGCTGCAGTCACTATTCTGCTGTTACATCATCTATATTCCTCCAGTCACCTCAAGAGCTGCACTCTCTATTCTGCTGTTACATCGTATCTTTTCGTCCAGTCAACTCCAGAGCTGCACTCACTATTCTGCTGTTACTTCATGTCTTATCCTTCAGTCACCTCCAGAGCTGCAGTCACTGTTCTGCTGTTACATCATGTCTTATCCTCCAGCCACCTCCAGAGCTGCACTCACTATTCTGCTATTACATCATGTCTTATCCTCCAGTCACCTCCAGAGCTGCAGTCACTATTCTGCCGTTACATGGTGTCTTATCCTCCAGCCACCTCCAGAGCTGCAGTCACTATTCTGCTGTCACATCAGGTCTTATCCTCCACTCACCTCCAGAGCTGCAGTCACTATTCTGCTGTTACATCATGTCTTATCCTCTAGTCACCTCCAGAGCTGCTGTCACTATTCTGCTGTTACATCAGGTCTTATCCTCCATTCACCTCCAGAGATGCACTCACTATTCTCTGTTACATGGTGTCTTATCCTCCAGCCACCTCCAGAGCTGCAATCACTATTCCACTGTTACATCATGTCTTATCCTCCAGTCACCTCCAGAGCTGCACTCACTATTCTGCTGTTACATCGTATCTTATCCTCCAGTCAACTCCAGAGCTGCACTCACTATTCTGCTGTTACATCATGTCTTATCCTCCAGCCACCTTCAGAGCTGCAGTCACTATTCTGCTGTTACATCGTGTCTTGTCCTCCAGTCATCTCCAGAGCTGCAGTCACTATTCTGCTGTTACATCATGTCTTATCCTCCAGTCACCTCCAGAGCTGCACTCACTATTCTGCTGTTACATCGTGTCCTATCCTCCAGTCACCTCCAGAGCTGCAGTCACTATTCTGCTGTTACAGGGTGTCTTATCCTCCAGCCACCTCCAGAGCTGCAGTCACTATTCTGCTGTTACATCAGGTCTTATCCTCCACTCACCTCCAGAGCTGCAGTCACTATTCTGCTGTTACATCATGTGTTATCCTCCAGTCACCTCCAGAGCTGCTGCCACTATTCTGCTGTTACATCAGGTCTTATCCTCCATTCACCTCCAGAGATGCACTAACTATTCTACTGTTACATCGTGTCTTATCCTCCAGTTACCTCCAGAGCTGAATTCACCATTCTGCTGTTACATCATGTCTTATCCTCCAGTCACGTACAGAGCTGCACTCACCATTCTGCTGTTAAATCATGTCTTATCTTCCAGTCACCTCCAGAGCTGCAGTCACTATTCTGCTCTTACATCAGGTCTTATCCTCCAGTCACCTCCAGAGCTGCAATCATTATTCTGCTGTTACATCGTGTCTTATCCTCCTGTCACCTCCAGAGCTGCAATCACTATTCCACTGTTACATCATGTCTTATCCTCCAGTCACCTCCAGAGCTGCACTCACTATTCTGCTTTTACATCATGTCTTATCCTCCAGTCACCTCCAGAGCTGCACTCACTATTCTGCTGTTACATCGTATCTTATCCTCCAGTCAACTCCAGAGCTGCAGTCACTATTCTGCTGTTAAATAATGTCTTATCCTCCAGCCACCTCCAGAGCTGCACTCACTATTCTGCTGTTACATCATGTCTTATCCTCCAGTCTCCTCCAGAGCTGCAGTCACTATTCTGCCGTTACATCGTGTCTTATCCTCCAGTCACCTCCAGAGCTGCAGTCACTATTCTGCTGTTATATCGTGTCTTATCCTCCAGCGACCTCCAGAGCTGCAGTCACTATTCTGCTGTTACATCAGGTCTTATCCTCCACTCACCTCCAGAGCTGCAGTCACTATTCTGATGTTACATCAGGTCTTATCCTCCAGTCACCTCCAGAGCTGCTGTCACTATTCTGTTGTTACATCAGGTCTTATCCTCCGTTCACCTCCAGAGATGCACTCACTATTCTGCTGTTACATCAGGTCTTATCCTCCACTCACCTCCAGAGCTGCAGTCACTATTCTGATGTTACATCAGGTCTTATCCTCCAGTCACCTCCAGAGCTGCTGTCACTATTCTGCTGTTACATCTTGTCTTATCCTCCAGTCACCTCCAGAGCTGCAGTCACTATTCTGCTGTTACGTCGTGTCTTATCCTCCAGTCACCTCATGAGCTGCAGTCACTATTCTGCTGTTACATTGTGTCTTGTCCTCCAGTCACCTCCAGAGCTGCACTCACTATTCTGATGTTACATCGTGTCTTATCCTCCACTCATCTCCAGAGATGCAATCACTATTCCACTGTTACATCATGTCTTATCCTCCAGTCACCTCCAGAGCTGCACTCACTATTCTGCTTTTACATCATGTCTTATCCTCCAGTCACCTCCAGAGCTGCACTCACTATTCTGCTGTTACATCGTATCTTATCCTCCAGTCAACTCCAGAGCTGCAGTCACTATTCTGCTGTTAAATAATGTCTTATCCTCCAGCCACCTCCAGAGCTGCACTCACTATTCTGCTGTTACATCATGTCTTATCCTCCAGTCTCCTCCAGAGCTGCAGTCACTATTCTGCCGTTACATCGTGTCTTATCCTCCAGTCACCTCCAGAGCTGCAGTCACTATTCTGCTGTTATATCGTGTCTTATCCTCCAGCGACCTCCAGAGCTGCAGTCACTATTCTGCTGTTACATCAGGTCTTATCCTCCACTCACCTCCAGAGCTGCAGTCACTATTCTGATGTTACATCAGGTCTTATCCTCCAGTCACCTCCAGAGCTGCTGTCACTATTCTGTTGTTACATCAGGTCTTATCCTCCGTTCACCTCCAGAGATGCACTCACTATTCTGCTGTTACATCAGGTCTTATCCTCCACTCACCTCCAGAGCTGCAGTCACTATTCTGATGTTACATCAGGTCTTATCCTCCAGTCACCTCCAGAGCTGCTGTCACTATTCTGCTGTTACATCTTGTCTTATCCTCCAGTCACCTCCAGAGCTGCAGTCACTATTCTGCTGTTACGTCGTGTCTTATCCTCCAGTCACCTCATGAGCTGCAGTCACTATTCTGCTGTTACATTGTGTCTTGTCCTCCAGTCACCTCCAGAGCTGCACTCACTATTCTGATGTTACATCGTGTCTTATCCTCCACTCATCTCCAGAGATGCACTCACTATTCTGCTGTTACATCATGTCTTATCCTCCAGTCACCTCCAGAGCTGCACTCACTATTCTGCTGTTACATCGTGTCCTATCCTCCAGTCACCTCCAGAGCTGCAGTCACTATTCTGCTGTTACATGGTGTCTTATCCTCCAGCCACCTCCAGAGCTGCAGTCAGTATTCAGCTGTTACATCAGGTCTTATCCTCCACTCACCTCCAGAGCTGCAGTCACTATTCTGCTGTTACATCATGTCTTATCCTCCAGTCACCTCCAGAGCTGCTGTCACTATTCTGCTGTTACATCAGGTCTTATCCTCCATTCACCTCCAGAGATGCACTCACTATTCTACTGTTAAATCGTGTCTTATCCTCCAGTTACCTCCAGAGCTGAATTCACCATTCTGCTGTTACATCGTGTCTTATCCTCCAGTCACCTACAGAGCTGCACTCACCATTCTGCTGTTAAGTCATGTCTTATCTTCCAGTCACCTGCAGAGCTGCAGTCACTATTCTGCTGTTACATCAGGTCTTATCCTCCAGTCACCTCCAGAGCTGCAATCATTATTCTGCTGTTACATCGTGTCTTATCCTCCTGTCACCTCCAGAGCTGCAGTCACTATTCTGCCGTTACATCGTGTCTTATCCTCCAGTCACCTCCAGAGCTGCAGTCACTATTCTGCTGTTATATCGTGTCTTATCCTCCAGCGACCTCCAGAGCTGCAGTCACTATTCTGCTGTTACATCAGGTCTTATCCTCCAGTCACCTCCAGAGCTGCAGTCACTATTCTGATGTTACATCAGGTCTTATCCTCCAGTCACCTCCAGAGCTGCTGTCACTATTCTGTTGTTACATCAGGTCTTATCCTCCGTTCACCTCCAGAGATGCACTCACTATTCTGCTGTTACATCTTGTCTTATCCTCCAGTCACCTCCAGAGCTGCAGTCACTCTTCTGCTGTTACATCGTGTCTTATCCTCCAGTCACCTTAAGAGCTGCAGTCACTATTCTGCTGTTACATCATGTCTTATCCTCCAGTCACCTCATGAGCTGCAGTCACTATTCTGCTGTTACATCGTGTCTTGTCCTCCAGTCACCTCCAGAGCTGCACTCACTATTATGCTGTTACTTCATGTCTTATCCTCCACTCATCTCCAGAGCTGCAGTCACTATTCTGCTGTTACATCATGTCTTATCCTCCAGTCACCTCCAGAGCTGCACTCACTATTCTGCTGTTACATCGTGTCCTATCCTCCAGTCACCTCCAGAGCTGCAGTCACTATTCTGCTGTTACATCATGTCTTATCCTCCAGTCACCTCCAGAGCTGCCGTCACTATTCTGTTGTTACATCGTTTCTTATCCTCCATTCACCTCCAGAGATGCAATCACTGTTCTGCTGTTACATGGTGTCTTATCCTCCAGTCACCTCCAGAGCTGCAGTCACTATTCTGCTGTTACATCGTGTCTTGTCCTCCAGTCACCTCCAGAGCTGCACTCACTATTATGCTGTTACTTCATGTCTTATCCTCCAGTCACCTCAAGAGCTGCACTCACTTTTCTGCTGTTACATTGTGTCTTATCCTCCAGTCACCTCCAGAGCTGCACTCACTATTCTGCTGTTACATCGTGTCTTATACTCCAGTTACCTCCAGAGCTGCTGTCACTATTCTGCTGTTACATCATGTCTTATCCTCCAGTCACCTCCAGAGCTGCACTCACTATTCTGCTGTTACATCATGTCTTATCCTCCAGTCACCTCCAGAGCTGCAGTCACTATTGTGCTGTTACATCATCTATTATCCTCCTGCTACCTCCAGAGCTACAGTCACTATTCTACTGTTACATCGTGTATTATCCTCCAGAGCTGAATTCACCATTCTGCTGTTACATCATGTCTTATCCTCCAGTCACGTACAGAGCTGCACTCACCATTCTGCTGTTAAATCATGTCTTATCTTCCAGTCACCTCCAGAGCTGCAGTCACTATTCTGCTCTTACATCAGGTCTTATCCTCCAGTCACCTCCAGAGCTGCAATCATTATTCTGCTGTTACATCGTGTCTTATCCTCCTGTCACCTCCAGAGCTGCAATCACTATTCCACTGTTACATCATGTCTTATCCTCCAGTCACCTCCAGAGCTGCACTCACTATTCTGCTTTTACATCATGTCTTATCCTCCAGTCACCTCCAGAGCTGCACTCACTATTCTGCTGTTACATCGTATCTTATCCTCCAGTCAACTCCAGAGCTGCAGTCACTATTCTGCTGTTAAATAATGTCTTATCCTCCAGCCACCTCCAGAGCTGCACTCACTATTCTGCTGTTACATCATGTCTTATCCTCCAGTCTCCTCCAGAGCTGCAGTCACTATTCTGCCGTTACATCGTGTCTTATCCTCCAGTCACCTCCAGAGCTGCAGTCACTATTCTGCTGTTATATCGTGTCTTATCCTCCAGCGACCTCCAGAGCTGCAGTCACTATTCTGCTGTTACATCAGGTCTTATCCTCCACTCACCTCCAGAGCTGCAGTCACTATTCTGATGTTACATCAGGTCTTATCCTCCAGTCACCTCCAGAGCTGCTGTCACTATTCTGTTGTTACATCAGGTCTTATCCTCCGTTCACCTCCAGAGATGCACTCACTATTCTGCTGTTACATCAGGTCTTATCCTCCACTCACCTCCAGAGCTGCAGTCACTATTCTGATGTTACATCAGGTCTTATCCTCCTGTCACCTCCAGAGCTGCACTCACTATTCTGCTGTTACATCGTGTCCTATCCTCCAGTCACCTCCAGAGCTGCAGTCACTATTCTGCTGTTACAGGGTGTCTTATCCTCCAGTCACCTCATGAGCTGCAGTCACTATTCTGCTGTTACATTGTGTCTTGTCCTCCAGTCACCTCCAGAGCTGCACTCACTATTCTGATGTTACATCGTGTCTTATCCTCCACTCATCTCCAGAGATGCAATCACTATTCCACTGTTACATCATGTCTTATCCTCCAGTCACCTCCAGAGCTGCACTCACTATTCTGCTTTTACATCATGTCTTATCCTCCAGTCACCTCCAGAGCTGCACTCACTATTCTGCTGTTACATCGTATCTTATCCTCCAGTCAACTCCAGAGCTGCAGTCACTATTCTGCTGTTAAATAATGTCTTATCCTCCAGCCACCTCCAGAGCTGCACTCACTATTCTGCTGTTACATCATGTCTTATCCTCCAGTCTCCTCCAGAGCTGCAGTCACTATTCTGCCGTTACATCGTGTCTTATCCTCCAGTCACCTCCAGAGCTGCAGTCACTATTCTGCTGTTATATCGTGTCTTATCCTCCAGCGACCTCCAGAGCTGCAGTCACTATTCTGCTGTTACATCAGGTCTTATCCTCCACTCACCTCCAGAGCTGCAGTCACTATTCTGATGTTACATCAGGTCTTATCCTCCAGTCACCTCCAGAGCTGCTGTCACTATTCTGTTGTTACATCAGGTCTTATCCTCCGTTCACCTCCAGAGATGCAGTCACTATTCTGCTGTTACATCAGGTCTTATCCTCCACTCACCTCCAGAGCTGCAGTCACTATTCTGATGTTACATCAGGTCTTATCCTCCAGTCACCTCCAGAGCTGCTGTCACTATTCTGCTGTTACATCTTGTCTTATCCTCCAGTCACCTCCAGAGCTGCAGTCACTATTCTGCTGTTACGTCGTGTCTTATCCTCCAGTCACCTCATGAGCTGCAGTCACTATTCTGCTGTTACATTGTGTCTTGTCCTCCAGTCACCTCCAGAGCTGCACTCGCTATTCTGATGTTACATCGTGTCTTATCCTCCACTCATCTCCAGAGATGCACTCACTATTCTGCTGTTACATCATGTCTTATCCTCCAGTCACCTCCAGAGCTGCACTCACTATTCTGCTGTTACATCGTGTCCTATCCTCCAGTCACCTCCAGAGCTGCAGTCACTATTCTGCTGTTACATGGTGTCTTATCCTCCAGCCACCTCCAGAGCTGCAGTCAGTATTCAGCTGTTACATCAGGTCTTATCCTCCACTCACCTCCAGAGCTGCAGTCACTATTCTGCTGTTACATCATGTCTTATCCTCCAGTCACCTCCAGAGCTGCTGTCACTATTCTGCTGTTACATCAGGTCTTATCCTCCATTCACCTCCAGAGATGCACTCACTATTCTACTGTTAAATCGTGTCTTATCCTCCAGTTACCTCCAGAGCTGAATTCACCATTCTGCTGTTACATCGTGTCTTATCCTCCAGTCACCTACAGAGCTGCACTCACCATTCTGCTGTTAAGTCATGTCTTATCTTCCAGTCACCTGCAGAGCTGCAGTCACTATTCTGCTGTTACATCAGGTCTTATCCTCCAGTCACCTCCAGAGCTGCAGTCACTATTCTGCCGTTACATCGTGTCTTATCCTCCAGTCACCTCCAGAGCTGCAGTCACTATTCTGCTGTTATATCGTGTCTTATCCTCCAGCGACCTCCAGAGCTGCAGTCACTATTCTGCTGTTACATCAGGTCTTATCCTCCAGTCACCTCCAGAGCTGCAGTCACTATTCTGATGTTACATCAGGTCTTATCCTCCAGTCACCTCCAGAGCTGCTGTCACTATTCTGTTGTTACATCAGGTCTTATCCTCCGTTCACCTCCAGAGATGCACTCACTATTCTGCTGTTACATCTTGTCTTATCCTCCAGTCACCTCCAGAGCTGCAGTCACTCTTCTGCTGTTACATCGTGTCTTATCCTCCAGTCACCTTAAGAGCTGCAGTCACTATTCTGCTGTTACATCATGTCTTATCCTCCAGTCACCTCATGAGCTGCAGTCACTATTCTGCTGTTACATCGTGTCTTGTCCTCCAGTCACCTCCAGAGCTGCACTCACTATTATGCTGTTACTTCATGTCTTATCCTCCACTCATCTCCAGAGCTGCAGTCACTATTCTGCTGTTACATCATGTCTTATCCTCCAGTCACCTCCAGAGCTGCACTCACTATTCTGCTGTTACATCGTGTCCTATCCTCCAGTCACCTCCAGAGCTGCAGTCACTATTCTGCTGTTACATCATGTCTTATCCTCCAGTCACCTCCAGAGCTGCCGTCACTATTCTGTTGTTACATCGTTTCTTATCCTCCATTCACCTCCAGAGATGCAATCACTGTTCTGCTGTTACATGGTGTCTTATCCTCCAGTCACCTCCAGAGCTGCAGTCACTATTCTGCTGTTACATCGTGTCTTGTCCTCCAGTCACCTCCAGAGCTGCACTCACTATTATGCTGTTACTTCATGTCTTATCCTCCAGTCACCTCAAGAGCTGCACTCACTTTTCTGCTGTTACATTGTGTCTTATCCTCCAGTCACCTCCAGAGCTGCACTCACTATTCTGCTGTTACATCGTGTCTTATACTCCAGTTACCTCCAGAGCTGCTGTCACTATTCTGCTGTTACATCATGTCTTATCCTCCAGTCACCTCCAGAGCTGCACTCACTATTCTGCTGTTACATCATGTCTTATCCTCCAGTCACCTCCAGAGCTGCAGTCACTATTGTGCTGTTACATCATCTATTATCCTCCTGCTACCTCCAGAGCTACAGTCACTATTCTACTGTTACATCGTGTATTATCCTCCAGAGCTGAATTCACTATTTTGCTGTTACATCATGTTTTATCTTCCTGTCACCTCCAGAGCTGCAGTCACTATTCTGCTGTTACATCAGGTCTTATCCTCCTGTCACCTCCAGAGCTGCAATCACTATTCTACTGTTACATCATCTATATTCCTCCAATCACCTCAAGAGCTGCACTCTCTATTCTGCTGTTATTTCATGTCTTATCCTTCAGTCACCTCCAGAGCTGCAGTCACTGTTCTGCTATTACATCATGTCTTATCCTCCAGCCACCTCCAGTGCTGCACTCACTATTCTGCGGTTATTTCATGTCTTATCCTTCAGTCACCTCCAGTGCTGCAGTCACTGTTCTGCTGTTACATCTTGTCTTATCCTCCAGTCACCTCCAGAGCTGCAGTCACTATTCTGCTGTTACATCGTGTCTTATCCTCCAGCCACCTCCAGAGCTGCAGTCACTATTCTGCTGTTACATCAGATCTTATCGTCCACTCACCTCCAGAGCTGCACTCACTATTCTGCTGTTACATCATGTCTTATCCTCCAGTCACCTCCAGAGCTGCTGTCACTATTCTGCTGTTACATCAGGTCTTATCCTCCATTCACCTCCAGAGATGCACTCACTATTCTACTGTTACATCGTGTCTTATCCTCCAGTTACCTCCAGAGCTGAATTCACCATTCTGCTGTTACATCATGTCTTATCCTCCAGTCACCTACAGAGCTGCAGTCACTATTCTGCTGTTACATCATCTATTATCCTCCAACCACCTCCAGAGCTACAGTCACTATTCTACTGTTACATCGTGTATTATCCTCCAGTCATCTCCAGAGCGACAATCATTATTCTGCTGTTACATCGTGTCTTATCCTCCTGTCACCTCCAGAGCTGCAGTCACTATTCTACTGTTACATCCTGTCTTATCCTCCAGTCACCTCCAGAGCTGCAGTCACTATTCTGCTGTTACATCATCTATATTCCTCCAGTCACCTCAAGAGCTGCACTCTCTATTCTGCTGTTACATCGTATCTTTTCGTCCAGTCAACTCCAGAGCTGCACTCACTATTCTGCTGTTACTTCATGTCTTATCCTCCAGCCACCTCCAGAGCTGCACTCACTATTCTGCTATTACATCATGTCTTATCCTCCAGTCACCTCCAGAGCTGCAGTCACTATTCTGCCGTTACATCGTGTCTTATCCTCCAGTCACCTCCAGAAGTGCAGTCACTATTCTGCTGTTACATGGTGTCTTATCCTCCAGCCACCTCCAGAGCTGCAGTCACTATTCTGCTGTCACATCAGGTCTTATCCTCCACTCACCTCCAGAGCTGCAGTCACTATTCTGCTGTTACATCATGTCTTATCCTCCAGTCACCTCCAGAGCTGCTGTCACTATTCTGCTGTTACATCAGGTCTTATCCTCCATTCACCTCCAGAGATGCACTCACTATTCTCTGTTACATGGTGTCTTATCCTCCAGCCACCTCCAGAGCTGCAATCATTATTCTGCTGTTACATCGTGTCTTATCCTCCTGTCACCTCCAGAGCTGCAATCACTATTCCACTGTTACATCATGTCTTATCCTCCAGTCACCTCCAGAGCTGCACTCACTATTCTGCTGTTACATCGTATCTTATCCTCCAGTCAACTCCAGAGCTGCACTCACTATTCTGCTGTTACATCATGTCTTATCCTCCAGCCACCTTCAGAGCTGCAGTCACTATTCTGCTGTTACATCGTGTCTTGTCCTCCAGTCATCTCCAGAGCTGCAGTCACTATTCTGCTGTTACATCATGTCTTATCCTCCAGTCACCTCTAGAGCTGCACTCACTATTCTGCTGTTACATCGTGTCCTATCCTCCAGTCACCTCCAGAGCTGCAGTCACTATTCTGCTGTTACAGGGTGTCTTATCCTCCAGCCACCTCCAGAGCTGCAGTCACTATTCTGCTGTTAGATCAGGTCTTATCCTCCACTCACCTCCAGAGCTGTAGTCACTATTCTGCTGTTACATCATGTGTTATCCTCCAGTCACCTCCAGAGCTGCTGCCACTATTCTGCTGTTACATCAGGTCTTATCCTCCATTCACCTCCAGAGATGCACTAACTATTCTACTGTTACATCGTGTCTTATCCTCCAGTTACCTCCAGAGCTGAATTCACCATTCTGCTGTTACATCATGTCTTATCCTCCAGTCACGTACAGAGCTGCACTCACCATTCTGCTGTTAAATCATGTCTTATCTTCCAGTCACCTCCAGAGCTGCAGTCACTATTCTGCTCTTACATCAGGTCTTATCCTCCAGTCACCTCCAGAGCTGCAATCATTATTCTGCTGTTACATCGTGTCTTATCCTCCTGTCACCTCCAGAGCTGCAATCACTATTCCACTGTTACATCATGTCTTATCCTCCAGTCACCTCCAGAGCTGCACTCACTATTCTGCTGTTACATCATGTCTTATCCTCCAGTCACCTCCAGAGCTGCACTCACTATTCTGCTGTTACATCGTATCTTATCCTCCAGTCTCCTCCAGAGCTGCAGTCACTATTCTGCCGTTACATCGTGTCTTATCCTCCAGTCACCTCCAGAGCTGCAGTCACTATTCTGCTGTTATATCGTGTCTTATCCTCCAGCGACCTCCAGAGCTGCAGTCACTATTCTGCTGTTACATCAGGTCTTATCCTCCACTCACCTCCAGAGCTGCAGTCACTATTCTGATGTTACATCAGGTCTTATCCTCCAGTCACCTCCAGAGCTGCTGTCACTATTCTGCTGTTACATCTTGTCTTATCCTCCAGTCACCTCCAGAGCTGCAGTCACTATTCTGCTGTTACGTCGTGTCTTATCCTCCAGTCACCTCATGAGCTGCAGTCACTATTCTGCTGTTACATTGTGTCTTGTCCTCCAGTCACCTCCAGAGCTGCACTCACTATTCTGATGTTACATCGTGTCTTATCCTCCACTCATCTCCAGAGATGCACTCACTATTCTGCTGTTACATCATGTCTTATCCTCCAGTCACCTCCAGAGCTGCACTCACTATTCTGCTGTTACATCGTGTCCTATCCTCCAGTCACCTCCAGAGCTGCAGTCACTATTCTGCTGTTACATGGTGTCTTATCCTCCAGCCACCTCCAGAGCTGCAGTCACTATTCTGCTGTTACATCAGGTCTTATCCTCCACTCACCTCCAGAGCTGCAGTCACTATTCTGCTGTTACATCATGTCTTATCCTCCAGTCACCTCCAGAGCTGCTGTCACTATTCTGCTGTTACATCAGGTCTTATCCTCCAGTCACCTCCAGAGCTGAATTCACCATTCTGCTGTTACATCGTGTCTTATCCTCCACTCATCTCCAGAGATGCAATCACTATTCCACTGTTACATCATGTCTTATCCTCCAGTCACCTCCAGAGCTGCACTCACTATTCTGCTTTTACATCATGTCTTATCCTCCAGTCACCTCCAGAGCTGCACTCACTATTCTGCTGTTACATCGTATCTTATCCTCCAGTCAACTCCAGAGCTGCAGTCACTATTCTGCTGTTAAATAATGTCTTATCCTCCAGCCACCTCCAGAGCTGCACTCACTATTCTGCTGTTACATCATGTCTTATCCTCCAGTCTCCTCCAGAGCTGCAGTCACTATTCTGCCGTTACATCGTGTCTTATCCTCCAGTCACCTCCAGAGCTGCAGTCACTATTCTGCTGTTATATCGTGTCTTATCCTCCAGCGACCTCCAGAGCTGCAGTCACTATTCTGCTGTTACATCAGGTCTTATCCTCCACTCACCTCCAGAGCTGCAGTCACTATTCTGATGTTACATCAGGTCTTATCCTCCAGTCACCTCCAGAGCTGCTGTCACTATTCTGTTGTTACATCAGGTCTTATCCTCCGTTCACCTCCAGAGATGCAGTCACTATTCTACTGTTACATCAGGTCTTATCCTCCACTCACCTCCAGAGCTGCAGTCACTATTCTGATGTTACATCAGGTCTTATCCTCCAGTCACCTCCAGAGCTGCTGTCACTATTCTGCTGTTACATCTTGTCTTATCCTCCAGTCACCTCCAGAGCTGCAGTCACTATTCTGCTGTTACGTCGTGTCTTATCCTCCAGTCACCTCATGAGCTGCAGTCACTATTCTGCTGTTACATTGTGTCTTGTCCTCCAGTCACCTCCAGAGCTGCACTCACTATTCTGATGTTACATCGTGTCTTATCCTCCACTCATCTCCAGAGATGCACTCACTATTCTGCTGTTACATCATGTCTTATCCTCCAGTCACCTCCAGAGCTGCACTCACTATTCTGCTGTTACATCGTGTCCTATCCTCCAGTCACCTCCAGATCTGCAGTCACTATTCTGCTGTTACATGGTGTCTTATCCTCCAGCCACCTCCAGAGCTGCAGTCAGTATTCAGCTGTTACATCAGGTCTTATCCTCCACTCACCTCCAGAGCTGCAGTCACTATTCTGCTGTTACATCATGTCTTATCCTCCAGTCACCTCCAGAGCTGCTGTCACTATTCTGCTGTTACATCAGGTCTTATCCTCCATTCACCTCCAGAGATGCACTCACTATTCTACTGTTAAATCGTGTCTTATCCTCCAGTTACCTCCAGAGCTGAATTCACCATTCTGCTGTTACATCGTGTCTTATCCTCCAGTCACCTACAGAGCTGCACTCACCATTCTGCTGTTAAGTCATGTCTTATCTTCCAGTCACCTGCAGAGCTGCAGTCACTATTCTGCTGTTACATCAGGTCTTATCCTCCAGTCACCTCCAGAGCTGCAATCATTATTCTGCTGTTACATCGTGTCTTATCCTCCTGTCACCTCCAGAGCTGCAGTCACTATTCTGCCGTTACATCGTGTCTTATCCTCCAGTCACCTCCAGAGCTGCAGTCACTATTCTGCTGTTATATCGTGTCTTATCCTCCAGCGACCTCCAGAGCTGCAGTCACTATTCTGCTGTTACATCAGGTCTTATCCTCCAGTCACCTCCAGAGCTGCAGTCACTATTCTGATGTTACATCAGGTCTTATCCTCCAGTCACCTCCAGAGCTGCTGTCACTATTCTGTTGTTACATCAGGTCTTATCCTCCGTTCACCTCCAGAGATGCACTCACTATTCTGCTGTTACATCTTGTCTTATCCTCCAGTCACCTCCAGAGCTGCAGTCACTCTTCTGCTGTTACATCGTGTCTTATCCTCCAGTCACCTTAAGAGCTGCAGTCACTATTCTGCTGTTACATCATGTCTTATCCTCCAGTCACCTCATGAGCTGCAGTCACTATTCTGCTGTTACATCGTGTCTTGTCCTCCAGTCACCTCCAGAGCTGCACTCACTATTATGCTGTTACTTCATGTCTTATCCTCCACTCATCTCCAGAGCTGCAGTCACTATTCTGCTGTTACATCATGTCTTATCCTCCAGTCACCTCCAGAGCTGCACTCACTATTCTGCTGTTACATCGTGTCCTATCCTCCAGTCACCTCCAGAGCTGCAGTCACTATTCTGCTGTTACATCATGTCTTATCCTCCAGTCACCTCCAGAGCTGCCGTCACTATTCTGTTGTTACATCGTTTCTTATCCTCCATTCACCTCCAGAGATGCAATCACTGTTCTGCTGTTACATGGTGTCTTATCCTCCAGTCACCTCCAGAGCTGCAGTCACTATTCTGCTGTTACATCGTGTCTTGTCCTCCAGTCACCTCCAGAGCTGCACTCACTATTATGCTGTTACTTCATGTCTTATCCTCCAGTCACCTCAAGAGGTGCACTCACTTTTCTGCTGTTACATTGTGTCTTATCCTCCAGTCACCTCCAGAGCTGCACTCACTATTCTGCTGTTACATCGTGTCTTATACTCCAGTTACCTCCAGAGCTGCTGTCACTATTCTGCTGTTACATCATGTCTTATCCTCCAGTCACCTCCAGAGCTGCACTCACTATTCTGCTGTTACATCATGTCTTATCCTCCAGTCACCTCCAGAGCTGCAGTCACTATTGTGCTGTTACATCATCTATTATCCTCCTGCTACCTCCAGAGCTACAGTCACTATTCTACTGTTACATCGTGTATTATCCTCCAGAGCTGAATTCACTATTTTGCTGTTACATCATGTTTTATCTTCCTGTCACCTCCAGAGCTGCAGTCACTATTCTGCTGTTACATCAGGTCTTATCCTCCAGTCACCTCCAGAGCTGCAATCATTATTCTGCTGTTACATCGTGTCTTATCCTCCTGTCACCTCCAGAGCTGCAATCACTATTCTACTGTTACATCATCTATATTCCTCCAATCACCTCAAGAGCTGCACTCTCTATTCTGCTGTTATTTCATGTCTTATCCTTCAGTCACCTCCAGAGCTGCAGTCACTGTTCTGCTATTACATCATGTCTTATCCTCCAGCCACCTCCAGTGCTGCACTCACTATTCTGCGGTTATTTCATGTCTTATCCTTCAGTCACCTCCAGTGCTGCAGTCACTGTTCTGCTGTTACATCTTGTCTTATCCTCCAGTCACCTCCAGAGCTGCAGTCACTATTCTGCTGTTACATCGTGTCTTATCCTCCAGCCACCTCCAGAGCTGCAGTCACTATTCTGCTGTTACATCAGATCTTATCGTCCACTCACCTCCAGAGCTGCACTCACTATTCTGCTGTTACATCATGTCTTATCCTCCAGTCACCTCCAGAGCTGCTGTCACTATTCTGCTGTTACATCAGGTCTTATCCTCCATTCACCTCCAGAGATGCACTCACTATTCTACTGTTACATCGTGTCTTATCCTCCAGTTACCTCTAGAGCTGAATTCACCATTCTGCTGTTACATCATGTCTTATCCTCCAGTCACCTACAGAGCTGCAGTCACTATTCTGCTGTTACATCATCTATTATCCTCCAACCACCTCCAGAGCTACAGTCACTATTCTACTGTTACATCGTGTATTATCCTCCAGTCACCTCCAGAGCGGCAATCATTATTCTGCTGTTACATCGTGTCTTATCCTCCTGTCACCTCCAGAGCTGCAGTCACTATTCTACTGTTACATCCTGTCTTATCCTCCAGTCACCTCCAGAGCTGCAGTCACTATTCTGCTGTTACATCATCTATATTCCTCCAGTCACCTCAAGAGCTGCACTCTCTATTCTGCTGTTACATCGTATCTTTTCGTCCAGTCAACTCCAGAGCTGCACTCACTATTCTGCTGTTACTTCATGTCTTATCCTCCAGCCACCTCCAGAGCTGCACTCACTATTCTGCTATTACATCATGTCTTATCCTCCAGTCACCTCCAGAGCTGCAGTCACTATTCTGCCGTTACATCGTGTCTTATCCTCCAGTCACCTCCAGAAGTGCAGTCACTATTCTGCTGTTACATGGTGTCTTATCCTCCAGCCACCTCCAGAGCTGCAGTCACTATTCTGCTGTCACATCAGGTCTTATCCTCCACTCACCTCCAGAGCTGCAGTCACTATTCTGCTGTTACATCATGTCTTATCCTCCAGTCACCTCCAGAGCTGCTGTCACTATTCTGCTGTTACATCAGGTCTTATCCTCCATTCACCTCCAGAGATGCACTCACTATTCTCTGTTACATGGTGTCTTATCCTCCAGCCACCTCCAGAGCTGCAATCATTATTCTGCTGTTACATCGTGTCTTATCCTCCTGTCACCTCCAGAGCTGCAATCACTATTCCACTGTTACATCATGTCTTATCCTCCAGTCACCTCCAGAGCTGCACTCACTATTCTGCTGTTACATCGTATCTTATCCTCCAGTCAACTCCAGAGCTGCACTCACTATTCTGCTGTTACATCATGTCTTATCCTCCAGCCACCTTCAGAGCTGCAGTCACTATTCTGCTGTTACATCGTGTCTTGTCCTCCAGTCATCTCCAGAGCTGCAGTCACTATTCTGCTGTTACATCATGTCTTATCCTCCAGTCACCTCTAGAGCTGCACTCACTATTCTGCTGTTACATCGTGTCCTATCCTCCAGTCACCTCCAGAGCTGCAGTCACTATTCTGCTGTTACAGGGTGTCTTATCCTCCAGCCACCTCCAGAGCTGCAGTCACTATTCTGCTGTTAGATCAGGTCTTATCCTCCACTCACCTCCAGAGCTGTAGTCACTATTCTGCTGTTACATCATGTGTTATCCTCCAGTCACCTCCAGAGCTGCTGCCACTATTCTGCTGTTACATCAGGTCTTATCCTCCATTCACCTCCAGAGATGCACTAACTATTCTACTGTTACATCGTGTCTTATCCTCCAGTTACCTCCAGAGCTGAATTCACCATTCTGCTGTTACATCATGTCTTATCCTCCAGTCACGTACAGAGCTGCACTCACCATTCTGCTGTTAAATCATGTCTTATCTTCCAGTCACCTCCAGAGCTGCAGTCACTATTCTGCTCTTACATCAGGTCTTATCCTCCAGTCACCTCCAGAGCTGCAATCATTATTCTGCTGTTACATCGTGTCTTATCCTCCTGTCACCTCCAGAGCTGCAATCACTATTCCACTGTTACATCATGTCTTATCCTCCAGTCACCTCCAGAGCTGCACTCACTATTCTGCTGTTACATCATGTCTTATCCTCCAGTCACCTCCAGAGCTGCACTCACTATTCTGCTGTTACATCGTATCTTATCCTCCAGTCTCCTCCAGAGCTGCAGTCACTATTCTGCCGTTACATCGTGTCTTATCCTCCAGTCACCTCCAGAGCTGCAGTCACTATTCTGCTGTTATATCGTGTCTTATCCTCCAGCGACCTCCAGAGCTGCAGTCACTATTCTGCTGTTACATCAGGTCTTATCCTCCACTCACCTCCAGAGCTGCAGTCACTATTCTGATGTTACATCAGGTCTTATCCTCCAGTCACCTCCAGAGCTGCTGTCACTATTCTGCTGTTACATCTTGTCTTATCCTCCAGTCACCTCCAGAGCTGCAGTCACTATTCTGCTGTTACGTCGTGTCTTATCCTCCAGTCACCTCATGAGCTGCAGTCACTATTCTGCTGTTACATTGTGTCTTGTCCTCCAGTCACCTCCAGAGCTGCACTCACTATTCTGATGTTACATCGTGTCTTATCCTCCACTCATCTCCAGAGATGCACTCACTATTCTGCTGTTACATCATGTCTTATCCTCCAGTCACCTCCAGAGCTGCACTCACTATTCTGCTGTTACATCGTGTCCTATCCTCCAGTCACCTCCAGAGCTGCAGTCACTATTCTGCTGTTACATGGTGTCTTATCCTCCAGCCACCTCCAGAGCTGCAGTCACTATTCTGCTGTTACATCAGGTCTTATCCTCCACTCACCTCCAGAGCTGCAGTCACTATTCTGCTGTTACATCATGTCTTATCCTCCAGTCACCTCCAGAGCTGCTGTCACTATTCTGCTGTTACATCAGGTCTTATCCTCCAGTCACCTCCAGAGCTGAATTCACCATTCTGCTGTTACATCGTGTCTTATCCTCCAGTCACCTACAGAGCTGCACTCACCATGCTGCTGTTAAGTCATGTCTTATCTTCCAGTCACCTGCAGAGCTGCAGTCACTATTCTGCTGTTACATCAGGTCTTATCCTCCAGTCACCTCCAGAGCTGCAATCATTATTCTGCTGTTACATCGTGTCTTATCCTCCTGTCACCTCCAGAGCTGCAGTCACTATTCTGCCGTTACATCGTGTCTTATCCTCCAGTCACCTCCAGAGCTGCAGTCACTATTCTGCTGTTATATCGTGTCTTATCCTCCAGCGACCTCCAGAGCTGCAGTCACTATTCTGCTGTTACATCAGGTCTTATCCTCCAGTCACCTCCAGAGCTGCAGTCACTATTCTGATGTTACATCAGGTCTTATCCTCCAGTCACCTCCAGAGCTGCTGTCACTATTCTGTTGTTACATCATGTCTTATCCTCCGTTCACCTCCAGAGATGCACTCACTATTCTGCTGTTACATCTTGTCTTATCCTCCAGTCACCTCCAGAGCTGCAGTCACTCTTCTGCTGTTACATCGTGTCTTATCCTCCAGTCACCTTAAGAGCTGCAGTCACTATTCTGCTGTTACATCATGTCTTATCCTCCAGTCACCTCATGAGCTGCAGTCACTATTCTGCTGTTACATCGTGTCTTGTCCTCCAGTCACCTCCAGAGCTGCACTCACTATTATGCTGTTACTTCATGTCTTATCCTCCACTCATCTCCAGAGCTGCAGTCACTATTCTGCTGTTACGTCGTGTCTTATCCTCCAGTCACCTCATGAGCTGCAGTCACTATTCTGCTGTTACATTGTGTCTTGTCCTCCAGTCACCTCCAGAGCTGCACTCACTATTCTGATGTTACATCGTGTCTTATCCTCCACTCATCTCCAGAGATGCACTCACTATTCTGCTGTTACATCATGTCTTATCCTCCAGTCACCTCCAGAGCTGCACTCACTATTCTGCTGTTACATCAGGTCTTATCCTCCAGTCACCTCCAGAGCTGCAATCATTATTCTGCTGTTACATCGTGTCTTATCCTCCTGTCACCTCCAGAGCTGCAGTCACTATTCTGCCGTTACATGGTGTCTTATCCTCCAGCCACCTCCAGAGCTGCAGTCACTATTCTGCTGTTACATCAGGTCTTATCCTCCACTCACCTCCAGAGCTGCAGTCACTATTCTGCTGTTACATCATGTCTTATCCTCCAGTCACCTCCAGAGCTGCTGTCACTATTCTGCTGTTACATCAGGTCTTATCCTCCAGTCACCTCCAGAGCTGAATTCACCATTCTGCTGTTACATCGTGTCTTATCCTCCAGTCACCTACAGAGCTGCACTCACCATGCTGCTGTTTAGTCATGTCTTATCTTCCAGTCACCTGCAGAGCTGCAGTCACTATTCTGCTGTTACATCAGGTCTTATCCTCCAGTCACCTCCAGAGCTGCTGTCACTATTCTGTTGTTACATCATGTCTTATCCTCCGTTCACCTCCAGAGATGCACTCACTATTCTGCTGTTACATCTTGTCTTATCCTCCAGTCACCTCCAGAGCTGCAGTCACTCTTCTGCTGTTACATCGTGTCTTATCCTCCAGTCACCTTAAGAGCTGCAGTCACTATTCTGCTGTTACATCATGTCTTATCCTCCAGTCACCTCATGAGCTGCAGTCACTATTCTGCTGTTACATCGTGTCTTGTCCTCCAGTCACCTCCAGAGCTGCACTCACTATTATGCTGTTACTTCATGTCTTATCCTCCACTCATCTCCAGAGCTGCAGTCACTATTCTGCTGTTACGTCGTGTCTTATCCTCCAGTCACCTCATGAGCTGCAGTCACTATTCTGCTGTTACATTGTGTCTTGTCCTCCAGTCACCTCCAGAGCTGCACTCACTATTCTGATGTTACATCGTGTCTTATCCTCCACTCATCTCCAGAGATGCACTCACTATTCTGCTGTTACATCATGTCTTATCCTCCAGTCACCTCCAGAGCTGCACTCACTATTCTGCTGTTACATCGTGTCCTATCCTCCAGTCACCTCCAGAGCTGCAGTCACTATTCTGCTGTTACATGGTGTCTTATCCTCCAGCCACCTCCAGAGCTGCAGTCACTATTCTGCTGTTACATCAGGTCTTATCCTCCACTCACCTCCAGAGCTGCAGTCACTATTCTGCTGTTACATCATGTCTTATCCTCCAGTCACCTCCAGAGCTGCTGTCACTATTCTGCTGTTACATCAGGTCTTATCCTCCAGTCACCTCCAGAGCTGAATTCACCATTCTGCTGTTACATCGTGTCTTATCCTCCAGTCACCTACAGAGCTGCACTCACCATGCTGCTGTTAAGTCATGTCTTATCTTCCAGTCACCTGCAGAGCTGCAGTCACTATTCTGCTGTTACATCAGGTCTTATCCTCCAGTCACCTCCAGAGCTGCAATCATTATTCTGCTGTTACATCGTGTCTTATCCTCCTGTCACCTCCAGAGCTGCAGTCACTATTCTGCCGTTACATCGTGTCTTATCCTCCAGTCACCTCCAGAGCTGCAGTCACTACTCTGCTGTTATATCGTGTCTTATCCTCCAGCGACCTCCAGAGCTGCAGTCACTATTCTGCTGTTACATCAGGTCTTATCCTCCAGTCACCTCCAGAGCTGCAGTCACTATTCTGATGTTACATCAGGTCTTATCCTCCAGTCACCTCCAGAGCTGCTGTCACTATTCTGTTGTTACATCATGTCTTATCCTCCGTTCACCTCCAGAGATGCACTCACTATTCTGCTGTTACATCTTGTCTTATCCTCCAGTCACCTCCAGAGCTGCAGTCACTCTTCTGCTGTTACATCGTGTCTTATCCTCCAGTCACCTTAAGAGCTGCAGTCACTATTCTGCTGTTACATCATGTCTTATCCTCCAGTCACCTCATGAGCTGCAGTCACTATTCTGCTGTTACATCGTGTCTTGTCCTCCAGTCACCTCCAGAGCTGCACTCACTATTATGCTGTTACTTCATGTCTTATCCTCCACTCATCTCCAGAGCTGCAGTCACTATTCTGCTGTTACATCATGTCTTATCCTCCAGTCACCTCCAGAGCTGCCGTCACTATTCTGTTGTTACATCGTTTCTTATCCTCCATTCACCTCCAGAGATGCAATCACTGTTCTGCTGTTACATGGTGTCTTATCCTCCAGAGCTGCAGTCACTATTCTGCTGTTACATCGTGTCTTGTCCTCCAGTCACCTCCAGAGCTGCACTCACTATTATTCTGTTACTTCATGTCTTATCCTCCAGTTAACTCAAGAGCTGCACTCACTTTTCTGCTGTTACATTGTGTCTTATCCTCCAGTCACCTCCAGAGCTGCACTCACTATTCTGCTGTTACATCGTGTCTTATACTCCAGTTACCTCCAGAGCTGCTGTCACTATTCTGCTGTTACATCATGTCTTATCCTCCAGTCACCTCCAGAGCTGCACTCACTATTCTGCTGTTACATCATGTCTTATCCTCCAGCCACCTCCAGAGGTGCAGTCACTATTCTGCTGTTACATCAGGTCTTATCCTCCACTCACCTCCAGAGCTGCAGTCACTATTCTGCTGTTACATCATGTCTTATCCTCCAGTCACCTCCAGAGCTGCTGTCACTATTCTGCTGTTACATCAGGTCTTATCCTCCATTCACCTCCAGAGATGCACTCACTATTCTACTGTTAAATCGTGTCTTATCCTCCAGTCACCTACAGAGCTGCACTCACCATTCTGTTGTTACATCAGGTCTTATCCTCCAGTCACCTCCAGAGCTGCAATCATTATTCTGCTGTTACATCGTGTCTTATCCTCCTGTCACCTCCAGAGCTGCAGTCACTATTCTGCCGTTACATCGTGTCTTATCCTCCAGTCACCTCCAGAGCTGCAGTCACTATTCTGCTGTTATATCGTGTCTTATCCTCCAGCGACCTCCAGAGCTGCAGTCACTATTCTGCTGTTACATCAGGTCTTATCCTCCAGTCACCTCCAGAGCTGCAGTCACTATTCTGATGTTACATCAGGTCTTATCCTCCAGTCACCTCCAGAGCTGCTGTCACTATTCTGTTGTTACATCAGGTCTTATCCTCCGTTCACCTCCAGAGATGCACTCACTATTCTGCTGTTACATCTTGTCTTATCCTCCAGTCACCTCCAGAGCTGCAGTCACTCTTCTGCTGTTACATCGTGTCTTATCCTCCAGTCACCTTAAGAGCTGCAGTCACTATTCTGCTGTTACATCATGTCTTATCCTCCAGTCACCTCATGAGCTGCAGTCACTATTCTGCTGTTACATCGTGTCTTGTCCTCCAGTCACCTCCAGAGCTGCACTCACTATTATGCTGTTACTTCATGTCTTATCCTCCACTCATCTCCAGAGCTGCAGTCACTATTCTGCTGTTACATCATGTCTTATCCTCCAGTCACCTCCAGAGCTGCACTCACTATTCTGCTGTTACATCGTGTCCTATCCTCCAGTCACCTCCAGAGCTGCAGTCACTATTCTGCTGTTACATCTTGTCTTATCCTCCAGTCACCTCCAGAGCTGCCGTCACTATTCTGTTGTTACATCGTTTCTTATCCTCCATTCACCTCCAGAGATGCAATCACTGTTCTGCTGTTACATGGTGTCTTATCCTCCAGTCACCTCCAGAGCTGCAGTCACTATTCTGCTGTTACATCGTGTCTTGTCCTCCAGTCACCTCCAGAGCTGCACTCACTATTATGCTGTTACTTCATGTCTTATCCTCCAGTCACCTCAAGAGCTGCACTCACTTTTCTGCTGTTACATTGTGTCTTATCCTCCAGTCACCTCCAGAGCTGCACTCACTATTCTGCTGTTACATCGTGTCTTATACTCCAGTTACCTCCAGAGCTGCTGTCACTATTCTGCTGTTACATCATGTCTTATCCTCCAGTCACCTCCAGAGCTGCACTCACTATTCTGCTGTTACATCATGTCTTATCCTCCAGTCACCTCCAGAGCTGCAGTCACTATTGTGCTGTTACATCATCTATTATCCTCCAGCCACCTCCAGAGCTACAGTCACTATTCTACTGTTACATCGTGTATTATCCTCCAGAGCTGAATTCACTATTCTGCTGTTACATCATGTTTTATCTTCCTGTCACCTCCAGAGCTGCAGTCACTATTCTGCTGTTACATCAGGTCTTATCCTCCAGTCACCTCCAGAGCTGCAATCATTATTCTGCTGTTACATCGTGTCTTATCCTCCTGTCACCTCCAGAGCTGCAATCACTATTCTACTGTTACATCATCTATATTCCTCCAATCACCTCAAGAGCTGCACTCTCTATTCTGCTGTTACAGCGTATCTTATCGTCCAGTCAACTCCAGAGCTGCACTCACTATTCTGCTGTTATTTCATGTCTTATCCTTCAGTCACCTCCAGAGCTGCAGTCACTGTTCTGCTATTACATCATGTCTTATCCTCCAGCCACCTCCAGTGCTGCACTCACTATTCTGCTGTTATTTCATGTCTTATCCTTCAGTCACCTCCAGTGCTGCAGTCACTGTTCTGCTGTTACATCTTGTCTTATCCTCCAGTCACCTCCAGAGCTGCAGTCACTATTCTGCTGTTACATCGTGTCTTATCCTCCAGCCACCTCCAGAGCTGCAGTCACTATTCTGCTGTTACATCAGATCTTATCGTCCACTCACCTCCAGAGCTGCACTCACTATTCTGCTGTTACATCATGTCTTATCCTCCAGTCACCTCCAGAGCTGCTGTCACTATTCTGCTGTTACATCAGGTCTTATCCTCCATTCACCTCCAGAGATGCACTCACTATTCTGCTGTTACATCGTGTCTTATCCTCCAGTTACCTCCAGAGCTGAATTCACCATTCTGCTGTTACATCATGTCTTATCCTCCAGTCACCTACAGAGCTGCACTCACTATTCTGCTGTTACATCATGTCTTATCCTCCAGTCACGTCCAGAGCTGCAGTCACTATTCTGCCGTTACATCGTGTCTTATCCTCCAGTCACCTCCAGAGCTGCAGTCACTATTCTGCTATTACATCGTGTCTTATCCTCCAGCCACCTCCAGAGCTGCTGTCACTATTCTGCTGTTACATCAGGTCTTACCCTCCATTCACCTCCAGAGATGCACTCACTATTCTACTGTTACATCGTGTCTTATCCTCCAGTTACCTCCAGAGCTGAATTCACCATTCTGCTGTTACATCATGTCTTATCCTCCAGCCACCTCCAGAGCTGCTGTCACTATTCTGCTGTTACATCAGGTCTTAACCTCCACTCACCTCCAGAGCTGCAGTCACTATTCTGATGTTACATCAGGTCTTATCCTCCAGTCACCTCCAGAGCTGCTGTCACTATTCTGTTGTTACATCGTGTCTTATCCTCCAGTCACCTCCAGAGCTGCACTCACTATTCTGCTGTTACATCTTGTCTTATCCTCCAGTCACCTCCAGAGCTGCTGTCACTATTCTGCTGTTACATCAGGTCTTATCCTCCATTCACCTCCAGAGATGCACTCACTATTCTACTGTTACATCGTGTCTTATCCTCCAGTTACCTCCAGAGCTGAATTCACCATTCTGCTGTTACATCATGTCTTATCCTCCAGTCACCTACAGAGCTGCACTCACTATTCTGCTGTTACATCATGTCTTATCCTCCAGTCACGTCCAGAGCTGCAGTCACTATTCTGCCGTTACATCGTGTCTTATCCTCCAGTCACCTCCAGAGCTGCAGTCACTATTCTGCTGTTACATCGTGTCTTATCCTCCAGCCACCTCCAGAGCTGCTGTCACTATTCTGCTGTTACATCAGGTCTTACCCTCCATTCACCTCCAGAGATGCACTCACTATTCTACTGTTACATCGTGTCTTATCCTCCAGTTACCTCCAGAGCTGAATTCACCATTCTGCTGTTACATCATGTCTTATCCTCCAGCCACCTCCAGAGCTGCTGTCACTATTCTGCTGTTACATCAGGTCTTATCCTCCACTCACCTCCAGAGCTGCAGTCACTATTCTGATGTTACATCAGGTCTTATCCTCCAGTCACCTCCAGAGCTGCTGTCACTATTCTGTTGTTACATCAGGTCTTATCCTCCGTTCACCTCCAGAGATGCACTCACTATTCTGCTGTTACATCTTGTCTTATCCTCCAGTCACCTCCAGAGCTGCAGTCACTATTCTGCTGTTACATCGTGTCTTATCCTCCAGTCACCTCAAGAGCTGCAGTCACTATTCTGCTGTTACATCATGTCTTATCCTCCAGTCACCTCATGAGCTGCAGTCACTATTCTGCTGTTACATCGTGTCTTGTCCTCCAGTCACCTCCAGAGCTGCACTCACTATTATGCTGTTACTTCATGTCTTATCCTCCACTCATCTCCAGAGGTGCAGTCACTATTTTGCTGTTACATCATGTCTTATCCTCCAGTCACCTCCAGAGCTGCACTCACTATTCTGCTGTTACATCGTGTCCTATCCTCCAGTCACCTCCAGAGCTGCCGTCACTATTCTACTGTTACATCATGTCTTATCCTCCAGTCACCTCCAGAGCTGCTGTCACTATTCTGTTGTTACATCGTTTCTTATCCTCCATTCACCTCCAGAGATGCAATCACTGTTCTGCTGTTACATGGTGTCTTATCCTCCAGTCTCCTCCAGAGCTGCAGTCACTATTCTGCTGTTACATCGTGTCTTGTCCTCCAGTCACCTCCAGAGCTGCACTCACTATTATGCTGCTACTTCATGTCTTATCCTCCAGTCACCTCAAGAGCTGCACTCACTTTTCTGCTGTTACATTGTGTCTTATCCTCCAGTCACCTCAAGAACTGCACTCACTATTCTGCTGTTACATCATGTCTTATCCTCCAGTCACCTCCAGAGCTGCACTCACTATTCTGCTGTTACCTCATGTCCTATCTACCAGTCACCTCCAGAGCTGCACTGACTATTCTGCTGTTACATCGTGTCTTATCCTCCAGTCACCTCCAGAGCTGCACTCACTATTCTGCTGTTACATCGTGTCTTATACTCCAGTTACCTCCAGAGCTGCTGTCACTATTCTGCTGTTACATCATGTCTTATCCTCCAGTCACCTCCAGAGGTGCAGTCACTATTCTGCTGTTACATCATCTATTATCCTCCAGCCACCTCCAGAGCTGCACTCACTATTCTGCTATTACATCTTGTCTAATCTTCCAGTCACCTCCAGAGCTACAGTCACTATTCTACTGTTACATCGTGTATTATCCTCCAGCCACCTCCAGAGCTGCAGTCACTATTCTGCCGTTACATCGTGTCTTATCCTCCATTCACCTCCAGAGCTGCAGTCACTATTCTGCTGTTACATCGTGTCTTATCCTCCAGCCACCTCCAGAGCTGCAGTCACTATTCTGCTGTTACATCGTGTCTTATCCTCCACTCACTTCCAGAGCTGCAGTCAATATTCTGCTGTTACATCATCTATTATCCTCCAGCCACCTCCAGAGCTGCAGTCACTATTCTACTGTTACATCGTGTATTATCCTCCAGTTACCTCCAGAGCTGAATTCACCATTCTGCTGTTACATCATGTCTTATCTTCCTGTCACCTCCAGAGCTGCAGTCACTATTCTGCTGTTACATCAGGTCTTATCCTCCAGTCACCTCCAGAGCTGCAATCATTATTCTGCTGTTACATCGTGTCTTATCCTCCCGTCACCTCCAGAGCTGCAATCACTATTCTACTGTTACATCCTGTCTTATCCTCCAGTCACCTCCAGAGTTGCAGTCACTATTCTGTTGTTACATCATCTATATTCCTCCAATCACCTCAAGAGCTGCACTCTCTATTCTGCTGTTACATCGTATCTTATCGTCCAGTCAACTCCAGAGCTGCACTCACTATTCTGCTGTTACTTCATGTCTTATCCTTCAGTCACCTCCAGAGCTGCAGTCACTGTTCTGCTGTTACATCATGTCTTATCCTCCAGCCACCTCCAGAGCTGCACTCACTATTCTGCTGTCACATCATGTCTTATCCTCCAGTCACCTCCAGAGCTGCACTCACCATTCTGCTGTTAAATCATGTCTTATCTTCCAGTCACCTCCAGAGCTGCAGTCACTATTCTGCTGTTACGTCATGTCTTATCCTCCAGTCTCCTCCAGAGCTGCAGTCACTATTCTGCCGTTACATCGTGTCTTATCCTCCAGTCACCTCCAGAGCTGAAGTCACTATTCTGCTGTTACATCGTGTCTTATCCTCCAGCCACCTCCAGAGCTGCAGTCTCTATTCTGCTGTTACATCAGATCTTATCCTCCACTCACCTCCAGAGCTGCAGTCACTATTCTGATGTTACATCAGGTCTTATCCTCCAGTCACCTCCAGAGCTGCTGTCACTATTCTGTTGTTACATCAGGTCTTATCCTCCGTTCACCTCCAGAGATGCACTCACTATTCTGCTGTTACATCTTGTCTTATCCTCCAGTCACCTCCAGAGCTGCAGTCACTATTCTCCTGTTACATCGTGTCTTGTCCTCCAGTCACCTCCAGAGCTGCACTCACTATTATGCTGTTACTTCATGTCTTATCCTCCACTCATCTCCAGAGCTGCAGTCACTATTCTGCTGTTACATCCTGTCTTATCCTCCAGTCACCTCCAGAGCTGCACTCACTATTCTGCTGTTACATCGTGTCCTATCCTCCAGTCACCTCCAGAGCTGCAGTCACTATTCTGCTGTTACATCATGTCTTATCCTCCAGTCACCTCCAGAGCTGCTGTCACTATTCCCGTGTTACATCGTTTCTTATCCTCCAGTCACCTCCAGAGCTGCACTCACTATTATGCTGTTACTTCATGTCTTATCCTCCAGTTACCTCAAGAGCTGCACTCACTTTTCTGCTGTTACATTGTGTCTTATCCTCCAGTCACCTCCAGAGCTGCACTCACTATTCTGCTGTTACATCATGTCTTATCCTCCAGTCACCTCCAGAGCTGCACTCACTATTCTGCTGTTACCTCATGTTCTATCTACCAGTCACCTCCAGAGCTGCACTGACTATTCTGCTGTTACATCGTGTCTTATCCTCCAGTCACCTCCAGAGCTGCACTCACTATTCGGCTGTTACATCGTGTCTTATACTCCAGTTACCTCCAGAGCTGCTGTCACTATTCTGCTGTTACATCAGGTCTTATCCTCCAGTCACCTCCAGAGCTGCAGTCACTATTCTGCTGTTACATCGTGTCTTATCCTCCAGTCACCTCCAGAGCTGCAGTCACTATTCAGGTGTTACATCGTGTCTTATCCTCCAGTCACCTCCAGAGCTGCACTCAGTATTCGGCTGTTACATCGTGTCTTATACTCCAGTTACCTCCAGAGCTGCACTCACTATTCTGCTGTTACATCATGTCTTATCCTCCAGTCTCCTCCAGAGCTGCAGTCACTATTCTGCCGTTACATCGTGTCTTATCCTCCAGTCACCTCCAGAGCTGCAGTCACTATTCTGCTGCTACATCGTGTCTTATCCTCCAGCCACCTCCAGAGCTCCAGTCACTATTCTGCTGTTACATCGTGTCTTATCCTCCAGCCACCTCCAGAGCTCCAGTCACTATTCTGCTGTTACATCAGGTCTTATCCTCCACTCACCTCCAGAGCTGCAGTCACTATTCTGCTGTTACATCGTGTCCTATCCTCCTGTCACCTCCAGAGCTGCAGTCACTATTCTGCTGTTACATCATGTCTTATCCTCCAGTCACCTCCACAGCTGCTGTCACTATTCTGTTGTTACATCGTTTGTTATCCTCTATTCACCTCCAGAGATGCAATCACTGTTCTGCTGTTACATGGTGTTTTGTCCTCCAGTCACCTCCAGAGCTGCAGTCACTATTCTGCTGTTACATCGTGTCTTGTCCTCCAGTCACCTCCAGAGCTGCACTCACTATTATGCTGCTACTTCATGTCTTATCCTCCAGTCACCTCAAGAGCTGCACTCACTTTTCTGCTGTTACATTGTGTCTTATCCTCCAGTCACCTCAAGAACTGCACTCACTATTCTGCTGTTACATCATGTCTTATCCTCCAGTCACATCCAGAGCTGCACTCACTATTCTGCTGTTACCTCATGTCTTATCCTCCAGTCACCTCCAGAGCTGCAGTCACTATTCTGCTGTTACATCATCTATTATCCTCCAGTCACCTCCAGAGCTACAGTCACTATTCTACTGTTACATCGTGTATTATCCTCCAGTTACCTCCAGAGCTGAATTCACCATTCTGCTGTTACATCATGTCTTATCTTCCTGTCACCTCCAGAGTTGCAGTCACTATTCTGCTGTTACATCATCTATTATCCTCCAGTCACCTCCAGAGCTACAGTCACTATTCTACTGTTACATCGTGTATTATCCTCCAGTTACCTCCAGAGCTGTACTCACTATTCTGCTGTTACATCGTGTCTTATACTCCAGTTACCTCCAGAGCTGTTGTCACTATTCTGCTGTTACATCATGTCTTATCCTCCAGTCACCTCCAGAGCTGCACTCACTATTCTGCTGTTACATCATGTCTTATCCTCCAGTCACCTCCAGAGCTGCAGTCACTATTCTGCTGTTACATCATCTATTATCCTCCAGTCACCTCCAGAGCTACAGTCACTATTCTACTGTTACATCGTGTATTATCCTCCAGTTACCTCCAGAGCTGAATTCACCATTCTGCTGTTACATCATGTCTTATCTTCCTGTCACCTCCAGAGTTGCAGTCACTATTCTGCTGTTACATCAGGTCTTATCCTCCAGTCACCTCCAGAGCTGCAATCATTATTCTGCTGTTACATGGTGTCTTATCCTCCAGTCACCTCCAGAGCTGCAGTCACTATTCTGCTGTTACATCTTGTTTTCTCCTCCAGTCACCTCCAGAGCTGCACTCACTATTATGCTGTTACTTCATGTCTTATCCTCTAGTCACCTCAAGAGCTGCACTCACTTTTCTGCTGTTACATCGTGTCTTATCCTCCAGTTACCTCCAGAGCTGCAGTCACTATTCTGCTGTTTCATCGTGTCTTATCCTCCAGTTATCTCCAGAGCTGCAGTCACTATTCTGCTGTTACATCATGTCTTATCCTCCAGTCACCTCCAGAGCTGCACTCACTATTCTGCTGTTACATCATGTCCTATCTACCAGTCCCCTCCAGAGCTGCAGTCACTATTCTTATGTTACATCAGGTCTTATCCTCCAGTCACCTCCAGAGCTGCAGTCACTATTCTGCTGTTACATCGTGTCTTATTCTCCAGTTACCTCCAGAGCTGCAGTCACTATTCTGCTGTTACATCATATCTTATCCTCCAGTCACCTCCAGAACTGCACTCACTATTCTGTTGTTACATCAGGTCTTATCCTCCAGTCACCTCCAGAACTGCAATCATTATTTTGCTGTTACATTGTGTCTTATCCTCCTGTCACCTCCAGAGCTGCAGTCACTATTCTACTGTTACATTATGTCTTATCCTCCAGTCACCTCCAGAGCTGCAGTCACTATTCTGCTGTTACATCGTGTCTTATCCTCCAGTCACCTCCAGAGCTGCAGTCACTATTCTGGTGTTACATCGTGTCTTATCCTCCAGTCACCTCCAGAGCTGCACTCACTATTCGGCTGTTACATCGTGTCTTATACTCCAGTTACCTCCAGAGCTGCACTCACTATTCTGCTGTTACATCATGTCTTATCCTCCAGTCTCCTCCAGAGCTGCAGTCACTATTCTGCCGTTACATCGTGTCTTATCCTCCAGTCACCTCCAGAGCTGCTCACTATTCTGCTGTTACATCGTGTCTAATCCTCCAGCCACCTCCAGAGCTCCAGTCACTATTATGCTGTTACATCGTGTCTTATCCTCCAGCCACCTCCAGAGCTGCAGTCACTATTCTGCTGTTACATCATGTCTTATCCTCCAGTCTCCTCCAGAGCTGCAGTCACTATTCTGCTGTTACATCATGTCTTATCCTCCAGTCACCTCCAGAGCTGCAGTCACTATTCTGCTGTTACATCGTGTCTAATCCTCCAGCCACCCCCAGAGCTCCAGTCACTATTATGCTGTTACATCGTGTCTTATCCTCCAGTCACCTCCAGATCTGCACTCGCTATTCTGGTGTTACATCGTGTCTTATCCACCAGCCACCTCCAGAGCTCCAGTCACTATTCTGCTGTTACATCAGGTCTTATCCTCCACTCACCTCCAGAGCTGCAGTCACTATTCTGCTGTTACATCGTGTCCTATCCTCCTGTCACCTCCAGAGCTGCAGTCACTATTCTGCTGTTACATCATGTCTTATCCTCCAGTCACCTCCACAGCTGCTGTCACTATTCTGTTGTTACATCGTTTCTTATCCTCCATTCACCTCCAGAGATGCAATCACTGTTCTGCTGTTACATGGTGTTTTGTCCTCCAGTCACCTCCAGAGCTGCAGTCACTATTCTGCTGTTACATCGTGTCTTGTCCTCCAGTCACCTCCAGAGCTGCACTCACTATTATGCTGCTACTTCATGTCTTATCCTCCTGTCACCTCAAGAACTGCACTCACTATTTTGCTGTTACATCATGTCTTATCCTCCAGTCACCTCCAGAGCTGCACTCACTATTCTGCTGTTACCTCATGTCCTATCTACCAGTCACCTCCAGAGCTGCACTGACTATTCTGCTGTTACATCGTGTCTTATCCTCCAGTCACCTCCAGAGCTGTACTCACTATTCTGCTGTTACATCGTGTCTTATACTCCAGTTACCTCCAGAGCTGCTGTCACTATTCTGCTGTTACATCATGTCTTATCCTCCAGTCACCTCCAGAGCTGCACTCACTATTCTGCTGTTACATCATGTCTTATCCTCCACAGTCACCTCCAGAGCTGCAGTCACTATTCTGCTGTTACATCATCTATTATCCTCCAGTCACCTCCAGAGCTACAGTCACTATTCTACTGTTACATCGTGTATTATCCTCCAGTTACCTCCAGAGCTGAATTTACCATTCTGCTGTTACATCATGTCTTATCTTCCTGTCACCTCCAGAGTTGCAGTCACTATTCTGCTGTTACATCAGGTCTTATCCTCCAGTCACCTCCAGAGCTGCAATCATTATTCTGCTGTTACATGGTGTCTTATCCTCCAGTCACCTCCAGAGCTGCAGTCACTATTCTGCTGTTACATCGTGTTTTGTCCTCCAGTCACCTCCAGAGCTGCACTCACTATTATGCTGTTACTTCATGTCTTATCCTCTAGTCACCTCAAGAGCTGCACTCACTTTTCTGCTGTTACATCGTGTCTTATTCTCCAGTTACCTCCAGAGCTGCAGTCACTATTCTGCTGTTTCATCGTGTCTTATCCTCCAGTCATCTCCAAAGCTGCAGTCACTATTCTGCTGTTACATCATGTCTTATCCTCCAGTCACCTCCAGAACTGCACTCACTATTCTGCTGTTACATCATGTCCTATCTACCAGTCCCCTCCAGAGCTGCAGTCACTATTCTTATGTTACATCAGGTCTTATCCTCCAGTCACCTCCAGAGCTGCAGTCACTATTCTGCTGTTACATCGTGTCTTATTCTCCAGTTACCTCCAGAGCTGCAGTCACTATTCTGCTGTTACATCATGTCTTATCCTCCAGTCACCTCCAGAACTGAACTCACTATTCTGTTGTTACATCATGTCCTATCTACCACTCACCTCCAGAGCTGCACTCACTATTCTGATGTTACATCAGGTCTTATCCTCCAGTCACCTCCAGAGCTGCAATCATTATTCTGCTGTTACATCGTGTCTTATCCTCCTGTCACCTCCAGAGCTGCAATCACTATTCTACTGTTACATTATGTCTTATCCTCCAGTCACCTCCAGAGCTGCAGTCACTATTCTGCTGTTACATTATCTATTATCCTCCAGTCACCTCCAGAGCTGCACTCACTATTCTGCTGTTACATCGTGTCTTATCCTCCAGTCACCTCCAGAGCTGCTGTCACTATTCTGCCGTTACATCGTGTCTTATCCTCCAGTCACCTCCAGAGCTGCAGTCACTATTCTACTGTTACATGGTGTCTTATCCTCCAGTCACCTCCAGAGCTGCACTCACTATGCTGCTGTTTCATCGTGTCTTATCCTCCAGCCACCTCCAGAGCTGCACTCACTATTCTGCTGTTACATCATGTGTTATCTTCCTGTCACCTCCAGAGCTGCAGTCACTATTCTGCTGTTACATCAGGTCTTATCCTCCAGTCACCTCCAGAGCTGCAATCATTATTCTGCTGTTACATCGTGTCTTATCCTCCTGTCACCTCCAGAGCTGCAATCACTATTCTACTGTTACATCCTGTCTTATCCTCCAGTCACCTCCAGAGCTGCAGTCACTATTCTGCTGTTACATCATCTATATTCCTCCAATCACCTCAAGAGCTGCACTCTCTATTCTGCTGTTACTTCGTATGTTATCGTCCAGTCAACTCCAGAGCTGCACTCTCTATTCTGCTGTTACTTAATGTCCTATCTACCAGTCACCTCCAGAGCTGCAGTCACTGTTCTGCTGTTACATCATGTCTTATCCTCCAGCCACCTCCAGAGCTGCACTCACTATTCTGCTGTTACATCATGTCTTATCCTCCAGTCACCTCCAGAGCTGCACTGACTATTCAGCTGTTACATCGTGTCTTATCCTCCAGTCACCTCCAGAGCTGCACTCACTATTCGGCTGTTACATCGTGTCTTATACTCCAGTTACCTCCAGAGCTGCTGTCACTATTCTGCTGTTACATCAGGTCTTATCCTCCAGTCACCTCCAGAGCTGCAATCATTATTCTGCTGTTACATCGTGTCTTATTCTCCTGTCACCTCCAGAGCTGCAGTCACTATTCTGTTGTTACATCATCTATATTCCTCCAATCACCTCAAGAGCTGCACTCTCTATTCTGCTGTTACATCTTATCTTATCGTCCAGTCAACTCCAGAGCTGTACTCACTATTCTGCTGTTAATCATGTCTTATCCTTCAGTCACCTCCAGAGCTGCAGTCACTGTTCTGCTGTTACATCATGTCTTATCCTCCAGTCACCTCCAGAGCTGCAGTCACTATTCTGCCGTTACATCGTGTCTTATCCTCCAGTCACCTCCAGAGCTGCAGTCACTATTCTGCTGTTACATCGTGTCTTATCCTCCATTCACCTCCAGAGATGCAATCACTGTTCTGCTGTTACATGGTGTCTTATCCTCCAGTTACCTCCAGAGCTGCAGTCACTATTCTGCTGTTACATCGTGTTTTGTCCTCCAGTCACCTCCAGAGCTGCACTCACTATTATGCTGTTACTTCATGTCTTATCCTCCAGTCACCTCAAGAGCTGCACTCACTTTTCTGCTGTTAAATCGTGTCTTATCCTCCAGTCACCTCAAGAGCTGCACTCACTATTCTGCTGTTACATCATGTCTTATCCTCCAGTCACCTCCAGAGCTGCACTCACTATTCTGCTGTTACCTCATGTCCTATCTACCAGTCACCTCCAGAGCTGCACTGACTATTCTGCTGTTACATCGTGTCTTATCCTCCAGTCACCTCCAGAGCTGCACTCACTATTATGCTGTTACTTCATGTCTTATCCTCCACTCATCTCCAGAGCTGCAGTCACTATTCTGCTGTTACATCATGTCTTATCCTCCAGTCACCTCCAGAGCTGCACTCACTATTCTGCTGTTACATCGTGTCCTATCCTCCAGTCACCTCCAGAGCTGCAGTCACTATTCTGCTGTTACATCATGTCTTATCCTCCAGTCACCTCCAGAGCTGCCGTCACTATTCTGTTGTTACATCGTTTCTTATCCTCCATTCACCTCCAGAGATGCAATCACTGTTCTGCTGTTACATGGTGTCTTATCCTCCAGTCACCTCCAGAGCTGCAGTCACTATTCTGCTGTTACATCGTGTCTTGTCCTCGAGTCACCTCCAGAGCTGCACTCACTATTATGCTGTTACTTCATGTCTTATCCTCCAGTCACCTCAAGAGCTGCACTCACTTTTCTGCTGTTACATTGTGTCTTATCCTCCAGTCACCTCCACAGCTGCACTCACTATTCTGCTGTTACATCGTGTCTTATACTCCAGTTACCTCCAGAGCTGCTGTCACTATTCTGCTGTTACATCATGTCTTATCCTCCAGTCACCTCCAGAGCTGCACTCACTGTTCTGCTGTTACATCATGTCTTATCCTCCAGTCACCTCCAGAGCTGCAGTCACTATTGTGCTGTTACATCATCTATTATCCTCCAGCCACCTCCAGAGCTACAGTCACTATTCTACTGTTACATCGTGTATTATCCTCCAGAGCTGAATTCACTATTCTGCTGTTACATCATGTTTTATCTTCCTGTCACCTCCAGAGCTGCAGTCACTATTCTGCTGTTACATCAGGTCTTATGCTCCAGTCACCTCCAGAGCTGCAATCATTATTCTGCTGTTACATCGTGTCTTATCCTCCTGTCACCTCCAGAGCTGCAATCACTATTCTACTGTTACATCATCTTTATTCCTCCAATCACCTCAAGAGCTGCACTCTCTATTCTGCTGTTACATCGTATCTTATCGTCCAGTCAACACCAGAGCTGCACTCACTATTCTGCTGTTATTTCATGTCTTATCCTTCAGTCACCTCCAGAGCTGCAGTCACTGTTCTGCTATTACATCATGTCTTATCCTCCAGCCACCTCCAGTGCTGCACTCACTATTCTGCTGTTATTTCATGTCTTATCCTTCAGTCACCTCCAGTGCTGCAGTCACTGTTCTGCTGTTACATCTTGTCTTATCCTCCAGTCACCTCCAGAGCTGCAGTCACTATTCTGCTGTTACATCGTGTCTTATCCTCCAGCCACCTCCAGAGCTGCAGTCACTATTCTGCTGTTACATCAGATCTTATCATCCACTCACCTCCAGAGCTGCACTCACTATTCTGCTGTTACATCATGTCTTATCCTCCAGTCACCTCCAGAGCTGCTGTCACTATTCTGCTGTTACATCAGGTCTTATCCTCCATTCACCTCCAGAGATGCACTCACTATTCTACTGTTACAACGTGTCTTATCCTCCAGTTACCTCCAGAGCTGAATTCACCATTCTGCTGTTACATCATGTCTTATCCTCCAGTCACCTACAGAGCTGCACTCACTATTCTGCTGTTACATCAGGTCTTATCCTCCAGTCACGTCCAGAGCTGCAGTCACTATTCTGCCGTTACATCGTGTCTTATCCTCCAGTCACCTCCAGAGCTGCAGTCACTATTCTGCTGTTACATCGTGTCTTATCCTCCAGCCACCTTCAGAGCTGCTGTCACTATTCTGCTGTTACATCAGGTCTTACCCTCCATTCACCTCCAGAGATGCACTCACTATTCTACTGTTACATCGTGTCTTATCCTCCAGTTACCTCCAGAGCTGAATTCACCATTCTGCTGTTACATCATGTCTTATCCTCCAGCCACCTCCAGAGCTGCTGTCACTATTCTGCTGTTACATCAGGTCTTATCCTCCACTCACCTCCAGAGCTGCAGTCACTATTCTGATGTTAAATCAGGTCTTATCCTTCAGTCACCTCCAGAGCTGCTGTCACTATTCTGTTGTTACATCAGGTCTTATCCTCCGTTCACCTCCAGAGATGCACTCACTATTCTGCTGTTACATCTTGTCTTATCTTCCAGTCACCTCCAGAGCTGCAGTCACTATTCTGCTGTTACATCGTGTCTTATCCTCCAGTCACCTCAAGAGCTGCAGTCACTATTCTGCTGTTACATCATGTCTTATCCTCCAGTCACCTCATGAGCTGCAGTCACTATTCTGCTGTTACATCGTGTCTTGTCCTCCAGTCACCTCCAGAGCTGCACTCACTATTATGCTGTTACTTCATGTCTTATCCTCCACTCATCTCCAGAGGTGCAGTCACTATTTTGCTGTTACATCATGTCTTATCCTCCAGTCACCTCCAGAGCTGCACTCACTATTCTGCTGTTACATCGTGTCCTATCCTCCAGTCACCTCCAGAGCTGCCGTCACTATTCTACTGTTACATCATGTCTTATCCTCCAGTCACCTCCAGAGCTGCTGTCACTAATCTGTTGTTACATCGTTTCTTATCCTCCATTCACCTCCAGAGATGCAATCACTGTTCTGCTGTTACATGGTGTCTTATCCTCCAGTCTCCTCCAGAGCTGCAGTCACTATTCTGCTGTTACATCGTGTCTTGTCCTCCAGTCACCTCCAGAGCTGCACTCACTATTATGCTGCTACTTCATGTCTTATCCTCCAGTCACCTCAAGAGCTGCACTCACTTTTCTGCTGTTACATTGTGTCTTATCCTCCAGTCACCTCAAGAACTGCACTCACTATTCTGCTGTTACATCATGTCTTATCCTCCAGTCACCTCCAGAGCTGCACTCACTATTCTGCTGTTACCTCATGTCCTATCTACCAGTCACCTCCAGAGCTGCACTGACTATTCTGCTGTTACATCGTGTCTTATCCTCCAGTCACCTCCAGAGCTGCTCTCACTATTCTGCTGTTACATCGTGTCTTATACTCCAGTTACCTCCAGAGCTGCTGTCACTATTCTGCTGTTACATCATGTCTTATCCTCCAGTCACCTCCAGAGCTGCACTCACTATTCTGTTGTTACATCATGTCTTATCCTCCAGTCACCTCCAGAGGTGCAGTCACTATTCTGCTGTTACATCATCTATTATCCTCCAGCCACCTCCAGAGCTGCACTCACTATTCTGCTGTTACATCTTGTCTAATCCTCCAGTCACCTCCAGAGCTACAGTCACTATTCTACTGTTACATCGTGTATTATCCTCCAGCCACCTCCAGAGCTGCAGTCACTATTCTGCCGTTACATCGTGTCTTATCCTCCAGTCACCTCCAGAGCTGCAGTCACTATTCTGCTATTACATCGTGTCTTATCCTCCAGCCACCTCCAGAGCTGCAGTCACTATTCTGCTGTTACATCGTGTCTTATCCTCCACTCACTTCCAGAGCTGCAGTCAATATTCTGCTGTTACATCATCTATTATCCTCCAGCCACCTCCAGAGCTGCAGTCACTATTCTACTGTTACATCGTGTATTATCCTCCAGTTACCTCCAGAGCTGAATTCACCATTCTGCTGTTACATCATGTCTTATCTTCCTGTCACCTCTAGAGCTGCAGTCACTATTCTGCTGTTACATCAGGTCTTATCCTCCTGTCACCTCCAGAGCTGCAATCACTATTCTACTGTTACATCCTGTCTTATCCTCCAGTCACCTCCAGAGTTGCAGTCACTATTCTGTTGTTACATCATCTATATTCCTCCAATCAACTCAAGAGCTGCACTCTCTATTCTGCTGTTACATCGTATCTTATCTTCCAGTCACCTCCAGAGCTGCAGTCACTATTCTGCTGTTACGTCATGTCTTATCCTCCAGTCTCCTCCAGAGCTGCAGTCACTGTTCTGCTGTTACATCGAGTCTTATCCTCCAGTCACCTCCAGAGCTGCACTCACTATTCTGCTGTTACATCATGTCTTATCCTCCAGTCACCTCCAGAGCTGCAGTCTCTATTCTGCTGTTACATCAGGTCTTATCCTCCACTCACCTCCAGAGCTGCAGTCACTATTCTGTTGTTACATCAGGTCTTATCCTCCGTTCACCTCCAGAGATGCACTCACTATTCTGCTGTTACATCGTGTCTTATCCTCCAGTCACCTCAAGAGATGCAGTCACTATTCTGCTGTTACATCATGTCTTATCCTCCAGTCACCTCATGAGCTGCAGTCACAATTCTCCTGTTACATCGTGTCTTGTCCTCCAGTCACCTCCAGAGCTGCACTCACTATTATGCTGTTACTTCATGTCTTATCCTCCACTCATCTCCAGAGCTGCAGTCACTATTCTGCTGTTACATCCTGTCTTATCCTCAAGTCACCTCCAGAGCTGCTCTCACTATTCTGCTGTTACATCGTGTCCTATCCTCCAGTCACTTCCAGAGCTGCAGTCACTATTCTGCTGTTACATCATGTCTTATCCTCCAGTCACCTCCAGAGCTGCTGTCACTATTCTGTTGTTACATCGTTTCTTATCCTCCAGTCACCTCCAGAGCTGCACTCACTATTCTGCTGTTACATCATGTCTTATCCTCCAGTCACCTCCAGAGCTGCACTCACTATTCTGCTGTTACCTCATGTTCTATCTACCAGTCACCTCCAGAGCTGCACTGACTATTCTGCTGTTACATCGTGTCTTATCCTCCAGTCACCTCCAGAGCTGCACTCACTATTCGGCTGTTACATCGTGTCTTATACTCCAGTTACCTCCAGACCTGCTGTCACTATTCTGCTGTTACATCAGGTCTCATCCTCCAGTCACCTCCAGAACTGCAATCATTATTCTGCTGTTACATCATGTCTTATCCTCCTGTCACCTCCAGAGCTGCAATCACTATTCTACTGTTACATTATGTCTTATCCTCCAGTCACCTCCAGAGCTCCAGTCACTATTCTGCTGTTACATCGTGTCTTATCCTCCAGTCACCTCCAGAGCTGCAGTCACTATTCGGGTGTTACATCGTGTCTTATCCTCCAGTCACCTCCAGAGCTGCACTCACTATTCGGCTGTTACATCGTGTCTTATACTCCAGTTACCTCCAGAGCTGCACTCACTATTCTGCTGTTACATCATGTCTTATCCTCCAGTCTCCTCCAGAGCTGCAGTCACTATTCTGCCGTTACATCGTGTCTTATCCTCCAGTCACCTCCAGAGCTGCAGTCACTATTCTGCTGTTACATCGTGTCTTATCCTCCAGCCACCTCCAGAGCTCCAGTCACTATTCTGCTGTTACATCGTGTCTTATCCTCCAGCCACCTCCAGAGCTCCAGTCACTATTCTGCTGTTACATCAGGTCTTATCCTCCACTCACCTCCAGAGCTGCAGTCACTATTCTGCTGTTACATCGTGTCCTATCCTCCATTCACCTCCAGAGATGCAATCACTGTTCTGCTGTTACATGGTGTTTTGTCCTCCAGTCACCTCCAGAGCTGCAGTCACTATTCTGCTGTTACATCGTGTCTTGTCCTCCAGTCACCTCCAGAGCTGCACTCACTATTATGCTGCTACTTCATGTCTTATCCTCCAGTCACCTCAAGAGCTGCACTCACTTTTCTGCTGTTACATTGTGTCTTATCCTCCAGTCACCTCAAGAACTGCACTCACTATTCTGCTGTTACATCATGTCTTATCCTCCAGTCACCTCCAGAGCTGCACTCACTATTCTGCTGTTACCTCATGTCCTATCTACCAGTCACCTCCAGAGCTGCACTGACTATTCTGCTGTTACATCGTGTCTTATCCTCCAGTCACCTCCAGAGCTGCACTCACTATTCTGCTGTTACATCATGTCTTATCCTCCAGTCACCTCCAGAGCTGCAGTCACTATTCTGCTGTTACATCATCTATTATCCTCCAGTCACCTCCAGAGCTACAGTCACTATTCTACTGTTACATCGTGTATTATCCTCCAGTTACCTCCAGAGCTGAATTCACCATTCTGCTGTTACATCATGTCTTATCTTCCTGTCACCTCCAGAGTTGCAGTCACTATTCTGCTGTTACATCAGGTCTTATCCTCCAGTCACCTCCAGAGCTGCAATCATTATTCTGCTGTTACATGGTGTCTTATACTCCAGTTACCTCCAGAGCTGCAGTCACTATTCTGCTGTTACATCTTGTTTTGTCCTCCAGTCACCTCCAGAGCTGCACTCACTATTATGCTGTTACTTCATGTCTTATCCTCTAGTCACCTCAAGAGCTGCACTCACTTTTCTGCTGTTACATCGTTTCTTATCCTCCAGTTACCTCCAGAGCTGCAGTCACTATTCTGCTGTTTCATCGTGTCTTATCCTCCAGTTATCTCCAGAGCTGCAGTCACTATTCTGCTGTTACATCATGTCTTATCCTCCAGTCACCTCCAGAGCTGCACTCACTATTCTGCTGTTACATCATGTCCTATCTACCAGTCCCCTCCAGAGCTGCAGTCACTATTCTTATGTTACATCAGGTCTTATCCTCCAGTCACCTCCAGAGCTGCACTCACTATTCTGCTGTTACATCATGTCTTATCCTCCAGTCACCTCCAGAGCTGCACTCACTATTCTGCTGTTACCTCATGTCCTATCTACCAGTCACCTCCAGAGCTGCACTGACTATTCTGCTGTTACATCGTGTCTTATCCTCCAGTCACCTCCAGAGCTGCACTCACTATTCTGCTGTTACATCGTGTCTTATACTCCAGTTACCTCCAGAGCTGCTGTCACTATTCTGCTGTTACATCATGTCTTATCCTCCAGTCACCTCCAGAGCTGCACTCACTATTCTGCTTTTACATCATGTCTTATCCTCCAGTCACCTCCAGAGCTGCAGTCACTATTCTGCTGTTACATCATCTATTATCCTCCAGTCACCTCCAGAGCTACAGTCACTATTCTACTGTTACATCGTGTATTATCCTCCAGTTACCTCCAGAGCTGAATTCACCATTCTGCTGTTACATCATGTCTTATCTTCCTGTCACCTCCAGAGTTGCAGTCACTATTCTGCTGTTACATCAGGTCTTATCCTCCAGTCACCTCCAGAGCTGCAATCATTATTCTGCTGTTACATGGTGTCTTATCCTCCAGTCACCTCCAGAGCTGCAGTCACTATTCTGCTGTTACATCTTGTTTTGTCCTCCAGTCACCTCCAGAGCTGCACTCACTATTATGCTGTTACTTCATGTCTTATCCTCTAGTCACCTCAAGAGCTGCACTCACTTTTCTGCTGTTACATCGTGTCTTATCCTCCAGTTACCTCCAGAGCTGCAGTCACTATTCTGCTGTTTCATCGTGTCTTATCCTCCAGTTATCTCCAGAGCTGCAGTCACTATTCTGCTGTTACATCATGTCTTATCCTCCAGTCACCTCCAGAGCTGCACTCACTATTCTGCTGTTACATCATGTCCTATCTACCAGTCCCCTCCAGAGCTGCAGTCACTATTCTTATGTTACATCAGGTCTTATCCTCCAGTCACCTCCAGAGCTGCAGTCACTATTCTGCTGTTACATCGTGTCTTATTCTCCAGTTACCTCCAGAGCTGCAGTCACTATTCTGCTGTTACATCATGTCTTATCCTCCAGTCACCTCCAGAACTGCACTCACTATTCTGTTGTTACATCAGGTCTTATCCTCCAGTCACCTCCAGAACTGCAATCATTATTCTGCTGTTACATCGTGTCTTATCCTCCTGTCACCTCCAGAGCTGCAATCACTATTCTACTGTAACATTATGTCTTATCCTCCAGTCACCTCCAGAGCTGCAGTCACTATTCTGCTGTTACATCGTGTCTTATCCTCCAGTCACCTCCAGAGCTGCAGTCACTATTCGGGTGTTACATCGTGTCTTATCCTCCAGTCACCTCCAGAGCTGCACTCACTATTCGGCTGTTACATCGTGTCTTATACTCCAGTTACCTCCAGAGCTGCACTCACTATTCTGCTGTTACATCATGTCTTATCCTCCAGTCTCCTCCAGAGCTGCAGTCACTATTCTGCCGTTACATCGTGTCTTATCCTCCAGTCACCTCCAGAGCTGCAGTCACTATTCTGCTGTTACATCGTGTCTTATCCTCCAGCCACCTCCAGAGCTCCAGTCACTATTATGCTGTTACATCGTGTCTTATCCTCCAGCCACCTCCAGAGCTCCAGTCACTATTCTGCTGTTACATCAGGTCTTATCCTCCACTCACCTCCAGAGCTGCAGTCACTATTCTGCTGTTACATCGTGTCCTATCCTCCTGTCACCTCCAGAGCTGCAGTCACTATTCTGCTGTTACATCATGTCTTATCCTCCAGTCACCTCCAGAGCTGCTGTCACTATTCTGTTGTTACATCGTTTCTTATCCTCCATTCACCTCCAGAGATGCAATCACTGTTCTGCTGTTACATGGTGTTTTGTCCTCCAGTCACCTCCAGAGCTGCAGTCACTATTCTGCTGTTACATCGTGTCTTGTCCTCCAGTCACCTCCAGAGCTGCACTCACTATTATGCTGCTACTTCATGTCTTATCCTCCAGTCACCTCAAGAGCTGCACTCACTTTTCTGCTGTTACATTGTGTCTTATCCTCCAGTCACCTCAAGAACTGCACTCACTATTCTGCTGTTACATCATGTCTTATCCTCCAGTCACCTCCAGAGCTGCACTCACTATTCTGCTGTTACCTCATGTCCTATCTACCAGTCACCTCCAGAGCTGCACTCACTATTCTGCTGTTACATCGTGTCTTATACTCCAGTTACCTCCAGAGCTGCTGTCACTATTCTGCTGTTACATCATGTCTTATCCTCCAGTCACCTCCAGAGCTGCACTCACTATTCTGCTGTTACATCATGTCTTATCCTCCACAGTCACCTCCAGAGCTGCAGTCACTATTCTACTGTTACATCATCTATTATCCTCCAGTCACCTCCAGAGCTACAGTCACTATTCTACTGTTACATCGTGTATTATCCTCCAGTTACCTCCAGAGCTGAATTTACCATTCTGCTGTTACATCATGTCTTATCTTCCTGTCACCTCCAGAGTTGCAGTCACTATTCTGCTGTTACATCAGGTCTTATCCTCCAGTCACCTCCAGAGCTGCAATCATTATTCTGCTGTTACATGGTGTCTTATCCTCCAGTCACCTCCAGAGCTGCAGTCACTATTCTGCTGTTACATTGTGTTTTGTCCTCCAGTCACCTCCAGAGCTGCACTCACTATTATGCTGTTACTTCATGTCTTATCCTCTAGTCACCTCAAGAGCTGCACTCACTTTTCTGCTGTTACATCGTGTCTTATTCTCCAGTTACCTCCAGAGCTGCAGTCACTATTCTGCTGTTTCATCGTGTCTTATCCTCCAGTTATCTCCAGAGCTGCAGTCACTATTCTGCTGTTACATCATGTCTTATCCTCCAGTCACCTCCAGAGCTGCACTCACTATTCTGCTGTTACATCATGTCCTATCTACCAGTCCCCTCCAGAGCTGCAGTCACTATTCTTATGTTACATCAGGTCTTATCCTCCAGTCACCTCTAGAGCTGCAATCATTATTCTGCTGTTACATCGTGTCTTATCCTCCTGTCACCTCCAGAGCTGCAATCACTATTCTACTGTTACATTATGTCTTATCCTCCAGTCACCTCCAGAGCTGCAGTCACTATTCTGCTGTTACATTATCTATTATCCTCCAGTCACCTCCAGAGCTGCACTCACTATTCTGCTGTTACATCGTGTCTTATCCTCCAGTCACCTCCAGAGCTGCTGTCACTATTCTGCCGTTACATCGTGTCTTATCCTTCAGTCACCTCCAGAGCTGCAGTCACTATTCTACTGTTACATGGTGTCTTATCCTCCAGTCACCTCCAGAGCTGCACTCACTATTCTGCTGTTTCATCGTGTCTTATCCTCCAGCCACCTCCAGAGCTGCACTCACTATTCTGCTGTTACATCATGTGTTATCTTCCTGTCACCTCCAGAGCTGCAGTCACTATTCTGCTGTTACATCAGGTCTTATCCTCCAGTCACCTCCAGAGCTGCAATCATTATTCTGCTGTTACATCGTGTCTTATCCTCCTGTCACCTCCAGAGCTGCAATCACTATTCTATTGTTACATCCTGTCTTATCCTCCAGTCACCTCCAGAGCTGCAGTCACTATTCTGCTGTTACATCATCTATATTCCTCCAATCACCTCAAGAGCTGCACTCACTATTCTGCTGTTACATCATGTCTTATCCTCCAGTCACCTCCAGAGCTGCACTCACCATTCTGCTGTTAAATCATGTCTTATCTTCCAGTCACCTCCAGAGCTGCAGTCACTATTCTGCTGTTACGTCATGTCTTATCCTCCAGTCTCCTCCAGAGCTGCAGTCACTATTCTGCCGTTACATCGAGTCTTATCCTCCAGTCACCTCCAGAGCTGCAGTCACTATTCTGCTGTTACATCGTGTCTTATCCTCCAGCCACCTCCAGAGCTGCAGTCTCTATTCTGCTGTTACATCAGGTCTTATCCTCCACTCACCTCCAGAGCTGCAGTCACTATTCTGATGTTACATCAGGTCTTATCCTCCAGTCACCTCCAGAGCTGCTGTCACTATTCTGTTGTTACATCAGGTCTTATCCTCCGTTCACCTCCAGAGCTGCAGTCACTATTCTGCTGTTATATCATGTCTTATTCTCCAGTCACCTCATGAGCTGCAGTCACTATTCTCCTGTTACATCGTGTCTTGTCCTCCAGTCACCTCCAGAGCTGCACTCACTATTATGCTGTTACTTCATGTCTTATCCTCCACTCATCTCCAGAGCTGCAGTCACTATTCTGCTGTTACATCCTGTCTTATCCTCCAGTCACCTCCAGAGCTGCACTCACTATTCTGCTGTTACATCGTGTCCTATCCTCCAGTCACTTCCAGAGCTGCAGTCACTATTCTGCTGTTACATCATGTCTTATCCTCCAGTCACCTCCAGAGCTGCTGTCATTATTCTGTTGTTACATCGTTTCTTATCCTCCAGTCACCTCCAGAGCTGCACTCACTATTATGCTGTTACTTCATGTCTTATCCTCCAGTCACCTCAAGAGCTGCACTCACTTTTCTGCTGTTACATTGTGTCTTATCCTCCAGTCACCTCCAGAGCTGCACTCACTATTCTGCTGTTACATCATGTCTTATCCTCCAGTCACCTCCAGAGCTGCACTCACTATTCTGCTGTTACCTCATGTTCTATCTACCAGTCACCTCCAGAGCTGCACTGACTATTCTGCTGTTACATCGTGTCTTATCCTCCAGTCACCTCCAGAGCTGCACTCACTATTCGGCTGTTACATCGTGTCTTATACTCCAGTTACCTCCAGACCTGCTGTCACTATTCTGCTGTTACATCAGGTCTCATCCTCCAGTCACCTCCAGAGCTGCACTCACTATTCTGCTGTTACATCAGGTCTTATCCTCCAGTCACCTCCAGAGCTGCAATCATTATTCTGCTGTTACATGGTGTCTTATCCTCCAGTCACCTCCAGAGCTCCAGTCACTATTCTGCTGTTACATCGTGTCTTGTCCTCCAGTCACCTCCAGAGCTGCACTCACTATTATGCTGCTACTTCATGTCTTATCCTCCAGTCACCTCAAGAGCTGCACTCACTTTTCTGCTGTTACATTGTGTCTTATCCTCCAGTCACCTCAAGAACTGCACTCACTATTCTGCTGTTACATCATGTCTTATCCTCCAGTCACCTCCAGAGCTGCACTCACTATTCTGCTGTTACCTCATGTCCTATCTACCAGTCACCTCCAGAGCTGCACTGACTATTCTGCTGTTACATCGTGTCTTATCCTCCAGTCACCTCCAGAGCTGCACTCACTATTCTGCTGTTACATCATCTATTATCCTCCAGTCACCTCCAGAGCTGCAGTCACTATTCTGCTGTTATATCATCTATTATCCTCCAGTCACCTCCAGAGCTACAGTCACTATTCTACTGTTACATCGTGTATTATCCTCCAGTTACCTCCAGAGCTGAATTTACCATTCTGCTGTTACATCATGTCTTATCTTCCTGTCACCTCCAGAGTTGCAGTCACTATTCTGCTGTTACATCAGGTCTTATCCTCCAGTCACCTCCAGAGCTGCAATCATTATTCTGCTGTTACATGGTGTCTTATCCTCCAGTCACCTCCAGAGCTGCAGTCACTATTCTGCTGTTACATTGTGTTTTGTCCTCCAGTCACCTCCAGAGCTGCACTCACTATTATGCTGTTACTTCATGTCTTATCCTCTAGTCACCTCAAGAGCTGCACTCACTTTTCTGCTGTTACATCGTATCTTATTCTCCAGTTACCTCCAGAGCTGCAGTCACTATTCTGCTGTTTCATCGTGTCTTATCCTCCAGTTATCTCCAGAGCTGCAGTCACTATTCTGCTGTTACATCATGTCCTATCTACCAGTCCCCTCCAGAGCTGCAGTCACTATTCTTATGTTACATCAGGTCTTATCCTCCAGTCACCTCCAGAGCTGCAGTCACTATTCTGCTGTTACATCGTGTCTTATTCTCCAGTTACCTCCAGAGCTGCAGTCACTATTCTGCTGTTACATCATGTCTTATCCTCCAGTCACCTCCAGAACTGCACTCACTATTCTGTTGTTACATCATGTCCTATCTACCACTCACCTCCAGAGCTGCACTCACTATTCTGATGTTACATCAGGTCTTATCCTCCAGTCACCTCTAGAGCTGCAATCATTATTCTGCTGTTACATCGTGTCTTATCCTCCTGTCACCTCCAGAGCTGCAATCACTATTCTACTGTTACATTATGTCTTATCCTCCAGTCACCTCCAGAGCTGCAGTCACTATTCTGCTGTTACATTATCTATTATCCTCCAGAGCTGCACTCACTATTCTGCTGTTACATCGTGTCTTTTCCTCCAGTGACCTCCAGAGCTGCTGTCACTATTCTGCCGTTACATCGTGTCTTATCCTCCAGTCACCTCCAGAGCTGCAGTCACTATTCTACTGTTACATGGTGTCTTATCCTGCAGTCACCTCCAGAGCTGCACTCACTATTCTGCTGTTTCATCGTGTCTTATCCTCCAGCCACCTCCAGAGCTGCACTCACTATTCTGCTGTTACATCATGTGTAATCTTCCTGTCACCTCCAGAGCTGCAGTCACTATTCTGCTGTTACATCAGGTCTTATCCTCCAGTCACCTCCAGAGCTGCAATCATTATTCTGCTGTTACATCGTGTCTTATCCTCCTGTCACCTCCAGAGCTGCAATCACTATTCTATTGTTACATCCTGTCTTATCCTCCAGTCACCTCCAGAGCTGCAGTCACTATTCTGCTGTTACATCATCTATATTCCTCCAATCACCTCAAGAGCTGCACTCACTATTCTGCTGTTACATCATGTCTTATCCTCCAGTCACCTCCAGAGCTGCACTCACCATTCTGCTGTTAAATCATGTCTTATCTTCCAGTCACCTCCAGAGCTGCAGTCACTATTCTGCTGTTACGTCATGTCTTATCCTCCAGTCTCCTCCAGAGCTGCAGTCACTATTCTGCCGTTACATCGAGTCTTATCCTCCAGTCACCTCCAGAGCTGCAGTCACTATTCTGCTGTTACATCGTGTCTTATCCTCCAGCCACCTCCAGAGCTGCAGTCTCTATTCTGCTGTTACATCAGGTCTTATCCTCCACTCACCTCCAGAGCTGCAGTCACTATTCTGATGTTACATCAGGTCTTATCCTCCAGTCACCTCCAGAGCTGCTGTCACTATTCTGTTGTTACATCAGGTCTTATCCTCCGTTCACCTCCAGAGCTGCAGTCACTATTCTGCTGTTACATCATGTCTTATTCTCCAGTCACCTCATGAGCTGCAGTCACTATTCTCCTGTTACATCGTGTCTTGTCCTCCAGTCACCTCCAGAGCTGCACTCACTATTATGCTGTTACTTCATGTCTTATCCTCCACTCATCTCCAGAGCTGCAGTCACTATTCTGCTGTTACATCCTGTCTTATCCTCCAGTCACCTCCAGAGCTGCACTCACTATTCTGCTGTTACATCGTGTCCTATCCTCCAGTCACTTCCAGAGCTGCAGTCACTATTCTGCTGTTACATCATGTCTTATCCTCCAGTCACCTCCAGAGCTGCTGTCATTATTCTGTTGTTACATCGTTTCTTATCCTCCAGTCACCTCCAGAGCTGCACTCACTATTATGCTGTTACTTCATGTCTTATCCTCCAGTCACCTCAAGAGCTGCACTCACTTTTCTGCTGTTACATTGTGTCTTATCCTCCAGTCACCTCCAGAGCTGCACTCACTATTCTGCTGTTACATCATGTCTTATCCTCCAGTCACCTCCAGAGCTGCACTCACTATTCTGCTGTTACCTCATGTTCTATCTACCAGTCACCTCCAGAGCTGCACTGACTATTCTGCTGTTACATCGTGTCTTATCCTCCAGTCACCTCCAGAGCTGCACTCACTATTCGGCTGTTACATCGTGTCTTATACTCCAGTTACCTCCAGACCTGCTGTCACTATTCTGCTGTTACATCAGGTCTCATCCTCCAGTCACCTCCAGAGCTGCACTCACTATTCTGCTGTTACATCAGGTCTTATCCTCCAGTCACCTCCAGAGCTGCAATCATTATTCTGCTGTTACATGGTGTCTTATCCTCCAGTCACCTCCAGAGCTCCAGTCACTATTCTGCTGTTACATCGTGTCTTGTCCTCCAGTCACCTCCAGAGCTGCACTCACTATTATGCTGCTACTTCATGTCTTATCCTCCAGTCACCTCAAGAGCTGCACTCACTTTTCTGCTGTTACATTGTGTCTTATCCTCCAGTCACCTCAAGAACTGCACTCACTATTCTGCTGTTACATCATGTCTTATCCTCCAGTCACCTCCAGAGCTGCACTCACTATTCTGCTGTTACCTCATGTCCTATGTACCAGTCACCTCCAGAGCTGCACTGACTATTCTGCTGTTACATCGTGTCTTATCCTCCAGTCACCTCCAGAGCTGCACTCACTATTCTGCTGTTACATCATCTATTATCCTCCAGTCACCTCCAGAGCTGCAGTCACTATTCTGCTGTTACATCATCTATTATCCTCCAGTCACCTCCAGAGCTACAGTCACTATTCTACTGTTACATCGTGTATTATCCACCAGTTACCTCCAGAGCTGAATTTACCATTCTGCTGTTACATCATGTCTTATCTTCCTGTCACCTCCAGAGTTGCAGTCACTATTCTGCTGTTACATCAGGTCTTATCCTCCAGTCACCTCCAGAGCTGCAATCATTATTCTGCTGTTACATGGTGTCTTATCCTCCAGTCACCTCCAGAGCTGCAGTCACTATTCTGCTGTTACATTGTGTTTTGTCCTCCAGTCACCTCCAGAGCTGCACTCACTATTATGCTGTTACTTCATGTCTTATCCTCTAGTCACCTCAAGAGCTGCACTCACTTTTCTGCTGTTACATCGTGTCTTATTCTCCAGTTACCTCCAGAGCTGCAGTCACTATTCTGCTGTTTCATCGTGTCTTATCCTCCAGTTATCTCCAGAGCTGCAGTCACTATTCTGCTGTTACATCATGTCTTATCCTCCAGTCACCTCCAGAGCTGCACTCACTATTCTGCTGTTACATCATGTCCTATCTACCAGTCCCCTCCAGAGCTGCAGTCACTATTCTTATGTTACATCAGGTCTTATCCTCCAGTCACCTCCAGAGCTGCAGTCACTATTCTGCTGTTACATCGTGTCTTATTCTCCAGTTACCTCCAGAGCTGCAGTCACTATTCTGCTGTTACATCATGTCTTATCCTCCAGTCACCTCCAGAACTGCACTCACTATTCTGTTGTTACATCATGTCCTATCTACCACTCACCTCCAGAGCTGCACTCACTATTCTGATGTTACATCAGGTCTTATCCTCCAGTCACCTCTAGAGCTGCAATCATTATTCTGCTGTTACATCGTGTCTTATCCTCCTGTCACCTCCAGAGCTGCAATCACTATTCTACTGTTACATTATGTCTTATCCTCCAGTCACCTCCAGAGCTGCAGTCACTATTCTGCTGTTACATTATCTATTATCCTCCAGAGCTGCACTCACTATTCTGCTGTTACATCGTGTCTTATCCTCCAGTGACCTCCAGAGCTGCTGTCACTATTCTGCCGTTACATCGTGTCTTATCCTCCAGTCACCTCCAGAGCTGCAGTCACTATTCTACTGTTACATGGTGTCTTATCCTGCAGTCACCTCCAGAGCTGCACTCACTATTCTGCTGTTTCATCGTGTCTTATCCTCCAGCCACCTCCAGAGCTGCACTCACTATTCTGCTGTTACATCATGTGTAATCTTCCTGTCACCTCCAGAGCTGCAGTCACTATTCTGCTGTTACATCAGGTCTTATCCTCCAGTCACCTCCAGAGCTGCAATCATTATTCTGCTGTTACATCGTGTCTTATCCTCCTGTCACCTCCAGAGCTGCAATCACTATTCTATTGTTACATCCTGTCTTATCCTCCAGTCACCTCCAGAGCTGCAGTCACTATTCTGCTGTTACATCATCTATATTCCTCCAATCACCTCAAGAGCTGCACTCACTATTCTGCTGTTACATCATGTCTTATCCTCCAGTCACCTCCAGAGCTGCACTCACCATTCTGCTGTTAAATCATGTCTTATCTTCCAGTCACCTCCAGAGCTGCAGTCACTATTCTGCTGTTACGTCATGTCTTATCCTCCAGTCTCCTCCAGAGCTGCAGTCACTATTCTGCCGTTACATCGAGTCTTATCCTCCAGTCACCTCCAGAGCTGCAGTCACTATTCTGCTGTTACATCGTGTCTTATCCTCCAGCCACCTCCAGAGCTGCAGTCTCTATTCTGCTGTTACATCAGGTCTTATCCTCCACTCACCTCCAGAGCTGCAGTCACTATTCTGATGTTACATCAGGTCTTATCCTCCAGTCACCTCCAGAGCTGCTGTCACTATTCTGTTGTTACATCAGGTCTTATCCTCCGTTCACCTCCAGAGCTGCAGTCACTATTCTGCTGTTACATCATGTCTTATTCTCCAGTCACCTCATGAGCTGCAGTCACTATTCTCCTGTTACATCGTGTCTTGTCCTCCAGTCACCTCCAGAGCTGCACTCACTATTATGCTGTTACTTCATGTCTTATCCTCCACTCATCTCCAGAGCTGCAGTCACTATTCTGCTGTTACATCCTGTCTTATCCTCCAGTCACCTCCAGAGCTGCACTCACTATTCTGCTGTTACATCGTGTCCTATCCTCCAGTCACTTCCAGAGCTGCAGTCACTATTCTGCTGTTACATCATGTCTTATCCTCCAGTCACCTCCAGAGCTGCTGTCACTATTCTGTTGTTACATCGTTTCTTATCCTCCAGTCACCTCCAGAGCTGCACTCACTATTATGCTGTTACTTCATGTCTTATCCTCCAGTCACCTCAAGAGCTGCACTCACTTTTCTGCTGTTACATTGTGTCTTATCCTCCAGTCACCTCCAGAGCTGCACTCACTATTCTGCTGTTACATCATGTCTTATCCTCCAGTCACCTCCAGAGCTGCACTCACTATTCTGCTGTTACCTCATGTTCTATCTACCAGTCACCTCCAGAGCTGCACTGACTATTCTGCTGTTACATCGTGTCTTATCCTCCAGTCACCTCCAGAGCTGCACTCACTATTCGGCTGTTACATCGTGTCTTATACTCCAGTTACCTCCAGACCTGCTGTCACTATTCTGCTGTTACATCAGGTCTCATCCTCCAGTCACCTCCAGAGCTGCACTCACTATTCTGCTGTTACATCTTGTCTTATCCTCCAGTCACCTCCAGAACTGCAATCATTATTCTGCTGTTACATCATGTCTTATCCTCCTGTCACCTCCAGAGCTGCAATCACTATTCTACTGTTGCATTATGTCTTATCCTCCAGTCACCTCCAGAGCTCCAGTCACTATTCTGCTGTTACATCGTGTCTTGTCCTCCAGTCACCTCCAGAGCTGCACTCACTATTATGCTGCTACTTCATGTCTTATCCTCCAGTCACCTCAAGAGCTGCACTCACTTTTCTGCTGTTACATTGTGTCTTATCCTCCAGTCACCTCAAGAACTGCACTCACTATTCTGCTGTTACATCATGTCTTATCCTCCAGTCACCTCCAGAGCTGCACTCACTATTCTGCTGTTACCTCATGTCCTATCTACCAGTCACCTCCAGAGCTGCACTGACTATTCTGCTGTTACATCGTGTCTTATCCTCCAGTCACCTCCAGAGCTGCACTCACTATTCTGCTGTTACATCATCTATTATCCTCCAGTCACCTCCAGAGCTGCAGTCACTATTCTGCTGTTACATCATCTATTATCCTCCAGTCACCTCCAGAGCTACAGTCACTATTCTACTGTTACATCGTGTATTATCCTCCAGTTACCTCCAGAGCTGAATTTACCATTCTGCTGTTACATCATGTCTTATCTTCCTGTCACCTCCAGAGTTGCAGTCACTATTCTGCTGTTACATCAGGTCTTATCCTCCAGTCACCTCCAGAGCTGCAATCATTATTCTGCTGTTACATGGTGTCTTATCCTCCAGTCACCTCCAGAGCTGCAGTCACTATTCTGCTGTTACATTGTGTTTTGTCCTCCAGTCACCTCCAGAGCTGCACTCACTATTATGCTGTTACTTCATGTCTTATCCTCTAGTCACCTCAAGAGCTGCACTCACTTTTCTGCTGTTACATCGTGTCTTATTCTCCAGTTACCTCCAGAGCTGCAGTCACTATTCTGCTGTTTCATCGTGTCTTATCCTCCAGTTATCTCCAGAGCTGCAGTCACTATTCTGCTGTTACATCATGTCTTATCCTCCAGTCACCTCCAGAGCTGCACTCACTATTCTGCTGTTACATCATGTCCTATCTACCAGTCCCCTCCAGAGCTGCAGTCACTATTCTTATGTTACATCAGGTCTTATCCTCCAGTCACCTCCAGAGCTGCAGTCACTATTCTGCTGTTACATCGTGTCTTATTCTCCAGTTACCTCCAGAGCTGCAGTCACTATTCTGCTGTTACATCATGTCTTATCCTCCAGTCACCTCCAGAACTGCACTCACTATTCTGTTGTTACATCATGTCCTATCTACCACTCACCTCCAGAGCTGCACTCACTATTCTGATGTTACATCAGGTCTTATCCTCCAGTCACCTCTAGAGCTGCAATCATTATTCTGCTGTTACATCGTGTCTTATCCTCCTGTCACCTCCAGAGCTGCAATCACTATTCTACTGTTACATTATGTCTTATCCTCCAGTCACCTCCAGAGCTGCAGTCACTATTCTGCTGTTACATTATCTATTATCCTCCAGTCACCTCCAGAGCTGCACTCACTATTCTGCTGTTACATCGTGTCTTATCCTCCAGTGACCTCCAGAGCTGCTGTCACTATTCTGCCGTTACATCGTGTCTTATCCTCCAGTCACCTCCAGAGCTGCAGTCACTATTCTACTGTTACATGGTGTCTTATCCTGCAGTCACCTCCAGAGCTGCACTCACTATTCTGCTGTTTCATCGTGTCTTATCCTCCAGCCACCTCCAGAGCTGCACTCACTATTCTGCTGTTACATCATGTGTAATCTTCCTGTCACCTCCAGAGCTGCAGTCACTATTCTGCTGTTACATCAGGTCTTATCCTCCAGTCACCTCCAGAGCTGCAATCATTATTCTGCTGTTACATCCTGTCTTATCCTCCAGTCACCTCCAGAGCTGCAGTCACTATTCTGCTGTTACATCATCTATATTCCTCCAATCACCTCAAGAGCTGCACTCACTATTCTGCTGTTACATCATGTCTTATCCTCCAGTCACCTCCAGAGCTGCACTCACCATTCTGCTGTTAAATCATGTCTTATCTTCCAGTCACCTCCAGAGCTGCAGTCACTATTCTGCTGTTACGTCATGTCTTATCCTCCAGTCTCCTCCAGAGCTGCAGTCACTATTCTGCCGTTACATCGAGTCTTATCCTCCAGTCACCTCCAGAGCTGCAGTCACTATTCTGCTGTTACATCGTGTCTTCTCCTCCAGCCACCTCCAGAGCTGCAGTCTCTATTCTGCTGTTACATCAGGTCTTATCCTCCACTCACCTCCAGAGCTGCAGTCACTATTCTGATGTTACATCAGGTCTTATCCTCCAGTCACCTCCAGAGCTGCTGTCACTATTCTGTTGTTACATCAGGTCTTATCCTCCGTTCACCTCCAGAGCTGCACTCACTATTCTGCTGTTACATCATGTCTTATTCTCCAGTCACCTCATGAGCTGCAGTCACTATTCTCCTGTTACATCGTGTCTTGTCCTCCAGTCACCTCCAGAGCTGCACTCACTATTATGCTGTTACTTCATGTCTTATCCTCCACTCATCTCCAGAGCTGCAGTCACTATTCTGCTGTTACATCCTGTCTTATCCTCCAGTCACCTCCAGAGCTGCACTCACTATTCTGCTGTTACATCGTGTCCTATCCTCCAGTCACTTCCAGAGCTGCAGTCACTATTCTGCTGTTACATCATGTCTTATCCTCCAGTCACCTCCAGAGCTGCTGTCACTATTCTGTTGTTACATCGTTTCTTATCCTCCAGTCACCTCCAGAGCTGCACTCACTATTATGCTGTTACTTCATGTCTTATCCTCCAATCACCTCAAGAGCTGCACTCACTTTTCTGCTGTTACATTGTGTCTTATCCTCCAGTCACCTCCAGAGCTGCACTCACTATTCTGCTGTTACATCATGTCTTATCCTCCAGTCACCTCCAGAGCTGCACTCACTATTCTGCTGTTACCTCATGTTCTATCTACCAGTCACCTCCAGAGCTGCACTGACTATTCTGCTGTTACATCGTGTCTTATCCTCCAGTCACCTCCAGAGCTGCACTCACTATTCGGCTGTTACATCGTGTCTTATACTCCAGTTACCTCCAGACCTGCTGTCACTATTCTGCTGTTACATCAGGTCTCATCCTCCAGTCACCTCCAGAGCTGCACTCACTATTCTGCTGTTACATCATGTCTTATCCTCCTGTCACCTCCAGAGCTGCAATCACTATTCTACTGTTACATTATGTCTTATCCTCCAGTCACCTCCAGAGCTCCAGTCACTATTCTGCTGTTACATCGTGTCTTATCCTCCAGTCACCTCCAGAGCTGCAGTCACTATTCGGGTGTTACATCGTGTCTTATCCTCCAGTCACCTCCAGAGCTGCACTCACTATTCGGCTGTTACATCGTGTCTTATACTCCAGTTACCTCCAGAGCTGCACTCACTATTCTGCTGTTACATCATGTCTTATCCTCCAGTCTCCTCCAGAGCTGCAGTCACTATTCTGCCGTTACATCGTGTCTTATCCTCCAGTCACCTCCAGAGCTGCAGTCACTATTCTGCTGTTACATCGTGTCTTATCCTCCAGCCACCTCCAGAGCTCCAGTCACTATTCTGCTGTTACATCGTGTCTTATCCTCCAGCCACCTCCAGAGCTCCAGTCACTATTCTGCTGTTACATCAGGTCTTATCCTCCACTCACCTCCAGAGCTGCAGTCACTATTCTGCTGTTACATCGTGTCCTATCCTCCTGTCACCTCCAGAGCTGCAGTCACTATTCTGCTGTTACATTATGTCTTATCCTCCAGTCACCTCCAGAGCTGCTGTCACTATTCTGTTGTTACATCGTTTCTTATCCTCCATTCACCTCCAGAGATGCACTCACTATTCTGCTGTTACATGGTGTTTTGTCCTCCAGTCACCTCCAGAGCTGCAGTCACTATTCTGCTGTTACATCGTGTCTTGTCCTCCAGTCACCTACAGAGCTGCACTCACTATTATGCTGCTACTTCATGTCTTATCCTCCAGTCACCTCAAGAGCTGCACTCACTTTTCTGCTGTTACATTGTGTCTTATCCTCCAGTCACCTCAAGAACTGCACTCACTATTCTGCTGTTACATCATGTCTTATCCTCCAGTCACCTCCAGAGCTGCACTCACTATTCTGCTGTTACCTCATGTCCTATGTACCAGTCACCTCCAGAGCTGCACTGACTATTCTGCTGTTACATCGTGTCTTATCCTCCAGTCACCTCCAGAGCTGCACTCACTATTCTGCTCTTACATCGTGTCTTATACTTCAGTTACCTCCAGAGCTGCTGTCACTATTCTGCTGTTACATCATGTCTTATCCTCCAGTCACCTCCAGAGCTGCACTCACTATTCTGCTGTTACATCATGTCTTATCCTCCAGTCACCTCCAGAGCTGCAGTCACTATTCTGCTGTTACATCATCTATTATCCTCCAGTCACCTCCAGAGCTACAGTCACTATTCTACTGTTACATCGTGTATTATCCTCCAGTTACCTCCAGAGCTGAATTCACCATTCTGCTGTTACATCATGTCTTATCCTCCAGTCACCTCCAGAGCTGCAATCATTATTCTGCTGTTACATGGTGTCTTATCCTCCAGTCACCTCCAGAGCTGCAGTCACTATTCTGCTGTTACATCTTGTTTTGTCCTCCAGTCACCTCCAGAGCTGCACTCACTATTATGCTGTTACTTCATGTCTTATCCTCTAGTCACCTCAAGAGCTGCACTCACTTTTCTGCTGTTACATCGTGTCTTATCCTCCAGTTACCTCCAGAGCTGCAGTCACTATTCTGCTGTTTCATCGTGTCTTATCCTCCAGTTATCTCCAGAGCTGCAGTCACTATTCTGCTGTTACATCATGTCTTATCCTCCAGTCACCTCCAGAGCTGCACTCACTATTCTGCTGTTACATCATGTCCTATCTACCAGTCCCCTCCAGAGCTGCAGTCACTATTCTTATGTTACATCAGGTCTTATCCTCCAGTCACCTCCAGAGCTGCACTCACTATTCTGCTGTTACATCATGTCTTATCCTCCAGTCACCTCTAGAGCTGCACTCACTATTCTGCTGTTACCTCATGTCCTATCTACCAGTCACCTCCAGAGCTGCACTGACTATTCTGCTGTTACATCGTGTCTTATCCTCCAGTCACCTCCAGAGCTGCACTCACTATTCTGCTGTTACATCGTGTCTTATACTCCAGTTACCTCCAGAGCTGCTGTCACTATTCTGCTGTTACATCATGTCTTATCCTCCAGTCACCTCCAGAGCTGCACTCACTATTCTGCTTTTACATCATGTCTTATCCTCCAGTCACCTCCAGAGCTGCAGTCACTATTCTGCTGTTACATCATCTATTATCCTCCAGTCACCTCCAGAGCTACAGTCACTATTCTACTGTTACATCGTGTATTATCCTCCAGTTACCTCCAGAGCTGAATTCACCATTCTGCTGTTACATCATGTCTTATCTTCCTGTCACCTCCAGAGTTGCAGTCACTATTCTGCTGTTACATCAGGTCTTATCCTCCAGTCACCTCCAGAGCTGCAATCATTATTCTGCTGTTACATGGTGTCTTATCCTCCAGTCACCTCCAGAGCTGCAGTCACTATTCTGCTGTTACATCTTGTTTTGTCCTCCAGTCACCTCCAGAGCTGCACTCACTATTATGCTGTTTCATCGTGTCTTATCCTCCAGTTATCTCCAGAGCTGCAGTCACTATTCTGCTGTTACATCATGTCTTATCCTCCAGTCACCTCCAGAACTGCACTCACTATTCTGTTGTTACATCAGGTCTTATCCTCCAGTCACCTCCAGAACTGCAGTCACTATTCGAGTGTTACATCGTGTCTTATCCTCCAGTCACCTCCAGAGCTGCACTCACCATTTGGCTGTTACATCGTGTCTTATACTCCAGTTACCTCCAGAGCTGCACTCACTATTCTGCTGTTACATCATGTCTTATCCTCCAGTCTCCTCCAGAGCTGCAGTCACTATTCTGCCGTTACATCGTGTCTTATCCTCCAGTCACCTCCAGAGCTGCAGTCACTATTCTGCTGTTACATCGTGTCTTATCCTCCAGCCACCTCCAGAGCTCCAGTCACTATTCTGTTGTTAACATCGTGTCTTATACTCCAGTTACCTCCAGAGCTGCAGTCACTATTCTGCTGTTACATCGTGTCTTATCCTCCAGCCACCTCCAGAGCTCCAGTCACTATTCTGCTGTTACATCAGGTCTTATCCTCCACTCACCTCCAGAGCTGCAGTCACTATTCTGCTGTTACATCGTGTCCTATCCTCCTGTCACCTCCAGAGCTGCAGTCACTATTCTGCTGTTACATCATGTCTTATCCTCCAGTCACCTCCAGAGCTGCTGTCACTATTCTGTTGTTACATCGTTTCTTATCCTCCATTCACCTCCAGAGATGCAATCACTGTTCTGCTGTTACATGGTGTTTTGTCCTCCAGTCACCTCCAGAGCTGCAGTCACTATTCTGCTGTTACATCGTGTCTTGTCCTCCAGTCACCTCCAGAGCTGCACTCACTATTATGCTGCTACTTCATGTCTTATCCTCCAGTCACCTCAAGAGCTGCACTCAATTTTCTGCTGTTACATTGTGTCTTATCCTCCAGTCACCTCAAGAACTGCGCTCACTATTCTGCTGTTACATCATGTCTTATCCTCCAGTCACCTCCAGAGCTGCACTCACTATTCTGCTGTTACCTCATGTCCTATCTACCAGTCACCTCCAGAGCTGCACTGACTATTCTGCTGTTACATCGTGTCTTATCCTCCAGTCACCTCCAGAGCTGCACTCACTATTCTGCTGTTACATCGTGTCTTATACTCCAGTTACCTCCAGAGCTGCTGTCACTATTCTGCTGTTACATCATGTCTTATCCTCCAGTCACCTCCAGAGCTGCACTCACTATTTTGCTGTTACATCATGTCTTATCCTCCACAGTCACCTCCAGAGCTGCAGTCACTATTCTGCTGTTACATCATCTATTATCCTCCAGTCACCTCCAGAGCTACAGTCACTATTCTACTGTTACATCGTGTATTATCCTCCAGTTACCTCCAGAGCTGAATTTACCATTCTGCTGTTACATCATGTCTTATCTTCCTGTCACCTCCAGAGTTGCAGTCACTATTCTGCTGTTACATCAGGTCTTATCCTCCAGTCACCTCCAGAGCTGCAATCATTATTCTGCTGTTACATGGTGTCTTATCCTCCAGTCACCTCCAGAGCTGCAGTCACTATTCTGCTGTTACATCGTGTTTTGTCCTCCAGTCACCTCCAGAGCTGCACTCACTATTATGCTGTTACTTCATGTCTTATCCTCTAGTCACCTCAAGAGCTGCACTCACTTTTCTGCTGTTACATCGTGTCTTATTCTCCAGTTACCTCCAGAGCTGCAGTCACTATTCTGCTGTTTCATCGTGTCTTATCCTCCAGTTATCTCCAGAGCTGCAGTCACTATTCTGCTGTTACATCATGTCTTATCCTCCAGTCACCTCCAGAGCTGCACTCACTATTCTGCTGTTACATCATGTCCTATCTACCAGTCCCCTCCAGAGCTGCAGTCACTATTCTTATGTTACATCAGGTCTTATCCTCCAGTCACCTCCAGAGCTGCAGTCACTATTCTGCTGTTACATCGTGTCTTATTCTCCAGTTACCTCCAGAGCTGCAGTCACTATTCTGCTGTTACATCATGTCTTATCCTCCAGTCACCTCCAGAACTGCACTCACTATTCTGTTGTTACATCATGTCCTATCTACCACTCACCTCCAGAGCTGCACTCACTATTCTGATGTTACATCAGGTCTTATCCTCCAGTCACCTCCAGAGCTGCAATCATTATTCTGCTGTTACATCGTGTCTTATCCTCCTGTCACCTCCAGAGCTGCAATGACTATTCTACTGTTACATTATGTCTTATCCTCCAGTCACCTCCAGAGCTGCAGTCACTATTCTGCTGTTACATTATCTATTATCCTCCAGTCACCTCCAGAGCTGCACTCAATATTCTGCTGTTACATCGTGTCTTATCCTCCAGTCACCTCCAGAGCTGCTGTCACTATTCTGCCGTTACATCGTGTCTTATCCTCCAGTCACCTCCAGAGCTGCAGTCACTATTCTACTGTTACATGGTGTCTTATCCTCCAGTCACCTCCAGAGCTGCACTCACTATTCTGCTGTTTTATCGTGTCTTATCCTCCAGCCACCTCCAGAGCTGCACTCACTATTCTGCTGTTACATCATGTGTTATCTTCCTGTCACCTCCAGAGCTGCAGTCACTATTCTGCTGTTACATCAGGTCTTATCCTCCAGTCACCTCCAGAGCTGCAATCATTATTCTGCTGTTACATCTTGTCTTATCCTCCTGTCACCTCCAGAGCTGCAATCACTATTCTATTGTTACATCCTGTCTTATCCTCCAGTCACCTCCAGAGCTGCAGTCACTATTCTGCTGTTACATCATCTATATTCCTCCAATCACCTCAAGAGCTGCACTCTCTATTCTGCTGTTACTTCGTATGTTATCGTCCAGTCAACTCCAGAGCTGCACTCTCTATTCTGCTGTTACTTAATGTCTTATCCTTCAGTCACCTCCAGAGCTGCAGTCACTGTTCTGCTGTTACATCATGTCTTATCCTCCAGCCACCTCCAGAGCTGCACTCACTATTCTGCTGTTACATCATGTCTTATCCTCCAGTCACCTCCAGAGCTGCACTCACTATTCTGCTGTTACCTCATGTTCTATCTACCAGTCACCTCCAGAGCTGCACTGACTATTCAGCTGTTACATCGTGTCTTATCCTCCAGTCACCTCCAGAGCTGCACTCACTATTCGGCTGTTACATCGTGTCTTATACTCCAGTTACCTCCAGAGCTGCTGTCACTATTCTGCTGTTACATCAGGTCTTATCCTCCAGTCACCTCCAGAGCTGCAATCATTATTCTGCTGTTACATCGTGTCTTATCCTCCTGTCACCTCCAGAGCTGCAGTCACTATTCTGTTGTTACATCATCTATATTCCTCCAATCACCTCAAGAGCTGCACTCTCTATTCTGCTGTTACATCGTATCTTATCGTCCAGTCAACTCCAGAGCTGTACTCACTATTCTGCTGTTAATCATGTCTTATCCTTCAGTCACCTCCAGAGCTGCAGTCACTGTTCTGCTGTTACATCATGTCTTATCCTCCAGTCACCTCCAGAGCTGCAGTCACTATTCTGCCGTTACATCGTGTCTTATCCTCCAGTCACCTCCAGAGCTGCAGTCACTATTCTGCTGTTACATCGTGTCTTATCCTCCATTCACCTCCAGAGATGCAATCACTGTTCTGCTGTTACATGGTGTCTTATCCTCCAGTCACCTCCAGAGCTGCAGTCACTATTCTGCTGTTACATCGTGTTTTGTCCTCCAGTCACCTCCAGAGCTGCACTCACTATTATGCTGTTACTTCATGTCTTATCCTCCAGTCACCTCAAGAGCTGCACTCCCTTTTCTGCTGTTACATCGTGTCTTATCCTCCAGTCACCTCAAGAGCTGCACTCACTATTCTGCTGTTACATCATGTCTTATCCTCCAGTCACCTCCAGAGCTGCACTCACTATTCTGCTGTTTCATCGTGTCTTATCCTCCAGTTACCTCCAGAGCTGCAGTCACTATTCTGCTGTTACATCATGTCTTATCCTCCAGTCACCTCCAGAGCTGCACTGACTATTCTGCTGTTACATCGTGTCTTATCCTCCAGTCACCTCCAGAGCTGCAGTCACTATTCTGCTGTTACATCGTGTCTTATTCTCCAGTTACCTCCAGAGCTGCAGTCACTATTCTGCTGTTACATCATGTCTTATCCTCCAGTCACCTCCAGCGCTGCACTCACTATTCTGTTGTTACATCATGTCCTATCTACCAGTCACCTCCAGAGCTGCACTCACTATTCTGATGTTACATCAGGTCTTATCCTCCAGTCACCTCCAGAGCTGCAATCATTATTTGCTGTTACATCGTGTCTTATCCTCCTGTCACCTCCAGAGCTGCAATCACTATTCTGCTGTTACATTATCTGTTATCCTCCAGTCACCTCCAGAGCTGCACTCACTATTCTGCTGTTACATCGTGTCTTATCCTCCAGTCACCTCCAGAGCTGCACTCACTATTCTACTTTTACTTTATGTCTTATCTTTCAGTCACCTCCAGAGCTGCAGTCACTATTCTGCTGTTACTTCATGTCTTATCCTCCAGCCACCTCCAGAGCTGCACTCAATATTCTGCTGTTACTTCAAGTCTTATCCTCCAGTCACCTCCAGAGCGGCAGTCACTCTTCTGCTGTTACATCGTGTCTTATCCTCCAGTCACCTCCAGAGCTGCTGTCACTATTCTGCCTTTACATCGTGTCTTATCCTCCAGTCACCTCCAGAGCTGCAGTCACTATTCTACTGTTACATGGTGTCTTATCCTCCAGTCACCTCCAGAGCTGCACTCACTATTCTGCTGTTTCATCGTGTCTTATCCTCTAGTCACCTCCAGAGCTGCTGTCACTATTCTGCCGTTACATCGTGTCTTATCCTCCAGTCACCTCCAGAGCTGCAGTCTTTTATCTACTGTTACATCCTGTCTTATCCTCCAGTCACCTCCAGAGCTGCAGTCACTATTCTGCTGTTACATCATGTCTTATCCTCCAGTCACCTCCAGAGCTGCACTCACTATTCTGCTGTTACATCATGTCCTATCTACCAGTCACCTCCAGAGCTGCACTCACTATTCTGCTGTTACATCCAGGGCTGTGGAGTCGGAGTCGTGGAGTCAGAGTTAGTTTTGGTTGGAGTCGGAGTCGGTAGAAATGTACCGACTCCAGCTTTAAAAAAATATATTAATATTTCATAGTTGAACTTTCATATGAATTTTATAAATGTTACTTAAATATATATGTTCTATCAAACTATGAACAACAGTGATAAGCAGTTCTGCTGGAGATAGAGACATTTCTTACTTCTTGTGTGTCACTGTTCTCCACTGCCCTTATCTAATCTTATACTTGGTTAACCTCATGCTGCCCCAACCCCCCTACTTACAGTGTATGAAACTGAAAGTGAAAATGTGTTGCAAATTCTTAGTAGTAAAGCTCCTCCTCTAGACTAGATGTTTACTAGGTGTGCGTCTTCCAAGCATCTCACAGCTGCTACTCAGAAGAGGAAGACTGTAAGAAGTATAATCCTTTCATCAAACTTTGCATCAGTTAACTGTGAGTACATGAGGAATAACAGTATTACTGACCACTATATCAGTTGTACGACCTGGCAATAATTTTGTACAATTGTTTTTAGGAAAAACAATTGTCATTTGGATTGTGAAACGCAGAATTAAAAACCTGAGAATGTCAAAGAAGCGTCACATTAAATCAGCTGTATTTGAACATTTCACCATCACTCAAGATAGAAAACATTATGTCTGTCAGTGTATGACAAATGATCCAGACGAAAACAAATGCTGTGAAGCCAAGATCAGTGCATATTCAGACAAAGATAAAAATGCTCCTACCAGAGCTTCTAATCTAAAGAGACATTTACAGTGCTTTCATCCAGAAGTACTGAAAGCAGTGGATGAGAAAGACTGCATCCAAACCAATGAACCAGTGCCCAGCTCTTCCAGCCAAACAAAGGAGCAGAGAACTTTGCAGCCATCAGTTGCAAGATATTTTGTCAGTGACAAAGTTACTGTGACAATGACAGTAGATACATTTAAAAAAACAGATCATAAAGCTAGTTGTAAAGGATAGTGTGCCTATTTCATTATTTTCACGACCAGCTTTTATGTGTCTGAATGGGGAAATGGCCCGCAAGCTTGGTGTTTCTCTGGAGAGAGAGAGTATTAGAAAATTAGTAATCGAAGAAGCTTTTAAACAAAAGGAAGAACTTAAAAAAACTCTCAAGGGACGCTTTCTGCTTCTTAAAATGGATGCCTGCACACGTCACAGAGTGAACTATTTTGCCATCAATGTCCGATTTGTTTGTGACAAAAATGAAATAGTTACCAAGACATTGGCAGTAAAAGACACCAAAGCGCATCACACCAGTGAGTTTCTCCAGGTCTTGGTGGAAAAGGTTCTGCAAGACTATGAACTTAAAAAAGAGCAAGTTCAATGCTTCAAATATGATAAGTACTATTAAGCTAATGAATGAGAGTAATGATGGTGACCAGCAGCTAGAAGAACATTCTGGGTCCACAGACACAGAAATGTTTGAAATAGAGGAACACAGTATTGTAACTGAGGAGCAAACTGAAGTTGCTTCAGATGAACAGCAACATGATAGTTTAGATGATCTTGTTGAAACTGTGTCAATCCGTTCTTTCATTCATCACATGCGCTGTGTTGTGCATACGCTACAGCTGGCTATAAGAGACAGTCTGCAAGAAGGACATGCTGCTGCACTGATTGGCAAGGGGAGAAAATTGGCTACTGTTGCCAGAACCCCTAAAGTTGACTCAATTTTGAAGAGACGTGCTGGAAAAGGGGCAATTATTGATCAAGCCACACGATGGGGCAGTACTTACTTAATGATTCAGCGCTTGGTTGAACTGAAAACCTTTCTTGTAGACATGGCTAACCCTCAACTGACGCTAAATGAAAGTCAGTGGAATCAGGTGACTGAGCTGGAAAAATTGCTAGAGCACCCATTTACAGTGACTAAAAAATGACAAGCAGAGGACTTAACTCCAGGTATTTTCTTAAAGGAGTGGAAGAACCTGATGTTTCGCCTGTCCCAAAGAGGAGGGTTAATTGCAAGTGGCATTGCTACATCAATGAAACGGAGAGAGGAGCTACTATTACAAAATACCATTCTTTTGGCAGCTGTTTATGTAGACCCAATGCATCGGATTCTTCTAGATGATCAACAGCTAACTAAAGGAAAAGAAGCTCTGTTTGAAATAGCAGTAAGGATGAAAGGGTTGCAGAACAGTCAGGAGGAACAAGAAGAGCTTGGTCGTCCTGCCACATCTTCACCCTCATCATCAACTGATGAAGAATTTAATTTCGAAAAATATTTGGATCACAAGGACCGTGCAAAGCGTTCCCGCATAGAAGAAGAGTCATCCCCATCAAAGAACACAGCCAGTACATATCAGCAGAATTTTTCATGTGCACTAAAAGAAATTGAGAAATTTGACCGTTCATCAAAAATAACAGTGCAACAAGCGATTCCTCTGTATCCTGACATTGTCAGAGATGTTGCCCGAGTGGTTACTGCTTTGCCACCAACCCAAGTTAGTGTAGAGAGGTTGTTCTCAGCTCTCAAAATAATTAGATCAGATTTGAGGGCATCCATGAAGGAGGATCTGACAGAGGCAATACTTTTTCTGAGGACAAATTTATAGATTTCTTCTTATTAACTGCATAACAGTGTTTATTGCATATTTACTTACAAGAGTTTAGAAAAGTTTATAAAAGTTATTTGCTATATTCTAATTGTATTCTAATAAATATAGTTTTTGCTCTAAGTGGTCTGATTACTTATATGATGGTGAGAAACTGAATAAGCACGATGTTAATATTTTACAACAGTAAATTTATTGTTACGAATTGGCCATTTATGAAGGAGTCGGAGCCGGAGTAGGAGTCGGAACCTGATAAAATCCAGGAGTCGGAGTCGCAACTGTGGCTTACCGACTCCACAGCCCTGGTGAGCACGCAGCCTAAGTCTTCAAAGGTGTTGTCCATGATTAGAAACTTGTGTTTTTTTGTCTAAAAACAGCACCACAACCTGTCTACAGGTTCAGTGTGGTATTGCAGCTCAGCTCCATTTATTTCAGTAGAGCTGAAGTCCAGTGCCAGTCACAATCTATGGACAGATGTGATATTGCTTTTGAAAGAAAACAATAATGTTTTTCTAATCCTGTATGTGAAGATCTGAGGTTGTGGGTTGCAATAATCACCTAGACAAGTTAATGATGCAACAATAGTTTATCTCTTACATCCAAGGTTTTACTACAACTCTAGGTAAATGGCCAAAATACATTGCCCCCAGTGCACAAGATACCCTTCCTGGGGCGGTAGTTCAACTGCCTTTGTACCAGGCGATACTCACTATTTCACCACTTTTGGTTGGCTCACAGATTTCGTATCGCCAACCAGTATAGTTTGTATTCACATTCCTCGCTCCTCCAGACGACAAGATAAAACAATAGAGACACAGGTATCCAGTAGCAACAGTCCTTAAGAAAGTTCATCAAATCCAGACGACAGATTCCACAACTGTAGCATATTTATCCAGCCCAGTGATCAACCGATCTTCAAACTCCATAGGCCATTCACCCATGGGTCCAGGACCTCTGCCTAGATCCTTTCCCTTCAACGTCATTTCACCAACTTCGTAAACATGGGGCTTTTTTTCCTCCCTTCATGGGAGCATTTGAGGGTCATCAGAGAGGTTCACATACAGCAATTTGAATTGGTTTTAAAAATAATATTTTTCTTTCATATATTTTCACGTTTTGGGTGCAGTTTTTGTTTATGTCCTAGATCATATTTATGTCTTTTTAGCATTGTATAAATAAAGGTTACATTTTATTATTAGATCCCTTTATGATTTCTGACTTTTTGAGACCTCTATATACATTTGACCATTAACCTGCAGATTAACTGCATATCTGCAGGTTAATAGCCTTTCTTTCACGTGACTGGTTCCCTTGTAGGGTTGTCGTATGAATGCAATCCTTAATAAACCCAATCCTGTCTATGCTATATATACCCCTGTCCAGATCTATATTATAAAAGTATACAGTTGACATCTATCTGATGGATACATTTTTTTGCCAAACCTGTTTTCTAGTTGGCACGTTATATTCATGCTGCAGCGTGGACTTACTTTACAGAGTGTTTTTTATAGCAGCGTGCTTTAGTAGAGGCATTTCCATGGGGATTTTTCACTTGATGTGATATGCATGTAACATTTTACTGTATATGCCGTGCTGCCAATGTGGTTTTCTGTAAAAAGATGTAGTAAATTAATTATTAAAACACTGCGCTACGACAGCCATCAATTAGATCCCATAATGATACAATAACCAGTACAGTTCTATTATCCTCATTAGACAGCGGTGTACACAGTTTATTGTATAGACCTTTGCTGCACAATGGGACTGTTCATTTATGTAAAATAATCCATAGATGTGGGACAGGTCCATAGGGATATGTACAAACACCCTCCATATAAATGTGCACATATAAGCTAACACTGCCCCCTACAGCTTCAGTGGCTGATCTCAGGTGTCCACAGGGAATCAGTGCCCGTGTATTGTTAGTAGACTTCCATTGTAGTCTTTATTAACTCATCTACAACCCTTTGTATTATTCTGAACCTCCATAGAAGTGAATGGAGAAAGCCTATCATGCACAGCCACTTCTATGTTCATATTAACTAGAGATACAGCCTTATCTCGATAGCTGCGGGGGGCTACAGAGGTGGAGCCAACATCTATTAGCCATTTATGGCTTCTTCGGTGGATATATCTGAGAGGGAAATAACCCTTTAATTGGGTTATCCACTACTAGACACCAACTATTGATGGGCCAAGGGAGGTGAGAAAACTAAAAGAAATTGATATCTCCAGACCAGCGCTGCATACCCCACTGGTTACATGAGGTTAACAACCGGTGGGGGCAACGCATGAGTGTTGCAGCTTCTGATTGGTTGCAGCATTCATATTTCATCTAAGCCAGAAGAAGTAGTGCTCACATGACACCCCTGCCTGATGTTGATGTCAGAATAATGGCGGGATACACAACAATGAGTATAAGAGGGCACTGGTTTGGGAGGTGATTTGGGGATTTTTTAATATTTTCCCTTCCTAGGTCCACAAATAAGACCCTACAAGTTCCAGGGAACATAGGTACACAGAACACCTTTTTTGGGCTGTGCATCTTCTCTATATACAGTGGGGAAAAAAAGTAAACTGCTCAAAAAAATAAAGGGAACACTTAAACAACAGAATATAACTCCAAGTAAATCAAACTTCTGTGAAATCAAACTGTCCACTTAGGAAGCAACACTGATTGACAATCAATTTCACATGCTGTTGTGCAAATGGAATAGACAATAGATGGAAATTAATGGCAATTATTAAGACACCCTCAATAAAGGAGTGGTTCTGCAGGTGGGGACCACAGATCACATCTCAGTACCAATGCTTTCTGGCTGATGTTTTGGTCACTTTTGAATGTTGGTTGTGCTTTCACACTCGTGGTAGCATGAGACGGACTCTACAACCCACAGAAGTTGCTCAGGTAGTGCAGCTCATCCAACATGGCACATCAATGCAAGCTGTGGCAAGAAGGTTTGCTGCATCTGTCAGCGTAGTGTCCAGAGCCTGGAGGCGCTGCCAGGAGACAGGCCAGTACACCAGGAGACGTGGAGGGGGCCGTAGGAGGGCAACAACCCAGCAGCAGGACCGCTACCTCCGCCTTTGTGCAAGGAGGAACAGGAGGAGCACTTCCAGAGCCATGCAAAATGACCTCCAGCAGGCCACAAATGTGCATGTGTCTGCACCAACGGTTTGAAACAGACTCCATGAGGGTGGTATGAGGGCCCAACGTCCACAGATAGGGGTGGTGCTCACAGCCCAACACCGTGAAGGACACTTGGCATTTTCCACAGAACACCAGGATTGGCAAAGTCGCCACTGGCGCCCTGTGCTCTTCATAGATGAAAGCAGGTTCACACTGAGCTCATGCGACAGACGAGACAGAGTCTGGAGATGCCGTGGAGAGCGCATAGTGGGTAAACAACCTTACGCGGTGAAATGAGCTGCATCTGGATCTCGTCCACCTAAAGGGACTGTCAGCACAGAATGACTGTTCAAACTAAGTCCCAACTCTCGGTGCTTCGGGGCCAATCATTTATATACACCTTCCCACCTGCTTGTTTTCCCTCTATCCACACCCTCCTCTTCTTTGATTGACAGCTCTGGCTTCATAGAACCAGAGAAGGAAGGAGACAGAGGTAAAACAAGCAGGTGGGAAGGTGTATATAAATGATTGGCCCACGCCGTGATCCATGGAGCGCTTGTACTTGGTTTCAACAGTCATTCTGTGCTGACAGTCCCTTTAAAATCAGTGTTTCCCAAACTCCAGTCCCCACGGCCCCCCACAGGTCATGTCTTCAGGATTTCTATAGTATTGCACAGGTGAGAGAATTCCTGATTCCTTGATGATACTTTCATCACATGTGTAATACTGAGGAAATCCTGAAAACCTGACCTGTTGGGGGCCATGAGGACTGGAGTTTGGGAAACACTGCTTTAAATGGAGCGGTGCTGCAGTTTTATTATTCAGCAATTAGCAGGATCCCCCAACAATTTCTTAAGCAATGAGAAAATGCAGTCCCTAATGATGTCCTCTGACAATAAGCGGATCACGGACAGCAGATGCATTGGGTTCTGCATTTCTTGGAGAATGGGATGGGGCAGCTTCTGTCTTCTCAGTGATACAATCAGGAAGGAGATGCAGCGTGAGACAATCCCTGTCTAGATCTTTGATCTGATCATCAATACAGAGGGCTGATTGGTGAAGACAGAGGGAAAGGCTAATAAGATTATTAAAAAAAACTTAGTTTTTCAGCTGGTACTTCCTCTGGGGTCAGTATGCCAACCTCATTGACTTCATAGCACTTGCCAGAGTGGGCAGACACGATTTATTGCCTTTACACACGTCACCTCCACACAGGGCGATGCTGGCTACCACGCCTCTGTAGTGATCAAACGTTGAGTCAAACAGCAGGGCTTTAAGAGGGCTGCCCTTTTCAATCTTGGGACTAAAACACAAAAATAAGACATCCTGTTAAGGGGTATAAAGGTAAGTAAACCGCGTTCAGTCCGGGGTGATGAATTCCAAAAGACAAAGTTTATTCTGCCATCACATAACGTTTCGACCTGTTATAGGTCTTTATCAAGTATATACAAAGACATACAGGGATACTGATCCCCCTGGTCAGTGGCCAGAACCCTGTAAATTCCCCTTAAATGGTCCAAAACTGAAACTGTGGGAACAATCGAATCCACTTAGGGTTCAGCAAACTTACAGTCAAGGGTTTGATAAAGTTATCTACACCCTTGTGTCTCCGGAAAGCATGGCGTACGTTCACGTGCTGAAAATGCCGACCAGTGCTGGAGTGAGCGGAGGTCCGCAGCTTGTGAAACTAGAGATCCCAGCAGGCTGACGGTCTCTCATCAAGTTATGCTGGGAGTCGCAGTTTCACAAATAGTGCTAGAGGATCCATGTCAGAAATATGAGGCTGCCACTAGGGTTTCTCCCACAAATATGTAATCGGACGTGGAGCAGATCCGCACGTGGATGAGCCATATTCTCTATCTGTGAACATACTACTCTCCTTCACTCAGATTGTAAGTGGTTCTGCAGCGCATCTGTGCAGAGCAAGCTGTCAATCAAAATCCGGGCCAGGTTTACAGCCGTCACCTCCGATATAGTGAGCGGTGCTGTGATCCAAGACTGTAGCCGCTCCGTGCACAACGATGAGTGAAGGCCGGCGGCTGCAGGGAGGAAAGAAGTTAATTTTCTCCCGGTACCTGCATTATCAATAAGGCGGCCGGGCAACATTGTAACAATATTTATCTGCAGATTAACCCTATACCTGCAGGTACATAGCATTTTTCAAGGTGACAGGTTCCCTTTAATAAAGAGAAGATGGATAGAGCCGCATTAGTCCATACTCACGGTGGAAGCCTCCTGACAACTTCTTGAAGAATACTTTCCACATTTGTTCCAAGCTTCACCGAGATCTAATAGAAATAAACAGAGAAATTAATTTCTTAATACAGTTTAGACCTCGGCTCCAATGAATCACAAGAAATGAAACCTGTTTGAAGCTGACAAGCAATCAAGCCCCTCCGTAAGCCACACAGAACATGGCTACTTATGTCATCTGCAGGTGATTAAAGGAACCTGTCATGTTGAAATGATATAAGATCTGTAGGGGGATGTTGTAGAGCAGAGAAGTTGATCAGACTGATAGACATATCTGTGGGAAGAGAGTCAGTAAGACTTGCATTTTATGCAGAGAAAGTCCTGCAGTATGTATACTAGTCCAGTAGGCGGTCCTAAGTGATTGACAGTTCCCTGTATGACCATGCAGGCAAAGATAGCTGTCAATCACTAGCATGACCGCCCACTGGACTCATCTATACAAACAGCAGGATTCCACTGAATAAATTGATACAGGAAAAATATCTATCTTTGTACTGTGTTAGCCAGTAGATAGAAGAGTATTTAGATTTGAGAGTCCTCAGTGGTTGATACCTTTTAATGGCTAACGGAAAAGATGGTAACAAATTGCAAGCTTTCCAGACTACTCAGGTCTCAGGTCTGCCTGATGAAGAGGCCTGAGCAGTTTGGAAAGCTTGCAATTTGTTACCATCTTTTCAGTTAGCCATTAAAGGTATCAACCACTGAGGACTCTCAAATCTAATGAATGAATTACAATTTATACTGAATCTTCTCCCACAAACCTATATATTGTTCTGCTCAGTTTCTCATGGGTAAAACCTGTAAGTCTGAATGGGGCTGTAATGTTATTACAATCATGTTGTAATGGGGTTTGGGAGGTGGAACCTCTGAGCAACTATACAAGGGGGCAGTCCTTGTAAGGAAGCGGGTGGCTCCCAGGGAAGACGGGCAGGTAGTCACAGCAAGTGACAGGGACAGTCTCTGGGTAGAAGGGCAGGTAGTCACGGCAAGTGACAGGGACAGTCTCTGGGTAGAAGGGCAGGTAGTCACGGCAAGTGACAGGGACAGTCTCTGGGTAGAAGGACAGCAGGCAGGTGGCTGGTGAGCGCTCCCAGGTGAGCAGGCGAGAGTCTCTGGACAGGCAGGTGGTCACGGCAAGTAACGGCAGAACCTCCAGGTAGACTAGCAGACAGGTAGCAGGTGGACGCTCCCAGGTGAGCGGGCAAGAGTCTCTGGACAGACAGGTGGTCACGGCAAGTGACGGCAGAGCCTCCAGGTAGACTAGCAGACAGGTAGCAGGTGGACGCTCCCAGGTGAGCGGGCAAGAGTCTCTGGACAGGCATGTGGTCACGGCAAGTGACGGCAGAGCCTCCAGGTAGGATAGCAGACAGGTAGCAGGTGGACGCTCCCAGTTGAGCGGGCAAGAGTCTCTGGACGGGCAGGTGGTCACGGCAAGTGACGGCAGAGCCTCCAGGTAGGCTAGCAGGCAGGTAGCAGGTGAGCGCTCCCAGGTGAGCGGGCAGGCTGGTCCATAGACAGACTGACAGGTGTCGGAAGGCAGACCGTCGGACTGCAGGCTTGCAAGCAGGTAAGCGGATATCAGGCAGGTATCCAGCAGGAATCTGGCAGGTGACTGGCAGGTAACAAGCAGGAATCTGGCAGGTGACTAGCAGGTAACAAGCAGGAATCTGGCAGGTGACTGGCAGGTAACTGGTAACGGGACCTGAGGGCTGAAGCAGAGTGAAGGCTTTGCAACAACATTGCTCGGGCACCTCCATTTTGGAGGAGGTGCCTTATATATGGTGAAGTCCTCCGGCCATTGGCCGGGGACTCCTTAGGACGACGCGCGCGGCCCCTTTAAGAGAGGGGGAGCGCGCCCGCGCGCGCACTAAGCACCGTGGCCGGGAAGCAGCGCGCGCTGCCAGCAGAGCGGGAGGAAGACGCCGGGCACGGAGCGGAGAGGTGAGGGGAACAGCATCCCTGCCTAGCAGGAGGCAGGGACGCCGACGCTACACATGTAAACGCAGATCACAAAATCTTTCAGATGATCTTTTATTTTTAACACTCAAATCCCCTATGGATATTTATGTTTACTAAAGGATTCCTTACCCATTCTTCTGACAGCTCTTCTTTAGGTATGGACACATACCGGCATCCGGCATAAAAACATCTGGAGACTTTTCCTTTTTCTGTGATATTGGATAATCTTGTTCATTTCTAACGCTTTAAATCTTTCAAATTCTTTCCGAAAAATGTATCAAAAAGCGACTTCCTCAGGTCAGTTTTGCTTGTGGTTGTGTTACCATTATTTGTGCCAAATGTATCAAAGAGTTGCACGATGTTTGATAAATGTTTATGCAGCACTTCCATCTTTATTTATTCATTTTACTCACTTATATAGCATCAACCTATTCCGATGCGCTTTACAGACATTATCATTGCTGTCCCCATTGGGGCTCACAATCTACATTCCCTATCAGTATGTCTTTGGAGTGTGGGAGGAAACCGATGAAAACATACAAACTTCTTGCAGATGTTATCCTTGGTGGGATTTGAACCCAGGATCCCAGTGCTGCAAAGCAACAATGCTAACCACTGAGCCACCGTGTATCTTTATCCACTTTTAACGTCACCAGTCGTTCTTAGACCTGTGTAGCTTTCCAAGCCGAATTTCTAAAAGTTGCAAGAGTGCTGTAAAATAGGAAGCTGCACATTTTTGCGCAAAAATGATGCGTCACAAAATAGTTTCGTGTTTTTTTAACACCAAAAATTGATGTGAATTCCTCGCTACATTGCCCCTTTTCCAGCCACATTTTGTAGAAAAAAAAAAAAAGACAAGGTACAGACAGCGAAGTTAAATTTGCCTACAGGAATGATTTTGATCTGGAGCGCATTGTACCCGGATACAGTCACTAGCGGGAATGTCAACCATCTTCTCAATTTGTTTCTCCACCCTCTCCGGATCTGCATTCTTCAAGTCTATCTAAAAGCAAAAGTATAAATACTAATTATTTATCAAAGCTGGACAAAATCTAGAAACCATATAATAAAACTGGCATAAAATATAGTGCTGAACAAGAGTTTAGGGAGAGATGTACAACTGGCACTGGCCTTTAGAAGGGATTGTGTAATCGCACAAAACTAGCAAAAATGTAAAGTGCCTGTAAAACAAGGAACGTGCAATTTACCTCTTAGTAAAAATCCTATTCTTTCTCAAGAACGGGAGGAATTTTAATTTTATAATTTTTTTTAATCAAATAATTTTTATTGAAAAACTCCAAATACAAATTTTCCATCTTTCAAATAACATACATGACATAGTAATTCCATAGTATAAAACATGAACAAAGTATCTGAACTTCAATTCCCTAACCCACCCTAAACCCAAATCCCAACACTCCAGAGGGAACCATTTTCAGAGCAGTTCTAGAATAACGGACTACAGCATTCGTAGAAGGGGGAAGAAGATAAAAAAGAGACTAACAAAGGGATAGCAGCGTTTTAATTTTATCATTTACTGCTTGATGCCTGAGCCGGGAAGTGCACGCTTGAAAACTGTTGCAGGCTGCTGTAATCACAGGACACAAGCAAACAGCATGGCATTTCCTATCAGCAGGGAGGAAGTAAAGGGAACAGTAATGAAAGTCTCCTCCTACTCCGCTCCATAATGAAATGAACAGTGTGCATCCTACAAATGCGATGCATACAGCAAACAATTCATTTTCCATACACAGGTTTTGAGTTGACCACTGGATATATACATGTGTATAACTAATTACCAGAACTGGAAATCGAAAAAAACGACGAGCAAGTTTGGGGTGAATCCTGCCTTCATTACTGCACAGCCGCTCATAGAGGGATCGGTGCTAGGAACAGCAGGAGTGCCGGCGATGTTCACAGATTTACCTGCTGCGGGACTGAAGGACTCTGATAGTGTTCGGCTCTAAGCTTTTTACCTTGTTTACGACAGGAATAATTGAAAGCTGTGCTTCAAAGGCGAGGAAGAAGTTGGTCACTGTCTGCGCTTGAATACCCTTAAGAGGGGAAAAAATATATATATACATATATACAAATACTGAAACATCTAAATGCATTAGAACATCAAACCTGGTGAAGCGGTAAATGACTTGTCCTCCAGGGATACAGGCTACTGTCATTCAGTAATTATTTAATAGGAATTTTACATTTTATGTGATCACCACGCTAGAATGTAAATGATGAAAACACAACACAACTCCTCACCATATGAAGATATTTTGTGTTTTATAGAACAGCATTTCTGTGGAATAACACGACTGATTTACTGTGTATGCACCATAGCCTTCATTTGATGTCAGTTACTGTCACCTGTCACCTTGCCCCAACTCTGCAATCCCCAATATCAGTCCATGACCTCAATGGGGTCACTATAAAATTCTAAAGAGGACTGGTCATGTCTCTATTAGAAAATAGATAAACTTAGGATAGAAACAATATGAGCATATACCCTGCTATAAGTAAGTAAAAAGCAATAGTGAATATATATAATATAGGGTACTTAGTAAACATGGTTTTTGATTTAAAAAAAGCCATCCCACCCGCACCAAGGTGTACCCAGTCAGTTATGTGAAATATATAATAAAATACACTTTAGTACAATATTAGTGTTTTGTCCCTTTAAATCTGCTGCTACTTCTGTCACCATGGTAACTGCATTCATGCTCAGCCAATAGGATTGCTCGGTTTGAATTTGGGAAAAAAAAAAAGTCCTATATCGTCAGTTTGTTCCTTCTCATCTGAGTGTGAAGACAGACACCTGCGATCAGCGAGAGATTATAGGTATAAGACGTGATATAATATAACGGACGGAGCCACATCCCATCACACGCACTCAGCGACCACAACTCACAGGAATCAGCACATTTACCAGACAATAAGTTATTATTCCCCAACACATGATACGCTGAGACACCAGTGGGGGGCGCCGCACTCGTTACATCTCCCATCTGGATGGATCCAGCGACGAGATCCTGATATTTCCCCCCAGCTCCGCTCCTCCATAGGGAATGGCCCAGATGCACGCAGAACGGACCGAAGTGTAATACTGCTAGAACTCTGCATGATATCACATCCTCCATATATACCACATAATAAAGGGGTGCTCCCACTGGGACAGGTCATCACCTATCCAGAGATCAGTGATAACTTGTTCCAACTAGACATCCCCTTTAATGGAAGAGATCACATCTCTAACAGTCAATACGCTATTCATTCCCAATCTTCCCTGGCCCCAGTAATGCCCCTGAGTATATCGCCAATATGAGCCAATCATCAAACCCTCTGCTGACTGTTCCCGATGTTTTATAGAGTTTGGAGACGTTTCTACAAGAGAAGATATCAGCGGACACCATGGGGGTGGAGTATTCTGCCAGCGATGGAGCAGGTAGTATCCACCAGTCTGTGATATCTGGCCTTCCTCCATATTCTGCTCTTACATGCGTTTCTTCAGCTTTACCCCTTCCCGACATAACCAATTTATGTTTTTTTTTGTTTTTTCCTCCGCTTTTTCCAAGGGCTATAACTTTTTGATATCTGTCCACATAGTGTGAGGTCTTGTTATTTTGTAGGATGAGCTGTCCTTATAAATGACACCATTCATTTACCACATAGTCCTAGAAAACGGGAAAAACATTCCAAGTGCAGTAAAAGTGCGAAAAAAAAAGCCTGACATTGTTTTTCTGGGAACGGTTTTAACGGCGTACATTGTGTGGTAAAAATGACCTGGTAATAGGATCGTACTCCTCAGTGTGATTACAGCAAGACCAAACTTCTCCAATAGTTTTGGCAAAAGAAAAAAACTTTTTTTTGATGCTGTCACCATTTTTTCTGAGACCCGAAACATTTTCAGTTTTCGGGTTGATGGAGCTGAGTGGGGGCTTATTTTTTGAAGGGCAAGAGGACTTTATTGATAACATTTTGGGACACATATGTCATGGTCATCGCTTCTTACAGGATTTTCTGCAGTATTGAGGCGAACGAAAAAATGCAATTTTGTCTTTTTGAATTTTTTTCTGTGTTCACTGATCGTTTTTTTTTTTTATATTTTGATAGATTGTATTTCTCTGAAAGAGACCAAACCACAAGATGTGTATATTTTTATTATCTTTATTTTTAGTGGGAGGTGAGTTGAACGTGTGGGGTTTTAATAAATATATATATACTTTTTTTCACTGTATTTGTTTACATCATCTGATTGCTTGTGCTATATACAGCGATACCACAGTAATGCTCCATATAGCAAAACCACGGTCTTCTTTACAGCCCAAATGAAGCTTTATGATGACAGGCACGGAGGCTTCAGCAGACCCCCGGATGTCATAGCAGTCCATCGGCGCCCTATGATCGCGTCACAGGAGCGCCGGTGGGCGCATGGAACGACGCATCCCAATGCTGGCGCACTGTTAATGCTGCTGTTAGAGATTGACAGCAGCACTGAACAGGTTAACAGTGGTGGGCAGATCTTCACTCCACTCGCAGCTGTTAGAGGCAGGTCCTGGTTGTTTGTCACAGCCATTATCTGCCATGTACGGGGCGAGCTGACCCTGCTCCATACACCCGCTACTGACTTATACCATACATGTACGGCAGATGTTGGTAAGGAGTTAAAGCGGTTGTCCAGCTTTGGGGCCATTTTTTTTACTTTAATGCAAGTATTTGGGGCTAAAATCGATTTCTGTAATTGAGTTTCATTAAAAATGTTGCCTTCTGTAGCATCTGTGCTGCACTGTCTATTGCTGGCTGCAAAATTAGCTAACTGAGAATCTATCAGTGAGCTCCTTAGTCTTAAGGGAGAGTTTGTAGATCTTTAATCTGTTTTTTTTCCTGAGTGCCTATTAGCTGATCTATGCCCAAAGAAAACACAAAACTTGAATGTGCAGGGAAACAATAAGTCTGTAATAGTCGGTGTAAAACACTTAATGAAACCTAAATGTAAAAAATTACTTTTAGTAGTAAATACATGACATGAGAAAATATACACTGCTCAAAAAAATAAAGGGAGCACTTAAACAACAGAATATAACTCCAAGTAAATCAAACTTCTGTGAAATCAAACTGTCCACTTAGGAAGCAACACTGATGGACAATCAATTTCACATGCTGTTGTGCAAATGGAAGACAATAGATGGAAATTATTGGCAATTATCAAGACACACTCAATAAAGGAGTGGTTCTGCAGGTGGAGACCACAGACCACATCTCAGTACCAATTCTTTCTGGCTGATGTTTTGGTCACTTTTGAATGTTGGTTGTGCTTTCACACTAGTGGTAGCATGAGACGGACTCTACAACCCACAGAAGTTGCTCAGGTAGTGCAGCTCATCCAGGATGGCACATCATTGCGAGCTGTGGCAAGAAGGTTTGCTGCGTCTGTCAGCGTAGTGTCCAGAGGCTGGAGGCGCTACCAGGAGACAGGCCAGTACACCAGGAGACGTGGAGGGGGCCATAGCAGGGCAACAACCCAGCAGCAGGACCCCTACCTTTGCCTTTGTGCAAGGAGGAACAGGAGGAGCACTTCCAGAGCCATGCAAAATGACCTCCAGCAGGCCACAAATGTGCATGTGTCTGCATAAACGGTTAGAAACCGACTCCATGAGAGTGGGATGAGGGCCAGACGTCCACAGATGGGGGTTGTGCCCAATGCCAGACCTCATGTGGCTGGAGTATGTCAGCAGTTCCTGCAAGATGAAGGCATTGAAGCTATGGACTAGCCCGCCCGTTCCCCAGACCTGAATCCCATTGAGCACATCTGGGACATCATGTCTCACTCCATCCACCAACGTCACGTAGCACCACAGACTGTCCAGGAGTTGGTGGATGCTTTAGTCCAGGTCTGGGAGGAGATCCCACAGGAGACCATCCGCAACCTCATCAGGAGCATGTCCAGGCGTTGTAGGGAGGTTATACAGGCACGTGGAGGCCACACACAATACTGAGCCTCATTTTGACTTGTTTTAAGGACATTACATCAAAGTTGGATCAGCCTGTAGTGTGTTTTTCCACTTTAATTTTGGGGGTGACTCCGAATCCAGGCCTCCATTAGTTAATAAATTTGATTTCCATTGATGATTTTTGTGTGATTTTGTTGTCAACACATTCAACTTTGTACAGAACAAAGTATTCAATGAGAATATTTCATTCATTCAGATCTAGGATGTGTTATTTGAGTGTTCCCTTTATTTTTTTGAGCAGTGTGTATATATAATATAAATAATTACTGCAGCTTTAATGCTATTTATTACGTCTCAGGAGGAGGACGGAAGAGGAAGAGGACGGAAGAGGCGGAGGACGGAAGAGATGGAGGACGGAAGAGGCGGAGGACGGAAGAGGAGGAGGACAGAAGAGGAGGACGGAAAAGGAGGAGGACGGAAGAGGAGGAGGATGGAAGAGAAGGAGGACGGAAGAGGCGGAGGACGGAAGAGGCGGAGGATGGAAGAGGCAGAGGACAGAAGAGGCGGAGGACGGAAGAGGCGGAGGACGGAAGAGAAGGAGGACGGAAGAGGAGGAGGATGGAAGATGAGGAGGACCGAAGAGGAGGAGGACGTAAGAGGAAGAGGACGGAAGAGGAAGAGGACGAAAGAGGCGGAGGACAGAAAAGGCGGAGGACGGAAGAGGCGGAGGACAGAAGAGGCGGAGGACGGAAGAGGCGGAGGACAGAAGAGGAGGAGGATGGAAGAGAAGGAGGACGGAAGAGGAGGAGGACGGAAGAGGAGGAGGACAGAAGAGGAGGAGGACGGAAGAGGAAGAGGACGGAAGAGGAGGAGGACGAAAGTGGAGGAGGATGGAAGAGGAGGAGGACAGAATAGGAGGAGGAGGACAGAACTGCACCTTAAGATCCCTAGGGGGAAAGGGATGGTAGTAATATAGTGGTAGTATATCCGTATTAGTGTAATATGAGTAATAATACTAGTGATAATAGTAAGAAAGTAATAAAATAACAGTAGTAATAGTAGTAGGTAGAATAGCAGTGTGATCCAGGGTCCTAGGACTGATCGCCTTTTCTCGGGGTCAAGAAGGAATTTTTCCTCTGTGACACAAATTGGCTGAAGGTGTCCTGGGGTTTTTGCCTTCTTCTGGATCAACACTGTAGGTATAGGGCAGTATTAGTAGTGATAGGAAAGAAGAATAATACTGTAATAAGATAGCACAATGTAATAATAACCATATCAAATAGATTTATAAAAACAAATTAAAATAACTCCAGTAGTACAATAATTAGTGTAATATTATATAACTTGTAATAACATTAATAGGTTTGATCCAGGGTCCTAGGACTGATCGCCTTTTCCCGGGGTCAAGAAGGAATTTTTCCCCTGTGACACAAATTGGCTGAAGGTGTCCTGGGGTTTTTGCCTTCTTCTGGATCAACAGCTTTAGGCATAGGGATTTTAGTAATACCATTATTAGAATCACAAGATTAATAAAAAAAAATTAGAATTACATTTTTTTAATTCGTTTTATAACAGTTACAATTAATTGCATTAATGCAATAATAATAAATAGTAAAAATGGTGGTAATAATAATAATACAAAAAACTAGTCCCAGTTAGTAAGTTAGTGTAATGTTAGTGTAGGGACCCATCTGAAGAGGTCGCCTTGACGTTGGCAGATGGGCTCGCACAATTTGCTCAAAATGTGCGCTAAGAACCTCATATTTCTATGTACAGGAGATCTAGCAGTAATACCATTCAGGAGATATCTGTGTACACACATTTTGTTATATACTTTTGTGCAGCACACAGGGCAGGTATACAGGTACAGGGCGAGAGTGTTACAGTGATATTATAACTCGGCCTTAAGGATAAAATGCTGATAACTACAGATCCTGGAAACACATTCGAAACTAGACCTTGTAAGTAACTGGTTCCCAGCTAGTGGTAAATATGTACAGGGCAGTCCGGTACCAAGACCTGCTCTATAGGACACATTATCATCAAGCAGGTCCTTACAAGATCTGCGGCAGAAGTGTGGCTGTATAACACAGTCCTGCTCCTGCCTCAGCTGCCCACAGTGGAGCCAACCTTGATCCTGGCAGCTTAATCCATTGTATGACACAGTAGGGGGCTTCCACAGCATTTAGGCACTTTAGACAGGAGAGGGAGGCATGATCATGGTGCCAATGAGTTTCTATGGCAGCTGAGATCTAACAATGGACCCCATGACGGCCATTTTACTGCTCCTATTAGACCCCGGCTGAGGAAAGGTCTATGAGGACACCGGTCAGACTTATGTCGCCTGCTCTGCACATATTAGAAATACCTAGGGCTGATTAGTTTGCCATTTGTAAATCTGATCCAGCAGCGCTGGGCTACCACTTACGTGATCAGGGCTATTGAGCTCCTAGATTGGGCAGAGGAGCTCAGTATTCAGCAGGAGCTGGCCGAGGAGAGCAGAGCAACTTGCATGGGGCTGCTGCACAAGAAGCAACTCACAAGGTGGAGATTTACCCGGAGACGCTGTGCTCGGGCTGTGATCTGCTGCGCAGGCTGCATAGTAGATGCCTTGAAGGACCCGAACTTCACCCCTAACAGGCACAGCAGAGCTCGGACGGCTGCAAGTGAACAGAGAGCGGCTGATTAGTAACTGCTGCGTCTCCTGCAGCTCAGATAAGAGCCGCACAGAGCGGGGGTTCAGTAATGATGAATATGGGAAGTGTCCGCCCCTCACATGCCCTAAATGCGGCCTCCAAAGGTAAAGTTTCCCCTGTAACCAGCGCCTCCTCCCACCTTCTCTGCTGGCATGCTCCATTACTTAAAGGGGATGTCTGTAGAAAACAAGTTATCACTTATCCACAGGCTCGGTGATCACTTACTGATCGTGGGGTCTGACCGCTGCGAGCCATCGTCTGATCGGGAAGGAGTGGAAAGTCAGGGATCAACTGCAGCTCCATTCATTCTCTATGGGGCTCCGGAAAAGCCGAGCTCAGCGCTTGAATGCCACATAGGGAATGAATGGAGCGGATCCTGGAGTAATAACATGTCCTCCTCTCCTCAGCTTTCTGTCTGTGTAAGTGGCTCAGCCCTTGTCTCCCCTTCTGCTCCGGCTTCTGTGCTAGTCCTTGTGAGGAAGAGGAAACCCTCTGCCCTTCTGCTCCGGCTTCTGTACTGGTCCCTGTGAGGAAGAGGAAACCCTCTGCCCTTCTGCTCTCAGTCCTCTGCGACTTTTCACAATCGCTCAGTGCACCCATTATATGTAATAAGGATCATTCTTCATCCCTTGTTCAGCTTTCATCCCCCCCAGTCTGACCAGCGGACAAGATAATAAACATGTGAGTGGAAGGTTCACAATTATTAGATGTGTTGTGAATAGTCTCCACAGCATTATCCGGAGAAAACAGCAGGGTGACCGCTTGTGAAACCAGCACAAAATCCAGCGGACAGCGCTTCCCTGCCCCCCGCCGGTCTCTGTATCCTGGTATTCAGCTATTCCATTTGGTGCTTATTCTGGAAGGAAAACAAAAATGTGATGTTCTTACACAGACGCCTGAAGACGCAGCTTTTCATCATCCATGTTGGGCTGTTGTATGACGTGTGGATTACTCTGCTTGCTGGATTCTTGCATTACCACAAACACTGCCTTTATTTTGTGATTTCTGTGCCGCTTCCCACTTCTATTGGCACTGTGATATATCAGCACGTGAGGGCTGCCACAATCATGTGTCAATAGGTTATTGCTGGAGCCTGTGATATAGAGACCATCCTGGACCAGGGAAGACTTGGTACAGAAGCACCTAGAGAGGGGGGTACAGGGGCTTCATTTGAATTTTAAACTTAGCTGGATTGTGTTTAGCTACAAGAATGGAAAGTAAAATAATAAAATCTTAATTTTTTTTTTCTATTTGGCAAAATCGTCCATCAGAGGTTTGGCCACTACCGAAAAGTTTTTGATGAACTTACAGTAGTAGCTGGCGAAACCCAAAAAACTTTGTAACGCCTTTAAGTCTTGAATATAATACCAATCCAGTACCGTCCGGACTTTGGCCAGATCCATGCAAAAACGGTGAATGATAAGAACTAACCCTGAATGGAGAACATACATTTCTCTGGTTTGACAAATAATTTATTATCTTTGAGTATCTGTAAGACCTGCCTGACATGTACCTGATGTGACTGGAGGTAAATAAATTAATATGTCATCAAGATTGGTTTGTTGTGATCTACCTGCCAGATGACTAAAAATGTCACTAACAGTGTTGAAAGAAAGCGGGAGCATTAGTCAACCCAAATGCCATCACAAGCTTTTCATAGTGCCCCTCAGGAGTATTGAAGGCCATCTTCCACTCATCTCCTCAATGTGAATGAGATTATAAGCCCCCCTGAGGTCTAGTTTAATCAAATCGTAGGAGCCAAATTTTTTTCTAAAGAGGTCGGGGATGAGAGGGAGAGGATATGCATCCCAGACCGTGATCAGATTAAACTCGCGAAAATCAAGTCGGGGGCGCAACCCCCAGTCTTTTTTTTTGACAAATAAAAACCCCACTGCAACGGGAGATGAAGAACGTCTTATATGGCCCAATGGTAGACTGACTGACCATGCTGTTCTGAACTGCCACCCTAAGATGGCTTCCCATTATATACCTACTGTATAAGTGCTCCCTCTAACGGCTTCCTCCACCCACACCGAGGGACAGGGCTCAGCAGCTGCACTCTGCATGTTGGATGCAGGTGTTTTGGGGGGTTCCGTGCAGCACTCCCATCTTACCTGAGTGAAGGGAGACACCACACCTCTGGGTGAGGTGCAGTACCGCTGTGGCGACTGAACACTGAGGGGCGCCACATTCCCCCCCCCCCGGTAAAACACAGCACGTCCGCGGGCTGGAACAGAGCAAAACCAGGCATAACTGACATGCAAAATTTTTAAGATGCATCCGCATATAAGACCATAAAACAACATTTCTTCCCTTTATGGGAGGCACATTTCTTTTAACGTTACTGGTTACATTATAAAACATCATAAGAGCATTGTCATATAAAACAATTTTCAAGACAGTTTCAGCACCAGGGTGCAACAGTAGCAGCATGAGGGACCCGTCCACAAACCCTCAACGTGGGCCCTGGGCATGGCTGCAGGGCATAGACGATCCAATCCTGGACCTCGTCTTCCGCCACGCCAAACGGGTTTTTGTTTTGAGGTATATTTGTAATTATAAAACCAATAGGATGCACTTTAAGAAGTGCTAAACTATGTACAATGTCAACGTCCGGCTTCTCACAGTCCTCAGCCTGTCAGTCTCTGTACCCTGACGGGTAACTGGGTAGCAAACATGAAGTCAACTGCACCCTTCCGGGCAACTTATGTACAGTCCAGTTAACTAAAACAGTTTAACAGTGGGGCCCCCTCCGGGGGAACCCCTGGTTTCTGCAGGCTGACCCAGCCTGGTCATCAGCCTCAGGCTGCAGGGGGACCAGGGATGGAGCAGCGCCAGCCGCATTTGGGAAAGGGACATCACTCCTACCTGCTCCCGCGACTGCGTCAGCTCGGCCTGACACCTCCCGGTCTTTACGCAGCTTCTCTCCACCTCCTCTCCTCTTTCGGGGGCGGTCCCATGGCACTTTGCTGTCGGTCACTCCCTGTGTCGGCCTCCCCGCTTTGACGGACACATCTATGCGGACAGTCACTGTTGCAAGGGGCAGGGCCTGCTTTTGGCGCCATTCTGGGACTCGGCCCACGACGGGAGGTTCCATTCTGTTGTTCTTTAGCACGCACATAATGGCGCCCGTTCTTCTGGGGCGGGCGCCACATTCAAGGCAGAAAACACTTCTTTAGGCGCACATTACCCGCAGATGGCGGGCTGGTCACGTATCCTGTTCGTGACGCCAAGTGGTGACTCGCTGCCCCCTGGGCCGCGGGGCACACGGCAGCCGGGCCTTATGGCTGCTTTGGGGAATATCACGGTGGCTGGCCCGGGGCGGTCAGTTCAAAAGGGATTATTTATAGGATTTGTCGTGAAGCCACCTGTGGTGTCTGGTGAGGATCACCAGTGCTGCAACAGTCCTCTGAGGCAGATGTTAGGGCAGCTAGAGATGGAACGGCTCCCCACAGGTGGAGCGGGCCTCAGGGCAGTGTAAATTGATGGAGGGTGCGCTGGGCGTTGTAGTGCAGGGAGGGAAATGGCACCAGTGAAGGAATAGACGGAGGCAACTCAGTGCAGTCGTCCAAGATTTTTATTCACAGTTCTTCAGGAAACACACAAGTGCACGTTACAGGTGAAGGCCTCCCACGTTGCGCCGTGGTCACCCTGGCAGGGGTTCAATCCTTCCTCAGGAAGTTTAGGAATGCTTGGCAGAACCCCACTTTCTCGTGTTCCTACTTTGACCGTCTTCACACTAGGTCCTTCTCCCTGCTGCCCTGCGCTGCCCACTCTCAATCCCGCTCGGGTATGCTGAAGTCCTTCCTATACGTCGGATCCGGGACCAACCTGACCCCCTGGAGATTAGAATGCAGCAACCGATCCCTCTGTCTTCTGACAGATGCGGGGTGTACGGGTGCTGTCCTGCACGCGCCATACCCCTGGGATCCCTTCTTAGAATGGAGCCTACTGACTGACCATTCTGTTCTCAACTGCCTCCCTAAGATTGCTTCCCATTATATACCTACTGTGTGCTCCTTCTAACTGCTTCCTCCACCCACACCCACTACTGGTTCCCCCTACCTTTGGGTTTCCCCCACTCCAGCCAGGGACAGGGCTCAGCAGCTGCGCTCTGCATGTTGCCCTTCCAGCCGGTCTGAAGCAGTGTAATGTTGGATGCAGGTGTTTTGGGGGGTTCTCTGCAACACTCCCATCTTACCTGAGTGAAGGGAGACACCACACCTCTGGGTGAGGTGCAGTACCTCTGTGGCGACTGAACCCTCAGGGGCGCCACATGCCCACGATGCAGAAATGCTCCGCATTTTTCCTGAGTGTTTCTGCATCTCCCTGGCAGAAAAAACGCATGCAGATTTTACATGCGTTTTTCCTGCCAGGGACAAACGTAAGTGAAGCGTTTTTCACATGCATGTCCGCATGCGGGTTGTCAACTGCTTTCCAAGCGATTTTAGCATCACTTGGAAAGTGCTTGACAACTTGGTCACGCTATATAAATCCTTGCAACCGACCAAGTTAATAGTTGAAAAAAAGAATAAAAATGGTAAAAAAAGAAAAATAGAATTAGACTTACCGGTAATTCTGTTTCTAAGACCCTTCACGACAGCACACCTGGAGGTAGCCTCCCCATCCTAATTAGGGACAGGAAAACAAGAGGTTAAATAGCCCCTCCCTGCTACAATCCCCAGTGTTTTCAAAGGACCACACAGTATGAATGCTCTAAATATTTATTAACACTAAGGATTTTTCCAATCAATAAAGAAATGGAGGGAACTACCCATGCTGTTGTGGAGGGTCTTAGAAACCGAATTACTGGTAAGTCTAATTCTATTTTCTCCAATCCCCTCCATGACAGCACACCTGGAGTAATACCAAAGAATGAATTTTAGGGAGCGACAACAGCCTGAAGGACTTTCCTTCCAAATGCTAAGTCTCTATTAGATATTACATCTAGTCTATAATGTTTAGCAAAGGTATGGACAGACGACCATGTAGCTGCCCTGCAAATCTGCTCAATGGATGCACTAGCTTTTTCCGCCCAGGAGACCCACATAGCTCTAGTAGAAAGAGCTTTCAAGGATTCCAGAGGAGGCAAACCTTGAACTATGTATGTTTCACAAATTGCTTTCTTAATCCAATTTGCTAGCGTATTTTTGCAATTTTCTTTCCTTTATTGGGGCCTCCATATTGGACAAATAGGTTCTGATCCTTCCTCCAGGTTTCAGTCTGCCTCAAATAGCGGATTATAGTCCTTCTTACATCCAACGCGTGGAATTCTTCTTCCTTGCTATTTGATGGATTTTGACAGAATGACGGAAGAATTATGGGCTGAGACATATGAAAATTAGACGACACTTTAGGTAGAAAAGAAGGATCCAACTGGAGGATGATCCTGTCCTCCAAAATACGACAATAAGTCTCTCTGATAGACAGGGCTTGGATTTCACTCACTCTTCTGGCTGTAGTCAGAGCTACAAGCAATGCCGCTTTCCAAGACAATTTGTCTATGTGTGCCTCGGCTATTGGCTCGAAAGGATGCATAGTTAGACCTCTAAGAACTACGTTGAGTTCCCAAGGTGGAATTATTTTAGCTCTTGTTGGATTAATCCGAGAAGCAGCTATCATGAACCTCTTAATCCATCTGTTTTGGGCCAAATCAGCATCAAAATAGGAACATAAAGGCGAGACTTGGACCTTCAGCGTGCTTGGTCTTAATCCTTTAGACAGACCGTTCTGTAGGAAATCCAAGATTCTGGCCACGTCAGGCCGAAAGGGATCTAATGGACGAGGCTCATACCATAGCTTGAAAGCTTTCTAGATTTTTACATAGATGGAATTTGTGACTGGTTTTCTGCTTTTCTGCAGTGTATGTGACTCGCCCCCAGGGGTGTCGGGGGGCACCCGGCAGCCGGGCCTAAGACTGCCTGCGGGGATTATCGCGGTGGCTGGCCCAGGGCGGTCAGTGCCAAAAGGAATTATTTGTAGGGAATTTGTCGTGACGCCACCTGTGGTGTCTGGTGAGGATCACCAGCGCTGCAACAGTCCTCTGAGGCAGATGTCAGGACAGCTTGAGATGGAACGGCTCCCCACAGGTGCAGCAGGCCTCAGGGCAGTATAAATGATGCAGGTTGCGCTGAGCGTTGTGGTGCAGGGAAAGCGATGGCACAGCAGGAGTAACGGACAGAGACAGGGGATTTGCTTCATTACCTTTACTGGTACAGCTGTTAGGTATGGTCCAGGGTACTCCAGATGAAGGGCGCACTTTTGGACTTCTCCCCAGGGAGCAGGTATAGGGCCTCCTGATCCGTGTCTGTCCCTATGTATGCTCCTGGCCAGCCTGCAACTGGGCATAGCTTATGTGTCCTGCTTTTACTTCACCAGATGCTCAGAAACAGGACCTCTGGTTGGTAACCACTTTCCCTGGACGTCGGGGCCTTCGTGGTTCCTGATCCTGTGTGTGTCTAGCCTTCAGGTTTGCCAGGGACTTGTAGTCCTCCTGGGATTCCGGTTATCCCCACTGGGTGTAAAGGGTCCCTGTAGGCGCGGACCCGGTGTCCGGTAGATATAACGGGGTGAGCTTATTGTGCTCCTCTGCCCCCTTGGTTTCACTCCCCTTTTTCTCCTTGCCGTCGGCCACACTCGGGGCCCTCACTACTAGGCAGCTGACGTGCTGCGTCTTCACCGCTATCTGAGCGTCGGCACGTTCTCAGGCTCTCTCTCTATCTGGGCTCCCTCTGCTGGTATGAGTTGGAAGGTAGAGGTGTTTGTATGTAGTGAGGGCCTCTTGTGGAGAAATCCATCCATGCACCCTTCTGGGTTCTGTGGCACCAATGCACAGCAGGGCGCCACATTTGGATCACCTGTACTGAGAAGCCTCTGGCTTTTCAGAGGGCGGTCTCAGAAGCCAAGCAGCTAGAGCCAAATTCTGAGGGGCCGGATGGAAAATCTGGCCCTAATGCAGCAGATCGTGGATTCAAGGAAGCATCAATGGATCATCCATTCTTAGACTGCTCAATGTTCCGAACCATGCTCTTTTTGGCCACATTGGAACTATTAGGATAGTCTTGACCCCTTCCGACCTGATTTTTTGTGAAGTCCTTGGTATTAACAGAATAAGGGGAAAAGCATTAGCGAGCCCAACTTTCCAAGGGTGAGCGAATGCATCTATCCCTGTTGCTGAATCCTCGGGTTTCAAAGAGAAAAAGGCTCTTACTTTTGCGTTTTCCTGGTTCGCAAACAGGTCCACATCTGGGTATTCCCACTTTTGAACAATCATCTGAAATATCTTCGAGTTCATGCTCCACTCCCCTGGATGAATGTCTTTTCTGCTCAGAAGATCTGCATGATAGTTGTCGGAGCCCCTCAGATGCAGAGCCGATAAGGATAGTAGATTATGCTCCGCCCAGTGGAAGATCCTTTCGGAGATCATCTGTAACCTCCTGTTTCTTGTACTTTCCTGATGTCTCAAGTGGGCTACAGTTGTCATATTGTCCGAGTAGACTCTGACATGCGACCCCTGAAGCACAGTAGTGGCTGCCCATAGGGTTTCTTCCACCACTTTCATTTCTCTTAAGTTTGAGTACTGCTCTGCTATTTCTTGCGACCAGACCCCTTGGAAGGCCACGTGGGAGACTACTGCTCCCCATCCCCTTTTGCTTGCGTCTGTTTTGACGGATAACAAGGGAAGTTGAATCCATGCTGAACTTTTCTCCAGATTTCCTGGACAGAGCCACCAATTTAAAGATGCTTTCACCTTCTCTGGCAGATGAATTCTGTTGGAGAGGGAACTTGGAGATCTGTCCCAACAGGAAAGGATGTAGTTTTGAAGGACCCTTGAATGCGCTTGAGCCCAAGGTACCGCCTGAATAGATGAGGTCATGGACCCGAGGACGGACATGGCGAATCTTAATGACACTCCGCTCTGGTTCTTTAGTGCATAAACTTTCGACCTCAACTGAATCTGCTTCTCTTTTGGCAGAAAAGAGGCTTGTTGCTGAGAATCCAGGAGAATTCCCAAGGAGGTCTTCCTGGTGGAGGGAATCAGATCTGACTTTTGGTAGTTTATCAACCATCCCAAGGATTCCAGGATCTGGAGGGTCATCTGGAGGTCTCTTTCCAAACTTGAAACCGAGGGAACCATCACCAAAAAATTGTCTAAATATGGGACGATGCAGATATTCAGTTTCCTTAGATAAACCTACTACCTCTGCCATGATCTTTGTAAACAGGCGGGGTGCTGACGAAATGCCGAAGGGGAGTACATTGAATTGAAAATGAAGTACCTCTCGGTTCTGAGTTACAGCAAATCTGAGAAATTTTCTGTAATCCGGATGAATTGGCACGTGGTAGTAAGCCTCTGGCTGGTCTACTGTTGCCACGACAAATCCTTTTCCAATCAATAAGCTGCCAATGAGGAAGGAAGCTCGCAATTCTGCCTCCTACCTTCTTGGCGTCATTGTCTGTCCTGCCTAGAACCTTGAAAGATATTCCTACCTCTTCCCCCTTTTGTGTAACTCCAGCGACCAGTTTTACCCTTGCCTCTGTACTGAAATGCTTGCTGCTGTTGTTGTTGAGGGAGAAGAAATGGTCTCTTTCTGAAACTTTTTGGATTCTTTGGCTCTGGCAGAGACTTCTTCTTGTCGGATGCTTTCTCCAACAACTCGTCTAGGACCGCCCCAAACATATACTCTCCTTTAAATGGAATGGAACAAAGCTTAGATTTTGATGCGTTGTCCCCACTCCACATCTTCAACCACAAAGCTCTTCTCGTAGAATTTGATAATGCTGCCAATCTTGCCGCAATCTTGACCGACTCCGCCAAGGCATCCGCTAGGAATCCAGTGGCCTTCTGCAGAAAAGGAAGAGATGCTAGGAGGTCCTCTTGAGTGGTACCTTTCCAGAGATGTTCCTCTAGTTGTTGGAGCCAGAGGAACATGGAACGAGCTACACAAGTTGAAGCGATATTAGTCTTCAGTGAAGCCGCCGATGTTTCCCATGCCTTCCTTAGAAGGCTTTCCATCTTCCTATCCATAGGATCTTTGAGCTGTGACGAGTCTTCAAAGGGAAGGGTTGTTTTCTTCGCAACCCTTGCCACCTGTACATCAACCTTCGGGACTTCCATCCATAGCTTAGCCGCCTTTTCATCTAGAGGGAATCTATCCTTCATTTCTCCTGCCATACTAAGCCTTTTCTCAGGTGACTCCCATTCATCCAAAATAAGACTCCAAATGTTGTCATGCACAGGGAACACTACCTTCTTCTTGGATTTCAGACCGCCAAACATTTCATCCTGAACTGTACTGGTTTCCTTCTCCTCTTCCACCTGCATCGTGTCTCTCACCTGCGACAACAATTCCTCCATATTCTCAGACGAAAAGTAATATTTCCTATCTTCCTCATGATCTTCACTTAGGACCCCTTCTTCCGGTTCCTCCATAGACCCTAATTCTGAATCAGAGGTCTCCCTAACCTTATATTTTCTCCTTTTGGGGGGAGATGGACCTTCAGCTCTGGCTTGTGAGAAGGAGGCTAGGGAAGATTGTATTTCCTGCCGAACCATTCCCCTGACTTCTTCCATAAGGGAAGGCTGTTCTTCCGTCACAATGTTGTCAGTGCATTTCCAGCAGAGGGGTTTCTTATGCCCTGAAGCTAGCTTTTTTATACAGATGGCACATTTGTGAACTGTAGTGCTTTCTCCCACTGTCGGTGCAGGATCCTTGTCTCCCTAAATTAAAAATAAAAAAAGGGGAGATTTAAAATATATTTAGGATCCTGCTCAAAAGAGAGTGGGGAATAACCTAGGACCTAGTACTTACTGGGGCCGGGTTAGCGCTGGGCTCTGCAGACGCAGGCTTTGGAACAGCACCCTCCATAGTAGCAGAATATTCTGTCCTACCTTAATGGAGTCTTCTCATCTGGGTCTTTTATAGGGGAGACCGAGATCCAGTGCCAAATTTTCACCTATCTGGTGAAGGATCCTCATTTTCAGGGCAAACCGCGGCTTCTCCTTTTGAATTTCCCGCCGCAGTCCCATGAGTTCCACGGTGGAACGCACCAGAAGTGACGTCCCGCTGGCCAAAAGCCTGACTTCCGGCACGCCGCCATGGAGGACAGAGGAGACTCCGGCCGGGGAGCAACAGGAGGCCCCCAGCCCCCAAAACCCTACTCGGCTTTACACGCAGGCAAGTGTGTGTGTGGGCGGTCCCGCTCTCAAGGAGACACGGGAGCTGCAAAGGAAGGAAGGTCGGAGGCGATCGCTCCCTGCAGCCCGGCAGGTAAATTTAATAGGGCCCTGCTTGCCGGCCGCAGGCACCCCAGGTAACCTCTTCATCCCATAGGGACAGGAAAACACTGGGGATTGTTGGGGGAAGGGGCTATTTAACCTCTTGTTTTCCTGTCCCTAATTAGGATGGGGATGCTACCTCCAGGTGTGCTGTCATGGAGGGGATTGGAGAAAATAACATTATACTTACCTTCTGATGGCCCCCGGCTTGCGGTGGAGTGAAAGGATCTTCCATGACGTAATTTAGTCATGTGACAGGTCACGCGACCGCCGTGACCTGTTAAACATCCGCAACAAGACCACAGAGAAACAAATCAAGAAGAAACGTCACACTCACCGGAGTGTTGATCAGGTTCAGGAGATACTTCTTTCCCTCGTAAGTGTAAAACAGAGACGCAGTCAGGGCCTTCACCGTAATCCCGCACTCCCTCTCCACCTGCAGCTTGTCCAGAACTTGCTTATTGGAGGAGGCTTTTGGCATACAACCTGAGGGAAGGAGCGAGACACCAGAATCCACACTGTTAGCTCGTAGTGGCAGTGTCTCCCTCCATACTAGTCTGTCAATGGTAGCTTGTTTCTGTGTTTTATATATGTATTTTAGGTGTGTAAACCCTCTTCATGTGTACAGCAGCCTGGAATGAACGCTGCTTAAAAAATAAATAATAGAGTAAGGCCTCATTCAGACTTTCATCAGCTTTGTTTTGCATCCGAGAAGCTCTAAACTTTGATTTGGATCAAAATCCGACAGGTCAACGTGTTTCAGTTAAAAATACGCGGTCCGCAGAAATATGTGAACAGCCCTAGACTATAATAGATATGAGCTCTGTGAAAAACATGGATCGAGCTCGTACGAAATCCAACATTTCATTCTATAAATCTACATAAATTAAGTAACGTGCCAAATTGCTTTTTTTTTGGTTTATGTTTTGCGTGTACGGAGGGAAAGTTCCCAGTGCTAGTGTCTAGCTCACTGATTTTCCTTGCTTGGTGCCTGACGTCCCAAAAAACTGACAGTGAGCTATCAATCAAGATACAGAGGCTGGTGCTGGGCAGGGAAGCAACCTTGGAAGGCTGAGGCTTGGTTAGTGCTCCGTTACACCCAGAGCACTCAGAAATGCAGCAACAGATAAAAGATATAGAGGTGTCTATGGATTTAGCTTTCCAAATCCTGCATGGTCATGAATGGGAATTGGAGGGAGGGGTATATCTGATGGATTCCCTTAAATTGTTAATTGGCAATTGCAGTTCACATAGTTGCATATTACTTAATCATTAGAGCTACAAAAAATTGCACTTCAAGCACCAGTAAAACAGAGGCCAAAAAAGATTCCTTAGAGGCATCTGGTCACTATTAGTGATGATCGAGCGTGTTCTATCAACCCCTTCGGCAAGCACGCTCGGGTGCTCGCCGAGTATTTTGGCATGCTCGGCATTTCTTTTAAGGTCGCCGTGCCTGCAAGTGTCACGGCTGTTAGCGTGCTCGCTGAATGGGTTCATAGAACACGCTCGATCATCACTAGTCACTATACATTAGTATACAATAAAAAAACACATATCACATAGTGAATAACACAGACACTATTCAATACAGCAGGGTTGAGGTGTACTTTGTGGGACAAAATTACAGCATTTTTGAAAGACGCCATTCACTTTACTGTGCAACATATAGAAAAAAAAGGGCAATGAATTCCAAATAAAGTGAAATGGTGCAGAAGAAAACAAAAACATTTTACTGCTTTTAAAAAATTCTAAACTTTGCAAACAAATTGTTTGGCTTGTGTTCCAATTTTCTAAGACCGTTTTTAATACCATTTTGGGGTACAACTTTTTGATTGCTCCATCAAATGAATAGTCGTAAGTTACTTACCGGTAACAGGATTTTTCAGAGACCATGACAGCACCACGAGAGAGGGGATCCGCCCACCAAGGAGAGGAAACCTACAGGCATAAAAGGGCGCCACCTCTCTCCCGCCTCAGTTTGGATTACAGAGCATTGAGAGGACTGCCAGGTTAATAAACACAGCAAACAATCACAAAATTGCCATACCAGACGACACCTACTGAGTGTGAGATTATAATTAATAAAACGGGAGTGTTCCCACAAACGTGAAAGGAGGGAATATAAGGGTGCTGTCATGGTCTCCGAAAAATCCCATTACCGGTATGTAATTTAATATTTTATCGGTCGACCATGACAGCACCACGAGAGAATTACAGAGATGAAGTAATCTATTGAAGGACCACAGCCTGGAACACTCTTCTCCCAAAGGTGAGGTCAGCCGATACACCTATATCTAACCTATCGTGTCTATGGAATGTAGAGGGACAGGACCAGGTAGCAGACTTACATATGTCTTTTATCGAGACACCTGTCTTCTCAGCCCAGGAGGTCGCCACAGCCCGGGTGGAATGAGCCTTCAGCCCTTCTGGCCCTTCCTCGCCGCTAGATGTACAGACCAAAAGTTTGGACACACCTTCTCATTTAAAGATTTTTCTGTATTTTCATGACTATGAAAATTGTACATTCACACTGAAGGCATCAAAACTATGAATTAACACATGTGGAATTATATACTTAACAAAAAAGTGTGAAACAGCTGAAAATATGTCTTATACTCTAGGTTCTTCAAAATAGCCACCTTTTGCTTTGATGACTGCTTTGCACACTCTTGGCATTCTCTTGATGAGCTTCAAGAGATAGTCACTGGAAATGGTTTTCACTTCACAGGTATGTCTTGTCAGGTTTAATAAGTGGGATTTCTTGCCTTATAAATGGGGTTGGGACCATCAGTTGTGTTGTGCAGAAGTCTGGTGGATACACAGCTGATAGTCCTACTGAACAGACTGTTAGAATTTGTATTATGGCAAGAAAAAAGCAGCTAAGTAAAGAAAAACGAGTGTCCATCATTACTTTAAGAAATGAAGGTCAGTCAGTCCGAAAAATTGGGAAAACTTTGAAAGTGTCCCCAAGTGCAGTTGCAAAAACCATCAAGCGCTACAAAGAAACTGGCTCACATCAGGACCGCCCCAGGAAAGGAAGACCAAGAGTCACCTCTGCTTCTGAGGATAAGTTTATCCGCGTCACCAGCCTCAGAAATCGCAGTTTAACAGCAGCTCAGATTAGAGACCAGGTCAATGCCACACAGAGTTCTAGCAGCAGACACATCTCTTCAACAACTGTTAAGAGGAGACTTTGTACAGCAGGCCTTCATGGTAAAATAGCTGCTAGGAAACCACTGCTAAGGACAGGCAACAAGCAGAAGAGACTTGTTTGGGGTAAAGAACACAAGGAATGGACATTAGACCAGTGGAAATCTGTGCTTTGGTCTGATGAGTCCAAATTTGAGATCTTTGGTTCCAACCACCGTGTCTTTGTGCGACGCAGAAAAGGTGAACGGATGGACTCTACATGCCTGGTTCCCACCGTGAAGCATGGAGGAGGAGGTGTGATGGTGTGGGGGTGCTTTGCTGGTGACACTGTTGGGGATTTATTCAAAATTGAAGGCATACTGAACCAGCATGGCTACCACAGCATCTTGCAGCAGCATGCTATTCCATCCGCTTTGCGTTTAGTTGGACCATCATTTATTTTTCAACAGGACAATGACCCCAAACACACCTCCAGGCTGTGTAAGGGCTATTTGACCAAGAAGGAGAGTGATGGGGGACTACGCCAGATAACCTGGCCTCCACAGTCACCAGACCTGAACCCAATCGAGATGGTTTGGGGTGAGCTGGACCGCAGAGTGAAGGCAAAAGGGCCAACAAGTGCTAAGCATCTCTGGGAACTCCTTCAAGATTGTTGGAAGACCATTTCCGGTGACTACCTCTTGAAGCTCATCAAGAGAATGCCAAGAGTGTGCAAAGCAATCATTAAAGCAAAAGGTGGTGTAATGCAGCAGCTTGCTAGCATTGCTGTAAATGGTCCAGGATGTGTTTACCGGACCATGTACTTTCCCCTTTAACTGACTGGTCACATGACTGTGACAACACCCAGGTCCTGTATGCACAGTAAAGCTCTGTACACATGACTGGGACAGCACACAGGACCTATACACACAGCTGACTGATCACATGACTGTGACATCAGCAAGGTCCTGTCAGTATGTGGCTGTCTGTGCACAGCATATATAAACCCTGCTTAATTTGAGACAGGTGTGTTCGGTGTGAGAGGCGTGAGGCCTGTTCCCCATGTGTGTGGGATACCGTGATACCGTGAAGCCTGGCAGCCTGAAGGCAAAGACTAGATCCTGTGCGGATGCTAGTGGCCTTGGAAGGCAGCGGCTTTGAAGTGAAGCCTGGTACCTGAAAGGTCAAGCCTGGATCCTGTGCGGATGTCAGTGGCCTTTGAGGGAGAGCCTGCTTGAGTAAGAGTCCTGGAAGGCAGAGCCTGGATCCTGTGTGGATGTCAGTGGCCTTTGAGGGAACGACGGCTGGAGACCCCTACCTGGGAAGCCGCAGAGCCACAGTGGTGGCAGAGTAACGGACTGAGACAGCTATACCCGGCAAAGGTAATACCCGGTGCTATATGGACATTGTGATATGAACATTGCTACTTTATTACCTTGCCGTAAGCTGTACCCTGGAGCAAGTGGGCCGGTGTGCCACTTGGCTCATGAATTGTTTATGTGTGTAAACCTGCCGGTGGCGGACTAAGATGAACTGTGTGTGAACAGCGGTTTATGAAGTGCCATAATAAACTGCAACACTGTGTGAAAAACGTAAAGACATTGCACGTGTGCATTGATTGACGCAGCGAAGCGAGTTACCCCCAGTATGATGACGAGCGCTGCCTTACATATGGTTCGAGAGTGCGGGCAACGGCAGCCCGGTTGCTAGTGGCAACGACAACCCCGGTTGCTAGGGGCAACGGCAGCCCGGTTGCTAGTGGCAATGACAACCCCGGTTGCTAGGGGCAACGGCACAGGACGACGAGTGTGGATAAAGCATCTTGCGGCAACTCGGCGGGGTTGCGAAGATTGGCGTCGCACTCAAACCTGGTTTGCTGTGGCTCGGCGGGGCTCACGAAGTATAAAGCATCTTGCGGCAACTCGGCGGGGTTGCGAAGATTCTCATCGCACTCAAATCCGGTTTTGCGGTGGCTTGGTGGGGCCACGAAAATTTTTCCGGGAGAGCGATGAAGTGCTAGTGTGAACAGTGTACCGCGATGGCTGTGAGCAAAGCAGCAGATCTGTCTGGAGCTATTGAGCAGTTGAAGGGCCGGTTGGGACCGGAGCAGGTATTTGGGAAACTTTTACTGGACATGGTGCAGGAACCGCAGGAGCTGTGGGCACCATATGGAATGGCGGCAGTGGACCATTCTATGGACTCTCCGGGGGCGCCAGTGTTGTCCCAGAGTGCCCGGGGAGGTGGTAAGAGATGTTGTGAACTGAGTCCTAAGACTACTGCTGATTTTTTGTGTAAAAATTACCCTGCTGGTGTGGTTGTTAAAAAGGGGGCGGAGTCTAAAAAAGGGGCGGATTTTCACAAGAGTGTGGAGTGTAGAAAACTGAAAATTGTTACTGGTTGTGGGTTGGTGCTTCCTAAAAATGACAATGTGACCGTTGATAACGGGGTAACTCCAGTAGAAGGGGGTGACGTCAAAGTGGGAGGTGACCTGTTAGTCCACAACACCATGGGTAGTGACACAGACCCCGTAGCTGACTGTGACACTATGAAAGTAAAAAGTGAGTTCAGTCAGGAGGGACTAGACGAGGTGAGAGAGTCCCCATCTCGTAGACGGCGCAAGGGCCACAAAAAGGTTGCTCCTGTAGACTTGGCTGAAAATGAAAATAAAAAGAATGTAGTACTGTGTGCCTATGCTTCAAGTGTGGATCCTCCTTTAGAGGTAGAAGAGGAGGTGACGTTTCCAGTAGCAACCTCCGGTACGGTACTGAGACTGACGGATCAGGATCTGACAGCCCCGAAAGAGAAGGTGGCCAGTCATGACCAGGAACTGGAGCCTATCAGGCAACAGTGTCAGAGTGACGTGTCCGCAGACCAGCTGAACCTGGAGTCTGAACAGCAGAAAATATACCAGGTTATGAGGAACTGGCAGCGAGATGTGGAGGGAAGCAACGCGGAAATTAACCATTGGAAGGAAATGTTCTACGCAATTAAGGAGGACCGCCGCAAAATCAAGGAAGAGGTTTTGCAGTTGAAGCTTGAGAAGGAGGCGCGGCAGGATGGTGTTTCTGGACGTGAACAAATCCTAGAACGACTGCGCAAACAGCTCAACCAGGAGCTGTGTGACTCCAAGAAGGTGTGTGGTGAACGCAGTAGGGACCTGCAACAGAGTAAGAGAGATTATGAGGATCTCCTCAAGGTGAAGGAAAAACTAGAGGAGGATAAGGCGGGTGCAGAGCAAGTGCGCCAAGTGGTTGAGACCACTCTGCAAGACACCCGTGAGGAGAATGATGGTCTCCGGGGAAAGACCCTAGATCTGGAAGCTCAGGTGAAGGAGCTACAGATGTCCTGTGATACTCTCCAGAGGGCGGAGACGTGCCTTAAAGAAACAGTCAGCAAGATGGAAGCTGAGCGGAAAAAGATGGAGGAGTCCGTCAGAGAAGCCACAGACCAGGGCCAGGAGTTGGCCGCTGGTGAGGGGAGGTGTGAAACAGATACCTCCTCGAGTGATGCGAGCTTGGATGATTCGGTGGAAGTAAGAGCCGAGATCAGGGAGCTCAAGGAGTTGCTACAAACCCAGTGGACGCAAGAGAAGCGTGAGAGACTGGCTATTGAGAGCCGAGTGGGCACATTGGAGACGGAGAGGTCTGAGAGAGCTCTGCTGCTGGAAGAGCAGTTGAAGCAGGAAGAGCTTCAGAGACGGGCCGCTGAGAGGCGAGTAACTGAGCTGGAAGGAGAAGTTTTAGAGCTCAAAGGTCGCCTAGCAAAGTGTCACGTGGTGAACGAGGTCTCCTTGGAGAAGGGAAAAGGCAAACAAGTTGCACTTACTCCCTTAGACCCTGAGAAGGTGGACCTGAGGAGAGCTAAAAGTATGGTGTTGGAAGATAAAGGTGAAGTGGAGGTGGTCAAGACGAAAAGTTGTGAAGTGGTAGCTGTGAGTCAGCTCAGGGGAAGCGTCCAGGGTGAAGAAGCTGGAAGTCAGTTGTCCCTGAAACCTGAGCTGGTTGATCGTCTGGAAACCACTGGTGAGACCGAAACGTCTCGGTACAAGTGCCTCGTAGATGTACCCGAGGACTTGAGGGAAGAATGCACCCGTGAGTCCGTGCATGAAGAGTTTAAGAAGGCTGTGGGAGCCTGTAAGGTGTACTTGACCTCAGAAGCTAAACAGCTGGTGGTCCTGTCCACGACCGAAGTCACAGTGAAGAGGGTGGCGATCCTAAGTGATATGCACTGGCGATGTATTCGCACGAAGCGGTTTCTCCGGTTGAAGACGGAGCAAGCCGTTAGACAACTGGAGCTTAGGAGGAAAGCTCACAGTATGCGTGAAGAGGTCATCCGGGTGCCTCATGTTCTGGTGAGAAAGCTCATTGGGAGACGCGGTCGAGCCATGCAGATGATGGTCAAAAAGTCTGGTGTGATGAGAGTAAGCAGTCCACGTGATCAACAGGACTGGATACCAGACGAAGACGGCATGGTGTCCTTCTCCGCTGTAGGAACAGAAGAAAGCCTAGAATATATACGCATGCTGATTGAGTACCGAGTGACCTACCTGCAGGAGGTAGAACAATTGAATCTCGCTAGACTGCGAGTAGATAGACAGCATCATCTGAGCAGCAGAAGATGGAAGCCGTCTAGAAATAGTGAGACCCGACAGAGAAAGGGCCCCCTAAATAACAGAACAGCTACAGCTGAAGTTAGGGACCTTTTAGGATGTCCTGAGAGTAGTGGGTGTGGGTTTAGAGGTAGTGAGACCTCCAGTAACTCCGGTTTGAGCAGCCCATACAAACGACCCAATAGAGGACCGGACAGTACGGAGTCGAACCGGACCTTAGATACCGGGGCATGTGAGTCGCGCTGCTGTATTGACCGCTGGGAGCGGGGAAGACCTGACAGGGTTTCGATTGACCGCTGGGAGCGGGGGAGACCTGACAAGGTTACAACTGACCGCTGGGAGCGGGGGAGACCTGACAAAGTTACGACCCGGAAAGGTGACCTGGCGAAGTCAGTGACAGTGACAAATGGTAGGTCCCTAAGGAATGGGCTAGTGTCATTGACTAAGGTCCCAGGGGCTGAGTAGCACAATTGTAAAGTTCATGGTCTCTATGTGAGCTGGGGGTTATAATGTTATTGTGTATATTATGTGTTCAACCCCACAAGTTTGAACAGAGGGGGGGATATGTAATGCAGCAGCTTGCTAGCATTACTGTAAATGGTCCAGGATGTGTTTACCGGACCATGTACTTTCCCCTTTAACTGACTGGTCACATGACTGTGACAACACCCAGGTCCTGTATGCACAGTAAAGCTCTGTACACATGACTGGGACAGCACACAGGACCTATACACACAGCTGACTGATCACATGACTGTGACATCAGCAAGGTCCTGTCAGTATGTGGCTGTCTGTGCACAGCATATATAAACCCTGCTTAATTTGAGACAGGTGTGTTCGGTGTGAGAGGCGTGAGGCCTGTTCCCCATGTGTGTGGGATACCGTGATACCGTGAAGCCTGGCAGCCTGAAGGCAAAGACTAGATCCTGTGCGGATGCTAGTGGCCTTGGAAGGAAGCGGCTTTGAAGTGAAGCCTGGTACCTGAAAGGTCGAGCCTGGATCCTGTGCGGATGTCAGTGGCCTTTGAGGGAGAGCCTGCTTGAGTAAGAGTCCTGGAAGGCAGAGCCTGGATCCTGTGTGGATGTCAGTGGCCTTTGAGGGAACGACGGCTGGAGACCCCTACCTGGGAAGCCGCAGAGCCACAGTGGTGGCAGAGTAACGGACTGAGACAGCTATACCCGGCAAAGGTAATACCCGGTGCTATATGGACATTGTGATATGAACATTGCTAATTTATTACCTTGCCGTAAGCTGTACCCTGGAGCAAGTGGGCCGGTGTGCCACTTGGCTCATGAATTGTTTATGTGTGTAAACCTGCCGGTGGCGGACTAAGATGAACTGTGTGTGAACAGCGGTTTATGAAGTGCCATAATAAACTGCAACACTGTGTGAAAAACGTAAAGACATTGCACGTGTGCATTGATTGACGCAGCAAAGCGAGTTACCCCCAGTATGATGACGAGCGCTGCCTTACAGTGGCTACTTTGAAGAACCTAGAATATAAGACATATTTTCAGTTGTTTCACACTTTTTTGTTAAGTATATAATTCCACATGTGTTAATTCATAGTTTTGATGCGTTCAGTGTGAATGTACAATTTCCATAGTCAAGAAAATACAGAAAAATCTTTAAATGCGAAGGTGTGTCCAAACTTTTGGTCTATACTGTATATGATAGAGAAATGGCCTCCCAATTCCATCTAGCTATGGTGGACTTCGTGACCTTAGACCGTTCCTAGCCCCTTGGTAGGATATAAACAACGAGTTATCTTTCCTAAAGCTTTTGGTAACTGAATGTTACCTAACCAGACATCTCCTCACTTCTAACGTATGTAACTCCACCTCTTTCTGGTTACTAGGATGTGGACAAAAGGAGGGTAGGAGGACTTCCTGAAGTCTGTTGAAATGAGTAGCTACCTTAGGGAGAGAGAGTAATTTTTAGACCAGATCCTGCCTATCATCCAGAATTTGAGTAAACGGCGAGGCCATAGACAGGGCCTGGATGTCACTAATGCTCCTGGCCGAGGTTAAAGATATTAAAGCGGTCTTAAGAGAGAGGGATTTAAGGGTTGCTGACTATTAGCTCAAACAGCGAGATAGTCAAGGCCTTTAGAACCAAATTTAAATACCAGGGAACCAAGCTGCTTTTAATAATGAGTCTAGATCTAAAAGCTGCCTTAATGAACCGAGAAACCCAGTAGTTACAAGCTACATCACAGCTATACAGGGCACCCAAGGCAGAAATCTGTACTTTAAGGGTGCTGGTGGATAACCCTAGTTCAAGACCTTTTTGTAAAAACTCCAAAGATTTGTCCTATTGGCACCCCCTCCCCATGAACCCCAGAACCAGAGAAAGACAAAAACTTTCTCCAACTTGTGGCATAAATCTGGGTTGTAACAGGTTTTCTCCTGTGCAGGATGGTTACTAGACCTTTGGAAAAACCTTTCTGATTTGGCAGTGTCCTTTCAAGTTCCACACCGTCAAGTGGAGGCCAGTTGCTTGAGGATGGAATATCGGACCCCGGAGAAGGAGATATGGAATCTCTGGAAGAACCCAAGGATCGTAGATGGACACCCTCCTGGGCCAAAAGGGTGCGATCAGCAGAACCCTGGCCTTGTCCTCCCTGATCTTTCTTATTACCATGAGAAGAACAGCCAACCAGGGGGGGAGGAGTCATACACCAGGCTGAAATACCAACGTATCAGGAAAGCGTCCACAGCTAGGGGATTTAGGGAACACAAGATCTTTGTCTTCTGATTTAGTTTTGTGGCAAACGGATCTACCTGACCGGAGGCCCTCCCCCCCATCTTCGGCTATTTGGGTAAAAATTCCTTGATTTAGTTCCCATTCCCCTTGCATCAGAGGATAGCAGCTTGGGAAATCTGCTCTCATGTTTTCTTTTTCCCTTATATAGAGGGCCATCAGGGAAAGGAGGTGACTTTCTGTAATCTGGAAGAGATGATCTGTCACTCTCATCAGCGATCTTGACCATGTATCCCCCTGGTGGTTCACATATGCTACCGCAACTAGATTATCCAAGAGGATCTTTACATTCTGGCCCTGAAGGAAAGGTAAGAAATTATTCACCGCCTTGTCTACCGCCAGAAGTTCTTTTGCATTGGAGGAGAGACCCTTTTCGATATCTGACCAGGTCCCCTGGGCTACCATATCTCCCAGATGGGCTCCCCACCCTCTCGGACTCGCATCTGTGGTAATTGTTCTAGTGACCCTAAGTACCCAGGGAACCCCTCGAGATAGGTTAGGCTCATCCTGCCACCACTATAAAGATTTTACTGACCGGGGTGATAAGGACATCTTCCAAGTGCCCCTTAAGAGAAACTTCATTATGTAGCACATCCCACTGTAGAACTGTGGCGCCCCTGAAGGTTCGACCGCCACAGGGATGCTGCACTTCTGTAATGGAGTGTAGTGTTCCTCCTCCGAGGTAAGAACAGCGTGATGGTCGGGACCCAACCTTTGCATCCAACACCACATTTCTCCACCAGAGGGGGCTAGTATGCACCAGGTGCTGCCCTCCTGGTTACAGGGAGACTGGGGAACCAAGAGTGAGGGGAACCAGTTAGTGGGTGAGGGTGGAGGACTTACAATTTAGTGACACTTTAAATTTCATATTTAATAAAAAGCCATCTTTGGTTTTGGTCTTTGTGCTGTTAATTACTGTGAGGTATTGTGATCTCCCACCCTGAACGTGGATCCTGTGTGGACCTGCAGTGGATGGAGACACAGCCCTCATACCCCAGCCTTGGAACGAGGGGCAGGTTGCAGACGAGGAATGTCTCAACCCGGTCAAGGACCACGACCAAGAAGGCCCGGAGCTAAAGAGTGTAGCTCCACAGCAAATGGATCCCGGGGAGGATGCAGACGGAGCAGTGTACGCCACCTGTCCTCACCACCTGATATATTCAGAGGGAGTCCAGCTGCAAGAGGGGTACCGGCCCCCGACACCCGACCTTGCTACTCCATGTCCTGGTTGGTAAAGCCCGGTAGGCCCAGAGGATCCCATCGGGTATCCGAAGGAGCGGAGCTGCCACCCGTGCCCTTGTTCTGAGAGGAGTTCAGAGGGAGATCTGGCCTATCTACACACACACAGACAGGAGAGGATACGGTCTGTAGTTCAGGAACACTCAGGTGCGGGGTCCCGATTGAATGCTGGACTTGCTCGGAGGTTGTCGGACCCCAGTCCCTGGTGACCGCAGGACTCCGTGGGGAGCAGGGAGTCGCCTTCCTTCTGCCATCTCTAATGTGAGTAAAGCCTTGGAAATTCATCCCTATGGCCTCCGGACTGTTCATTACGCGCCATTCCGTGCGACGCCGCGTCCCTACTCCCGCACTACTACCCCCCCTTTATCCTGCTTTACCGGCCCTGAGGCCGCGCTCCGCCTGTGGGGAGCGGCGAGAACTTTAGCCGCCATGACTCCAGGCCTCAGCGGACTGTAGTTGCGCTGGTGGCGCATCACCAGACACCACAGGTGGCGTAGTCGACAATTACCACTCAACCCGGAAAGCCCTAGCATCATTTTCAATGTGACGGCCCTGGGCAAGGAACGGGTCCAGGCCACGACTGCACCCCCGTTCTCAACATCTGACCCGACTCCGAGTACCCCCATCTTCCCAGGGCAGGGCTGAGAGCGTCACATCACCATGTGTAGGGGTGGATTCAGTGAGGAGAAGTGAGAGGAGCAGGGGCTCTGCAGGAGCTCTGCTCGGCAGGCAGGCTCGGCCTGTCATGCCCAAGAAGGAGAGAGGAGTGGGAGCTAGGGAGGAAGGCTCCAGTAACTTAAGGGATCCCAGGGGGTACGGTGAGTGCAGGACGGCACCCGTACGCCCGAATCTGCCAGGTGTCAGAGGGATCAGGCTGCAAGAAGGGAACCGGTCCCTGGACTAGCCGAGTTACTTCAGGTCTCGGCTGGAAAACTTTCATTGTGCAGTTGCCACAACCTCACCTAAGCCGCCGTGAAGGGCACCAAGCAAGGTCCGGGAACTTCAAGTTGCCCAGAGGGATCTCAAGGTAACAGATCGGCACTTTGTGTGACGGGGCGCATGGCAGGAGGGAGAAGACCCACCGCGGGAAGTCAGCTAAGAAAGGAACATACAGAAAGGGGGTCCCGTTAAGTGCTCTTGAAGTACGTGGGAGAGTGCTGAGCCCCTGCCTGGTAAACGCAGCGCGACATGGGAGGCTGACACCTGTACAGTGCACCTGAGGAAGCTAAAGAACTGTGAGTAAACTCGGATGACTGCACCCCACTGTTTCTGTCAGTTATTTCTACAACGCTATCGCTCCTGCACTACAACGCCCAGCATCACCATCTGCATCTACACTGCCCTGGAGCTGTGCTCTGCCTGTGGAGAGCCATGCCAACCCAGCTGCCCTAACATCTGCTTCAGAGGTCTGCAGCAGCGCCGGTACTCATTACCGGGAACCACAGGTGGCGTCACGAGACAAAACTGTTAACAAACCCTTTTTTTTTAAAGAGTGACCCCAGGGTACGGGCCCGTGACATCCGAAGAAGGTAAGGGCCCGGGTACCGAGTCACCCATATTCCCCCTGGGCGAGTCATACTACACCACACAGGAGAGCCGACAGATCCTCTATATACTACACCACACAGGAGAGCTGACAGATCCTCTATATACTACACCACACAGGACAGATCCTCTATATACTACACCACAAAGGAGAGCTGACACATCCTCTATATACTACACCACACAGGAGAGCTGACAGATCCACTATATACTACACCACACAGGAGAGCTGACAGATCCTCTATATACTACACCATACAGGAGAGCTGACAGATCCACTATATACTACACCACACAGGAGAGATGACAGATCCTCTATATACTACACCACACAGGACAGATCCTCTATATACTACACCACACAGGAGAGCTGACACATCCTCTATATACTACACAATACAGGAGAGCTGACACATCCTCTATATACTACACAATACAGGAGAGCTGACACATCCTCTATATACTACACAATACAGGAGAGCCGACAGATCCACTATATACTACACCACACAGGAGAGCTGACAGATCCTCTATATACTACACCACACAGGAGAGCTGACAGATCCTCTATATACTACACCACACAGGAGAGCTGACACATCCTCTATATACTACACCACACAGGAGAGCTGACACATCCTCTATATACTACACCACACAGGAGAGCCGACACATCCTCTATATACTACACCACACAGAAGAGCAGATAGGTCCTCTATATACTACACCACACAGGACAGATCCTCTATATACTACACTACACAGGAGAGCTGACAGATCCTCTATATACTACACAATACAGGAGAGCTGACAGATCCTCTATATACTACACCACACAGGAGAGCTGACAGATCCACTATATACTACACCACACAGGAGAGCTGACACATCCTCTATATACTACACAATACAGGAGAGCTGACAGATCCTCTATATACTACACCACACAGGAGAGCTGACAGATCCACTATATACTACACCACACAGGAGAGCTGACAGATCATCTGTATACTACACCCCACAGGAGAGCTGACAGATCCTCTATATACTACACCACACAGGAGAGCTGACACATCCTCTATATACTACACCACACAGGAGAGCTGACAGATCCTCTATATACTACACCACACAGGAGAGCTGACAGATCCTCTATATACTACACCACACAGGAGAGCTGACAGATCCTCTATATACTACATCACACAGGAGAGCTGACAGATCCTCTATATACTACACCTCACAGGAGAGCTGACAGATCCTGTATATACTACACCACACAGAAGAGCTGACAGATCCTCTATATACTACACCACACAGGAGAGCTGACAGATCCTCTATATACTACACCACACAGGAGAGCTGACACATCCTCTATATACTACACCACAAAGGAGAACTGACAGATCATCTGTATACTACACCCCACAGGAGAGCTGACAGATCCTCTATATACTACACCACACAGAAGAGCTGACAGATCCTGTATATACTACACCACACAGAAGAGCTGACAGATCCTCTATATACTACACCACACAGGAGAGCTGACAGATCATCTGTATACTACACCCCACAGGAGAGCTGACAGATCCTCTATATACTACACCACACAGAAGAGCTGACAGATCCTGTATATACTACACCACACAGAAGAGCTGACAGATCCTCTATATACTACACCACACAGGAGAGCTGACAGATCCTCTATATACTACACCACACAGGAGAGCTGACACATCCTCTATATACTACACCACACAGAAGAGCTGACAGATCCTCTATATACTACACCACACAGGAGAGCCGACAGATCCTCTATATACTACACCACACAGGAGAGCTGACAGATCCTCTATATACTACACCACACAGGAGAGCTGACACATCCTCTATATACTACACCACACAGAAGAGCTGACAGATCCTCTATATACTACACAATACAGGAGAGCCGACAGATCCACTATATACTACACCACACAGGAGAGCCGACAGATCCTCTATATACTACACCACACAGGAGAGTTGACAGATCCTCTATATACTACACCACACAGGACAGATCCTCTATATACTACACCACACAGGAGAGCTGACACATCCTCTATATACTACACAATACAGGAGAGCTGACAGATCCTCTATATACTACACAATACAGGAGAGCTGACACATCCTCTATATTCTACACAATACAGGAGAGCTGACAGATCCTCTATATACTACACCACACAGGAGAGCTGACACATCCTCTATATACTACATCACACAGGAGAGCTGACACATCCTCTATATACTACACCACACAGGAGAGCCGACAGATCCTCTATATACTACACCACACAGGAGAGCTGACAGATCCTCTATATACTACACCACACAGGACAGATCCTCTATATACTACACCACACAGGAGAGCTGACAGATCCACTATATACTACACCACACAGGAGAGCTGACACATCCTCTATATACTACACCACACAGGAGAGCTGACAGATCCTCTATATACTACACCACACAGGAGAGCCGACAGATCCTCTATATACTACACCACACAGAAGAGCTGACACATCCTCTATATACTACACAATACAGGAGAGCTGACAGATCCTCTATATATTACACCACACAGGAGAGCTGACAGATCCTCTATATACTACACAATACAGGAGAGCCGACAGATCCACTATATACTACACCACACAGGAGAGCTGACACATCCTCTATATACTACACCACACAGGAGAGCCGACAGATCCTCTATATACTACACCACACAGGAGAGCTGACAGATCCTCTATATACTACACCACACAGGACAGATCCTCTATATACTACACCACACAGGAGAGCTGACAGATCCACTATATACTACACCACACAGGAGAGCTGACACATCCTCTATATACTACACCACACAGGAGAGCTGACAGATCCTCTATATACTACACCACACAGGAGAGCCGACAGATCCTCTATATACTACACCACACAGAAGAGCTGACACATCCTCTATATACTACACAATACAGGAGAGCTGACAGATCCTCTATATATTACACCACACAGGAGAGCTGACAGATCCTCTATATACTACACAATACAGGAGAGCCGACAGATCCACTATATACTACACCACACAGGAGAGCTGACACATCCTCTATATACTACACCAGAGGTCCCCAACCTTTTTTGCACCAGGGACCGGCTTTAAGCAAGACCAGTTTTCCATGGCCCGGTGGGGGTGGGGGCGGGGCTTTGGTCATATGGGGGTGGGGTTATGGAGGGGTGGAGCTGTATGGGGAGGATGCTGGCGGGACCTCGGTGTACAGCGCTGCTAAGTAGCAGCATTGTACATTGAGCGTCAGTGTATACAGTGAACACCGGTACCGGGAGCCGCGTCACTGAAGCCAGTCTGCTGCCCCAGCACGCCCCACATAACATGTTCTGCCGGGGGCGTGTCAGTGAGGAGAGCCTGCCGTCCCACCCCGTCAGGAACACACCATGCTGTGCAGGAGGGCCGCGTCACTAAGACCCGCCCCGTGACGTACAACAGGTACCATGCTGTGCTGTGGAGGGCTGCGTCACTAAGACCCGCCCGACGCCCCACCCCGTCCTGCATAATGTTCTCTGCCGGGAGCTGCGAGCTGTCACGGCTATGGCAGAAAACATTATAAATCCACACAGAGCGAGTTCTGACCAGGCGCAGGGCCGCGGAGCTAGCTGTCAGCGGCAGGGCCGGCTCCAGGTTTTTCTGGGCCCCGGGCGAAAGAGTCTCAGTGGGCCCCTTTAACACATAGCACAATTCATGATGCAGAGATACGGCGGAGAAATATATATATATAGTACAATGCAAAGATTTCACTTCATGAGTGATATCTATTGTAAATTCTACAATAGCTCAGAAACCGGTGAATCGCTCCACACAGAATAGTGGCCCCCATATAAGGCTCCATACGGAATACTGGTCCCCATATAACGCCCATACGGAATACTGGCCCCCATATAACGCTTCATACGGAATACTGGCCCCCATATAAGGCCCCATACGGAATACTTGCCCCCATATAAGGCCCCATACGGAATACTTGCCCCCATATAAGGCCCCATACGGAATACTTGCCCCCATATAAGGCCCCATACGGAATACTGGCCCCCATATAAGACCCCATACGGAATACTGGCCCACATATAACGCTCCATACAGGATACCGGTCCCCATATAATGCCGCATGCAGGCTGTTACCCCCCACATAATGCCCCATACAGGCTGTCCCCCCCTTATAATGCTCCATGCAGGCTGTTACCCCCCACATAATGCCCCATACAGGCCCCTCCCTTTTAATGCTCCATGCAGGCTGTTACCCCCACATAATGCCCCATACAGGCTGCCCCCCCCCCCTTATGATGCTCCATGCAGGCTGTTCCCCCCCACATAATGCCCCATACAGGCCCCCCCCTTTTAATGCTCCATGCAGGCTGTTACCCCCCACATAATGCCCCATACAGGCTGCCCCCCCTCTTTATAATGCCCCATGCAGGCTGTCACCCCTCCTCTTTATACTGCCCCATGCAGGCTGTCACCCCTCCTCTTTATACTGCCCCATGCAGGCTGTCACCCCCCCTCTTTATACTGCCCCATGCAGGCTGTCACCCCCCCTCTTTATAATGCCCCATGCAGGCTGTCACCCCTCCTCTTTATAATGCTCCATGCAGGCTGTCACCCCTCCTCTTTATACTGCCCCATGCAGGCTGTCACCCCTCCTCTTTATACTGCCCCATGCAGGCTGTCACCCCTCCTCTTTATAATGCCCCATGCAGGCTGTCACCCCTCCTCTTTATAATGCCCCATGCAGGATGTCCCCCCCTCTCTTTATAATGCCCCGTGCAGGCTGTTCCCCACCTTATAATGCCCCACGCAGGCTGGTCCCCACCTTATAATGCCCCATGCAGGATGTCACCCCTCCTCATTATAATGCCCCAAGCAGGAATCCCCCCCTCTTTATAATGCCCCATGCAGGCTGTTCCCCACCTTATAATGCCCCATGCAGGCTGTCACCCCTCCTCTTTATAATGCCCCAAGCAGGAATCCCCCCCTCTTTATAATGCCCCATGCAGGCTGTTCCCCACCTTATAATGCCCCATGCAGGCTGTCACCCCTCCTCTTTATAATGCCCCAAGCAGGATGCCGCCCCTCCCCTCTTTATACTGCCCCATGCCTCCATACATTAAAAAAAAAAAAAAAATCAAATACTCACCTCCCTTCTCCTCACCTGCTACCTGCTGCCCGCCGCTCACTGCTCGGCTCCGAACTCCAGCGTTGTCGTTTCTTCCCGCTCAGCGCTCCCTGTGACGGCTCAGGGGAGGGCGCGGTGTAAAGACGTCACCGCGCCCTCTGACCTGAGACGTCACAGGGAGCGCAGAGCAGGAAGACAGCTGATCTGCGGAGGCACGGGGAGAGGTAAGTATCCGGCTGCCGGGGCCCTGAGCAAACGGCGGAGAAGGGCGGGCGCTGACACCGCTCTCCTCCGCCCATAGCCCAGCGCGGTGCGCGACCGCCAGTGGGCCCCTCTGCCTGCTCAGAGCCCCGGCATTTGCCCGGGTGCTGACGCCGGCCCTGGTCAGCGGTGCCGCGGACCGGCTGAAAAACCCCAACGGCCCGGTCCTGGTCCGCGGACCGGCGGTTGGGGACCTCTGTACTACACAATACAGGAGAGCTGACAGATCCACTATATACTACACCACACAGGAGAGCTGACAGATCCTCTATATACTACACCACACAGGAGAGCTGACACATCCTCTATATACTACACAATACAGGAGAGCTGACAGATCCACTATATAATACACCACACAGGAGAGCTGACAGATCCTCTATATACTACACCACACAGGAGAGCTGACAGATCCTCTATATACTACACCACACAGGAGAGTTGACAGATCCTCTATATACTACACCACACAGGACAGATCCTCTATATACTACACCACACAGGAGAGCTGACACATCCTCTATATACTACACAATACAGGAGAGCTGACAGATCCTCTATATACTACACAATACAGGAGAGCTGACACATCCTCTATATACTACACAATACAGGAGAGCTGACAGATCCTCTATATACTACACCACACAGGAGAGCTGACACATCCTCTATATACTACATCACACAGGAGAGCTGACACATCCTCTATATACTACACCACACAGGAGAGCTGACACATCCTCTATATACTACACCACACAGGAGAGCTGACAGATCCTCTATATACTACACAATACAGGAGAGCTGACAGATCCACTATATAATACACCACACAGGAGAGCTGACAGATCCACTATATACTACACCACACAGGAGAGCTGACAGATCCTCTATATACTACACCACACAGGAGAGCTGACAGATCCACTATATACTACACCACACAGGAGAGCTGACAGATCCTCTATATACTACACCACACAGGAGAGCTGACAGATCCTCTATATACTACACCACACAGGAGAGCTGACAGATCCTCTATATACTACACCACACAGGACAGATCCTCTATATACTACACCACACAGGAGAGCTGACATATCCTCTATATACTACACCACACAGGAGAGCTGACACATCCTCTATATACTACACAATACAGGAGAGCTGACAGATCCTCTATATACTACACCACACAGGAGAGCTGACACATCCTCTATATACTACACAATACAGGAGAGCTGACAGATCCACTATATACTACACCACACAGGAGAGCTGACAGATCCTCTATATACTACACCACACAGGAGAGCTGACAGATCCTCTATATACTGCACCACACAAGAGAGCTGACAGATCCTCTATATACTACACCACACAGGAGAGCCGACAGATCCTTTATATACTACACCACACAGGAGAGCTGACAGATCCTCTATATACTACACCACACAGGAGAGCCGACAGATCCTCTATATACTACACCACACAGGACAGATCCTCAATAAACTACACAATACAGGAGAGCTGACACATCCTCTATATACTACACAATACAGGAGAGCTGACAGATCCTCTATATACTACACCACACAGGAGAGCTGACACATCCTCTATATACTACACAATACAGGAGAGCTGACAGATCCACTATATACTACACCACACAGGAGAGCTAACAGATCCTCTATATACTACACCACACAGGAGAGCTGACACATCCTCTATATACTACACAATACAGGAGAGCTGACAGATCCACTATATACTACACCACACAGGAGAGCTGACAGATCCTCTATATACTACACCACACAGGAGAGCTGACAGATCCTCTATATACTACACCACACAGGAGAGCTGACAGATCCTCTATATACTACACCACACAGGAGAGCTGACACATCCTCTATATACTACACAATACAGGAGAGCTGACAGATCCTCTATATACTACACAATACAGGAGAGCTGACAGATCCTCTATATACTACACCACACAGGAGAGCTGACAGATCCTCTATATACTACACCACACAGGACAGATCCTCTATATACTACACCACACAGGAGAGCTGACACATCCTCTATACACTACACCACACAGGAGAGCTGACAGATCCTCTATATACTACACCACACAGGAGAGCTGGCAGATCCTCTATACACTACACCACACAGGAGAGCTGACACATCCTCTAAATACTACACCACACAGGAGAGCTGACACATCCTCTATATACTATACCACACAGGAGAGCTGACACATCCTCTATATATCACACCACACAGGAGAGCTGACACATCCTCTATATACTACACCACACAGGAGAGCTGACAGATCCTCTATATACTACACCACACAGGAGAGCTGACACATCCTCTATATACTACACCACACAGGAGAGCTGACACATCCTCTATATACTACACCACACAGGACAGATCCTCTATATACTACACCACACAGGAGAGCTGACAGATCCTCTATATACTACACCACACAGGAGAGCTGACACATCCTCTATATACTACACAATACAGGAGAGCTGACACATCCTCTATATACTACACAATACAGGAGAGCTGACAGATCCTCTATATACTACACCACACAGGAGAGCTGACACATCCTGTATATACTACACCACACAGGAGAGCCGACAGATCCTCTATATACTACACCACACAGGAGAGCTGACAGATCCTCTATATACTACACAATACAGGAGAGCTGACAGATCCTCTATATACTACAGCACACAGGAGGGCTGACAGATCCTCTATGTACTACACCACACAGGAGAGCTGACACATCCTCTATATACTACATAATACAGGAGAGCTGACAGATCCACTATATACTACACCACACAGGAGAGCTGACAGATCCTCTATGTACTACACCACACAGGAGAGCTGACAGATCCTCTATATACTACACCACACAGGAGAGCTGACAGATCCTCTATATACTGCACCACACAAGAGAGCTGACACATCCTCTATATACTACACCACACAGGAGAGCTGACAGATCCTCTATATACTACACCACACAGGAGAGCTGACAGATCCTCTATATACTACACCACACAGGAGAGCTGACAGATCCTCTATATACTACACCACACAGGACACATCCTCTATACACTACACCACACAGGAGAGCTGACAGATCCTCTATATACTACAGCACACAGGAGAGCTGACAGATCCTCTATATACTACACCACACAGGAGAGCTGACAGATCCTCTATATACTACACCACACAGGACACATCCTCTATACACTACACCACACAGGAGAGCTGACAGATCCTCTATATACTACACCACACAGGAGAGCTGACAGATCCTCCATATACTACACCACACAGAAGAGCTGACAGATCCTCTATATACTACACCACATAGGAGAGCTGACAGATCCTCTATATACTAAACCACACAGGAGAGCTGACAGATCCTCTATATACTACACCACACAGGAGAGCTGACAGATCCTCTATATACTACACCACACAGGAGAGCTGACAGATCCTCTATATACTACACCACACAGGACAGATCCTCTATATACTACACCACACAGGACACATCCTCTATACACTACACCACACAGGAGAGCTGACAGATCCTCTATATACTACACTACACAGGAGAGCTGACACATCCTCTATATACTACACCACACAGGAGAGCTGACAGATCCTCTATATACTACACCACACAGGAGAGCTGACAGATACTCTATATACTACACCACCCAGGAGAGCTGACAGATCCTCTATATACTACACCACACAGGAGAGCTGACAGATCCTCTATATACTACACCACACAGGAGAGCTGACAGATCCTCTATATACTACACCACACAGGAGAGCTGATAGATCATCTATATATTATATCACACAGGAGAGCCGACAGATACTCTATATACTACACCACACAGTAGAGCTGACAGATCCTCTATATACTACACCACACAGGAGAGCTGACAGATCCTCTATATACTACACCACACAGGAGAGCTGACAGATCCTCTATATACTACACCACACAGGAGAGCTGACAGATCCTCTATATACTACACCACACAGGAGAGCTGACAGATCCTCTATATACTATACCACACAGGAGAGCTGACAGATCCTCTATATACTACACCACACAGGAGAGCTGACAGATCCACTATATACTACACCACACAGGAGAGCTGACAGATCCTCTATATACTTCACCACACAGGAGAGCTGACAGATCCTCTATATACTACACCACACAGGAGAGCCGTCAGATCCTCTATATACTACACCACACAGGAGAGCTGACAGATCCACTATTTACTACACCACACAGGAGAGCTGACAGATCCTCTATATACTACACCTCACAGGAGAGCCGACAGATAATCTATATACTACACCACACAGGAGAGCTGACAGATCCTCTATATACTACACCACACAGGAGAGCTGACAGATACTCTATAAACTACACCTGTTAGAACCTTGCTCTTAGGTTTTTTCCTTTGCTGGTCACATGACCTTGTTGGCCTATTTAATCCTGCTCCGCCCTTCTGGCTTTGCTGGACTTCATTGCATAACTACTTTCTAGCTAGCCTGTGCTCTGTATCTATTCTGTTAGTTTGCTTGGTCTTCGGACCTCTGTGTTCTATATATTTTGTTTGTTCGTCTGTCTGCTACTATTTCTGTTAGGAGGTGTCCATTTTGCTCCCAGTCCCTAGTACTTGTAGGGATTCCTTCCCCACATCTATAGGTCTCCGTACAGACTAGCTTAGGACTTTAGCAGGTCTGATCGCAGGATCAGGTTCCCTGTTACATCGTAGGGATCAAGCTGAGTTCTATCGTAGGGACAGATTTCCTCTCTTTCCTTAGCTCTGGTAGCAGAACATAACAGTAAGTCCAGCCTGCAAATTCTCTAAGGAAAGATTTTTCTGTTCCATCATGGTGTCGGTTCAGGATTTGGCTCATCGCCTGCAGGGACTCTCTCTGGAGGTGGCCGAGCTCCGTCAGCACGTGAGTAACTGTCCTGGAGCACATTTCTTGGAGCCTAAGGTATGTTTGCCGGATTTATTTTTTGGTGAACACCGAGAATTTTTTTCATTTAAAAATGCTTGCTTATTGTATTTTCGTTTGAGACCCAAGTCCTCTGGGGATGAAACCCAGCGCATAGGGTTCATAATGTCACTTTTGCGCAAAGAGCCTCAGGAGTGGGCCTTTTCTTTGCAACCTAGTGATACATGCTTCAGATCAGTGGATAGTTTTTTTTCTGCTTTGGGGCTATTATATGATGATCCTGACCGTGTCGCATCAGCTGAGACTGAGTTAAGACGTTTGAGACAGGGATCAGGTAATGTGGAAAAATATTGTACTCATTTCCGTCGTTGGTCTACTCAAACACGGTGGAACGATTCTGCTCTGAAAAGTCTATTTCTTGCTGGGCTCAATGAAAGGGTTAAAGACCTGCTAATTGCTTATCCTACACCTGAAGATTTGCAACAGGCTATGCAATTAGCTATACGGGTGGATAGGAGACTGCGTGCAAGGGTTAATGAGAGCAAATCCTCTGCTATGTCAGTTTCTGGTTATGAGAATGTGTGTACTAACAGTGGTGAACCGATGGAGATTGGATCGGTGGCACCTCGCTCTCAAGAAAAAGACCGTAGATTTTCTGAAGGCTTGTGTTTCTATTGCGTAAAATCTGGTCATTTGATTAAAGGCTGTGAGCTTCGTATGAAGAAAGAAAAAAAAATGGTCAGTCATGCCCGTATTGCCTGTTTAAATTCCAAGGGTATATTTTTAGCTGCTTCCACGATTGCTCAGGAAAAATTAATGGAATTTCGGGTGTTTGTTGATTGTGGGTCTACTCTGAATGTAATTGATGGGGGATTCTTGGAAAGACTCAATTTAAAACCCGAACCTTTATCATCCCCCATTGCTGTGGTTTCTGTGGATGGTTCCCCTTTGAAGAATATTACTCTCAAGGTCTGTGAATTTCCTCTCACTATTAATGGTGTTCACCATGAGAAATTGGATTTGGTAGTGTTGAATAACTTGCCTTCTCCAGTAATATTGGGATTGCCCTGGTTAAAATGTCACAATCCTGTACTGGATTGGTCTACCAGTGAAATTAAATCCTGGAGCCATAAATGTTATGACAAGTGTTGTAACGGGCGTATTGCAGCTTTGGATAGGGGAGAATTGCCTGTTCCTATTCAGGATTTTTGGAGAGTTTTTTCTGAGAAGGAATCGCAGGTTTTGCCTCCCCATAGAGACTATGATTGTTCTATTGAATTTGTCCCTGGAGCGACTCTTCCTAAAAGTCGTTTATTTAACCTTACTATTCCTGAGAGGAAGGCTTTGGAGGAATACATACAGACAAGTTTGGCCGCCGGTCATATCAGACCCTCTAAGTCTCCTGTGGCGGTTGGATTTTTTTTTGTAAAAAAAAAGGACGGCGGTTTACGTCCTTGTCTGGATTTTCGTGAGATTAACAAAATTACTGTACGCAATCCTTACCCACTGCCATTGATTCCTGATCTGTTTAACCAGTTAATGGGGGCCAAGTGGTTCTCTAAAATTGACCTTAAGGGGGCATACAATCTGTTGCGCATGAAGGAGGGTGACGAATGGAAGACTGCTTTTAACACTCCTGTGGGTCATTTTGAGAATCTGGTTATGCCTTTTGGTCTTACTAATGCTCCTGCATTTTTTCAGAATCTTATTAATGACATCCTTAGACCTTTGATCGGCAAAAATGTGGTTGTGTATTTGGATGGCATTTTGATTTATTCGCCGGATCTGGAGTCTCATTGGCGGAGCGTACGTGAGGTATTACAGTTATTAATGGACAATTCGCTTTTTGCTAAGCTGGAGAAATGTGAGTTCGCTGTACAGAGAATTAGTTTTTTGGGTTACATTATCTCCAGCGAAGGTTTTGAGATGGACCCGGTTAAAGTTCAAGCTGTACAGGAATGGCCTAGGCCTATTGGTTTGAAATCGATACAGAGGTTTTTAGGTTTCGCCAATTATTACAGAAAATTCATAAAAAATTTTTCTAGTATTGTCAAACCTCTGACCGATCTCACCAGGAAAGGTGCTGATGCGGTTCAGTGGTCTTCTGAGGCCATTGAAGCTTTTGTGTATCTCAAGGAGAGGTTCACCTCTGCTCCCATCCTTATGCAGCCTGATGTGACTAAGCCGTTTTTGGTTGAGGTTGATGCTTCCTCTGTGGGGGTTGGCGCAGTATTGTCTCAGGATAACGGGGATGGATTACATCCCTGTGCCTTTTTTTCAAAAAAAATTTCGGAGACTGAACTGAATTACGATATTGGTAATCGGGAATTATTGGCTATTAAACTCGCATTTGAACACTGGCGCCACTTCTTGGAAGGTGCGGAATTTCCCGTTCAGGTTCTTACGGATCATAAAAATCTGATATATCTTGATGCTGCCAAGCGCCTGAATGCCCATCAGGCTAGGTGGGCACTGTTTTTCTCGCGGTTTAATTTCTCCGTTATTTACATCCCTGGTACTAAGAATGTTAAGGCGGATGCCTTGTCTCGCAGTTTTTCTCCCATAGTCGGTGCTGAGAAAGAGGAGAACATTTTACAAGAAGGTGTTGTGATAGCTGCTTTGGACTCCGTTTTGGAAGATGAGATTCTTAAAGCACAGGAAAATGCCCCATCTAACACTCCTCATGGGAGGTTGTTTGTGCCTGGGACCTTTAGGAGAGATTTGTTTGTTGAGTGTCACGAATCTCGGTTGGCAGGTCATCCCGGAATCTCTGAGACCAAGAGACTGGTGGGTCGCAGTTTTTGGTGGCCTGGATGGCAGAAGGAAGTCATTAAGTGGGTGCGTCAATGTACTATATGTGCTAGATCTAAGTCCTCACATACTCCTGCTGCGGGGTTGCTTTGTCCTTTGGAGGTTCCCAGTGCTCCTTGGACACATTTGGCTATGGACTTTATAACTGACCTTCCCCCCTCTGAAGGTTTTACTGTCATCTGGGTGGTCGTGGACCGTTTTAGCAAGATGTGTCACTTGGTTCCCTTCGTCAAACTGCCCTGCGCTAAAACTCTCGCTAAGGCCTTTGTCAAGGAAATTGTCAGACTTCATGGCGTTCCTACTGACATTGTTTCTGATAGGGGTCCTCAGTTCGTGGCTCGTTTTTGGCGTGCCTTTTGTGACAGGTTGGGAGTTCATTTGTCGTTCTCGTCCGGATATCATCCTGAATCTAATGGCCAGACAGAAAGGAAAAACCAGGATGTTGAGCAGTTCTTGCGTTGTTTTGTGGCAGACAATCAAGAGGGGTGGTCTGAGTTTCTGCCACTTGCTGAATTTGCTCTTAACAACCATACATCTTCTTCTGCTGGTTGTTCGCCTTTTTTTTGTTGTTCTGGGAGACATCCGTCGTTTGGGTCGTTCTCCAAGTTGGGATCTGCCGTGCCTGAGGAGGAGAATTTTTCCGGTGATTTAGAGAGAGTTTGGACGGATGTGCGTGGTAATCTTCAGGAGGCCAACAGAAAATCTAAAGACTACTTTGATAGGAAACGACAGGAGGTTTTGTTCGCTGTTGGTGACATGGTTTGGTTGTCCTCTAGGAATCTGCGGTTGAGGATTCCTTCTAAGAAATTGGGTCCCAAGTTTGTAGGGCCCTTTAAGGTGCTTCAGGTTGTCAACCAATCTGCTGTTAGGTTGGAGGTTCCTACCTCCTGGAGAATTAATCCGGTATTTCATGTCTCTCTGTTGAAAAAAGCGGTTGTATCGGATTGTGACGCCTCTGCCTCTGTTCCTCCGGTGGTGGAGGACGGGGAATATGAAATTTCTCGCATCCTTAACTCTAGACGGTATAGAGGTAGTTTGCAGTATCTTGTGGCCTGGAAAGGTTTCGGACCCGAGGATAACTCTTGGGTGAGGTCGGATGATGTTTCCGCGTCCAGACTTATCAGAGCGTTTCACAGGAGATTTCCTGATAAGCCTGGTCCTAGGGGATCCGGAGGATCCTCTTAGAAGGGGGGGTACTGTTAGAACCTTGCTCTTAGGTTTTTTCCTTTGCTGGTCACATGACCTTGTTGGCCTATTTAATCCTGCTCCACCCTTCTGGCTTTGCTGGACTTCATTGTATAACTACTTTCTAGCTAGCCTGTGCTCTGTATCTACTCTGTTAGTTTGCTTGGTCTACGGACCTCTGTGTTCTTTATATTTTGTTTGTTCGTCTGTCTGCTACTATTTCTGTTAGGAGGTGTCCCATTTTTCCTCCCAGTCCTTAGTACTTGTAGGGATTCCTTCCCCACATCTATAGGTCTCCGTACAGACTAGCTTAGGACTTTAGCAGGTCTGATCGCAGGATCAGGTCCCCTGTTACATCGTAGGGATCAAGCTGAGTTCTATCGTAGGGACAGATCTCCTCTCTTTCCTTAGCTCTGGTAGCAGAACATAACAACACCACACAGGAGAGCTGACAGATCCTCTATATATTACACCACACAGGAGAGCTGACAGATCCTCTATACACTACACCACATAAGACAGCTGGCAGATCCTCTATATATTACACCACACAGGAGAGCCGACAGAGCCACTATATACTACACCACACAGGACAGCTGACAGATCCTCTATATACTACACCACACAGGAGAGCTGACAGATCCTCTATATACTACACCACACAGGAGAGCTGACAGATCCTCTATACACTACACCACACAGGAAAGCTAATAGATCATCTATATATTACATCACACAGGAGAGCCAACAGATACTCTATATACTACACCACACAGGAGAGCTGACAGATCCTCTATATACTACACCACACAGGAGAGCTGACAGATCCTCTATATACTACACCACACAGGAGAGCTGACAGATCCACTATATACTACACCACAAAGGAGAACTGTCAGATCCTCTATATACTACACCACACAGGAGAGCTGACAGATCCTCTATATATTACACCACACAGGAGAGCTGACAGATACTCTATATACTACACCACACAGGAGAGCTGACAGATCCTCTATATACTACACCACACAGGAGAGCTGACAGATCCTCTATATACTACACCACACAGGAGAGCTGACACATCCTCTATATACTACACCACACAGGAGAGCTGACAGATCCTCTATATACTACACCACACAGGAGAGCTGACAGATACTCTATATACTACACCACACAGGAGAGCCGACAGATCCTCTATATACTATATCACACAGGAGAGCTGACAGATACTCTAAATATTACACCACACAGGACAGATCCTCTATATACTACACCACACAGGAGAGCTGACAGATCCTCTATATACTACACCACACAGGAGAGCTGACAGATCCTCAATATACTACACCACACAGGAGAGCCGACAGATCCTCTATATACTACACCACACAGGAGAGCTGACAGATCCTCTATATATTACACCACACAGGACAGATCCTCTATATACTACACCACACAGGAGAGCTGACAGATCCTCTCTATACTACACCACACAGGAGAGCTGACAGATCCTCTATATACTACACCACACAGGAGAGCTGACAGATCCTCTATATACTACACCACACATGAGAGCTGACAGATCCTCTATATACTACACCACACAGGAGAGCTCACAGATCATCTGTATACTACACCCCACAGGAAAGCTGACAGATCCTCTATATACTACACCACACAGGATAGCTGACAGATCCTCTATATACTACACCACACAGGAGAGCTGACAGATCCACTATATACTACACCACACAGGAGAGCTGACAGATCATCTATATACTACACCACACAGGAGAGCTGACAGATCCTCTATATACTACACTACACAGGAGAGCTGACACATCCTCTATATACTACACCACACAGGAGAGCTGACAGATCCTCTATACACTACACCACACAGGAGAGCTGACAGATCCACTATATACTACACCACACAGGAGAGCTGACAGATCCTCTATATACTACACCATACAGGAGAGCTGACAGATCCTCTATATACTACACCACACAGGAGAGCTGACAGATCATCTGTATACTACACCCCACAGGAGAGCTGACAGATCCTCTATATACTACACCACACAGGATAGCTGACATATCCTCTATATACTCCATCACACTGGAGAGCTGACAGATCCACTATATACTACACCACACAGGAGAGCTGACAGATCCTCTATATACTACACCACACAGGAGAGCTGACAGATCCACTATATACTACACCACACAGGAGAGCTGACAGATCCGCTATATACTTCACCAGACAGGAGAGCTGACAGATACTCTATATACTACACCACACAGGAGATCCGACAGATCCTCTATATACTACACCACACAGGAGAGCTGACAGATCCACTATATACTACACCACACAGGAGAGCTGATAGATCCTCTATATACTACACCTCACAGGAGAGCCGACAGATCATCTATATACTACACCACACAGGAGAGCTGACAGATCCTCTATATACTACATCACACAGGAAAGCTGACAGATCCACTATATACTACACCACACAGGAGAGCCGACAGATCCTCAATATACTACACCACACAGGAAAGCTGACAGATCCACCATATACTACACCGCACAGGAGAGCTGACAGATCCTCTGTATACTACACCACACAGGAGAGCTGACAGATACTCTATAAACTACACCACACAGGAGAGCTGACAGATCCTCTATATACTACACCACACAGGAGAGCTGACAGATCCTCTATATGCTACACCACACAGGAGAGCCGACAGATCCTCTATACACTACAACACACAGGAGAGCCGACAGATCCTCTATATACTACACCACACAGGAGAGCTGACAGATCCTCTATATACTACACCACACAGTAGAGCTGACAGATCCACTATATACTACACCACACAGGAGAGCTGACAGATCCTCTATATACTACACCACACTGGAGAGCTGACAGATTCTCTCTATACTACACCACACAGGAGAGCTGACAGATCCTCTATATACTACACCACACAGGAGAGCTGACAGATCCTCTATATACTACACCACACAGTAGAGCTGACAGATTCTCTATATACTACACCACACAGGAGAGCTGACAGATCCTCTATATACTACAGCACACAGGAGGGCTGACAGGTCCTCTATACACTACACCAAAAAGGAGAGCTGACAGATCCTCTATATACTACACCACACAGGAGAGCTGACAGATCCTCTATATACTACACCATACAGGAGAGCTGACAGATCCTCTATATACTACACCACACAGGAGAGCTGACAGATCATCTGTATACTACACCCCACAGGAGAGCTGACAGATCCTCTATATACTACACCACACAGGATAGCTGACATATCCTCTATATACTCCATCACACTGGAGAGCTGACAGATCCACTATATACTACACCACACAGGAGAGCTGACAGATCCTCTATATACTACACCACACAGGAGAGCTGACAGATCCACTATATACTACACCACACAGGAGAGCTGACAGATCCGCTATATACTTCACCAGACAGGAGAGCTGACAGATACTCTATATACTACACCACACAGGAGATCCGACAGATCCTCTATATACTACACCACACAGGAGAGCTGACAGATCCACTATATACTACACCACACAGGAGAGCTGATAGATCCTCTATATACTACACCTCACAGGAGAGCCGACAGATCATCTATATACTACACCACACAGGAGAGCTGACAGATCCTCTATATACTACATCACACAGGAAAGCTGACAGATCCACTATATACTACACCACACAGGAGAGCCGACAGATCCTCAATATACTACACCACACAGGAAAGCTGACAGATCCACCATATACTACACCGCACAGGAGAGCTGACAGATCCTCTGTATACTACACCACACAGGAGAGCTGACAGATACTCTATAAACTACACCACACAGGAGAGCTGACAGATCCTCTATATACTACACCACACAGGAGAGCTGACAGATCCTCTATATGCTACACCACACAGGAGAGCCGACAGATCCTCTATACACTACAACACACAGGAGAGCCGACAGATCCTCTATATACTACACCACACAGGAGAGCTGACAGATCCTCTATATACTACACCACACAGTAGAGCTGACAGATCCACTATATACTACACCACACAGGAGAGCTGACAGATCCTCTATATACTACACCACACTGGAGAGCTGACAGATTCTCTATATACTACACCACACAGGAGAGCTGACAGATCCTCTATATACTACACCACACAGGAGAGCTGACAGATCCTCTATATACTACACCACACAGTAGAGCTGACAGATTCTCTATATACTACACCACACAGGAGAGCTGACAGATCCTCTATATACTACAGCACACAGGAGGGCTGACAGGTCCTCTATACACTACACCAAAAAGGAGAGCTGACAGATCCTCTATATACTACACCACACAGGAGAGCTGACAGATCCTCTATATACTACACCACACAGGAGAGCTGACAGATCCTCTATATACTACACCACACAGGAGAGCTGACAGATCCTCTATATACTACACCACACAGGAGAGCCAACAGATCCTCTATATACTACACCACACAGGAGAGCCGACAGATCCTCTATATACTACACCACACAGGAGAGCTGACAGATCCTCTATATACTACACCACACAGGAGAGCCGATAGATCCTCTATATACTACACCACACGGGAGAGCTGACAGATCCTCTATATACTACACCACACAGGAGAGCCGATAGATCCTCTATATACTACACAACACAGGAGAGCTGACAGAACCTCTATATACTACACCACACAGGAGAGCTGACAGATCCTCTATATACTACACCACACAGGAGAGCCGATAGATCCTCTATATACTACACAACACAGGAGAGCTGACAGAACCTCTATATACTACACCACACAGGAGAGCTGACAGATCCTCTATATACTACAGCACACAGGAGGGCTGACAGATCCTCTATACACTACACCACAAAGGAGAGCTGACAGATCCTCTATATACTACACCACACAGGAGAGCTGACAGAGCCTCTATATACTACCCCACACAGGAGAGCTGACAGATACTCTATATACTACACCACACAGGAGAGCGGGCAGATCCTCTATATACTACCTGTGAAGCACCTGAAGGGTTAATAAACTTCTTGAATGTGGTTTGAGTACCTTGAGGGGTGCAGTTTTTAGAATGGTGTCACTTTTGGGTATTTTCTGTCATAAAGGCCTTTTAAAGTCACTTCAAATGTGATGCGGTCCCTAAAAAAAATGGTTTTGTAAATTTTGTTTCAAAAATTAGAAATCGCTGGTCAAATTTTAACCCTTATAGCTCTCTAATAAAAAAAAAGTAGACATGTGGAAATGTTATTTATTAACTATTTTGTGTGACATCTCTCTGATTTAAGGGCATAAAAATTCAAATTTTGAAAATTGCTAAAGTTTCAAAATTTTTGCAAATTTTCTTTTTTTTCACAAATAAACGCAAGTGTTATCGAAGAAGTTTTACCACAATCATGAAGTACAATATGTCAAGAAAAAAGAATCTCAGAATCAGGGGGATCCATTGAAGCGTTCCAGAGTAATTACCTCATTAAGTGACAGTGGTCAGATTTGTAAAAATTGGCCCGGTCATTAATGTGTAAACCACCTTAGGTTGTAAAGGGGTTAAGCATTATATATGGGGATTGGAAGAAAATAAGAATTGTCCTTTATTAGAATGCATATAGAATAAATGTACAGGCAAAAATAAAATAAAACCTGGTGAAAAAAAAGCTGGTGAAGTTTGAAGGATTGCTGTATGCAATTAGGCTACTTTCCCTGCATCTTTGACGGTGATTTAATAGCGCTATACCGCTGTTTTGCGCATGCGCCGATGATTCTAAGATGTTTCCCTTACGAAGAAAACGCTGGGAAGCTTCATAGCATGCTCGCGCATGCGCAAAGTGTTTGTTTTCCACTACCTTTCTGTTTTGACATGCGCATTGTACCCAGCAGGACGCCGATGTTGGCGCTTTTTTCACAAATTGTATGGGGTGAGTCATCAAGTGATCAATCATATAAAGCTGTTCTTAAATAATAATAATGACTCTTTTCATGTATTTTGTATGTTATCTTCACAGCACAGGCACTATAATGAACTTTAACTTGATTGTATATACTTGAATTGCCATTCACTCCTTGTATATCGTATCTCCATTATATGATATGCTCCTATTTGTATAATTACTGTTAACACTATTTGTAATTGTTATACTATATAAGGTTCACTATGTTCACTTTATTAATACTTGAGAGGCTCACACCTGTCTGTCTGTCTATCTACCTATCACTCTCTCATTATGACATCAGGGTAAAATCTACAGTAAGTCACAGTGATGTGATGACATCATCACATTCTATATCCCAGTGTTACAGCCCAAGGGAAATCACTGCCTCACAGACTTACAAGGGTGAGGGAGTACCTTTTGTTTTTTGTGACGAACGAAGCAAAAATTTATTCTAAAATGGAGAGAAGACGAGCCCAAAGAGATCGGGTTCTGAGAGAAAGGAGAGGAATAAATGAAGAGCAGGTATTGTTGTTCGCTTTAGGGCGAAAAGACATTAATCTACCGGACATGGACCCTGACGCCTCAGAAATGGCGTCCAAATGACAACATTTAGAGAAAATGAGAAAGTCCAAAAGACAAGAGATCCTTACACAGAGAAGGAACATGGAGAACCTCATGGAGTCTGACTCTGCTGCCTCCGCTGAGCTTCAGAGGGCCTTTATTATCTCCTTGAAAAAAATCGGAGATCTGGTCCCTGAAATAAGGAGGAGGAATAAAGAAGCCATCCTCAATAAGCAGAGAAACATCAGCGCAGAGATAGAGCTGGAGGAAGTTCTCCAAGAAACTCCAAGACAGGTCTCATCCAAGGCTGAAAGCCAAGACACCCTGAACCTGCAAAGAGCGGCAGCCCAGAAAAGAATGAGGAACAGCAGAGACTGGGTTGTCCAATGCAGGAGACATCTGAGATATGCTACACCCATCATTAATGGGAATGGTGCCCTATGGAGATCCCACTCATCAACCAAAACCATCTCCATCCCGGATTTTCTGTTCCATCTGAGTGTTTCTTCACCAGACAGATCAATGGATAAAGATGAACCAGGTAAGAAATAAACTTACTCAGTATAATAAGACTGGGGGTGAGGGGGTTTATACTCCTAATATTATGTACAGGCCTCAATTATAAATGCTGACTAATGGAAGAACTGTCCTTGTTGCCCATAGCAACCAGTCACCTTTCAGTGTTCTATAGAATGTTGAGAAATAGAATCTGTGCTGTGAATCGTTGCTATGGGCAACAGGGTCAGTTTTGCTATTAGAGAGTTTTGATAAATGAAGGACCAAATATTAGACATTTCCTGCTCATTTACATAGTTTTGTTTAAAATTATAATATATGCGCTGGAGCTATATCTATTAACCCCTCTCTGACCGGAAAAACTTTCGCTTTTTTTCTTCCTTCTTCGAAAAGCCATAACTTTTCTTTTATTTGCATGTGAGCTTGCTTTTTTAGTGGACCGAGCTGCAGTTTTGAAGAACACTATTTATTTTGTCTTTCAATTATTTAGAAAAGAGGGGAAAAAAATCAAAGAGTGGTAAAATTGTGGGACGGGGGGAGGGATTCCGACATTGTTCTTTTCTATTGTGTTCATTGTGTGGTAAAAATGACCTCATAAAGTAATTCTCCATGTCAGTGACAATTGTGGTAATGCTGAACATGCATGGGTTTCCTTTTTACATAAGTGGAAGAAAATTAAAAATGTAATAAAAAACATTGATTTGTGTCTCCATATTCTGAGACATTGTAACTTTGTGATTGTGATACCTCAATGGCGCAGTGTAAAGGCTTCTTTATTGTGTATGAAGCTGTAGCTTTTAATGATCCTTTCTTGGGTAGACAGGACATTACGATATCTTTTTATTGCTATTGTTAGATATTTTTTTTTCTCATTTTAGTATTTACTGTTTGGGAAAATTATTTTTATATTTTTGTATAACGGATTATACTAATGCCGTGATCCCAGTTATGCTTATTTTTCATTTTTTATTATTATTATTATTATTATTCATTAGGAAAGTTGTTTCATTCAAATTATATTTTTAAATAATTTTTTGGGTTTATTAATTTTTTTTAATTTATTTAATTTTTTAGTCTCCTTAGAAGACTTGAACCTGCAATTTTTTGATCGCTTGTACTACAAGTGCTTCTCACAAAATTAGAATATCATCAAAAAGTAAATTTATTTTTAGTTCTTCAATACAAAAAGTGAAACTCATATATTATATAGAGTCATTACAAACAGAGTGATCAATTTCAAGTGTTTATTTCTGTTAATGTTGATGATTATGGCTTACAGCCAATGAAAACACAAAAGTCATTATCTCAGTAAATTAGAATACTTTATAACACTAGTTTGAAAAATGATTTTAAAATCTGAAATGTCCTACTGAAATGTATGTTCAGTAAATGAACTCAATACTTGGTCGGGGCGCCTTTTGTATCAATTACTGCATCAATGCCGCGTGGCATGGAGGCGATCAGCCTGTGGCACTGCTGGGGGGTTATGGAAGCCCAGGTTGCTTTGATAGCAGCCTTCAGCTCGTCTGCATTGTTGGGTCTGGTATCTCTCATCTTCCTCTTGACAATACCCTATAGATTCTCTATGGGGTTAAGGTCAGGCAAGTTTGCTGGCCAATCAAGCACAGTGATAGTGTTGTTTTTAAACCAGGTATTATTTTTGTATTGAAGAACTGAAATAAATTAACTTTTTGATGATATTCTAATTTAGTGAGAAGCACCTGTATGTGCTGTAATGGAACTGTATCGCTGTATATGGCTATATTATATGTTATCATAAGAAATTAAACCAGGCTGGTCTAAACAGGAGGACAAAAGTGAAAGATATGGGTTTTCAGTAGGTCCAGATAGTCATTACAGTTAATTAACCTCTTGCAATTGTGTCCTGGTAGGGGCTAATGGGTGCTGGTAGCAAATTGGCAATCACTTCATTTAAATACCACTGTCAGCATTGAAACGGTTAAACCGCAGTAATTGGAGTGTGCTCCAGTCGCTGTATTTATTGGCACGTGGCAGCTATGTAATGCAGCCGGTATCAGCCTGGTAAAATGCAGGCTCAGCGACTGAGCCCGCTCCATACACTTACCACACAACATGACAAACATTTCCATTATGTCTTCTCAAAGAGACTAACAAATCTTGTATCATCTCAGCAGGTGGAAGCCTTATGATGCCCTCTGACATAGCAGACATGCCAGCACATGCTGATGCCAGATCCCTTCTTTTACCCCAGAGAGAACTGGTTAAAATGGAAAATCCTGTTGACCTGTGCAGCCTTGAATTCCACAAAGATCTTGGAGTGGGAGGCTTTGGAAAGGTAAGTGTGAATTTCTCCTTCTCTGTGTTCCTCAATGTATCCTGCACCAGATACACAGGAGGATATACATATTCATTACAGGATGTTCATATGTAATGGTGATTGGGATAAACCAGTGATCCATTACACAGATCCCTATAATAGATGGGAGTTTGGTCTGATCTCCTTTGATTTTTCTCCAGGTCCTCTTGGCATCAGATCCGGTCAGCGGAGAACTGCTGGCTATTAAAATGATGGACAAGAGTCGTATTGATGAGGACACAATCTCTACAGAATTAGACATCCTCTGTATGGCCACTGGCTGCCGCTTCCTAACATCTCTGCGGGGGTTTATGGAAACACCATTAGAATATATATTAGCCATGGAGTATATGGCCGGAGGAGATCTGTTTCACCACCTGGCTCCATCTAATTCATTTGATATGGAAACATCAAGGTAAACTTCTAACAGCCAAATCCTAATAATCTGCTGCCCGTACATTGTAGTCCTAGAGTGTATGTAACCACTGATCCATCCTCTACTTTCTACTCCACAGACTCTTTGCGGCAGAAATGGTTTGCGGACTCCAGTTCCTCCATGAACATGGCGTGATACATTGGTAATCAGTTCATCTTCATAAATCTCTGTTGTCTCCTTACATATCTATTGTATAAAGTTATTTTCATGAATTATCCTCACAATCAGTATCTGCTCCTTCTCCCTTCAGTGACCTGAAGCCACAGAACATTCTCATCGATGACATGGGACATATAAAAATCTCTGACTTTGGCTTATCAGTCATGAATATGGGCGAGGATGACCTATTAGAAGAACAAGTTGGCACTCAGGGTTACATCGCACCTGAGGTAAAAAACATCCCAGTGTGATTGATGGCGATAGTAGGACTGAGTATTAATCTGAGTATCCTGCTCATATCTAATCACAGACTGGTCCTCATGGCCTCTGTGTGTAAATCCCCTCCCCGGTATAATCACCTCATCTCGTATATTATGTTCCCACAGATAATGGATGGAGAAGCCTTCAATCATCTGGCAGATTCCTTTTCATTTGGTGTCATCCTGTACATGATGATTGTGGGGAGCCAACCGTTCTATGGCAGCGGCACACTGGAGGAATACCACTGGTCTCTGCAGGAGGACGTCCCAGATATTTCAGACTGGATGCCCAACGATGCCCTTGACATCCTAGAAGGCGTAAGTAGGATCAGAGAAAGAAGGAAGATGAAGGACTATAAGGAAAGCTATAAGATATGATGTGGAGAGTCCATGGACATTGTGTAATAACGTATCAGTAATAATCCGTAATATAATGATTAATGGTCTCTCTCATTTTCCAGCTTCTTTGCAAATCTCCATCTGCCCGGTATGCTATATCATCCTTCATCCGAGAGCGCCCATTCTTCTACCCTATATACTGGTTCGACGTGGAGTCCGGCGAAGCCGACCCACCATTCCGATGGGGCGATGATGTAAGTATAGCACATAGGGACATCCATAGTGTTATCAATGCCCAGTAACACACATATCCACTATACACCTTATCATTATATCCCCCCGGTATACATTATATATGTGAGGAGACGATTCTCAGATGTGTATATTTCTCGTCTTAAAATGGAGAATAGCGGCGCACACCATATCAAATTACTTCTTTATTAATGTCCTTTAAAACATATCAGCAGGGAGAGAGAGAAGGAGCAGGTGTGGCTGGTCAGACAGACCCGACAATATGTTTTAAAGCACATTAATGAAAAAGTAATTTTATACGGTGAGTGACGCTTTTCTCTATTTTTGGACAGCAATTGTTTCCCCAGTCTGGGGTGTATTTAGCTGAGCACTACTGTGGTCCACGAACCCTTTCTTAATTGTGCAACTCGCAACATTGTACTCAGACTTTATGATAGTGCAGAATCGCCTAACTTTCTTTATTTTGAATATATTTCTCTCCTTACAGGAGGATTAGGCTGATATAAATCAGCCCCATTCCAGTAACATCTAGGAATGAAGCTTTCCATTAATCGGATGAGACAATTACACTGGACTTTCTTTTTTACCGGACTGTGACAAACTTACCGATCTTCCACCACATAACATCAACGTAGATTCGAGCACCAAACATCCAGGGATTCATTCCGATCGCCATATTTGGGGTCAGGAAGGAATTTTTTTCCCTTGATATGAGGATGATCCAGCAACGAGTCCTCAGGGTTATTTTTCGCCTTCCTCTGGATCAACATAGCAAGTAATTAAAGGCTGAAATTGAAGGATTTCTTTCAGCCATACTTGCTATGTCACCATCTGGACGACTCATCTACAATGTGGTGGTAAGGAGACGACTATCAGATATGGACAGACAGAAGGCAGCCGCTGCTCCTTCTCCTACCAGACAGGAAAAAAAGAAGGTATCGGCTGCTCCTTCACCTACCGGATATGGACAGACAGAAGAAAGCAGCTGCTCCTTCTTATAATTGGCCAAGTAAAGAGAGATGGAAGCGGCTGCTCCTTCTCATACTTGGCCATGTAGCAACAGAATGAAGCGGCTGCTTCTTCTACTACCTGGCTGTGGACAGAGAGAAGAAGCGGCTGCTCCTTCATCTACCTAGCCATGGTGAAACAGAAGGCCGTATGGTTGATCGCAGTGCTGTAGGAATCCAGGAAAACTCCAACTGCATAGATCACACATTCCTGCTCTTCTCCTCTCCGTCATGTGTGATCCAGACCTGAATGTCCAAAAACAGCTCAAGTGCAACCAAAGGCCTGAAGAGCGGAATCATCATCTGCTCCTTTCTATAGAAAGTGACTGTATCTACAGACTTTCTTTTTCATCTTTGCATATTATTAACAACTTATATGCACAAATATATATATTGAACATCTATGGTGTTTCTGGTTAGATTATTCTTATATACAGAACTGCTTGCTGGTATGTTTATTAATATCATAATTGAGCGAACCTTTCAAGGGTTGGTTTGGTTCTGCTCGGCGAACTTACCGATGTTCGTCGAACGGTTCGACGAACATATCCGAATCCCATTACATTCAATGGGAGGCAAAACCAAACGCATGCACAACACGTTCAAAGGGACCGAAAAGCTGCCAAAACAGCTCAAATTATGGGCAGACACCAGGAAAAGTGGCATCAATTGACCCACAGTACAAATTTTATAATGGCACAGCAGCAGTCAGCCATGGGCCATGCATGAGGTATCAGGGTATGGGCCAGCATTTATAGCTTTGAATTTAACTTCAAATTAAGACGAGGTGGGTGAGGGATCGGTGTAGGCCTGCTGTGCTGGGAGCCCTGATACCACATGCAACAGTTCAACCTGCTTTTCTGGTCAGCCACACTCAGGTGGCACAAACATCAGTTTCATAGACTACTATTGATAGAAAAATGTAAGGATAGTAACACAGGTAGTTGACTGAAAGTAAGTGCACACCTTCCGATCTGAGAGCCCTAGCGCTACAGGCAACACACATGAAGGAGATCCAAAGAGGAGTCTCCAGATTTTAAAAAATTAAAGGCAGACACCACCAAAGTGGCATCAATTTCACCAGAGTAAAAATAGTATAATGGGGACCGACACCTCTTCCACTACAGGAAACCCAGCAGATGGACACTAGAGATGAGGAAACTTTCAAAGTTCGGTTCTGCTTGGCGAACTTCCCGATGTTCGCTGAACGGTTCGCCGAGCAAATCCGAATCCCATTGCATTCAATGAAAGGTAAAACCAAAAGCATACACAACACCTTCAAAGGGACCCAAAAGCTGCCAAAACAGCTCAAATTAGCTGCAGACACCAGGAAAAGTGGCATCAATTGACTCACAGTACAAATAGTATAATTATTATTATTTATTATTACAGCGCCATTTATTCCATGGCGCTTTACATGTGAAAAGGGCTATACATAGCAAACAACAAGTACAATAATCTTGAACAAAAAAAAGAGTCACGACTGGTACAAGAGGAGAGCGGACCATGCAAGCGAAGGCTCACAAACAATCTACTAGGAATGCGTGAGGATACAGAAGGTGAGGGTAGAGATGGTCGTGCAGCGATATGGTGGAGCGAGGATTACTGCAAGTTGTATGCTTGTCCGAACAGGTAAGTCTTCAGGTTCCTTTTGAAGGTGTTCACGGTAGGCGAGAGTCTCATGTATGTTGGGGTTGAGAGTTCCAGAGTAGCGGAGATGCACAGGAGAAATCTTGTATGCGATTGTGGGAAGAGGAGATAAGAGGGGAGCAGAGAAGGAGATCCTGTGAGGAACGGAGGTTGTGTGCAGGTAAGCACTGGGAGACTAGGTCAGAGATGTATGGAAGAGACAGATTTTGGATGGCTTTGTAAGCCAAAGTTAGGGTTTTGAACTGGAGTCTTTGGGCAACAGGGAGCCAGTACAGGGATTGACAGGTGGATAAGTCGGCCAGCAGAGTTTAGGATAGATTGGAGGGGTGCAAGAGTTTTAGAAGTGAGGCCACAGAGCAGGAGCTTGTAGTAGTTGAGGCGGGAGATAATGAGGGTGTGCACTAGTGCTTTTGCAGATTCATGGTTGAGGAATGTGCAGATCAGAGAGATATTTTGGAGTTGGAGTCGGCAGGAAGTGGAAAGTGCTTGGTATCTTAGGTTTGAAAGAGAGATCAGAGTCAAGTTTGTAGGACTGGAGAGAGTGGGTAGCCATTGACTTTGATGGATAGGTCAGCTGAAAGGGTTGAATGAGATGGTGGAAAGATAATTGTGACATGCAGAAGCAGTGCTGTTGCTTCCAAAGCATCCAGCAACTGTTACAAATAACACAAGCACAGGAGACAGGAAGTGTTGTGCTTCAGAAGCATCCAGCAACTAGAGGGCTTAACACGGTCACAGGAGACAGGGAGTGTTTTAGCAGAGCCCCAGGGGGACTGTGGTGAACTTGTTATTGTAGTCTGGCTTAAGCCGAAGAGAGAGGTGGTGTGTATCTGACAGAAGGCAACTAAACAGGATTGAAGAGAAGACTGAAGGCAGATGAGAGGGGTGTCGGTACAGGGGTAGCACTGCTGCAGCAAGGCATGTCCCCTGAAAGCCGGAGGAGTGTCAGCTCCAGTAAGGGGGCAAATAGGAGAGCAGGGCAAGTCAGGCAGGTGCTGGTAGTGGGGGACTCAATTATTAGGGGAACAGATAGGGCAATCTGTCACAAAGACAGGGATCGTCGAACAGTGTGCTGCCTACCTGGCGCTCGAGTCCGGCACATCGCTGATCGGGTTGACAGATTACTGGGAGGGGCTGGTGAGGACCCAGCGGTCATGGTGCACATTGGCACAAATGACAAAGTTAGAGGTAGGTGGAAGGTCCTTAAAGATGATTTCAGGGAATTAGGCTGCAAGCTTAGAGCAAGGACCTCCAAGGTGGTATTCTCGGAAATACTACCTGTACCATGTGCCACGCCAGAGAGACAACGGGAGATTAGGGAGAAAAATAAGTGGCTCAAGAACTGGTGTAGGAAGGAGGGATTTGGGTTCCTGGAGAACTGGGCCGACTACGCTAGGGAACGGCTGCACCTCAATGGGGAGGGTGCAGCTGTGCTGGGGAGAAAATGGCTAGAAGGTTGGAGGAGTGATTAAACTAGGGATTGGGGGGAGGGTGTTCATTTTATAGCTGGGGAAGATAGTGCAGAGAATGACCTGGGCACAAATAAAGAAATTGGGGGTGGGGTTAGAACAGTCAATAAAGTAAGAAGGAATAGAGGTACAGAGAGATACATAAAATGCATGTACACTAATGCCAGAAGCCTCACCAACAAAATGGAGGAATTAGAATTAATTTTGTTGGAAAATAATTATGACATGGTGGAGATATCTGAGACATGGCTGGACGAGAGCCATGACTGGGCAGTTAACTTACAGGGCTATAGTCTGTTCTGAAATGACCGTACAAACAAGCGAGGGGGGTGTGTGTTTATATGTAAAATCATCCTTAAAACCCATCTTGCGGGAGAATATATGTGAATATAATGAAAATGTAGAGTCCCTGTGGGTGGAGATAAGGGGAAGGGGAAAAAATAATAAATTACTGATAGGGGTTTCTTATAATCTCCAAAAATAATGGAAGCAGTGGAGAATATCCTTGTAAAGCAAATAGATGAAGTAGCGACTCAAGGAGAACTCATTATTATGGGGGACTTCAACTACCCTGAAATACATTGGGGGACAGAAACCTGTAGTTCAAGCAAAGGTAATAGGTTTTTGACTACTATGAGAGACAATTACCTTTCACAACTGGTTCAGGAACAAACAAGAAGGGGGGCACTGCTAGACCTAATATTTACCAACAAGCCAGACCGCATATCAAATATACGAGTTGGGGGGTCACTTGGGTAATAGTGATTACAAAATAATAAGTTTTCATGTAACCTTTAATAAGATGGGTAGTAGAGGGGTTACAAGGACACTAAACTTCAGGAAGGCAAATTTCCAACGGTTGAGAGATGATCTTAGTGCAATATACTGGGACGATATCCTGAGACATAAAGCTACACAAAGCAAATGGGAGACATTTATTAGCATCCTGAATAGGACCGTTGCACAATGTATACCCTATGGGAATAAACATGCTAGAAATAGGAGGAAACCACTATGGCTAAATAGAGCTGTAAGGGGCGCAATAAGTGACAAAAAGAAAGCATTTAGAGAACTAAAGCTAGTAGGTAGTGATGAGGCATTAAATAAATATAGAAAATTAAATAAATTCTGTAAAAACCAAATCAAGGCAGCAAAGATTGAGACAGAGAGAATCATTGCCAGATAAAGTAAAAATAATCCCAAAATATTCTTTAACTACACAAATAGTAAAAAACTAAAAAATGATAGTGTTGGTCCTCTTAAAAATAGTCTGGGTGAAATGGTGGATGAGGATGAGGAAAAAGCCAATATGCTAAATGATTTTTTTCAACCGTATTTACACAAGAAAATCGCATGACAGAAAACATGATCAGTGATAACAAAAATTCTCCATTAAATGTCACTTGCTTAACCCAGCAGGAAGTACGGTGGCGTCTAAAAATCACTAAAGTTGACAAATCCCCGGGCCCGGATGGGATACACCCACGAGAACTGCAGGAATTAAGTAACGTCATAGATAGACCATTATTTTTAATCTTTAAAGATTCCATAATAACAGGGTCTGTACCACAGGACTGGCGTATAGCAAATGTGGTACCAATATTCAAAAAGGGGACAAAAACTGAACTTGGAAGTTATAGGCCAGTAAGCTTAACCTCTACTGTGTCTAAAATCCTGGAGGGTTTCCTAAGAGATGCTATACTAGAGTATCTGAGGAGGAATAACTTCATGACCCAATATCAACCTTTGGTTTACGAGGGACCGTTCCTGTCAAACTAATTTGATCAGTTTTTATGAGGAGGCAAGTTCCGGACTGGACCAAGGAAATGAAGTGAATGTTGTGTATATGGACTTTTCAAAAGCTTTTGATACAGTTCCACACAAAAGATTGATACATAAAATGAGAACAATGGGGATAGTGGAAAATATATGTAAGTGGGTTAAGAATTGGCTCATTGATAGGAAACAAAGGGTGGTTATTAATGGAACGCACTCAGACTGGGTCTCAGTTAACAGTGGGGTACCACAGGGGTCAGTATTGGGCCCCCTTCTTTTTAACATATTTATTAATGACTTTTTAGGGGGCATACAGAGTAATATTTCAATATTTGCAGATGACACTAAACTCTGCAGGGTAATCAATACAGAGGAGGGTAATTTTATATTACAGGAGGATCTGTGTAAACTAGAACCTTGGGCTGATAAATGGCAAATGAGCTTTAATGGGGATAAATGTAAGGTAATGCACTGGGACAGAGGAAATAAATTGTATAATTATATGCTTAATTGAAAAACACTGTGCAAAACTGGAACTGAAAAAGACCTGGGTGTATTGGTGGACGACAAGCTCACGTTTAGTGGCCAGTGTCAGGCAGCTGCTGCAAAGGCAAATAAAATAATGGGATGCATTAAAAGAGGCACAGATGCTCATGAGGAGAACATAATTTTACCTCTATACAAGTCACTAGTGCGACCACACTTAGAATACTGTGTACAGTTCTGGTCTCCGGTGTATAAGAAAGACATAGCTGAACTAGAGCGGGTGCAGAGAAGAGCGACCAAGGTTATTAGAGGACTGGGGGGTCTGCTATACCAAGACAGGTTATTACACTTGGGGTTATTTACTGAGGAAAAACTAAGGCTTAGGGGTGATCTTATTACTATGTACAAGTATATGAGGGGACAGTACAAAGACCTTTCTACTGATCTTTTTACTCTGAGATCAGAGACGGGGACAAGGGGGCATCTTCTACGTCTGGAGGAAAGAAGGTTTAATCATAATCACAGACGGGGATTCTTTACTGTAAGAGCAGTGAGACTATGGAACTCTCTGCCGCATGATGTTGTAATGAGTGATTCACTATTAAAATTTAAGAAGGGCATGGATGCCTTTCTTGAAAAGTATAATATTACAGGTTATACAGTGGTGGCCAAAAGTATTGGCACCCCTGCAATTCTGTCAGATAATACTCAGTTTCTTCCTGAAAATGATTGCAATCACAAATTCTTTGGTATTATTATCTTCATTTAATTTGCTTGCAAGGAAAAAACACAAAAGAGAATGAAGCAAAAATCAAATCATTGATCATTTCACACAAAACTCCAAAAATGGGCCAGACAAAAGTATTGGCACCCTCAGCCTAATACTTGGTTGCACAACCTTTAGCCAAAATAACTGCGAACAACCGTTTCCGGTAACCATCAATGAGTTTCTTACAATGCTCTGCTGGAATTGTAGACCATTCTTCTTTGGCAAACTGCTCCAGGTCCCTGATATTTGAAGGGTGCCTTCTCCAAACTGCCATTTTGAGATCTCTCCACAGGTGTTCTATGGGATTCAGGTCTGGACTCATTGCTGGCCACCTTAGAAGTCTCCAGTGCTTTCTCTCAAACCATTTTATAGTGCTTTTGGAAGTGTGTTTTGGGTCATTGTCCTGCTGGAAGACCCATGACCTGTGAGGGAGACCCAGCTTTCTCACACTGGGCGCTACATTATGCTGCAAAATTTGTTGATAGTCTTCAGACTTCATAATGACATGCACACGGTCAAGCAGTCCAGTGCCAGAGGCAGCAAAGCAACCCCAAAACATCAGGGAACCTCCGCCATGTTTGACTGTAGGGACCGTGTTCTTTTCTTTGAATGCCTCTTTTTTTTCCTGTACACTCTATGTTGATGCTTTTTGCCAAAAAGCACTACTTTTGTCTCATCTGACCAGAGAACATTCTTCCAAAACGTTTTAGGCTTTCTCAGGTAAGTTTTGGCAAACTCCAGCCTGGCTTTTTTATGTCTCGGGGTAAGAAGTGGGGTCTTCCTGGGTATCCTACCATACAGTCCCTTTTCATTCAGACGCCGACGGATAGTACGTGTTGACACTGTTGTACCCTCGGACTGCAGGGCAGCTTGAACTTGTTTGGATGTTAGTCGAGGTTCTTTATTCACCATCCGCACAATCTTGCGTTGAAATCTCTCGTCAATTTTTCTTTTCCGTCCACATCTAGGGAGGTTAGCCACAGTGCCATGGGCTTTAAACTTCTTGATGACACTGCGCACGGAAGACACAGGAACATTCAGGTCTTTGGAGATGGACTTGTAGCCTTGAGAATGTTCATGCTTCCTCACAATTTGGTTTCTCAAGTCCTCAGACAGTTCTTTGGTCTTCTTTCTTTTCTCCATGCTCAATGTGGTACACACAAGGACACAGGACAGAGGTTGAGTCAACTTTAATCCATGTTAACTGGCTGCAAGTGTGATTTAGTTATTGCCAACACCTGTTAGGTGCCACAGGTAAGTTACAGGTGCTATTAATTACACGAATTAGAGAAGCATCACATGATTTTTGAAACAGTGCCAATACTTTTGTCCACCCCCTTTTTTAGGTTTGGTGTGGAATTATATCCAATTTGGCTTTAGGACAATTCTTTTTGTGTTTTTTCATTGAAGACAAATTAAATGAAGATAATAATACCAAAGAATTTGTGATTGCAATCATTTTCAGGAAGAAACTGAGTATTATCTGACAGAATTACAGGGGTGCCAATACTTCTGGCCACCACTGTAGTATATAATGGCCGACATATATTGCTCAATATAGTATCATGGCCCCATCTACTATATAATTGGCTTATCCCGTCTGTCTGTCCGTCCAGGAATTGCCGGCCAGACCAATCAGCGAAGCGGGATTTCAGAACAAGATGGCGGCCGTTAGCTCCATACTGTATATACTGGGCCCCATATATTGCTCCATACAGTATATACTGGGCCCTATATATTGCTTCATACAGTATAATGGCCCCATATAGTATATAATGGCAGACATATATTGCTCCATACAGTATCATGGCCCCATATAGTATATAATAGGCCCCATATATTGCTCCATACAGTATATAATAGGCCCCATATATTGCTCCACACAGTATATAATAGGCCCCATATATTGCTCCACACAGTATATAATGGGACCCATATATTGCTCCATACAGTATATAATAGGCCCCATATATTGCTCCACACAGTGTATAATAGGCCCCATATATTGCTCCACACAGTATATAATGGGACCCATATATTGCTCCATACAGTATATAATAGGCCCCATATATTGCTCCACACAGTATATAAAGGGCCCCATATATTGCTCCATACAGTATATACTGAGCCCCATATATTGCTCCATACAGTATATAATAGGCCCCATATATTGCTCCACACAGTGTATCATGGGCCCCATATATTGCTCCATACAGTATATACTGAGCCCCATATATTGCTGCACAGTATAATTTCCCCTTATAATATATAAAGGGCCACATTTTTTGCTTCATACTGTATATACTGGGCCCCATATATTGCTCCACACAGTGGATATCAAGACTCTTCAGACCTACAGATCACTACCCATTCCTGCTAATACATGTGGGGACAAATGACACCGCAAGAAAGGACCTGGAAACCATCTGCAGTGACTTTGAAGACTTAGGCAAGAAAGTGAAAGAATTGGGAGCGCAGGTGGTCTTCTCATCCATCCTCCCAGTGGATGGCCATGGAACAATGAGGTGGAATAAGATTCTACAGGTGAACAACTGGCTACGTCGATGGTGCCGTCAACAAGGATTTGGATTTCTGGATCACGGAATGAATTACCTATACGATGGACTACTTGCTAGAGATGGGGTGCACCTTACGAAGACTGGAAAACATGTATTTGGAAGTTGCCTTGCTACACTCATCAGGAGAGCTTTAAACTAGAACAATGTGGGAAGGGAAGCAAAAGGCCAGAAAAAGCCATACAGCTGACAAATACTATTGAGATCTCTGCTACTGGAAGTGGAAAGGAAGAACAAAAACAAAACAATTTAAATAATAAAAATATGGGAGGAAGAGAAACCAATCACAAACTAAAATGTTTTTATACAAATGCACAAAGCATGGGCAACAAACAAGGAGAATTGGAACTACTAACGCAGGAAAAGGAATATGATGTCATTGGAATCACTGAAACTTGGTGGGACGATACACATGATTGGAATAAAAGGCTAAAAGGATACAACTTATTTGCAAGAAACAGACTTGATAAACGAGGAGGAGGTGTCGCATTGTATGTTAGAAAAGCGTATATCTGCACAGAGATTGAAGCTTCAGAGACTGGGAGTTCTGTGGAAACTGTTTGGGTAAGAATACAAGGAGAGAACAACGGAAAGGACACCATTGTAGGCATTTACTACAGGCCACCTGGGCAAGCTGAAGATATGGATGAACTCTTTATGTATCAAATGACCAAGTTCTCCAAAAAATATGACGCAGTCGTCATGGGAGATTTCAACTATCCAGACATTTGTTGGGAATCTCTCTCAAGTAAAACTAACAGGTCAAGAAAATTCTTATCCTCTCTTGCTGACAACTTTATCTTCCAAAAGGTAGGGGAGAAAACAAGGGGATCTGCTACTTTGGATCTAATCCTTATAAACAGGGAGGAAATGGTTGAGGAGGTAAAGGTGGCTGGGACCCTAGGAGGCAGCAATCATGCTATTATAGAATTTTGGATAACTAGAGGAGGAAGACATGTGAAGACTCAAACTTCAAGGTTAGATTTTAGAAAGGCAGATTTTAATAGACTCAGAAAGAGAATAGGAGGGATCCAATGGCTGGATGTCCTTAAGGACAAAAATGTCCAGGAAGGATGGGAAATTTTTAAAAATGAGATTCTCAAAGCACAATCGTTAACAATCCCGAAAAGTAGGAAGAATGGGAAGCATTTAAGGAAACCAGGATGGATGAACACAAAACTTAAACACATGCTAAAAAGAAAGAAAGAAATGTTTATTAAATGGAAAGAGGGAGGCATATCTAAAGAAGATTATAATGCAGTCTGCAGATCCTGTAGGGCACGTATCAGGTTAGCTAAAGCTGACAATGAATTAAGGCTTGCAAGAGATGTCAAAAGCAATAAAAAAGGATTTTGGGGGTATGTCAAAAGTAAAAGAAAAGTCAAAGATGCTATAGGATTTTTACAGGATGAAAATGGAGAAATGGTAAGAGAGGATGTTGAGAAGGCCGAACTTTTTAACTCCTATTTTGCATCTGTTTTCTCTCAGAAAGAAAATGTAACATCAACTGATCTTCACTGTCCTTTTAAAGGAATAGAGGAATCCAAGTTATCTGTAAACAGAAAGATTGTGAGGGAATATTTAGCTAACATAAATGAGTTCAAGTCTCCAGGTCCAGATGAATTACACCCCAGAGTACTGAAGGAGATCGTAGAAGAAATTTTAGAACCACTCTCCATAATCTTTGAAAATTCTTGGAGAACAGGAGAAGTCCCAGAAGACTGGAGAAGAGCAAATGTTGTTCCTATCTTCAAAAAGGGGAAGAAGGTGGACCCAGGGAACTATAGGCCGGTGAGTCTGACTTCTATACCAGGAAAGATCTTTGAACAAATTATTAAACAACATATATGTAAGTACATGGATAAGAATGAAGTGATTAACCAGAGTCAGCATGGGTTTGTAACTAACAAGTCATGTCAGACTAACTTAATTTCCTTCTATGACAGAATCACTGACTGGGTGGATCAGGGAAATGCTGTAGATATAGTATATCTTGACTTCAGCAAAGCATTTGACAAAGTATCTCACACCATCCTTATTGAAAAAATGACCAAGTATGCAATGGACCAGGCTACTGTTAGGTGGATTCATAACTGGCTTAGTGATCGGACTCAAAGGGTGGTTGTAAATGGCTTCACATCCAGCTGGATGAATGTCTCAAGTGGGGTACCACAGGGCTCTGTCCTGGGACCTGTATTGTTCAACATCTTTATCAATGATTTAGATGAAGGAATTGAGGGTAAACTGATTAAATTTGCTGATGACACAAAGCTAGGAGGGATAGCTAATACTAGAGAAGAGAGAGAGAGGATTCAAAAATACCTAAATAAACTGGAGCAGTGGGCAGCAACCAACAGAATGGTTTTTAACAGGGAAAAATGCAAAGTACTACATCTGGGCAATAAAAATGAAAAAAGCATATACAGAATGGGAGGAATAGAGCTAAGCAACAGTACATGTGAAAAAGACTTAGGTATACTAATAGATCATAGACTGAACATGAGTCAACAGTGTGATGCAGCAGCAAAAAAGGCAAATACAATTCTGGGATGTATTAACAGAAGCATACAGTCTAGATCACGTGAAGTCATTATTGGTCTTTACTCCTCTTTGGTCAGACCTCATCTGGAATACTGTGTACAGTTTTGGGCACCACATTTTAAAAAAGACATAGACAAACTGGAGCAAGTTCAGAGAAGAGCGACCAGAATGGTGACTGGTCTGCAAACCATGTCCTATGAGGAACGGTTGCAGGATTTGGGAATGTTTAGCTTGCAAAAAAGAAGACTGAGAGGAGACTTAATAGCTGTCTACAAATATTTCAAGGGCTGTCACATTGTAGAAGGATCATCTTTATTCTCATTTGCACAAGGAAAGACTAGAAGCAATGGGATGAAACTAAATGGGAGGAGACACAGATTAGATATTAGAAAAAACTTTTTGACAGTTAGGGTGATTAATGAGTGGAACAGGCTGCCACGAGAGGTGGTGAGTTCCCCTTCAATGGACGTCTTCAAACAGAGGCTGGACAGACATCTGTCTGAGATGATTTAGTGAATCCTGCTTTGAGCAGGGGGTTGGACCAGATGACCCAGGAGGTCCCTTCCAACTCTACCATTCTATGACAGTGTATAATAGGCCCCATATATTGCTCCACACAGTATATAATGGGACCCATATATTGCTCCATACAGTATATAATAGGCCCCATATATTGCTCCACACAGTGTATAATAGGCCCCATATATTGCTCCACACAGTATATAATGGGACCCATATATTGCTCCATACAGTATATAATAGGCCCCATATATTGCTCCACACAGTGTATCATGGGCCCCATATATTGCTCCATACAGTATATACTGAGCCCCATATATTGCTGCACAGTATAATTTCCCCTTATAATATATAAAGGGCCACATTTTTTGCTTCATACTGTATATACTGGGCCCCATATATTGCTTCATACAGTATACACTTGGCCCCATATATTGCTCCATACTGTATATACTGCGCCCCATATATTGCTCCATACAGTACTTACTGGGCCCCATAAATTGCTGCACAGTATAATGGCCCCATATAGTATATAATAGGCCCCATATATTGCTCCATACAGTATATACTGGACCCCATATATTGCTCCATACAGTATATACTGAGCCCCATATATTGCTGCACAGTATAATTTCCCCTTATAATAAATAAAGGGCCATATTTTTTGCTTCATACTGTATATACTGGGCCCCATATATTGCTTCATACAGTATACACTTGGCCCCATATATTGCTCCATACTGTATATACTGGGCCCCATATATTGCTCCATACAGTACTTACTGGGCCCCATAAATTGCTGCACAGTATAATGGCCCCATATAGTATAAAATAGGCCCGATATATTGCTCCATATAGTATAATGGCCACATATAGTATATAATGGGCCCTATATATTGCTCCATACAGTATATACTGGGCCCCATATATTGCTGCACAGTATAATGGCCCCATATAGTATATAATGGGCTCCATAAATTGCTAAACAGTATAATGGCCCCAATATAATGTATAAGGGGCCCCATATATTGCTCCATACAGTATAATGGCCACATATAGTATATAATGGGCCCCATATATTGCTCCATACAGTATATAATGAGCCCCATATATTGCTCCATACAGCATAATGGCCCCATATAGTGCTCCATACAGTATAATGACCACATATAGTATCTAATAGGCCCCATATAGTGCTCCATACAGTATAATGGTCCCCATATATTGCTCCATACAGTATATACTGGGCCCCATATATTGCTCCATACAGTATATACTGGGCCCCAGATATTGATCCACAGTATAATGGCCCCATATAGAATATAACGGGCCCCATATATTGATGCATACAGTATAATGGCTCCATATATTATATAATGGGCCCCATATATTGCTCCATACAGTATATACTGAGCCCCATATATTGCTCCATACAGTAAAATGGCCACGTATAGTATATAATAGGCCCCATATATTGCTCCATAGAGTATAATGGCCCCATATAGTATATAATGGGCCCCATATATTGCTCCCATACAGTATATACTGAACCCCATATATTGCTGCACAGTATAATGGCCCCATATAGCATATAATGGGCCCCATATATTGCTCCATACAGTATAATGGCCCCATATAGTGTATAATGTGCCACATAGTTTGCTCCATACTGTATATACTAGGCACCATAAATTGCTCAATACAATATAATGGCCCAATATAGTATATAATAGGCCCCATATAGTGCTCCAAACAGTAGAATGGGCCCCATATATTGTTCCACACAGTATATACTGGACCCCATATAATGCTCCATTAAGTATAATGGCCCCATATAGTATATAATGGGCCCCACATATTGCTCCATACAGTATTATGGCCCAATATAGTGCTCCATACAGTATATACTGGACCCCATATATTGCTCCATAAAGTATAATGGCCCCATATAGTATATAATGAGCCCCATATATTGTTCCATACAGTATACTGGCCACATATATTTCTCCATACAGTATAATAGCCCCTTATAGTATATAATAGGCCCCACATATTGCTCCATACAGTATAATAGCCCCATATATTGCTACATACAGTATATGATGGGCCCCATATATTTCTCCATAGAGTATATAATGGGCCCCATATATTGCTCCATAAAGTATATACTGAGCCCCATTTAATGATCCATACACTATAATGGCCTCATATAGTATATAATTCGCACCATATATTGCTCTATACAGTATAATGGCCCCATATAGTATATAATAGGCCCCTTATATTGCTCCATACAGTATATAATGGGCCCCATATCTTGCTCCATACAGTATAATGGCCCCATATAGTATATAATTGGCCCCATGTATTGCTCCATACAGTATAATGGCCTCATATAGTATATAATGGGCCCCATATATTGCTCCATACAGTATAATGGCCCCATATAGTATATAATGGGCCCTATATATTGTTCCATACAGTATATACTGGGTCCTCTAAATTGCTCCAAACAATATAAAGGCCCCATGTAGTATATAATGGGCCCAATGTACTGCTCCACACATTATATACTGGGCCCCATAAATTGTTCCATACAATTTAATTGCCCCATATAGTATATAATTGGCTCTATATTTTGCTCTATGCGGAATATTCTGGGCCCCATAAATTGTTCCATACAGTATAATAGCCCCATATAGTATATAATGGCCTACATATATTGCTCCATACAGTATCATGGCCCCATATACCATATAAGAGGCCCCATATATTGCTCCACACAGTATATAAAGGGCCCCATATATTGCTCCATACAGTATATACTGAGCCCCATATATTGCTGCACAGTATAATTTCCCCTTATAATATATAAGGGCCACATTTTTTGCTCCATACTGTATATAATGGGCCCCATATATTGCTCCATACAGTACATACTGGACCCCATATATTGCTCCATACAGTATAATGGCTCCATACAGTATATACTGGGCCCCATATATTGCTCCATACAGTACAAACTGGGCCCCATATATTGCTCTATACTGTATATACTGGGCCCCATATATTGCTCCATACAGTACTTACTAGGCCCCATATATTTCTGCACAGTATAATGGCCCCATATATTGCTCCATATAGTATAATGGCCCCATATAGTGTATACTGTGCCACATATTTTGCTCCAAACTGTATATACTGGGCGCCATAAATTGCTCCATACAGTATAATGGCCCCATATAGTGTATACTGTGCCACATATTTTGCTCCAAACTGTATATACTGGGCGCCATAAATTGCTCAATACAGTATAATGGCCCCATATAGTGCTCCATACAGTATAATGGGCCCCATATATTGCTCCATACAGTATATACTGGACCCCATATATTGCTCCATAAAGCATAATGGCCCCATATAGTATATAATGGACCCCATATATTGCTCCATACGGTATAATAGCCCCTTATAGTATATAATGGGCCCCATATATTGCTCCATACAGTATATAATGGGCCCCATATATTGCTCCATACAGTATATACTGAGCCCCATTTATTGCTCCATACACTATAATGGCCCCATATAGTACATAATAGGCCCCTTATATTGCTCCATACAGTATATAATTGGCCCCATATCTTGTCCATACAGTATATTGGCCCCATATAGTATATAATGGGCCCTATATAGTATATAATGGGCCCCATGTATTGCTCTATACAGTATAATGGCCCCATATAGTATAGAATTGGCCCCATGTATTGCTCCATACAGTATAATGGCCCCATATATTGCTCCATACAGTATAATGGCCCCATATAGTATATAATGGGCCCTATATATTGTTCCACACAGTATATACTGGGTCCTCTAAATAGCTCCAAACAATATAAAGGCCCCATGTAGTATATAATGGGCCCAATATATTGCTCCTCACAGTATATACTGGGCCCAATAAATTGTTCCATACAATATAATTGCCCCATATAGTATATAATGGGCTCCATGTATTGCTCTATACAGTATATACTGGGCCCCATAAATTGTTCCATACAGTATATTATCTCCATATAGTATATAATGGGCCCCATATATTGCTCCATACAGTATAATGGCTCCATATAGTATATACTGGGCCTCATATACAGTATTGCTCCATACAGTATAATGGCCCCATAAAGTATATAATGGGCCTCATATAATGCTCCATACAGTATATACTGTGTCCCATATATTGCTTCATACAGTACAATGGCCCCATATATAGTATATAATGGCCGACATATATTGCTCCATACAGTATTATGGCCCCATATAGCATATAATAGGCCCCATATATTGCTCCACACAGTATATAATGGGCCCCATATATTGCTCCATACAGAATATGCTGAGCCCCATTTATTGCTGCACAGTATAATTTCCCCTTATAATATATAAAGGGACACATTTTTGCCTCCATACTGTATATACTGGGCCCCATAAATTGTTCCATACAGTATATTATCTCCATATAGTATATAATGGGCCCCATATATTGCTCCATACAGTATAATGGCTCCATATAGTATATACTGGGCCCCATATACAGTATTGCTCCATACAGTATAATGGCCCCGTAGAGTATATAATGGGCCTCATATAATGCTCCATACAGTATATACTGTGTCCCATATATTGCTTCATACAGTACAATGGCCCCATATAGTATATAATGGCCGACATATATTGCTCCATACAGTATTATGGCCCCATATAGCATATAATAGGCCCCATATATTGCTCCACATAGTATATAATGGGCCCCATATATTGCTCCATACAGTATATACTGAGCCCCATTTATTGCTGCACAGTATAATTTCCACTTATAATATATAAAGGGAAACATTTTTGGCTCCATACTGTATATACTGGGTCCCATATTTTGCTCCATACAGTATATACTTGGCCCCATATATTGCTCCATACTGTTTATACTGGGCCCCATATATTGCTCCATACAGTACTTACTGGTCCCCATATATTGCTGCACAGTATAATGGCCCCATATAGTATTTAATGGGCTCCATAAATTGTAAAATACAGTATAATGGCCCCATATAATATATAATGGGCCCCATATAGTGTTCCATACGGTATAATGACCACATATAGTATATAATGGGCCCCATATATTGCTCCATACTGTATATAATGGGCCCCATATATTGCTCCATACAGTATATACTGAGCCCCATTTATTGCTCCATACACTATAATGGCCCCATATAGTATATAATAGGCCCCTTATATTGCTCCATACAGTATATAATTGGCCCTATATCTTGTCCATACAGTATATTGGCCCCATATAGTATATAATGGGCCCTATATAGTATATAATGGGCCCCATGTATTGCTCAATACAGTATAATGGCCCCATATAGTATAGAATTGGCCCCATGTATTGCTCCATACAGTATAATGGCCCCATATATTGCTCCATACAGTATAATGGCCCCATATAGTATATAATGGGCCCTATATATTGTTCCACACAGTATATACTGGGTCCTCTAAATAGCTCCAAACAATATAAAGGCCCCATGTAGTATATAATGGGCCCAATGTATTGCTCCTCACAGTATATACTGGGCCCAATAAATTGTTCCATACAATATAATTGCCCCATATAGTATATAATGGGCTCCATGTATTGCTCTATACAGTATATACTGGGCCCCATAAATTGTTCCATACAGTATATTATCTCCATATAGTATATAATGGGCCCCATATATTGCTCCATACAGTATAATGGCTCCATATAGTATATACTGGGCCCCATACACAGTATTGCTCCATACAGTATAATGGCCCCATAGAGTATATAATGGGCCTCATATAATGCTCCATACAGTATATACTGTGTCCCATATATTGCTTCATACAGTACAATGGCCCCATATAGTATATAATGGCCAACATATATTGCTCCATACAGTATTATGGCCCCATATAGCATATAATAGGCCCCATATATTGCTCCACACAGTATATAATGGGCCCCATATATTGCTCCATACAGTATATACTGGGCCCCATATATTGCTGCACAGTATAATTTCCCCTTATAATATATAAAGGGACACATTTTTGGCTCCATACTGTATATGTGACACCCCAGGGGTCTGGTTGCCACAGTGATAGAGATATTACGTCTGAGAGCAGGTGGGAGGTCCTTTGGTCAGGGATCCTGTGCATGCCACACCTCCTGCCCAGTCTTGGGAGGGGAAGGACTTCCCCTATATAAACCCGGGGCTGAGGCAGAGTGAGTGAGAAAGAAGACAGAACAAGAGTAGAGAAGAGAAGCAGCATAGCAAGAAACATCAGGAGCTCTGTGGGGAGCAGTGTTACAAGGAGTCAGGGGCTGGCAGCTGAAGAGCTCGCCCTGACTGAGAAGATTTCTAACCGGACCCGGAGTCCGAGGCTGTGGGGACTAACTCCTACCCAGCAGCAGAAACCGTCCGGCAGAGGATTTCAGGTCCTCTGGCCCAGAAGCCCGAAGGCACGGTCACACGCGTGGGACCAGCACCGCCATCGTGGAGCGGAAGCATTAGAAGGCCCCGAGTCACCGGCCATACGGGTGAGCACCACACGGTACACTCAGGGACGTGGGCTACTTTTACCCGCCTCTAGCAAGGTAGCCAGAAGAGTACAGTTAGTTGGGAAGGCCTACAACTCCGCCTGGCCAGGGGAAATCCCATCTGCTCAAGGACTGACCAGGCCCCTATCACTAGCAAGTACTCCGGGAGGGTCTATCTTTGTCACCAGTAAAGACCCTGAACTACACCGCACCGTCTCTGAGTGGTTCCTGCTACCCCCATCATCCACGTCGGCTGCCCTGAGGCCATACCCCTCCCGTTGGGGGTTATACCATCCACGCTGCACCATCCTTCCACCGGCCTCAGCGGTCCGCCCTGCAGCGGCAGCTCCATAGCTGCATTCAACGGGTGGCGTAGTCACCAACCATCTACTGCTAGTACATCGCCGCTCAGTTTGACTCCCTGGGCACGGACCGGGTCGCCGCCACGAGACTACAACCCTCAAGAGATCCGGCTCCGGGTAAGCTCCCGCGTGCGCAACGCAGCGCGACACAGGCCCAGGGGCGCGTCATTTTTGGCGTAGTCGGCAGGATCTCGTGCCCGCAACCACCGGGTACTGCGTGCCTGAAAAGCAAAGACTGTTCAAACTTACCAGTGGTGAAGATTCCCACTATCCGTGGAGGTTTCCCGCCATCCGGCGCCATCTTCTACCTTCTTCCCGCCATCCGCGAAGTTTTCCCGCCATCCGGCGCCATCTTCGACCTTCTTCCCGCCATCCGTGGAGTTTTCCCGCCATTGGACGCCATCTTGAGGACGCCGCGCGGGAAGAAGAGGGGCGTGGACTCCGAAAGCGCGCGAGAACTGAAGCCCCGCCTCACGTCCGGACGTTGCGTAAGGTCCTGGAAGGAGCCCAGCAGACGCCGACGTCACCGGAGCGCGACGGAAGGTCCTCAACCCTGACGATCCACTGCGGAGCCGCGGCCTACGGAACAGGATCATCGCAAGGTAGGCCACGGTCCACTAGGGGGGAGGAAGATGTCGGATACGGAGGAGAGCTTCACTGCCTCAACCCCCGCCAGCGCCACCGCTGCTGCAGTTATGCCCTTCACCATGCCCTATATCCCGGGAGCAGCTTGGCTACCCCAGTACTCAGGGGAGTCACATACCCTGCATGACTTTAGAGAAAAGCTGGATAGCCTCTTCCAGGTGTACCCCCTCACAGAAGAGCAAAAAGTGAGCATCCTGGTGGCCCAACTAACTGGGGCAGCCAAAAGGGAAGTAAAATCCTGGCCACCTGGGAGGAAGACTGTCGCAGGGATACTAACCCGGCTGAAGGACACCTTTGATACCCGCACCTCAGCTGAGATTAAGCTTAGATTCTACGGGTGCAAGCAGCGAGCGCATGAGAGTATAAGGGATTATGCACTAAACCTACAAGAGGCCCTGAGGGCCATAAAGCAGACCGACCCTGATGGGGTGGGAAACGAGGACAGGCTGTTGACTGAACAATTTATAGAGGGTTTATATTGCAATGCCCACCGAACCCAGTTGCGGGCAATGGCCTTACAGGATCCCCATCTAGACTTTGCACAGTTCAAGGACAGAGCCATCCGGGTGCTCCGAGAACCGGCACCGGGTGGCGTTGTGACCCACAGGGGCCCAGCTATCACTTACCACCAGGAGGCGGCGCCCTTGTCGGCAGGGCCTGTGGGAGCTGATGCGCAGGCTTTGGACAATGACCCGGCTCCAGACCTACGCCATCAGGTCCAAGAGCTAGCTAAGAGCGTTGCTGCGCTAACCCGAACTGTGCAGTCTTTACAGGTTTCCACCCCAGGGAAGATCCAGTTGGCATCCGGACCGGAGGACATCCCGTGGCGTCGACCAAGGAGGACCCCACCGGCCAGAGGAAGACCCAGTGACCGATACAGCGAGGACGGACGACCCATCTGCCGCCGCTGCAATCAACCCGGACATATGGAAAGGTACTGTTCTTTAAACGGGCACAACCTGGGGTAGAGGGCCAACCCCCAGGAAAAAGATCACCAGGCCCATCGAACTGGCGCGACAGATATGTGGGAGGACGTCCAGTCTTGCCTGTGGTACTGGATGGCATTCCCATGAGTGCCCTACTGGACACCGGGTCACAGGTCACCACCATCCCGTACGTGCTCTTTAAGCAGTACTGGAATGACTCGGATATTACCCGCTACCCTGACGACGACTTGAGTATCATCGCCAGCAATGGCCAGCCCGTGCCACAAATCGGATTTAAAGAGGTGACCATCAAAATCGGTAGAGTCGAACTGGCAGCACAGGGACTGATCATTGTAGACATTGACAAACATGAGAGCCACCCAAAAATAACTCTAGGAACTAATGTAATTGAGAATTGTCTTGCAGAAGTGATTTTCCTTCTACAGCAGGTTGCCAAGAACGCCAGCTCCGGCGAGCAGCGAGTGCTCCAGAAAGAGATCCGGGCACTGATGCGACGGCAACAGGTGGAACTCTCCGGCGGTGAGATTGGTAGCGTAAGAATGTGTGACCCTTTCCCTATTGCCATGCCCCCAAAAAGTGAAATGATGATTTGGTGCCGGGCAGCTATTGGTCTGAGAGGTAGAGATTACCAGGCAATGGTAGAACCAGTTTACTCAGACAGTAGGCCCACCATTTTGACAGCACGGGGGGTGGTCAATGTACGCCATGGGAGGGTGCCCGTTCGCATAATCAATATCGGGGAGAGGGAAGTGTACCTGCCCCGGTATGCCACGCTAGCAAAATTATATACCATCAACCAAAACTCTATACAGTCTGTGGAACCCTTGCCTCCATCTCACCCGGAGGAAGGTAGCGGCTCTAAGAAAGTAATGGAGGATTGGTGTCAGCAACTACACTTGGGAACTGACTCCACTCCCTCCCACCAGAAACAGGGAGTCTACCGGGTGGTTCAAGAGTATGAGAGAGTGTTTAGTAAACACCCGTTAGACTTCGGGCGAGTCAAGGGGGTAGAACACCGCATCCCCACGGGAGATCATCCTCCCATAAAAGAGAGGTATCGACCCATACCCCCTGCACATTACCAACACGCCAAGGGGATGCTTAGAGACATGAAGGAGGCTGGGGTAATCCGGGATAGCTGTAGCCCCTGGGCAGCCCCGCTAGTTTTAGTCAAAAAGAAAGACAACACCATGAGGATGTGTGTAGATTACCGGAAAATCAACCGTATCACACACAAGGATGCGTACCCCTTACCAAGGATAGAGGAGTCATTGGCTGCTTTAAGGTCTGCTAACTTCTTCTCTACCTTGGATCTCACTAGCGGGTACTGGCAGGTTCCTGTAGCAGAGGCGGATCGGGAGAAGACCGCATTCACCACCCCGATGGGACTTAGCGAGTTCACCTGCATGCCGTTCGGACTCTGCAACGCCCCAGGAACCTTCCAACGATTAATGGAGTGCTGTCTGGGCCACAGAAACTTCGAGACGGTCCTGTTGTACCTGGACGATGTCATTGTATACTCCAAAACTTATGAGGACCACCTGAAACACCTGGCGGAGGTGTTCGAAGCTCTGGCGAGTTACGGCCTAAAGGTGAAACCCTCCAAGTGTCACCTCCTGAAACCAAAGGTGCAGTACCTGGGACACGTGGTGAGCGCTGACGGAGTGGCTCCCGACCCCGATAAGATCACCGCAATTAAGGGATGGCCAAGCCCCTCCAGCGTAAAAGAAGTGCGGCAGTTCCTCGGGTTGGTAGGCTACTACCGAAGGTTTATTCCCGGTTTCACCAAAAAGGCAGCGCCTATGCAGGACCTCCTGATAGGCCAGTCCCGGAAGGCCAAGAACCAGAAGCCGCCCTTCAAATGGGAAGAGCTAGAAGAAGAGTCCTTCCGCCAGCTGAAGATGGCCCTCACGGGGGATGAAATCTTGGCGTACCCGGATTATAGCCAGCCCTTCATCCTCTACACCGACGCCAGTAACATCGGGCTAGGAGCCGTACTGTCCCAGATCCAGCAGGGGAAAGAACGAGTAATCGCCTACGCCAGCCGAAAACTGCGACCCACTGAAAGGAACCCCGAGAATTATAGCTCATTCAAGCTAGAGTTCCTGGCCGTGGTATGGGCAGTCACTGAGCGCTTTAAGCATTACCTTGCTTCTTCCCGGTTCACCGTGTACACGGATAACAACCCGTTGACACACCTGGACACGGCAAGACTCGGTGCCCTGGAGCAGAGGTGGATGGCCCGTCTGTCCAACTACGAGTTCATAATCAAATACCGGGCAGGGCGCTCCAATACTAACGCGGACGCCCTGTCCAGGATGCCCAACCTGCCGGACGAAGGAGAAGATCCGGAGGGACTGGAAGAGATTGAACTCCCTGCGTTCCACCGTCATGGGACTATCCAGTATTCCCACCGGGTAAGGAGTAAGCAGGCTGCTACGTTGAACCCCTTACCTCACTACAACTGGGCGGAAACGCAAGACAGCGACCCTGCCGTCCGACTGGTGAAGGAGATGCTGACTCGGCCGGAGGCTTGCCTTGAACCAGACGCTCCGGAGGAAGCCAAACAACTATGGGCAGAGAAGAGTCGACTGTTCCTTTACAAAGGGAAGTTGTGCCGCAGAATGGTTAACTCCCGGACGCATGAATTACTCTGGCAAGTCGTGGTGCCACGAAGAGACGCAGCCATGGTGATGGAGGCATACCACGACGGAGCTGGACACTTCGGGTGGAAGAAGCTGGAGTTCCTGCTGCGCGAGCGATTCCACTGGGTAGGCATGAGGGGAACCATTGAGAAGTGGTGCAGAGACTGTGGCCCGTGCAACCTGAGAAGGAAGGACCGCGCCAGCCAGAAGACTCCCCTGTAGTCCATCGTCACCCGGCAACCGTTGGAACTGGTAGCCTTGGATCATGTAAAACTGACCCCAAGCAGAAGTGGCTACGTCTACGCGTTAACCATCGTGGATCATTACTCCCGGTTTCTGGTTGTCGTCCCCGTCAAGGACTTAACGGCTCAAACAGCAGCTAGAGCCTTCCAGCAGCACTTTTGCCGTCCACACGGGTACCCGGACCAAGTGCTGACGGACCAGGGACCTGCCTTTGAAGCGGAGGTCTTCCAGGAATTCTGCAATCTGTATGGCTGCCGGAAGATAAGGACGACACCCTACCATCCGCAGACTAATGGACTTTGTGAAAAAATGAACCAGGTGGTAATGGATCTTCTAAAAACGTTGCCCCTGGAAGAACGCAGTCTGTGGCCTGAAAAGTTGCCCGATCTGGTGGACCTATACAACCACATCCCGGTAGGTTCCACTAACTGTACCCCGGCTTACCTAATGAGGGCAAGACCTGGTAAGTTACCTGTTGACCTGGAAATGGGAGTCCTGACACCCGAGGACACTTCACCAGAAACAGACTGGGACACAGAGAGGCAGCAGCAGTACCGGAGAGTACAGGAGAGCGTGGAGCGAAGTCTCTGTCAGGCTAGGGAAAGACAAGAGAAAACTTACAACCAGTATGCTCCCGCTGTTCCCCTGGTACCCGGAGAGCAGGTCTTGAAGAGGAAGAGACGGCTCCACAAGTTGGACGACCAGTGGGAGAAGGACCCGTACACCGTACTGCCCTCAAGCCACGAAAACCCGAAGGTCTGTACCATCAGTAAAGACGGAGGGGAAACCACAGCCATTGTATCCCGGGACCACCTGAAGAAGTGTCCCGAACAACTGAGGAACCCTGAAGAGGAACAAGAAGACCATCGACCCGTAGAGGAAAGGGAAGATATGGTTAGTACCGTGCTCGGGGACTTCCCTCGGTCTTGGACTCAAGTCAATGGTGCAGTTGTGGTACCCGTACTCACCTTCCTCCAACCATCATCCCAAGAACCTACGGAGCAACCGGTAGAGCTGGAAGAACAGCCGGTCCAGGAGGCAGAAGACTCTACACAAGCAGACCCGGAAAATCAACCCTCTGCTTATAGTGAGCCTGCCATACCCCTAGTGAGCCAGAGGGCCCATAGACAGCTGCCCAGTTTACCCTTGACAGCTCCTACACCCTGTAGTTCAGGGCCAGACAGTCAGCTCCGTAGGTCCACTAGGGCCACTAGAGGCCAGCTACCCGCACGTTGGAGGATCTAAATGTTTAAGCTATCTTATAATGTTTACTTGTTTATAGTTGCTTGTGTATAATTTTGTGTTTCTAGTTCTTTTTAGGAGTCCTTGGTGGATTTACCGGGAATCCTTGTACATAGTTGGAGCGTAACCCAGGATGGACTAAAGACTGTTAAGGACTCGGGGCAGGACAGGCCCCTACCTGGTTACGTCTCCCTGTTTTGGTGAAATGGACACCTTGCTTTTCAAAACTGCACCCGGTTGCGGACACGCCGTAACCATCTTATGTGTTTTTCTTATTGTATTGTTATTGCTATACCTTGTTATGTTTTTTCTAAAACAAAAATATGTTTAGTCCCGGAGTACTAAATTTCACTAGGGGGGAATGTGACACCCCAGGGGTCTGGTTGCCACAGTGATAGAGATATTACGTCTGAGAGCAGGTGGGAGGTCCTTTGGTCAGGGATCCTGTGCATGCCACACCTCCTGCCCAGTCTTGGGAGGGGAAGGACTTCCCCTATATAAACCCGGGGCTGAGGCAGAGTGAGTGAGAAAGAAGACAGAACAAGAGTAGAGAAGAGAAGCAGCATAGCAAGAAACATCAGGAGCTCTGTGGGGAGCAGTGTTACAAGGAGTCAGGGGCTGGCAGCTGAAGAGCTCGCCCTGACTGAGAAGATTTCTAACCGGACCCGGAGTCCGAGGCTGTGGGGACTAACTCCTACCCAGCAGCAGAAACCGTCCGGCAGAGGATTTCAGGTCCTCTGGCCCAGAAGCCCGAAGGCACGGTCACACGCGTGGGACCAGCACCGCCATCGTGGAGCGGAAGCATTAGAAGGCCCCGAGTCACCGGCCATACGGGTGAGCACCACACGGTACACTCAGGGACGTGGGCTACTTTTACCCGCCTCTAGCAAGGTAGCCAGAAGAGTACAGTTAGTTGGGAAGGCCTACAACTCCGCCTGGCCAGGGGAAATCCCATCTGCTCAAGGACTGACCAGGCCCCTATCACTAGCAAGTACTCCGGGAGGGTCTATCTTTGTCACCAGTAAAGACCCTGAACTACACCGCACCGTCTCTGAGTGGTTCCTGCTACCCCCATCATCCACGTCGGCTGCCCTGAGGCCATACCCCTCCCGTTGGGGGTTATACCATCCACGCTGCACCATCCTTCCACCGGCCTCAGCGGTCCGCCCTGCAGCGGCAGCTCCATAGCTGCATTCAACGGGTGGCGTAGTCACCAACCATCTACTGCTAGTAAATCGCCGCTCAGTTTGACTCCCTGGGCACGGACCGGGTCGCCGCCACGAGACTACAACCCTCAAGAGATCCGGCTCCGGGTAAGCTCCCGCGTGCGCAACGCAGCGCGACACAGGCCCAGGGGCGCGTCATATATACTGGTCCCATATTTTGCTCCATACAGTATATACTTGGCCTCATATATTGCTCCATACTGTATATACTGGGCCCCATATATTGCTCCATACAGTACTTACTGGTCCCCATATATTGCTGCACAGTATAATGGCCCCATATAGTATTTAATGGGCTCCATATATTGTAAAATACAGTATAATGGCCCCATATAATATATAATGGGCCCCATATAATGCTCCATACAGTATATACTGTGTCCCATATATTGCTTCATACAGTACAATGGCCCCATATAGTATATAATGGCCGACATATATTTCTCCATACAGTATTATGGCCCCATATAGCATATAATAGGCCCCATATATTGCTCCACACAGTATATAATGGGCCCCATATATTGCTCCATACAGTATATACTGAGCCCCATTTATTGCTGCACAGTATAATTTCCCCTTATAATATATAAAGGGACACATTTTTGGCTCCATACTGTATATACTGGGCCCCATAAATTGTTCCATACAGTATATTATCTCCATATAGTATATAATGGGCCCCATATATTGCTCCATACAGTATAATGGCTCCATATAGTATATACTGGGCCCCATATACAGTATTGCTCCATAAAGTATAATGGCCCCATAGAGTATATAATGGGCTTCATATAATGCTCCATACAGTATATACTGTGTCCCATATATTGCTTCATACAGTACAATGGCCCCATATAGTATATAATGGCCGACATATATTGCTCCATACAGTATTATGGCCCCATATAGCATATAATAGGCCCCATATATTGCTCCACATAGTATATAATGGGCCCCATATATTGCTCCATACAGTATATACTGAGCCCCATTTATTGCTGCACAGTATAATTTCCCCTTATAATATATAAAGGGACACATTTTTGGCTCCATACTGTATATACTGGGTCCCATATTTTGCTCCATACAGTATATACTTGGCCCCATATATTGCTCCATACTGTATATACTGGGCCCCATATATTGCTCCATACAGTACTTACTGGTCCCCATATATTGCTGCACAGTATAATGGCCCCATATAGTATTTAATGGGCTCCATAAATTGTAAAATACAGTATAATGGCCCCATATATTATATAATGTGCCCCATATATTGCTCCTTACAGCATAATAGCCCCATATAGTGTTCCATACGGTATAATGACCACATATAGTATATAATAGGCCCCATATATTGCTCCATACAGTATAATGACCACATATAGTATATAATGGGCCCCATATATTGCTCCATACAGTATATAATGGGCCCCATACATTGCTCCATACAGCATAATGGACCCATATAGTGCTCCAAACAGTATAATGACCACATATAGTATATAATAGGTCTCATATAGTGCTCCATACAGTATATACTGGGCCCCATATATTGCTCCATACAGTATATACTGGACCACATATAGTATATAATAGGCCCCACATAGTGCTCCATACAGTATATACTGGACCCCATATATTGCTCCATACAGTATATAATGGGCCCCATATATTGCTCCATACAGTATAATGGCCCCATATAGTATATTATGGGCCCCATATATTGCTCCATACAGTATATACTGAGCCCCAGATATTGCTCCACAGTATAATGGCCCCTTATAATATATAAATGGCCATTTTTTTTGCTCAATACTGTATATACTGGGCCTCATATATTGCTCCATACAGTATATACTGGGCCCCATATATTGCTCCATACAGTATAATGGCCCCATATAGTATATAATAGGCCCCATATATTGTTCCATACAGTATAATGGTCCCATATATTACTTCATACAGTATAATAGGCCCCATATATTGCTCCATACAGTATAATGGTCCCATATATTGCTTCATACAGTATAATAGGCCCCATATATTGCTCCATACAGTATAATGGTCCCATATATTGCTTCATACAGTATAATAGGCCCCATATATTGCTCCATACAGTATAATGGTCCCATATATTGCTGCACAGTAAAATGGCCCCATATAGTGTATAATGTGCCACATATTTTGCTCCATACTGTATATACTGGGCACCATAAATTGCTCAATACAGTATAAGGGCGTCATATAGTATATAATGGGCCCCATATATTGCTCCATACAGTATAATGGCCCCATATATTGCCCAGGGGAGGAAATTTTGCAACCCACCTCGGGGTCCTGGGATCCCCCAGTACCCCTGGAACACTTGTGTGCTGAAGATCTAGCGGTAGTAAAACAAATGCTGAGAGAATAGTGTCATGTGTTCTCCAAATATGACTCTGATATGACTCTGATATAGGCAGTATCCCGTCATTGCATTTGAAAATCAATTTGAAAGACACGACCCCAGTAACTAGAAGTGACATGTCTGTGCTAAAACCATTACATTGTGAAGTGAAAGAATATTCACAAGATCTCATCAAGAGAGGTTGGGTCCAAAAGTCGAAGTCATCTTATTCCTCTCCAATTTTCTGTGTTAGGAAGAAGGATGGTACGTTGAGACTCTGTTGTGATTACTGGGAGCTAAACCGAAAGTCAGTACCTGATCGACACCCGATACCAAAGATCCAAGATATGCTGGATAGCCAATCAAGAAGCACCTGGTTCTCTGTCCTCGATCAGAGTAAGGCATACCACCAAAGGTTTGTCGAAGAGTCCAGTAGACCTTTGACAGCATTCATCACACCGTGGAGATTATATGAGTGGATCTGCATACCGTTTGGACTCAGTTCAGCTCCAGCATAATTTCAGATGAGCATGGAGTCATGTTTAGAAGGATTGAGGGACGATATCTGCCAGCCGTACTTGGATGACAATGTGGTACACAGCAAAACCTTCCGGGAGCATGTTGAACACGTGAGGACCGTATTTCAACGATATCAACAACATGGAGTTAAGTTGACCCCAAAGAAGTGTGAACTGTTCAAAAGACAAGTCCGCTTTCTAGGGAAAATTGTGTCCAGAGAAGGATATACCATGGACCCAGCAGAAATCGCTCCTGTACTAACCTTAAAAGACAGGCAGCCCTCGACCGTCGGGGAGTTGATGCAGATATTAGGATTCCTCTCCTACTATCGTACTTACGTTCGGAACTTCTCCAGGATTGTCGCCGTACTATACCTCCTCTTGGGGGGGATAACAGAGACAACAACACTCACGGAGAAAAAGAAGAACGCGGGTAGGACCGGGCTTAAAAGAAAGAACGCTGTTTCATCCCATCAGCCCATTCTCTGGACAGCCGACCACCAGGAGGTATTGGAAAAACTAGTAGACTACCTGGTAAAACCTTGGGATATCCTGATTTCAATTTACCATTTGTTCTTCATTGTAACGCTTCTCAAGTTGGACTGGGAGCTGCCCTGTATCAGCATCAAGATGGAAAAATGAGAGTGATCGGTTACGGTTCTAGAACGTTGACAGATGTCGAGAAGAAATACCATCTACATTCCAGAAAATTGGAGTTCCTGGCATTGAAATGGGCTATCTGAGAACGATTTAGAGATTAGTTCTACTAGAGGAAAGAGTTTGAGGTATGTACTGACAAAAACCCTTTGACCTATGTCCTTACTACAGCCAAACTGATTGCAACGGGTCAGAAATGGGTTGCTGAACTAGCTGACTTCAATTTCAGCATCAAGTACAGGCCAAGAAAATGCAATGTGGATGCTGACGGATTGTCAAGAATGCCACTAGAGCCTGAGGAGTTCATGCAAGAATGCTCGGAGGAAGTCAGTCTGGAAGCAATTGAGATCAGTACCCAAGCAGTACAAGCTTATCAGGAGGAAGACACACAATTATGGTATCCATTGATGGTGGAAAACACCATAAAAACGAGAGCACAAGATCACCCCCGGTCTATTCAACAATTACCAAAACGGAAGCACAACGGGAAGATTAGATAATTGGTAGAATACTACTTTATGTGGACCAAAATCGGTTTCCAAATAAACGAGAGAGAGCCAATGAGTCATCAGCAGTACCTGTTTTAATTAAAGAGTGGACGAAGCTCTACCTCACTGAAGACGGTATCCTGTATCATAAAGGATCATAAAGGACAAAAACGGCAGTTGGTACTACCCAGAGTATTCCATAGGTTGGTCTTCAAAGCACTCCATGAAAACATGGGACACCTGGGAGTGGAAAGGACAACCAACTTGATCCATGAACGTTTCTTCTGGCCGTACATACAGAGAGGTATTGAGAGGTACGTGACCAGGGAGTGTGCGTGTCTGAAACACATCAACACATCAACCCGGGCACCTATGGGAAACATCCAAACTACATATCCGTTTGAGATGGTCTCAATAGACTTTCTACATCTCGAGACGTGCAAGGGTGGTTACTAATACATCTTGGTGGTGATGGACCATTTTACACGATTTGCTCAAGCATATGCCACCACCAATACATCGGGTCGAACAGCGGCAGAGAAGATCTTCAATGATTTTGCTGTGAGGTTTGGGTTCACTACAAGGTTACGCCATGGCCAAGAAAGAGAATTTGAGAACCAGCTCTTTGCCAAGCTCGGAAAGTACTGTAGAATTCAGAGATCCCACAAAACGCCCTATCACTCAGAAGGTAATGGACAAGTGGAATGTTTTAACCAAACATTATTGTCAATGTTGCGCACTTTAACTGCTGATGAGAAGAAAGACTGGAAGAGTTCTCTGTCAAAAGTGGTACATGCCTATAACTGTGCAAAGTCCAACGGGTTGCTCACCCTTTTTCCTATTGTATGGACGGTCGCCAAGACTGCCAATCGACATCATGTTCCATACTCCGGTGTCAGAGACTTACAGATTGTATCAGGAGTACGTTCGGAAATGGAAGGAACGGATGGCAGGGGCATACAATATAGCGCCCAAAGTAGTTACGCAAGGACTGAGCAAGAGTAATGAGTACTATGATTGAAAATGTTATGGAGCAGAATTGGCACCAGGAAGCCAGGTGCTAGTCAAGAAAGTACGTGAGAAAGGCGGTCCAGGAAAACGTTCGTACTGGGAAGACGAGGTGTATGTGGTCGTAAGAAGAAAAGCTGATGACAGCCCAGTGTATGAAATCCGATTGGAAATGGGAGACAAGAAAACCAGAATAGTCCATCGGAATTTACTACTACCCTGTGACTATCTCCCACCACAACAAGACTTCCCAGAAGTAGACTGACATCGTCCGAGATTGACTAAAAGACCACCACAGACTGAAGCTCCGGAGGTGAATAGTGACCTTGAAAGTTCCGATGGAGAAGAACACACCATTGTATCTCTCGGACCAGCAAGGAGAGGGCTGTACCATCCTCAGGAGAGTTAACTAAACCCTGAGGCTCCAGAGTTCGTACCAAAGAGTATAGATGAAGTCCAATTCAGATCTGATGATCGAACACTGGCTCCTGAAGAGACCGATAGAGACTCAGGAGGAGCAAAATTACCAGACTGTGCGGAAACAAGTGACTCAGGAGAAGTACAGGAACTTACAGAGGCAGCTCCATGAGCATTTGAGGATGCACGGGAAATGAGTGCGGAGGAAGAAACTTCTGTGACCGAAGAACCCGTGGTCTCTGAGGAACAACCCACCAGGAGGATGTCGACGCGAGAAGTGAGGAAGCCCATGATGCTGACGTATGAGACACTTGCTGAACCGAGTCAAGTGCCAAGGACTGTCGACTGGAAACAGGTATCTCTGCCTGTGGACTAGGTAAGCCCACTTGAGTGGTATTCACCAACGTGAGGCAGTATTGAAGATGTTGCCTGGTGGAAAGACTTGTTTTCATGCTTTGATTTTCCTTAAAAGACTTTGTAGAAACAAAGAACTGTTAAAGCATAGAGAGAGAGAGCTGGTTGAAGACGTACGAAAAGCTCCAGCTGAAGAGATGCTGAGTGTTTTAATTGTGTTAATTGTTTATTTCTTATAGGCATCCTACAAGAAAAAGGTTATAAGATTAGGTTGTTATCAATGTTTATGAACGTTATACTAATTTCACAATGCCAATTTGCATATAAAGTTATTCAACTTTCACCACTGTCTCAGAATTGGTTAGATTGATCAATTAAGACGAATGTCGAGGACGACATTCAAAAAGGAGGGAAATGTGTGGCATGCATAAGTAGGGCTGTTGCTTTAAAAGCATTCAGCAACTATTAGAAGTAACACAGGTACATGAGACAGGAAGTGTTGTGCTCCAGAAGCATCCAGCAACTAGAGGGTTTAACACAGTCACAGGAGAAGGGGAGTGTTTTAGCAGAGCCCCAGGGGGATTGTGGGGAAGTTGTGTACTGTCTGGCTGGAGCCAAAGAGAAAGGTGGTGTGTGTGTTCTGTATCTCACAGAAGCACCACTGCAAGTGAAAAGGATTCAAGTCAGGAGTGAAGCTAAGCACAGGTCAGGGAGAGTTCCTGAACTAACAGTGCAGAGTATTGTCAGGCAGACAGATAAGGACTGTAAGAAATGGTGTCACAGGGATCATCTCCCTCAGCAAACCCATCCCCCCTCCTTCATCTCCCTCTGCTGTAAAGAATGCTGTGTTCATTAATGTGCCTTTGCATTAGAACTGTGCTGTTCTGTACTACTGGGAAGACTGTGCACTGCTGTGCTGCTAAGGAAACTGTATTGTTTGTTACTGGAGTCTGTTGCTCATAAGACTTAACTTGCACTGGCTGTGCGGTTTCTTATTAAAAGCTACTGTTCTACCGTTTATAAGGACTCTTGTCAAGTGTGTCTGGTCACCAAGTGAAACAACCTACGTGTTTGTGCCTGAGGGTCAATACCCCTGTGTGCCTGAGAGAAGCTGCAGCACATGGTCTATGGTCTCCCTGAGTAACTGTTCCCCCAGGATGTAACCTGTTTCGCCCCTACCTGAACCTAGAGGCGTGCGTGTAACATGTATATGTTAAAGGGTGAGAATTTCCAACATCCCATGTCTCAAACAACATTTAATACTAAGTTCTATATGGCATGTGATACTGAATATGTTATCTATGTTTTACAATGCCCATGTAAATTGTTATATGTGGGGAAAACAACTTGGGATTTTAAAACTAGAATAAATCACCATCGATATACAATTAGGAAAAAGAAATTAGATTTACCTATGTGAAAGCATTTTGTGGAATTGGGACAAAAATGGAAGGATCTTATGTAAGCACTTTATATATGTAATTTTTATGATGTGTTGGAATGTTTATTTATTGATATCATTGCTGCACCTATTTAATATATCAATATATACCATTGCACTGCTTGAGAAAGTTCCACACTTGGAACGAAACGTTGCCTTTTCACTATACTGTATCTATATGTACAGTATATACTGTATATATATATATATATATATATATATATATATATATATATATATATACACATATATAAAAAATCAGGATGGTGGGCCATCCAAATCTTGCACCGGGGCCCAACTGACTCCAATCACACCACTGTTTAGGTCCACACTGGCATCAACTATAAATCACAAGGTGCTTGAACATTATATTGCTTTTTGGGTGGTTTAGTGGAACAATTGTTATGTGGACTGATGGCAATTATATGGAGCCTGGTAACCACAGTATATAATTAATAGGAGGGGAAGGACATCTCATAATGTGAGTCAAATCATTCTGTATTTGCACAAGCTATTAAAATGTAAAAAACACATTTATGTATCTACAAGTGACATGGACGCCAGAACCCATCATATATAAAATGAGATGAAGGCCCACCATACTGGCTCCATTTATGTGGCCTAGCAGAGCTGATTGTGCACAAATCTCTTGGTTTGCTTACAGGAACGTTTTACCTAAAGACAGAGGCAAGCTTGTGAGGAGCCATAGCACTCCGCAAAGGAAGGGCGGCAGCACCTCCTTATAAATTAAGCACCACTAGAATCAAATCAAATGGCACAGTTTAAACTTACCTGAGGGCGATAAAAAGATGTTCCTCTACCGAAATACAGCGCCTAATTGTTGTGTTTAGGAACTAAAGGCCAAGATGAAGCTCCTCCAACAGGCGATCAATGGTTACAAGGTGCATGCGGCAAAATGAGAACAATTTGTCAGGGTTGCGCTGTAGCTCCCCATACAGCCAGTAAGAAGTGGCCTTTAGAGACCCGTTGGCTAAGCAGAGGATAAACCCATAGGTTGAAACGCCTCCTTGGATCCACATCACTCTGCGTAGATCTCCAAATCACCTTGACACCACCCAGGTCTGAAGAACCTGCTCACCAGGGGTGAATGAGAAATTAGCCATATTGAGAGCTTGGTCAATACATCAGACCAACAATGAGTATTCACTCTGGGATATCCCAGCAAAATGGATGTGGTCTAATCCTATGACCTTATTGGGGTTGTTTTTATAGGGTTAGGATCATAGAGGACCTTCATTTTATAGGAAATTGAAGCAAAACAGACTAGAAAATTAGACTAGAAAAATTGCACTCAGGGATACTGGAGGCTGTGACTCTGTTCACTCATGTGTTCAGGTTAATGAGGAAAGGGCTTTACATGACAGTAGATAAAGCTGAAGTCTCTCTGTAATGCTGAAATCCCCCAGCATTCCCTGCTACTTCAGTGTCTGTGCGGAGCTTACTCTGATCATTTGCATTAATGAGATGTCATCAGCCTCTGTACATTCATCTGATATAGGAATAACAAAATACCTTTCTGCGTTACAAGAGCTCATCTGATTGGGAGCCATCAATCCATCCAGCTTTCTGATTGTTTCCAAAACTTACCAGCAGAATTATAAATGCAGTTATTCACGTTTGAATCATCATCATAATAATAATAGAATGTGCTACAGTGGTTTCTACCTCTATTTCCTTGGTCCATTTTGTCGACCGAAGGACTTGCCAGTTTTTTACAATAGTATCAGCAGGAAATTATCATTAGATGACTAGTAAACCTGTTGCCAGGTAATCCAACATAGCCCCCACCACTGATTGGCAGCTTTCTGCCTATGCACAGTGTACACAGGAAGCTGCCAATCAGTGGTGTGGGCGGTGATATACAGAGCTCAGCATTCAGAGAACCACTAGATCTGCTGCAGATAAAACAGTGATGTTATTAAGTAGTAGAAATAAAATACAGCACTCCTGGTAATTGTAGGTCCCCGGATAGGATCCCAATCCGTATCAATCAAATAGTAGAAAGAATCCGTCACTCTGAGGTGAGTAGAGTGAAAAACGTGAATCTTTTATTGCAGTGGTCCATATGGACAGTGTGTATTACATGTAACGTTTCCATCATCAAAGACCTTTGTCAAACATATACTGTAGAGGCAACTGAATCGCCCTCCCTGGGCTATGGGGGATACTCGGAGCCGGGCCTTGCAGATGTCGCGGGGATGCAGTCGTGGCCTTGGCCCGTTCCGTGCCCAGGGCTGTCACATGAAAAATATGGGCAATTGGATGAGTGGTTGTTTGACTTCGCCACCTGTGGTTTCTGGTGAAGGCCACGAGCGCTGCAACAGTCCTCTGAGGCTGATGTTATGGCAGCTCGGTTTGGTACTACTCCCCACAGGCGGAGTAGGCCTCAGGGCAGTGATCAATGAACGATCTGTGTGGAGGTATGGTGGGTGCAGTGCCGCGCAGGAATAAACAAGCGGAGGCGGTGGATGAAGTCATCCTGGTCTTTACTCACTTTAGATGTACTTTCAGCCGCAAAGCTTCTCTCTGCTACACACGGCGCACTGCGGCCACCGGGTACGGGGTTCAGCACTTCCCAGGTAGATCAAGAGCACCTGTCAAGACCCCGCTGGTGTGTTCCTCTCCTTTTTCTCTCCTCCCGCTTGTGTTCCTCCCTGGGATCCACTAAGCCGCCGGGCTTTTCCAACAGTGACGTGAAGTACACAGTCAGATATCGGGAGCCGGTCACCCCTCTTGCAGCAGGAATCCCCCTGGCTAAGCCAGAGTGAAGAATACAGGTGGCGACTCCGCTCCGTCCGTATTCCCCTGGGATCCTTTTGCCTGTGGAGCCTATCTCCTCTGCTCCCCTCCAAGGCCTTCTTAGAACAGGACCCTGGTTAACTCTGACCCGCTCCTCGTCTCAAGGCCAGAGAACGAGGACCGTGAATCTTCAGCCAGCTGCAGACTCTTGCTGGACCCTGACAGAAGACCACAATCAAAAGACCTTGAACTAAAGATGGCCATTTATTATATATGGTTCTATAAGTGCTTCCTGTAAGTGTTTCCTCCACCCTCACCCACTACTTGGTTCCCCCTATCTTTGGTTCCCCCCCATCTCCTCTATCCCGGGCCAGGGCAGCACCCTGGTGCATTTAGGCCCCCTACAGGACAGGAGTGGTGTAGTGTTGAGTGCGAAGTGGGGTTCTGAGTGATGCTCCATCCTTACCTGGGAGAGGAGATACCACATCTCTATCTGACGTGCAGTACCCCTGTGGCGACTGAACCCTCAGGGGCGCCACACAACAAATAAAAAAACAAAAGACTTAACATGAGAAATATAATACAGAACATGAAACTATAAAGATAGATATGGCGTAATGCTTAAGTGAGGACCACAAGATCTGGCAGATACAGACACCAAGTCTATGAGCAATGGTGAAAAATATATATGTATTGCAGTTTGTAAGAGCCACCAAACAATATACATGAAGACCAGGGCTGGAGGTAGGCAGGTCCCTAACTCCAAAATATATATAGTGTAGAAGATACTATGTCTCTATGGGGAAATAAATATGCAGGGTACAACGCAAAATAGAAATAAGCAATACTTAACATGGGACTATAAAAAATGAAACAGATGGTACATAGAAGGTGGGGGGATTGAATGGTGGTCACAAAGAAGCCCCAAGTCTAAAGTCCACTGGAGAGTCCTGATCTAGAACTAATTTATCCCAAACTGTAAAATAAGATACAAAGCGGAACCTTATCATATACAGTACAGACCAAAAGTTTGGACACACCTTCTCATTGAAAGATTTTTCTGTATTTTCATGACTATGAAAATTTTACATTCACACTGAAGGCATCAAAACTATGAATTAACACATGTGGAATTATATACTTAACAAAAAAGTGTGAAACCACTGAAAATATGTCTTATATTCTAGGTTCTTCAAAGTAGCCACCTTTTGCTTTGATGACTGTGTGACACCCCAGGGGTCTGGTTGCCACAGTGATAGAGATATTACGTCTGACAGCAGGTGGGAGGTCTCTTGGTCAGGAATCCTATGCATGCCACACCTCCTGCCCAGTCCTGGGAGGGGAAGAACTTCCCCTATATAAACCTAGGGCTGAGGCAGGGTTAGTGAGTAGAGAAGAAGTAGAGACAGAGAAAAGAAGCAAATATAGGAACAGAACATCAGGAGCTCTGTGGGAGCAGTGTTACAAGGAGTCAGGGGCTGGCAGCTGCAGAGCTCGCCCTGACTGAGAAGATTTCTTACCGGACCCGGAGTCCGAGGCTGTGGGGACTTACTCCTACCCAGCAGCAGAATCCGTCAGGCAGAGGATTCCAGGTCCTCTGGCCAAGAAACCTGAAGGCACGGTCACACGCATGGGACCAGCACCGCCGTCGTGGAGCGGAAGCTACTAGAAGGCCCCGAGTCACCGGCCATACGGGTGAGCACCACACGGTACACTCAGGGACGTGGGCTACTTATACCCGCCTCTAGCAAGGTAGCCAGAAGAGTACAGTTAGTTTGGGAGGCCTACAACTCCGCCTGGCCAGGGGAGATCCCATCTGCTCAAGGACTGACCAGGCCCCAATCGCTAGCCAGTACTCCGGGAGGGTCTATCTTTGTCACCAGTAAAGACCCTGAACTACACCGTACCGTCTCCGAGTGGTTCCTGCTACCCCCATCATCCACGTCGGCTGCCCTGAGGCCATACCCCTCCCGTTGGGGGTTATACTATCACGCTGCACAATCCTACCACCGGCCTCAGCGGTCTGCCCTGCAGCAGCAGCTCCTTAGCTGTATTCAACGGGTGGCGTAGTCGTCCAACATCTACCGCTGATACATCGCCGCTCAGTTTGACTCCCTGGGCACGGACCGGGTCACCGCCACGAGACTACAACCCTCAACAGATCCGGCTCCGGGTAAGCTCCCGCGTGCGCAACGCAGCGCGACACAGGCCCAGGGGCGCGTCAACTTTTGGCGTAGTCGGCAGGATTTCGTGCCCGCAACCACCGGGTACTGCGTGCCTGAAAAAAGACTGTTCAAACTTACCTGTGGTGAAGATTCCCGCCATCCGGCGCCATCTTCAGCCTTCTTCCCGCCATCGGTGAAGATTCCCGCCATCCGGCGCCATTTTCAGCCTTCTTCCCGCCTTCCGTGGAGTTTTCCCGCCGTTGGACGCCATCTTGAAGACGTCGCGCGGGAAGAAGAGGGGCGTGGACTCCGAAAGCGCGCGAGAACTGAAGCCCCGCCTCACGTCCGGACGTCGCGTAAGGTCCTGGAAGGAGCCCAGCAGACGCCGACGTCACAGGAGCGCGACGGAAGGTCCTCAACCCTGACGATCTACTGCGGAGCCGCGGCCTACGGAAGAGGATCATCGCAAGGTAGGCCACGGTCCACTAGGGGGGAGGAGGATGTCGGATACGGAGGAGAGCTTCACTGCCTCAACCCCCGCCAGCGCCACCGCTGCTGCAGTCATGCCTTTCACCATGCCCTATATCCCGGGAGCGGCCTGGCTACCCCAGTACTCAGGGGAGTCACATACCCTGCATGACTTTAGAGAAAAGCTGGATAGCCTCTTCCAGGTGTACCCCCTCACAGAAGAGCAAAAAGTGAGCATCCTGGTGGCCCAATTAACTGGGGCAGCCCGAAGGGAGGTAAAGTCCTGGCCACCTGGGGGGAGGACTGTCGCAGGGATACTAACCCGGCTGAGGGACACCTTTGATACCCGCACCTCAGCCGAGATCAAGCTTAGATTCTACGGGTGCAAGCAGCGAGCATACGAGAGTATAAGGGACTATGCCCTGAACCTACAAGAGGCCCTGAGAGCCATTAAGCAGACCGACCCTGACGGCGTGGGAGACGAGGACAGGCTGTTGACTGAACAATTTATAGAGGGTTTATATTGCAATGCCCACCGAACCCAGTTGCGGGCAATGGCCTTACAGGACCCTCATCTGGGATTTGCATAGTTCAAGGACAGAGCCATCCGGGTGCTCCGAGAACCGGCACCAGGTGGCGTTGTGACCCACAGACGCCCCACTACCACTTACCACCAGGAGGCGGCACCCTTGTCGGCAGGGCCTGTGGGAGCTGATGCACAGGCTTTGAACAATGACCCGGCTCCAGACCTGCACCATCAGGTCCAAGAGCTAGCTAAAAGCGTTGCTGCGCTAACCCGAACTGTGCAGTCTTTACAGGTTTCCACTCCAGGGAAGATCCAGCTGGCATCCGGACCGGAGGACATCCCGTGGCGTCGACCAAGGAGGACCCCACCGGCCAGAGGGAGACCCAGCGACCGATACAACGAGGACGGACGACCCATCTGCCGCCGCTGCAATCAACCCGGACATATGGCAAGGTACTGTCCTTTAAACTGGCACAACCTGGGGTAGAGGGCCAACCCCCAGGAAAAAGATCACCAGGCCCATCGAACTGGCGCGACAAATATGTGGGAGGACGTCCAGTCTTACCTGTGGTACTGGATGGCATTCCTATGAGTGCCCTACTGGACACCGGGTCACAGGTGACCACCATCCCGTACGTGCTCTTCAAGCAGTACTGGAATGACTCGGATATCACCCGCTACCCTGACGACGACTTGAGTATCATCGCCAGCAATGGTCAGCCCGTGCCACAGATTGGATTTAAAGAGGTGACCATTAAAATCGGTAGAGTCGAACTGGCAGCACAGGGACTGATCATTGTAGACATTGACAAACACGAGAGTCACCCAAAGATAACTCTAGGAACTAATGTAATTGAAAATTGTCTTGCAGAGGTGATTTTCCTTTTACAGCAGGTTGCCAAGAACGCCAGCTCCGGCGAGCAGCGAGTGCTCCAAAAAGAGATCCGGGCACTGATGCGACGGCAACAGGTGGAACTCTCCGGCGGTGAGATTGGTAGCGTGAGAATGTGTGACCCTTTCCCTATTGCCATGCCCCCAAAAAGTGAAATGATGATTTGGTGCCGGGCAGCTATTGGTCTGAGAGGTAGAGATTACCAGGCAATGGTAGAACCAGTTTACTCAGACAGTAGGCCCACCATCTTGACAGCACGGGGGGTGGTTAATGTACGCCATGGGAGGGTGCCCGTTCGCATAATCAATATCGGGAAGAGGGAAGTGTACCTGCCCCGGTATGCCACGCTAGCCAAATTATATACCATTAACCAAAATGCTATACAATCTGTGGAACCCTTGCCTCCATCTCACCCGGAGGAAGGTAACGGCTCTAAGAAAACAATGGAGGACTGGTGTCAGCAACTACATTTGGGTACTGACTCCACTCCCTCACACCAGAAACAGGGAGTCTATCGGGTGGTTCAAGTGTACGAGAGAGTGTTTAGTAAACACCCGTTAGACTTCGGGCGAGTCAAGGGGGTAGAACACCACATCCCCACGGGAGACCATCCTCCCATAAAAGAGAGGTATCGACCCGTACCCCCTGCACACTACCAACACGCCAAGGGGATGCTTAGAGACATGAAGGAGGCTGGGGTGATCAGGGATAGCTGTAGCCCCTGGGCAGCTCCACTAGTCTTAGTCAAAAAGAAAGACAACACCATGAGGATGTGTGTAGATTACCGGAAAATCAACCGTATCACACACAAGGATGCATACCCCTTACCAAGGATAGAGGAGTCTTTGGCTGCTTTAAGATCTGCTAACTTCTTCTCTACCTTGGATCTCACTAGTGGGTACTGGCAGGTTCCTGTAGCAGAGGCGGACCGGGAGAAGACCGCATTCACCACCCCGATGGGACTTAGCGAGTTTACCTGTATGCCGTTCGGACTCTGCAACGCACCAGGAACCTTCCAACGATTAATGGAGTGCTGTCTGGGCCACAGAAACTTCGAGACGGTCCTGTTGTACCTGGACGATGTCATCGTATATTCTAAGACTTATGAGGACCACCTGAAACACCTGGCGGAAGTGTTCGAAGCTCTGGCAAGCTACGGCCTAAAGGTGAAACCCTCCAAGTGTCACCTCCTGAAACCAAAGGTGCAGTACCTGGGACACGTGGTGAGCGCTGACGGAGTGGCTCCCGACCCTGATAAGATCACCGCAATTAAGGAATGGCCAAGTCTCTCCAGTGTAAAGGAAGTGCGGCAGTTCCTCGGGTTGGTAGGCTACTACCGCAGGTTCATCCCCGGTTTCACCAAAAAGGCAGCTCCTATGCAGGACCTCCTGATAGGCCAGTCCCGGAAGGCCAAGAACCAGAAGCCGCCCTTCAGATGGGAGAAGTTGGAAGAAGAGTCCTTCCGCCAGCTGAAGATGGCCCTCACGGGGGATGAAATCCTGGCGTACCCGGATTACAGCCAGCCCTTTATCCTCTACACCGACGCAAGTAACATCGGGCTAGGAGCCGTGCTGTCCCAGATCCAGCAGGGGAAAGAGCGAGTAATCGCTTACGCCAGCCGAAAACTGCGACCCACCGAAAGAAACCCTGAGAATTACAGCTCATTTAAGCTAGAGTTCCTGGCAGTGGTGTGGGCAGTCACCGAACGCTTTAAGCACTACCTCGCTTCTTCCCGGTTCGTCGTGTACACGGATAACAACCCGTTGACACACCTGGACACGGCAAGACTCGGTGCCCTAGAGCAGAGATGGATGGCCCGTCTGTCCAACTACGAGTTCACAATCAAATACCGGGCAGGACGCTCCAATACCAACGCGGACGCCCTGTCCAGGATGCCAAACCTACCGGACGTAGGAGAAGATCCAGAGGGACTGGAAGAAGTCGAACTCCCCGCGTTCCACCGTCATGGGACTATCCAGTATTCCCATCGGGTAAGGAGTAAGCAAGCCGCTACGTTTAACCCCTTGCCTCACTACAACTGGGAGGAAACGCAAGACAGTGACCCTGCCGTCCGACTGGTGAAGGAGATGCTGACTCGGCCAGAGGCTCGCCTTGACCCAGACGCTCCGGAGGAAGCCAAACAACTGTGGGCTGAGAAGAGTCGACTGTTCCTTTACAAGGGGAAGTTGTGCCGCAGAATGGTTAACTCCCGGACGCATGAACTAATATGGCAAGTAGTGGTGCCACGAAGAGACGCAGCCATGGTGATGGTGGCATACCACGACGGGGCTGGACACTTCGGATGGAAGAAGTTGGAGTTCCTGCTGTGCGGGCGGTTCCACTGGGTAGGCATGAGGGGAACCATCGAGAGGTGGTGCAGAGACTGTGGCCCGTGCAACCTAAGAAGGAAGGACCGTGCCAGCCAGAAGACTCCCCTGCAGTCCATCGTCACCCGGCAGCCGTTGGAACTGGTAGCCTTGGATCATGTAAAACTGACCCCAAGCAGAAGTGGCTACGTCTACGCGTTAACCATCGTGGATCATTACTCCCGGTTCTTGGTTGTCGTCCCCGTCAAGGACTTAACGGCTCAAACAGCAGCTAGAGCCTTCCAGCAGCACTTCTGCCGTCCACACGGGTACCCGGACCAAGTGCTGACGGACCAGGGACCTGCCTTTGAAGCGGAGGTCTTCCAGGAATTCTGCAATCTGTATGGCTGCCGGAAGATAAGGACGACACCCTATCATCCGCAAACTAATGGACTTTGTGAGAAAATTAACCAGGTGGTAATGGATCTTCTGAAAACGTTGCCCCTGGAAGAACGCAGTCTGTGGCCTGAGAAGCTGCCCGATCTGGTGGACCTATACAACCACATCCCGGTAGGTTCCACCAACTGTACCCCGGCTTACCTAATGAGGGCGAGACCTGGTAAGTTACCTGTTGACCTGGAAATGGGAGTCCTGACACCCGAGGACACTTCACCAGAAGCAGACTGGGACACAGAGAGGCAGCAGCAGTACCGGAAAGTACAGGAGAGCGTGGAGCGAAGTCTCTGTCAGGCTAGGGAGAGACAAGAGAAAACTTACAACCAGTATGCTCCCGCTGTTCCCCTGGTGCCCGGAGAGCAGGTCTTGAAGAGGAAAAGACGGCTCCACAAGTTGGACGACCAGTGGGAGAAGGACCCGTACACCGTACTGCCCTCAAGCCACGAGAACCCGAAGGTCTGTACCATCAGTAAAGACGGAGGGGAAACCACAACCATTGTATCCCGGGATCACCTGAAGAAGTGTCCTGAACAGCTACGGAACCCTGAAGAGGAACAAGAAGACCCTCGACCCGTAGAGGAAAGGGAAGATATGGTTAGTACTGTGCTCGGAGACTTCCCTCGGTCTTGGACTCAAGTCAATGGCGCAGTTGTGGTACCCGTACTCACCTTCCTCCAACCAGCATCCCAAGCACCTACGGAGCAACAGCTAGAGCTGGAAGAACAGCGGGTCCAGGAGGCAGAAGACCCCACACCAGCAGACCAGGAGGATCAACCCTCTGCTTATAGTGAACCTGCCATGCCTCTAGTGAGCCAAAGGGCCCGTGGACAGCTGCCCAGTTTACCCTTGACAGTTCCTACACCCTGTAGTTCGGGGCTAGACAGTCAGCTCCGTAGGTCCACTAGGGCCACTAGAGGCCAGTTACCCGCACGATGGAGGATTTGAAGTGTATAAGTTGTTTTATTTATGGCTACCTGTTTTTCTTGTTGCTTGTAAATAATTATGTTTTTCTAGTTATTTTTAGGAGTCCTTGGTGGATTTACCGGGAATCCTTGTACAATTAGTTGGAGCGTAACCCAGGATGGACTAAAAGACTGATAAGGACTCGGGGCAGGACAGACCCCTACCTGGTTACGTCTCCCTGTTTTGGTGAAATGGACACCTTTGTTTTCTTCAAAACTGCACCCGGTTGCGGACACGCCGTAACCATCTTTATGTGTTTTTCTTATTGTATTGTTATTGTTATACCTTGTTATGTTTTTTCTAAAAATATGTTTAGTCCCGGAGTACTAAATTTCACTAGGGGGGAATGTGACACCCCAGGGGTCTGGTTGCCACAGTGATAGAGATATTACGTCTGAGAGCAGGTGGGAGGTCTCTTGGTCAGGAATCCTATGCATGCCACACCTCCTGCCCAGTCCTGGGAGGGGAAGAACTTCCCCTATATAAACCTAGGGCTGAGGCAGGGTTAGTGAGTAGAGAAGAAGTAGAGACAGAGAAAAGAAGCAAATATAGGAACAGAACATCATGAGCTCTGTGGGAGCAGTGTTACAAGGAGTCAGGGGCTGGCAGCTGCAGAGCTCGCCCTGACTGAGAAGATTTCTTACCGGACCCGGAGTCCGAGGCTGTGGGGACTAACTCCTACCCAGCAGCAGAATCCGTCAGGCAGGGGATTCCAGGTCCTCTGGCCAAGAAACCTGAAGGCACGGTCACACGCATGGGACCAGCACCGCCGTCGTGGAGCGGAAGCTACTAGAAGGCCCCGAGTCACCGGCCATACGGGTGAGCACCACACGGTACACTCAGGGACGTGGGCTACTTATACCCGCCTCTAGCAAGGTAGCCAGAAGAGTACAGTTAGTTTGGGAGGCCTACAACTCCGCCTGGCCAGGGGAGATCCCATCTGCTCAAGGACTGACCAGGCCCCAATCGCTAGCCAGTACTCCGGGAGGGTCTATCTTTGTCACCAGTAAAGACCCTGAACTACACCGTACCGTCTCCGAGTGGTTCCTGCTACCCCCATCATCCACGTCGGCTGCCCTGAGGCCATACCCCTCCCGTTGGGGGTTATACTATCACGCTGCACAATCCTACCACCGGCCTCAGCGGTCTGCCCTGCAGCAGCAGCTCCTTAGCTGTACTCAACGGGTGGCGTAGTCGTCCAACATCTACCGCTGATACATCGCCGCTCAGTTTGACTCCCTGGGCACGGACCGGGTCACCGCCACGAGACTACAACCCTCAACAGATCCGGCTCCGGGTAAGCTCCCGCGTGCGCAACGCAGCGCGACACAGGCCCAGGGGCGCGTCAACTGCTTTGCACATTCTTGGCATTCTCTTGATGAGCTTCAAGAGGTAGTCACCGGAAATGGTCTTAGAACAATCTTGAAGGAGTTCCCAGAGATGCTTAGCACTTGTTGGCCCTTTTGCCTTCACTCTGCGGTCCAGCTCACCCCAAACCATCTCGATTGGGTTCAGGTCTGGTGACTGTGGAGGCCAGGTCATCTGGCGTAGCACCCCTTCACTCTCCTTCTTGGTCAAATAGCCCTTACACAGCCTGGAGGTGTGTTTGGGGTCATTGTCCTGTTGAAAAATAAATGATTGTCCAACTAAGCGCAAACCGGATAGAATAGCATGCCATTGGAAGATGCTGTGGTAGCCATGCTGGTTCAGTATGCCTTCAATTTTGAATAAATCCCCAACAGTGTCACCAGCAAAGCACCCCCACACCATCACACCTCCTCCTCCATGCTTCACGGTGGGAACCAGGCATGTAGAGTCCATCCGTTCACCTTTTCTGCGTCGCACAAAGACACGGTGGTTGGAACCAAAGATCTCAAATTTGGACTCATCAGACCAAAGCACAGATTTCCACTGGTCTAATGTCCATTCCTTGTGTTCTTTAGCCCAAACAAGTCTCTTCTGCTTGTTGCCTGTCCTTAGCAGTGGTTTCCTAGCAGCTATTTTACCATGAAGGCCTGCTGCACAAAGTCTCCTCTTAACAGTTGTTGAAGAGATGTGTCTGCTGCTAGAACTCTGTGTGGCATTGACCTGGTCTCTAATCTGAGCTGCTGTTAACCTGCGATTTCTGAGGCTGGTGACTCGGATAAACTTATCCTCAGAAGCAGAGGTGACTCTTGGTCTTCCTTTCCTGGGGCGGTCCTCATGTGAGCCAGTTTCTTTGTAGCGTTTGATGGTTTTTGCAACTGCACTTGGGGACACTTTCAAAGTTTTCCCAATTTTTCGCACTGACTGACCTTCATTTCTTAAAGCAATGATGGCCACTCGTTTTTCTTTGCTTAGCTGCTTTTTTCTTGCCATAATACAAATTCTAACAGTCTATTCAGTAGGACTATCAGCTGTGTATCCACCAGACTTCTGCACAACACAACTGATGGTCCCAACGCCATTTAAAAGGCAAGAAATCCCACTTATGAAACCTGACAGGGCACACCTGTGAAGTGAAAACCATTTCCGGTGACTACCTCTTGAAGCTCATCAAGAGAATGCCAAGAGTGTGCAAAGCAGTCATCAAAGCAAAAGGTGGCTACTTTGAAGAACCTATAATATAAGACATATTTTCAGTTGTTTCACACTTTTTTGTTAAGTATATAATTCCACATGTGTTAATTCAAAGTTTTGATGCCTTCAGTGTGAATGTACAATTTTCATAGACATGAAAATACAGAAAAATCTTTAAATGAGAAGGTGTGTCCAAACTTTTGGTCTGTACTGTATGTCAGGCCACTAACGGATGGAGCAGAACATGAGGAATGGGTGGGAAAGCAGGAGGGGTAGTTTTATTGTCATAAAAAAACAGAAGAGAGAAAGAGGTGGAAAATTAAACCATGCTAGGAGCAGATAAAAAGTGTAGAGGAAGGGAAAAAAACATAGGAAAAGACTGAATAAGAGGAAAGAAAAATAAAATAAAAATGAAGATGAAAAAAAAATAAAGGAAAAAATAAAATTAATAAAAAATAAAATAAAATAAAAAAATAAAGATGAAAAAAGGGGAAAAATAAAGATAAAAGATGAAAAATAAAGAAAAATAATGAAAAATGAACCATAAGGAATAAAAAATAATAGATTATTCAGAAAGAATAAATAATAATAATCAAAGAAATTAAAAAATATGTAGCAGCCCGATGTGCTCCAGGTTCCTAAATACATGGGATGATGAGATTCCTGATATAAAATGGATCAAGAAGACTGTCCTCCTGTCTTGAATAATAAATACTTTGATCTCTGTAATATTCACATAATTCCGATACTTCAATGTCCTATATATTAATACTAGATGGTGGCCCGATTCTAACGCATCGGGTATTCTACAATATGTACGCGGCCGACCGGGCGCATTCAGCAGAGCGTTGTTTAAATTTGGCGCCAAAATCGCTGATTGGTCGCGGCCGGCAACCGCGACCAATCAGCAAAACGGTGTTTAAATTTGGCGGCAATATCGGTGATTGGTTGCGGGTGGCGGCCGCGACCATTCAGTGAACTGTGTTAGTGAGGACCGGAGAGCTTGTTTAAATTTGGCGCTAAAATCGCTGATTAGTCGCGACCGCGACCAATCAGCAAAACGGTGTATAAATTTGGCGCCAATATCGCTGACTGGTCGCGGCCAGCGGTCGCGACCAATCAGCAGAGCGGGGTTTAGATTTGGCGCCAATAATGCTGATTGGTGGCGACTGCGACCAATCAGCAGAGCGGTGTTTAAATTTGGCGCCAATCTCCCTGATTGTTCGCTGCTGGCGGCCGCGACCAATCAGCAGAGCGTTGTTTAAATTTGGCGCCAATCTCACTGATTGGTAGCGGCCACGACCAATCAGCAGAGCGGTGTTTAAATCAGCGAACCGTATTACTGAGGACCGGGCAGCGGCGCCGTCCCTCCCTTCACACTTGCCGTCGGGAGATCAGCGGCCCAAGCCGCTGATCTCCCGACAGTAGCCGCATGGAGGTCAGCGGCGCCGCCCGTCGGGGTACTTGTGCTGCCAGCAGCGGGGAGATGAGCAGCTAGCGCCGCTCATCTCCCGGCTGCATCGCCGCTGACTTCCGTCCGGCAGATGAGCCGCTAACGGCCGCCATCTTTTTCTGAAATCCCGCGTCGCTGATTGGCCGCGGCCGGACCAATCAGCGACGCGGGATTTCCTGGACAGACAGACAGACAGGATAAGACGATTATATATATTAGATATTTTACTGTATTGCAGTTACCTATTGTTAAATGTGTGATACAATACCTGCAACATTGTTTTAAAATGGATATTTACTGATGTTTATAACAGGATTCGGATTTATATCTTATTGCTGTATGTTTGTAACATTTATTATAAAGAATTCTTCAAGAAACGAGTTTAAAAAAAACAATAATAATTCTGCACACATAGATATTCTCATAAGAAAGACAAAACCTCACTTTTATTTTCCTAAATATTCAGGGTTCAGGTTTATTAACGTTTTAAATTGACCGACTGCACTGGAGTTGTTCAATATTAAAATGAATAATCAAAAATACAAATTCAGCACACAGTGCATATATATGTATATAAAATATATATATATATATTTATTTATTTATAAGCAAAAGTTTGGTTCAGCATCCTCCAAATTTGATATCTATCTATCTATCTAATCCAAAAATATGGAGGCAGCACACAGTTGAAGAAATTTTTTTTTTTATTATTTAATAGCCCATGTGGCGATGTTTCGGTCCAGTATTGTGCACCTTTCTGAAGTTACATGGGCTATTACATAATATAAATTTTTCTACTTCATCTGTGTGCTGCCTCCATATTTTTGGATTATATAAGAGGACTGGTATATAACAAGGGGGCTTTTCACCTAAACTTTTTGCTTGTGCTGTTTTTTATCTTATTTCTTATCTATCTATCTATCTCATTGTGAGGTGAGATCAGAAAAAAAATGATGTCACAAGTGATGTGATGACATCACCGCATTCTATATCCCTGTGTTCCGGCCTAAGGGAAATCACTGCCTTACAGACTCCCAAGGGTGAGGCAGCCCCTTTTGTTTTTCGTCACGAACGAAGCAAAAATTGATTATAAAATGGATAAAGAGAGAAGAAGAGCCCATAGAGATCGGGTTCTCAGTGAGAGGAGAGGATTAAATGAAGAGCAGGTACCATTGTTCGCTATTGGGCGAAAAGACTTTATACTACCGGACGTGGACACTGACGCCTCAGAAATGGCGTCCAAACGTCAAACTCTGGACAAAATGAGAAAGACCAAAAGACATGAGATCCTTACAGAGAGAAGGAAAATGGAGACCCTCATGGAGTCTCACTCTGCAGCCTCCGCTGAGCTTCAGAGGGCCATACTTATCGCCTTGAAAAAACTCGGAGATCTGGTCCCTGAAATACGGAGGAGGAACAAAGATGCCATCCTCAATAAGAGGAGAAACATCAGCGCAGAGTTAGAGCTGGAAGAGGTTCTCCAAGAGACACCGAGACAAGTCACATCCTCCAGATCTGAAAGTCTGGAGGCACCGAAACTACAAAGAGCGGCAGCCCAGAAGAGGATCAGGAACAGCAGAGACTGGGTTGTCCAATGTAGAAGACGTCTCATCTATGCCAACCCCATTATAAATGGGAATGGTGCATTACGGAGGTCGAGGTCATCAGCTGAAAACATCTCCATCCCAGAGAACAAACAGCTGAGTGTTTCTCCACCAAACACATCACTGGATACAGATGGACCAGGTAAGATGGATCTGCTCAGTGTAATAAGACTGGGGGTGACGGGGATTATACTCCTAATATTATGTACTGGCATCAATTATCAAAAGTGCAGAAAAACTGTCCTTGTTGCCCATAGCAACCAATCACAATGCGGCTTTCATTGTTCCATAGAATGTTAAGAGATGGAATCTATGTTGTGATTCGTTGCTATGGACAACAGGGACAGTTTTGCTATTGGACAGTTTTGATAAATGAGAGCCCAAATATTAGACATTTCCTGCTCATTTACATAATGCCATTTAAAATTATAATATTTTCTCTGGAGCTACATTTGTTAACCCCTTATTGACCAGGCAACCTTTTTTTTTCTCTCCCTCCTTTGAAAACCCATAACTATTTATTTATTAATTTTTCTGGCAATGTAGCTGTATGTGGACTTGTTTTTTTAGTGGCCGAGCTGTAGTTTTGAACATTATTTATTTTACCATTCAATGTTCTGGAGCACGGGGAAAAAGATTTAATCTGTGGTAAAATTGTGGAAAAAAAGTGATTCCAACATTGTTTTTTTTCTAGATGTTCATTGAGTGGTAAAAATGACCTGACAAAATTATTCTCCATGTCAGTTACAGCTATGATACTGCTGAACTTGCATAGGGGTTTCTAAAAAATACTTAAGAATTTTATTTAAACAAATGCTTTGTGTGGCCATGTTCTGAGACATTGGAACTGTGTGATTGTGATCGCTGGATGGAGATGTGTGAGGGCTTGATGATTTTTTGCGTGGTGAACTGTAGCTTTTATTGATACCTTTCCTGGGTAGACAGGACATTGTGATATCTTTTTATTGCAATTTTTTAGGTGAAGGTGACGCGCCCCTGGGCCTTCATTGCGCGGCATCGCGCGCACGGGGGAGGGCTTACCCGGAGCCGGATCCGATGGGAGTAGTAGTCTCGTGGCGGTGACCCGGTCCGTGCCCAGGGAGTCAAACTGAGCGGCACTGTTTTGCAGTAGATGTTAAAATGTTCGACTACGCCACCCGTTGATTGCGGCTATGAGGCCGCCGCTGCAGGGCAGACCGCTGAGGCCGGTGATAGGATTGTGCAGCGTAGATGGTATAACCCCCAACGGGAGGGGTATGGCCTCAGGGCAGCAGATGTAGATGACAGTGGTGGTGATGGTGAAGCAAGGAAGCTCAGAGACGTGTGGTGTAGTTTCAAGGCTTTTACTCACAGGTGTTGCTCCGGTCACTTCGGCCAAGAGTGACCACCCAAGCCGTGCTGCGTCCACCAGGTGCGGGACTCGGCCAACTCCCGGGCAGTTCCAGAGCGTGGTCCTGAGCTCCCCTCTCTTCCTTCCTACTGGCCGTCCTCACCAGGGACCCACCTATGTCCGGCTCCCTCGGGCCTTTTGGTGGCGAAACCTGTCCCGGCTTCCCTGACCCTATTCGTGGTCTGCCTTCCTGGTGGATATGGCGAGGGGTCGCGCCAAGACTTGTCCACGACCTCCGGTTCCTGGCTAAGGATGATTAGCCTCTACCAGCTTGGGATCCGGTACCCTTTTCTGCCAACCCTTCACCCTTCTGGTTTACTTCTGGGATCTCAGGGTTCCCTCTTGTCTTGTGTCTCTGGGCCTCTCTTCCTCCTTCTCTCCACTACAGGCCTGGCCCTGGAGCTGGGCCCAGCCGGAGCCACAGCTCCCTGTCAGCCCTCCTGGCTGAACTCTCTCTCAGAACTCATTCACCCTGTCTCTAGATGGTGCCCACCATATATACTCCCTCTATGTGTGAGCCCAGGTGACTAGCACCCAATGGGCTCCTACCTCTATGCCCAGAGCCCCTCCCCTATCTGCCCCTACACTACTGGGATGTTCCTCCCCCCTCCCCACTCCAGCCAGGGACAGACGCTGTCGTACCTGCACAACTATTTGGTGGGAGTACCGTTGTTCTGTCCCCCGGAAATGGGGTGAGTGTAGTGCATGCAGCTATCTGAGCTCAGTCCCACACTCCATCCTTACCCGGGAGTGGAATACCACACCTCTGGTTTGAGGTGCAATACCCCTGTAGCAGCCGAGTCCTCGGGGTGCTACAGATACAGCGCCCCCCAAAAATGCAATTCTAATGTTTCATTTTTTTATCATGTTAGTGTTCACTGTTTGCAATATTTATTTTTATATTTTTGTAAATCTGACTTATGCGGATGTCGTGATACAAGATGTGCTTATAAATATGATTATAATTATGTCAATTTGGTGATTCAAATATTTTTTACATTTTCCCTCTTTTTTAAACTATTTTTTTTATTTACTTCACTTTTTAGTTTCCTTGGGGGACTTAAACCTGTGATTTTCTGATCGCTTGTACTGTATACTGTGGTAGAACTGTATATAGATAAATTGACATTCTCGTATGAAATTAAGCCAGGCTGGTCTTAACACTAGGCCAAAAGTGACAGACTGGGGCTTTCAGCAGTAGGCCCAGGTAGTCATTTTAAACAATTGACCCCCTGCAATAGTGTCCTGGGGGGTTAATAGGTGCTGGTGCACTCAAATCGGCAATAGCTTCATTTAAATATCACTGTCAGCATTGAAATGGTTAAACTACAGTAATTGGAGTGTGCTCCAGTCGCTGCAGTTATAGGCAAGTGTCAGCTATGTAATACAGCCAGCATCTGCCTGATATGGTGCATGCTCAGCTAATGAGCCCGCTTCATACATTTTATGCACAACATGACAAACATTTCCATTATGTGTTCGCAAAGAGTTTAATAAATCTTGTATTTTCTCAGCAGATGGAGGCCTTATGATACCCCCTGACATAGCAGACATGCCAGCAGAAGACCCCGGTGATGCTAGAATCTGTATTTCACCCCTGAGAGAAGTGGTCAACACTAATAATACTATTGACTTTGACAGCCTTGACTTCCAGAAAGTTCTTGGAAAGGGAGGCTTCGGAAATGTAAGTGTGAATTTATCCTCCACCATGTTCATCAATGTATCCTGCACCAGATGCACAGGAGGGTTGTACATATTCATTACAGGATGCTCATATGTAATGATATATGAGATAAACTAGTGAACTACTACACACTAATAGATGGGAGTTTGGTCTGATCTGTTGTGATTTTTTTCCAGGTCATCTTGGCATTAGATCTGGTCAATGAAGGACTTCAGGCCATTAAAATCATGGACAGAAGTTATTGTAGAGAGGACATATTCTCTACAGAGCTAGAAGTCCTGAGAATGGCTGCCGGATGCCCCTACCTAATGACTATGCGGGCGTTTATGGAATCACCATTGGAGTATGTGATAGCCATGGACTATATGGCCGGAGGAGACCTGTTTGACCACATGGCAGATTCAATGCTGTTTAACACAAGGACAACAAGGTAAATGTCTTATACTGAATATTAATAATCCGTTGCCCTCGCACTGTAGTCCGAGAGCAATGGACAACGACAACAGGAGAAAATAATGACATGAAAAGGACACGTGTGTGATCCCCTCATGTTCTCTGTATGATTGTGCATGTAACCACTGATCCATCCTTTCTACTCCACAGACTCTTTGCGGCAGAGATGGTGTGCGGACTCCAGTTCCTGCATGAACGCGGCATCATACATCGGTAATCATTTCACCTTCATAAATCTGTCACCTGTGACTCTCTGTTGTCTCCTTACATATCTATTGTAGAAAGTTCTTTCCATGAATTGTCCTCAAAATCAGTGTCTGCTCCTTCTCCCTGCAGTGACCTGAAGCCAGATAATATCCTCCTCCAAGACACCGGACACATCAAAATCTCAGACTTTGGCTTAGCAGCCATGAATGTATTTGAGGATGGCATAGTGAAGAACAAGGTTGGCACTAAGGGTTACATAGCGCCCGAGGTAAGGAACATCTCTGTGTGATTGATGCCAATAGTAGGATTGAGGGATAATCTGATCCCAATGTATCCTGCTGATATCTAATCACAGACCGGTCCTCATAGTCTCTGTGTGTAAATCCCCTTCCCGGTATATTAAGCTCCTCTCCAATCTCATGTTTCCACAGATAATGGACAGTAAAGGCTACAACCATCTGGCAGACTCCTTTTCCTTCGGCGTCATCTTATATATAATGAGTGTAGGTGACCAGCCATTCTATTGCAAAGGCACAATGGATGAATACCACCAGTCTCTGCGTGATGACATCCCTTATTTTCCACCTGGGATCTGCTGTCATACCATGGACATCATAAAAGGGGTGAGTAAGATCAGATGGATAAGTATGATCGCGGATTACTAAAAGAGATAGAAGATAAGATGGGGATAGTTCATAGACATTGTGTAATAACTTGTCAGTAATAATACATAATATAATGACAAATGGTCTCTATCATTTTCTAGCTTCTCTGCAAATCTCCATCTGCCCGATCTGCCATTACATCATCCATCAGATCGCATCCGTTTTTCTATTCTATAGACTGGAGCGATGTGGAGTCCGGCAGAGCCGACCCACCATTCCCATATTGCTATGTAAGTACAACACATACAGACATCCATAGTGTTATCACTACCCAGTAACACACTTACCCACTATACACCTTATCGCTATATCCCCCTAGTACTGTATATACTGTATGTGAGGGGCTGATTCTCAGACGTGTATATTTCTCTTCTTCCAGCAGGAGTATTAGGCTGATAAAAATCAGCCCCATTCCAGTAACATCCAGGAATGAAGATTTACATTAATCGGATGAGACAATTACACTGGACTTTCTTATTTACCGGACTGTGACAAACCTACCGAGCTTCCACCACATAACATCCAAGTAGATTTGAGCACCAAACATCCAGGGATTTATTCCGATCGCCATATTTGGGGTCAGGAAGGAATTTTTTTCCCTTGATATGAGGATGATCCAACAACGAGTCCTCAGGGTTATTTTTCGCCTTCCTCTGGATCAACATAGCAAGTAATTAAGGGCTGAAATTGAAGGACTTCTTTCAGCCATACTTGCTATGTTACCATCTGGACGACTCATCTACAATGTGGTGGTAAGGAGACGACTACAAGATATGGACATAAAGAAGGAAGCGGCTGCTCCTTCTCCTACTTGGCCATGTACAGACACAAGGAAGCGGCTGCTCCTTCTCCTACTTGGCCATGTACAGACAGAAGGAAGCGGCTGCTCCTTCCTCTACCAGGCCATGGTCAGACAGAAGGAAGCGGCTGCTCCTTCACCTTCCTGACCATGGTCAGACAGAAGGCCATATGGTAATCGCGATGCTGAAGGAATCCAGGAAAACTCCAACTATACAGATCACAAGTCACACATTCCTGCTCTTCTCCTCTCTCATGTGTGATCCAGACCTGGATGTCCAAAAGCGGCAAAAGTGTAAGCCGAGGCCTGAGGAGCAGAATCATCTGCTCCTTTCTATAGAAAGTCACTGTATCTACACACTTTCTTTTATCATCATTGCAAATTTGTAACAACTTTATTGCACAAATATATATATATGTATATATAAAACATCTAAGTGTCTTTTGTGCGTTTGGTTAAATTCTTCTCATATACAGACCTGCTTTTTGTTATTTTTATTAATATCATGATAAGGACAAGGTATTTTGGTGCCTTAGGCAAATGAAGCCTATGGTGACCCCCACCAAAGGAATAGGCAAGAAACTGAGGTAACAGGACCCCTAATACTGCACCTCCTCCCTCCGATCAGTCCGATAATAATCTCTGACGACCACTTCCACTCAAATTATTACTTTTCTCACCAAAAAAATACCAGCACAAGTAAAAAAAATGTGGCGTACTTTAGGGATGAGGCTTAAAAGGGAGCGCAATGTCAAAGTTCTATATAGAATTGTTCATTGTTTGTGGACCAATTACACATTACAAGGGACAAATAGCGTTATTCATCCCTGACATTCTATATTTTAAATGTCCTACCCAAGGATAGTGATGGAAACTAATATAGCTGTTAGTATAATGGAGGCCGTGGGTTTCAATTAAGGTCATGTGACAGATGCAACTTGTAACAAAACTGATGGCGTTTCTAGTGCCGTATTCCTGTGTGGCGCCATCCTGTAACAGAGAACACACCGGAAGTAGCCTGCGTCTTGTTGGAGTTACCGGCAGGGGAGGGAGCTGATTACAGCTCTTTTGCTCCTGTCCTGGGCAGCGCTCAGATTGTCTTAAAGAGGCAAATACAATTCAGTGCAGAGAGGGAGCGACAGGCGGTGAGCGGTGTTAGTGACTCACTGAATGCCTGTGACTGGAGGAAGGGGCCGAAACAATGTCATTTTTTTTTTTAAACTGAGCCCCCTCGGGGAGACAAGGGGTAGCGCCCTAGGCTAGTGCCTACCCTGCCTACCTGTCGAACCAGCCCTTATTATGAATCATGTTTGATCATTTTTTTGTGATCTTTATTAATTCATTCTTCGTTCACTTTTTTCCTAATAAATACAATAATCAATGTAGTCTTGACCTATATTTATATCTGTATATGGGCACTTTGTGGTGGTAACAAATCCACATTGTATCAATTTTTCAAAGACCCCCGTGCTGTCATCTTTTTCATATGTTTTTATTATTTTCAAGGAGCTTTTCCACCCTAATGGCAATGTGCCCAGGGCATTCTGGTTAATACCAGATGAAGGGGAACGCAGTCTCCATTATTTGATTGGACTACACATGATAGGATGAGATACACAGCTCAGCAGACTGTATTATTTGATTGAACTACACATGATAGGATTAGATACACAGCTTAAAGGGAAACCGTCACCAGAAATAACGCTATTAGCCTGCACATATGGGGTTAATCTGCAGGATAACAGCGTTATTATGCTGCCCGGCGCCTGCACTCAGCCAAATACGTGCAGAATCAAAGCTTTCCTGTATTATAAAAACACATTTAAAATACAGCTTCAACATCTGCACCAAAAACACATCAAATAAGGGAGAAAATTCATAAAAAAGGCAGCGAAAATGCAATAATGAGTATTTACTCTCTGTGTGAACTCGGCCTTAAAGACACCAAAAAAGCCAGATGTCATATAGTGATGCTTATGTAAAAATGAAAGAGTTCTGACTAATGTGGCGTCCCTGCAGGTCCAGTTGCCACAGAGGTACTGCATCTCACCCAGAGGTGTGGTACCCCACTCTTAGGTAAGGATGGAGTACTACCCAGGACCCACACATCTACATCCAACACTACACCACGCCAGACCAGCAGGCGGTGCAATATGCACTTGTTCACTGCGGAGCCCTGTCCCTGGCTGGAAGGGGGGGAACCAAGAGAGGGGGAACCATGTAGTTTGTGTGGATGGAGGAAGAAGCTCAGTAGAGCACAGACTTGGAGTCAGGAGAAAGAGTTGAGTGGAGAGGAGTCTGTGAGAGCTCAGGAGGAGCTCTGCTCAGGAGAGCAAGGAGGAGAGAGAGAGAGAGGAAAGAAGAGAGGAGCAGTGAGGAGGGCTCCAGGAAGACAGAAGGGATCCCAGAGGCACGGCGAGTGCAGAGGCAACCCGTGACCCCGAATTCACGCTGACGTGGAGGGATCAGGCTGCAGAAGTGGACCGGCCCCAAACTAGTTGAGAACAACCACTCTCAGCTAGCCAACCGGAGGCAGCAGCATTTTCAAGGTGTTGCAGCCAAAATCCACAATTACATCGCCGAAAAGGTGGCCGCATAGGGTCCAGGGGACTGAGAGCACGTCGCCCGACAAGACCCGAGGCCACTAGCTTGGGACACTGATTGTGAGGTGCAGGGCAGGAGGGTGAGAGCCAGCGCAGTGAGACGACCGAAAAAGGTACATAGAACGGGGTCCCGTGTAAGTGCTCCTGAGATACCTGAGGGTTTGCTGGACCCCTACCCCGGAGGACACAGGACGATGTTACACACCGGTAACTGTAACCTGGAGTCTTGAACAACTGTGAGTAAAACCTGAAGACCCACTGTGTCCTTGAATAATTGATGCGCCATCAACTGCCCTGCACTACACTGCACCGACAACATCTACCTCATAAAATCACCATCTACACTGCCCTGGAGCTAAGCTCTGCCTGTGGAGAACTGAACCAACTTTGCTGCGTCACCATCAGCTCCAGTGGATCTGCACCGCAGCGGTAGCCCTATATAGCCGCATACCACAGGTGGCGTCACAAAATATTATTCTCCAAAAACTTTATTCCCGTTTTACTTTTCCTTTAATTGACCGCTCTGGGTCGCGGACCGGGTCACCGCCACCATGACATCCCCAGCATCGACCGACCCGGCTACCGAGTACCCCACGGCCCAGGGGGCGCTTCAGATACAACTAAAAATGACAAAAATAAATCCAAGTCCCAATTTGAGATGAGCGGATCGATTTGCAAGACTCCGGTTCATGTTCCAGGGCAGTGGCACCTGGCAGGTAGACGGGAGGCCTGCGGATCTCTTACATTCGGAGTCTCTAGGACAGCCTTTGATTTGTCATGACTGTTATGACATCATCAGTCTGTAAAAAGTTGACTGTAAAAGTTTGAAGTTGTGAAATAGGACCTGCTGTACTATGAATGTTATGTGTTGTATTTAAGTTGATTTTCTCCCCTAGAATTAATGCAATCTTTTCCACTCTGATTCCTGCAGAATTTTAGAGAAAAACCTCCTTATAAATTGGAGTTGTATATACAGTTGACACCAGAAGTTTACATACACTATATAAAAAGACACATATGCATGTTTTTCTCAATATATAACTTGAAATCAGAATAAACCTTTCCCATTTTAGGTCAATTAGGATTACCATAATTTTTAATATTTGCCAAAATGCCAGAATAATGAGAGAGAGAGAATGTTTTAAGGCATTTTTATTACTTACTACAAAGTCAAAAGTTTACATACATTTCATTAGTATTTGGTACCATTGCCCTTAACCACTTACTGACATCTGACGTACTAATACGCGTCTGTGCACTGGGACTTAAGAGCCAGACCCGTATTAGTACGTCATATCTTTAATGCGGCACCGCGACTTAAGTCGCGGTGACAGCATTAAAGTTACGGTGCCATCCTACCTCCTGGTAGATGGCGTCATCATCCCGGGGGCTGTCGCCGCCCCCCCGCACCAGCGATCGCTGTGATTGGCTGTTCAAATCTGAACAGCCAATCACAGCATTTCTCACTGTTTCCGGCAATGTGATTGCCGGAAACAGTGATCTGCAGCCTAGGATCGGTGCTCCTATGAGCACCGATCCTAGACTGTTGCTAGGACACCCCAGCCCTGGCCCCGGACTGCTATGATCGGTGCGATCGCCGATCACATCGATCGCACCGATCGTAGCGCGACCGCGCGGTGACAGGGCGGTCATGGGGCGGTGACCGGCTTGTGACCTGCCTGTCACCGCCCCATGACCCCCTGTAAAGTGATTCAAGCCCCCAGACTGCTGTGATTGGAGCGATCGATGATGACATCGATCGCTCCAATCAGAGTACTTGAATACAGGTGACCAGGCTGTCACAGGGAGGTGTCACCTTTCTGTGACCCCCTGTGGTGCGTGCTCTGCTCCAGCCATGTCTGATTGGTGCAATCAGTGTCACCAATCAGATGGCTGGGGCACAACATGCACCACAGGGGGTCACAGAAAGGTGACACCTCCCTGTGACCGCCTGGTCACCTGTATTCAAGTACTCTGATTGGAGCAATCAATGTCATCAATGATTGCTCCAATCAGATTACCTCCACCTGTCACCACCCCATCATCACCCTGTGACCGCCCTGCAGACCCTCACATTTGGTGAGGATTTCTACAGAGCGATCACATCTGATGTGTCTGTGCTGGGCCTTGTAGTGCCACAGAATATTCTGTGACACCACAAGACCATCTTCTCACTGTTCCAGTCGCTGCTGCTGCCGCTGCTCCTGGATCTTCTGTTCCAGCGTCCTGGATCTTCTGTTCCAGCGTCCTGGATCTTCTGTTCCAGCGTCCTGGATCTTCTGTTCCAGCATCCTGGATCTTCTGTTCCAGCATCCTGGATCTTCTGCTCCAGCTCCTGGATCTTCTGCTCCTGACCTGCTGTGGTTCCTGCTCCAGAGCCTGCTGCTGATCCTGCAGAGAAGACTTTGGTAAGTCTGTTCTCCCCTCATCCACCCCAATCCCCCCTCCCCCCTATTTTTACCCCCCCTTACCTTTTTTTCTGTGTCCTGCAGCGGTCTCCAGCTCTGGTCCGAGTATCCAGCTCCACTCCCGGTCACCAGCGACGGGCTCCTGGTCACCAGCGCCAGGCTCCCGGTCTCCTGCTCTGGGTCTTCTGTTCCAGTCCTGCAGACCCTTTGGTAAGTCCATCTCTGATCTCCCCTCATTCACCCCAATCCCCCTCTTCCCACTCCCCTGTCTTTTTACCCCTCTTCCCACTCCCCTGTCTTTTAACCCCCCTTCCCACCCCAGTGTCCCTGTTAATTCTTTTGCTTCTGATCTCCAGCTCCAGTACCGGTCTCCTGCACCGGGCTCCTGGTCTCCTGTTCCGGGCTCCTGCGCCGGGCTCCCGGTCACCAGCTTCGGGCTCCTGGTCTCCTGCACCGGGCTACTGGTCTCCTGCACCGGGCTCCTGGTCTCCTGCACCGGGCTCCTGGTCTCCTGCACCGGGCTCCTGGTCTCCTGTTCCGGGCTCCTGCGCTGGGCTCCCGGTCACCAGCTTCGGGCTCCTGGTCTCCTGCACCGGACTCCTGGTCTCCTGCACCGGGCTCCTGGTCTCCTGCACCGGGCTCCTGGTCTCCTGCTCCGGGTTCCTGGTCTCCTGCTCCGGGCTCCCGGACTCCTGCTCTGGGTCTTCTGTTCCAGTCCTGCTGACCCTTTGGTAAGTCCATCTCTGATCTCCCCTCATCCACCCCAATCCCCCTCTTCCCACTCCCCTGTCTTTTTACCCCTCTTCCCACTCCCCTGTCTTTTTACCCACCTTCCCACCCCAATCCGCCTCACCCCAGTGTCCCTGTTAATTCTTTTGCTTCTGATCTCCAGCTCCAGTACCGGTCTCCTGCTCCCGTCTTCCTGCTCCGGGCTCCCGTCTTCCTGCTCCGGGCTCCCGGTCTCCAGCGCCGGGCTCCCGGTCACCAGCGCCGGGCTCTCGGTCACCAGCGCCGGGCTCCCGGTCACCAGCGCCGGGCTCCCGGTCACCAGCGCCGGGCTCCCGGTCACCAGCGCCGGGCTCTCGGTCACCAGCGCCGGGCTCCCGGTCACCAGCGCCGGGCTCTCGGTCACCAGCGCCGGGCTCCCGGTCACCAGCGCCGGGCTCCCGGTCACCAGCGCCGGGCTCCCGGTCCTGATAGAAGAACAGAGAGGACTTTGGTAAGTAATCTGATCTCCCCTCATCCTCCCCTCTTCCCACTCCCCACACATTTGTGCGCACATCCAGCAGCCGCCGAGTGTTGATCGGTGGCATAGTTCACCAATCCACACTCGTGCTCGCTGTTTGCACCACATACAGTATTTCCTTTTTCCACACACTCTAAATAAAGTACTGACACACACACACTCTCAAAGTATTGACACACACGCACCACATACATAACAAACAATGTCCTGCTCATCCCAAACTCAGTATTCAGCGGAGGAGGCTTACGCTATTCTTGCCTCCGACACTGACACTGACAGTGAGGGTGAGGATCCCACATTTCTTTGTTTCTCCGACTCCTTGTCGTCTTCCTCCTTCTCTTCTTCCTCCTCTTCCTCAGGTTCTGCTGGCCCGCCCCGCCGTCGTCGCAGGAGAGATGTTCCAGCGCCCCCCACTACTGAGCCTATATGGACTTCACCCCCCGAAAATTATGAGCCGCTGATTCCTGATTTCGTAGCGGAATCAGGAATCAAGTTTGACACCACCGGCCTCACAGAAATAGACTTTTTCAAAGTCTTTTTCTCTGAGGATTTTATAAACCTCATGGTGGGCCAAACTAATTTATACGCTCATCAATTTTTTGAACAAAACCCCTCTTCATCATTTTCTAACTGGTCTCCTGTAGACGCAGTAGAAATGATGAAGTTTTGGGGCCTGGTCCTTCTTATGGGGATCTTGAAGAAGCCCGAGCTTCGGCAATACTGGAGTGTTGACGTTTTGTATAACACTCCAGTGTTCCGAATGGTCATGCCCGGGACACGTTTTGAGGCCATCCACAAGTTCTTGCATTACCAAGATAATGCAAGGTGTCCTGCACGCGATGACCCGAACTTTGATCGTCTTTTCAAAGTTCGGCCAGTCATCGAACACTTCAACAACAAGTTTGGTGAAGTGTACGTGCCCCAAAGGGACATCTGCGTGGATGAGTCCTTAATTTCTTTTAAGGGGCGGCTTGGATTCCGGCAGTACCTGCCCAGTAAGAGGGCAAGGTATGGGATCAAGCTGTATAAACTTTGTGAGAGTACCTCAGGATACACTCACAAGTTTAGAGTTTATGAAGGGAAGGACTCCCTGATTGAACCCCCTGAATGCCCCCCTGTTCTGGGAGTGAGTGGGAAAATTGTGTGGGACTTGGTGCACCCACTGCTTGATAAAGGTTATCACCTCTACGTGGATAACTTTTATACAAGTATCCCGCTCTTCCAGTACCTCTCTGCGTGACGTACCGCAGCCTGAGGTACTGTCCGCAAAATTCAGAAAGGCCTCCCAAAGACGCTAATTGGGCAGCTGCTCAAAAGGGGTGAGAGCAGAGCCCAATGTAGCGACCACCTGTTGATGGTCAAGTACAAGGACAAAAGGGATGTCCTTTTCTTGACCACCATACATGGTGATGGCAGCACACTCAGCACTGTACGAGGTTCCACTACACAGGTCGTCAAACCAGACTGTGTAGTGGGGTACAACAAGTACATGGGGGGAGTTGATCTCTCTGATCAAGTCCTCCAGCCATACAGTGCTTTGAGAAAGGCCAGAGTGTGGTACAAGAAGCTGGCCGTGCACATTGTACAGATGGCAATGTACAATGCTTTCCTTCTGTCACAATGTGCAGGCCAGACTTCTGCGTCGTATCTTCAGTTTCAGGAAACGGTTATCAAGGCCCTGATATTTGGCAGCGGTGACAGAGCGGGCCCCAGTACTTCTGGAATTGAAGGACCAAGAATTGTACCAGGCCAGCATTTCCCAGGGCAGATCCCTCACAGCGGAAAAAAAGGAAAGTCACAAAAGAGGTGCCGAGTGTGTTATAAAAGTGGAATACGCAAGGACACCATTTATCAATGTGACACCTGCCCTGACAAACCTGGCCTGTGTATGAAAGACTGCTTCAAAAGGTACCATACTTCGATGGACTATTAAATTAATTTCTGAAGTATGACAACCTGACGAACACTGCACAGCTGACGTAGTGTTCGTCAGGTTGTCATACGTCACTTGTGTAGTGTTCGTCAGATTGTCCTACACAACTGATGTATAACACTACATTACAAAATTCAAAAATCAACTAACACTACCAAAAAGGAGGCACTTGTTAGGCATTTCACTGTTTAGGCACATCAAGGGTTCTGAGAACATGACCTGACGCCCGCAGACCATTCCATCAAAGTCTGCGTTCAAAAGCGTCACTCCTTCCCTTCCGAGCCCTTACATGCGCCCAAACAGTAGTTTTTTCCAACACATGGGGTATATGAGTACTCAGGAGAAATTGCACAACAACTTATGGGGTGCAATTTCTCCTGGTACCCTTGTGAAAATATTTTTTTTTGCATTTTTGTGGAAAAAATGTTTTTTTTATATTTTCACAAGTCAACATTATGATTTTCTGTGAGGCACCTGGGGGTTCAATGGGCTCACCACAAATCTATATAAGTTCCCTGGGGGGTCTAGTTTCCAAAATGGGGTCACTTGTGGGGGAGCTCCAATGTTTGGGCACACAGGGACTCTTCAAATGCAACATGGTATCCGCTAACAAATTGTTAGCGGATACCATGTTGCATTTCAAGAGTCCCTGTGTGCCCAAACATTGGAGCTCCCCCACAAGTGACCCCATTTTGCAAACTAGACCCCCCAAGGCACCTATCTAGATGCATAGTGAGCACTTGCAACCCTCAGGTGCTTCACAAATTGATTCATAAAAATGAAAAAGTGAAAAAAAAAACACTTTTTCATTTTTATGAATCAATTTGTGAAGCACCTGGGGGTTCCAAGTGCTCACTATGCATCTAGATAGGTGCCTTGGGGGGTCTAGTTTCCAAAATGGGGTCACTTGTGGGGGAGCTCCAATGTTTGGGCACACAGGGACTCTTCAAATGCAACATGGTATCCGCTAACAATTTGAGCCGACAATTTGTTAGCGGATACCATGTTGCATGTTGGTGTCACTAACAATTTGAGCCGATTTTCCGTTAAATTTGTTAGCGGACACCATGTTGCATTTGGAGAGTCCCTGTGTGCCCAAACATTGGAGCTCCCCCACAAGTGACCCCATTTTGGAAACTAGACCCCCCCAAGGCACCTATCTAGATGCATAGTGAGCACTTGGAACCCCCAGGTGCTTCACAAATTGATTCGTAACAATGAAAAAGTGTTTTTTTTTCACTTTTTCATTGTTACAAATCAATTTGTGAAGCACCTGGGGGTTCCAAGTGCTCACTATGCATCTAGATAGGTGCCTTGGGGGGTCTAGTTTCCAAAATGGGGTCACTTGTGGGGGAGCTCCAATGCTTGGGGACACAGGGGCTCTCCAAACACAACATGGTGTCGCTAACAATTTGAGCCGATTTTCCGTTAAATTTGTTAGCGGACACCATGTTGCATTTGGAGAGTCCCTGTGTGCCCAAACATTGGAGCTCCCCCACAAGTGACCCCATTTTGGAAACTAGACCCCCCAAGGCACCTATCTAGATGCATAGTGAGCACTTGGAACCCCCAGGTGCTTCACAAATTGATTCGTAACAATGAAAAAGTGAAAAAAAAAACACTTTTTCATTGTTACGAATCAATTTGTTAAGCACCTGGGGGTTCCAAGTGCTCACTATGCATCTAGATAGGTGCCTTGGGGGGTCTAGTTTCCAAAATGGGGTCACTTGTGGGGGAGCTCCAATGCTTGGGGACACAGGGGCTCTCCAAACGCAACATGGTGTCGCTAACAATTTGAGCCGATTTTCCGTTAAATTTGTTAGCGGACACCATGTTGCATTTAGAGAGTCCCTGTGTGCCCAAACATTGGAGCTCCCCCACAAGTGACCCCATTTTGGAAACTAGACCCCCCAAGGCACCTATCTAGATCAGAGGTCCCCAACCTTTTTTGCACCAGGGACCGGCTTTAAGCAAGACCAGTTTTCCATGGCCCGGTAGGGGTGGGGGCTGGGCTTTGGTCATATGGGGGTGGGGTTATGGAGGGGTGGAGCTGTATGGGGAGGATGCTGGCGGGACCTCGGTGTACAGCGCTGCTAAGTAGCAGCATTGTACATTGAGCGTCAGTGTATACAGCGCTGCTGCTTAGCAGCGCTACACACTGAACACCGGTACCGGGAGCCGCGTCACTGAAGCCAGTCTGCTGCCCCAGCACGCCCCACATAACATGTTCTGCCGGGGGCGTGTCAGTGAGGAGAGCCTGCCGCCCCACCCCGTCAGGAACTGTCACGCTGTATCTGTATACTGGAGGTAGGGGGCCTAAGCTGACCCTAAGCTGGGGCCCTGACTAATCCCTCAACCTGGAGGTACTGTTAAAGGTACAGAGGTCCAGGCCGCCAGCGTAACCCCTACCTCCTGAGGATCCCTGCACCTAAGTAATCTAGTCCTGAGAAGGACCCCGATCACAACAAAAGAGGACAAGTAATAATATGCCCACACACAGTACTTAGACGAACGAGACAGTACAAGGGAAAAACCAAAACCACCTTGCATACAAAAACTACACAACTACAACAGAGGGAACACGAACGGGAAAGGAGATAAATGATAAAGCGAGGAAGGGAAAATACACTCCAAATACACTTATCCCAGAAACTCCAAATACCACGATCCGCTCTGTAAGTCTGTATGAAATGCTTTCACCGACACTTCCCAAACAGACCAGCAGGCATTTGAAGGAGACTCACTACAGCAGCATTGATTGCAGCTGGGCGAGGCTGGACCTCGTCTAGCACAGAGAGAGAGAGAATTAACTCCCTCACTGCCGAAAACACAAAGCACCAAAAAGTAAGCTGTGAGAAGTCAGGCTGTGTAATCGTGACGATCTTCGTGGCGACACACCCGTGACAGTACCCCCCCTTCTACGAGGGGCCTCCGGACCCTCAGGGCCAGGTTTATCCGGGTGAGTCGTGTGGAAGGCCCGAACTAATCGGTCTGCGTTAATATCCGACGCAGGAACCCACATCCTCTCCTCAGGACCATACCCTTTCCAATGAACCAGGTACTGAAGGGACCGACGATTAAAACGTGAATCGATGACCCTTGATACCTGGAACTCCAAGTTACCATTGACCACCACTGGAGGGGGAGGTAAAGGTGACGGTACCACCGGCGCCACATACCTCTTAAGCAACGATCTGTGGAACACGTTGTGAATTTTAAACGTAGGGGGGAGGTCAAGACGGAATGCCACCGGATTAATAATAGAACTGATTCTGTACGGCCCGATGAACCTGGGACCCAGTTTCCAGGAGGGAACCTTAAGTTTAATATTCCTGGTAGACAACCATACCCGATCGTTCACACTTAGGTCCGGACCAGACACTCTCCTCCTATCAGCCATACGTTTGTATCGGTTCCCCATAGTATTCAGATTCTTCAGCACCCCTCTCCATACTGAAGCGAGTGATGAGGAAAATCGTTCCTCCTCAGGAACCCCCGAAGAGCCCCCCCTACTGAAAGTACAAAACTGGGGGTGAAAACCATATGCCCCAAAAAACGGGACTTACCAGTGGACTCGCTCCGCCTATTATTGAGAGCAAACTCTGCCAGAGGTAAGAAAGAAGCCCAGTCCTCCTGGTTCTCTGACACAAAACACCGGAGATATGTCTCCAAGCTCTGGTTCATACGTTCTGTCTGACCATTGGTCTGAGGGTGAAAAGCCGATGAGAATGACAAATGCATCCCCCGCCGTGCACAAAACGCCTTCCAGAACTTGGACACAAACTGAGACCCCCGATCAGACACCACATCGGAGGGTACCCCGTGAAGCCTCACAATCTCCCCAATGAACACCTGCGCAAGAGTTTTAGCATTAGGGAGAGCCGGAAGAGCGATAAAATGTGCCATCTTGCTGAACCTGTCCACTACAACGAGTATGACCGTTTTACCCGAAGACGGAGGGAGGTCCGTAATAAAGTCCATAGACAGATGAGTCCAAGGACGCTCCGGGATCTTCAAAGGTAAGAGGGCCCCAGACGGACGGGTATGTGAGGTCTTAGAGCGCGCACAAACCCCACAGGACGCGACAAAAGTTACCACCTCCTTATGTAAGTTAGGCCACCAAAACCGACGCGAGAGAAGATCCACAGTTGCTTTACTCCCCGGGTGTCCTGCCAAAACTGAGTTATGGTGTGCCTCGATCACCTTTTGTCGCAACTGATCTGGAACAAACAGTCTCCCCGGAGGTCCAACAGGGGCGTCCCCCTGAGCCTCCAATACCTCCTCCTCCAGCTCAGAGCATACTGCCGAAACCACCACCCCCTCCTGAAGGATAGGAATCGGGTCGTCCGTATTCCCGGCCCCAGGGAAACTACGAGATAAGGCATCCGCCTTTACATTTTTTGACCCAGGACGATATGTAACGACAAAATTAAACCTGGTAAAAAACAATGACCACCTAGCTTGTCTGGAATTCAGACGTTTCGCGGACTCCAGATATAGCAGGTTCTTGTGATCGGTGATGACGGTGACCGGATGGACTGCCCCCTCCAAAAAATGGCGCCACTCCTCAAAAGCTAACTTAATGGCTAAGAGTTCCCTATTGCCGACATCGTAATTCCTCTCAGCGGACGACAATTTTTTAGAGAAAAAGGCGCACGGATGCCACTTACCAGGGGACGAACCTTGTGACAATACTGCTCCCACCCCTACCTCGGAAGCGTCTACCTCTACAATGAATGGCTGTGACGCATCAGGTTGAATGAGTATGGGTGCCGAGGCAAAACATTTTTTCAAGCAGGAGAATGCTTGACAAGCCTTGTCAGACCACCTAGAAAAATCCGTCCCCTTTTTAGTCATGTCTGTGAGAGGCTTAACCATGGACGAGAAATTACGAATGAACTTCCGGTAATAATTAGCAAACCCCAGGAAACGTTGTAGTGCCTTAAGATTCTCTGGCCGATCCCACTCAAGAACTGCCCGCACTTTCCCAGGGTCCATACGAAAACCGGACGCTGAAACCAGGAAGCCTAAAAACTGGAGTTCCTGTACGGCGAACACACACTTTTCCCATTTGGCATACAGTTTATTATCCCGCAAGATCTGTAACACCTGCCTAACGTGCTCCTGATGAGACACCAGATCCGGCGAGTAAATTAAGATATCATCCAGATATATGACAACAAACTGTCCCACCAGGCGGCGAAAAATGTCATTAACAAAGTGTTGGAACACCGCCGGGGCATTAGTCAGACCGAATGGCATTACAAGGTTCTCATAATGCCCCTCCGGAGTGTTAAACGCCGTCTTCCACTCATCCCCCTCCTTCATCCTAATCAGATTGTACGCCCCCCTGAGATCCAACTTAGAGAACCATTTGGCGCCCACGATCTGATTAAAGAGATCGGGAATAAGTGGGAGTGGATACGGATCTCGGACCGTAATCCGATTAAGTTCACGGAAATCCAGGCAAGGGCGTAGGCCTCCATCTTTCTTCTTAACAAAGAAGAACCCCGCAGCCACCGGTGAAGATGAAGGTCTAATATGCCCCTTAGCCAGACTTTCTGAAATATAATCCTTCATGGCCTGCCTCTCAGGACCAGAAAGGTTATACAACCTAGCTTTAGGTAACTTGGCCTCAGGGAGCAGTTTTACAGAACAGTCATACTCGCGATGAGGAGGTAGTTCCTGACACCCTTTCTCCGAGAATACATCCTCAAAGTCCGCCAGAAATGGAGGTAAGACCCAAGGAGTAACCGCACCGATGACCGTGTTCATGCAGTTTTTATTACAGAATTTACTCCATTGGCTTATCTCTCTGGTTTGCCAATTAATAACCGGGTTATGCTTAGTTAACCAAGGAAGGCCCAACACTATAGGAGTGGGAAGACCCTCCAACACGTAGCAAGACAACAGTTCTTTATGTATCGCCCCCACTTGAAGTTTTACGTCATGCACAGCTTGCAAAAAACTTCCCTGACCGAGAGGCCTGGCATCGATCGAGAATATGGGGATGGGTTTAGCCAACTCACTCAATCGCATACCTTGAACCCGGGCAAACCGAGCATCAACCAGATTAGCCCCGGCCCCACTATCCAGAAGAACAGATATCCTCTCAGTTCTCGTACCCACCACCACCTCCGCCGGTACGAGAAACTGAGACGAACCTAGGGACGAAATACCTACTCCCAGATTGCCGTCCACCACACAACCTGGGATCAACAGTTTTCCGACGACTCTTCACTCTGCAAGGGACGGGATGGACACCCCCCAATAAAATGTCCCTTTCTCCCGCAGAAGAAACACCTTCCTGTCTTATGGCGCACCACCGGTCCCCTCCCCCGAAATGATGTCCCTCCTAATTGCATAGGCTCCTCTGGACTGACCAGGGGAACCACCATATGAGGGGACCTTGTAGGAGGTGGAGTCATCACAGGGGGTCGAGTTATCCCGCACCTCTCCCGAAGCCGTCTGTCAACGCGAATAGCCAGGGCCATAGCGGCTTCCAGTGACGCGGGAGAGTCATACTGTGCCAACACATCCTGTAATTTGTCGGATAAACCTTGACAAAACTGGCTCCTAAGAGCCGGGTCATTCCACTGGGTGTCCGTGGCCCACCTACGGAACTCCAAACAGAATTCCTCCGCCGGACGATCTCCCTGCTGGATCCTACGTAACTTAGACTCAGCAAGGGAGATCCGATCTGGGTCATCATATACGAGTCCCAGAGCAGCGAAAAACCTATCCACTGACTGGAGAGCCGGGGAGCCCGGGGGAAGAGAGAACGCCCAAGATTGTGGGTCCCCTTGTAGGAGCGAGATGACAATTCCCACCCTTTGTTCTTCACTCCCCGATGACCGAGGCCGCAGCCGAAAGTACAATTTGCATGCCTCCCGGAAAACAAAAAACTTGTCCCGTCCCCCAGTGAACCTGTCAGGGAGAGCTACTTTAGGTTCTGGTCCGGCTTGCTCCAGAGGATGCAAAACCTTGGACCTAACGTCCGCCAGCTCCATGGACAAACTCTGCAACTGCCGAGCTAGACCGGCTACTGGATCCATGGTAGCTGGAGAAAAACTAAGTGGGTCGGTGAAAATGTCACGCTGTCTCTGTATACTGGAGGTAGGGGGCCTAAGCTGACCCTAAGCTGGGGCCCTGACTAATCCCTCAACCTGGAGGTACTGTTAAAGGTACAGAGGTCCAGGCCGCCAGCGTAACCCCTACCTCCTGAGGATCCCTGCACCTAAGTAATCTAGTCCTGAGAAGGACCCCGATCACAACAAAAGAGGACAAGTAATAATATGCCCACACACAGTACTTAGACGAACGAGACAGTACAAGGGAAAAACCAAAACCACCTTGCATACAAAAACTACACAACTACAACAGAGGGAACACGAACGGGAAAGGAGATAAATGATAAAGCGAGGAAGGGAAAATACACTCCAAATACACTTATCTCAGAAACTCCAAATACCACGATCCGCTCTGTAAGTCTGTATGAAATGCTTTCACCGACACTTCCCAAACAGACCAGCAGGCATTTGAAGGAGACTCACTACAGCAGCATTGATTGCAGCTGGGCGAGGCTGGACCTCGTCTAGCACAGAGAGAGAGAGAATTAACTCCCTCACTGCCGAAAACACAAAGCACCAAAAAGTCAGCTGCGAGAAGTCAGGCTGTGTAATCGTGACGATCTTCGTGGCGACACACCCGTGACAGGAACACACCATGCTGTGCAGGAGGGCCGCGTCACTAAGACCCGCCCCGTGACGTACAACAGGTACCATGCTGTGCTGTGGAGGGCTGCGTCACTAAGACCCGCCCGACGCCCCACCCCGTCCTGCATAATGTTCTCTGCCGGGAGCTGCGAGCTGTCACGGCTATGGCAGAAAACATTATAAATCCACACAGAGCGAGTTCTGACCAGGCGCAGGGCCGCGGAGCTAGCTGTCAGCGGCAGGGCCGGCTCCAGGTTTTTCTGGGCCCCGGGCGAAAGAGTCTCAGTGGGCCCCTTTAACACATACCACGATTCATGATGCAGAGATACGGCGGAGAAATATATATATATAGTACAATGCAAAGATTTCACTTCATGAGTGATATCTATTGTAAATTCTACAATAGCTCAGAAACCGGTGAATCGCTCCACACAGAATAGTGGCCCCCATATAAGGCTCCATACGGAATACTGGTCCCCTTATAACGCCCATACGGAATACTGGCCCCCATATAATGCTTCATACGGAATACTGGCCCCCATATAAGGCCCCATACGGAATTCTTGCCCCCATATAAGGCCCCATACGGAATACTTGCCCCCATATAAGGCCCCATACGGAATACTTGCCCCCATATAAGGCCCCATACGGAATACTGGCCCCCATATAAGACCCCATACGGAATACTGGCCCCCATATAAGGCTCCATACAGAATACTGGCCCCCATATAACGCTCCATACAGGATACTGGCCCCCATATAACGCTCCATACAGGATACCGGTCCCCATATAATGCTGCATGCAGGCTGTTACCCCCCACATAATGCCCCATACAGGCTGTCCCCCCCTTATAATGCTCCATGCAGGCTGTTACCCCCCACATAATGCCCCATACAGGCCCCTCCCTTTTAATGCTCCATGCAGGCTGTTACCCCCACATAATGCCCCATACAGGCTGCCCCCCCCCTTATAATGCTCCATGCAGGCTGTTCCCCCCCACATAATGCCCCATACAGGCCCCCCCCCTTTTAATGCTCCATGCAGGCTGTTACCCCCCACATAATGCCCCATACAGGCTGCCCCACCTCTTTATAATGCCCCATGCAGGCTGTCACCCCTCCTCTTTATACTGCCCCATGCAGGCTGTCACCCCTCCTCTTTATACTGCCCCATGCAGGCTGTCACCCCCCCTCTTTATAATGCCCCATGCAGGCTGTCACCCCTCCTCTTTATAATGCTCCATGCAGGCTGTCACCCCTCCTCTTTATACTGCCCCATGCAGGCTGTCACCCCTCCTCTTTATACTGCCCCATGCAGGCTGTCACCCCTCCTCTTTATAATGCCCCATGCAGGATGTCCCCCCCTCTCTTTATAATGCCCCGTGCAGGCTGTTCCCCACCTTATAATGCCCCATGCAGGCTGGTCCCCACCTTATAATGCCCCATGCAGGCTGTCACCCCTCCTCATTATAATGCCCCAAGCAGGAATCCCCCCTCTTTATAATGCCCCATGCAGGCTGGTCCCCACCTTATAATGCCCCATGCAGGCTGTCACCCCTCCTCATTATAATGCCCCAAGCAGGAATCCCCCCCTCTTTATAATGCCCCATGCAGGCTGTTCCCCACCTTATAATGCCCCATGCAGGCTGTCACCCCTCCTCTTTATAATGCCCCAAGCAGGATGCCCCCCCTCCCCTCTTTATACTGCCCCATGCCTCCATACATTAAAAAAAAAAAAAAAATCAAATACTCACCTCCCTTCTCCTCACCTGCTACCTGCTGCCCGCCGCTCGCTGCTCGGCTCCGAACTCCAGCGTTGTCGTTTTTTCCCGCTCAGCGCTCCCTGTGACGGCTCAGGGGAGGGCGCGGTGTAAAGACGTCACCGCGCCCTCTGACCTGAGACGTCACAGGGAGCGCAGAGCAGGAAGACAGCTGATCTGCGGAGGCACGGGGAGAAGTAAGTATCGGGCTGCCGGGGCCCTGAGCAAGCGGCGGAGAAGGGCGGGCGCTGACACCGCTCTCCTCCGCCCATAGCCCAGAGGGGTGCGCGACCGCCAGTGGGCCCCTCTGCCTGCTCAGAGCCCCGGCATTTGCCCGGGTGCTGACGCCGGCCCTGGTCAGCGGCGCCGCGGACCGGCTGAAAAACCCCAACGGCCCGGTCCTGGTCCGCGGACCGGCGGTTGGGGACCTCTGATCTAGATGCATAGTGAGCACTTGGAACCCCCAGGTGCTTCACAAATTGATTCGTAACAATGAAAAAGTGAAAAAAAAAACACTTTTTCATTTTTATGAATCAATTTGTGAAGCACCTGGGGGTTCCAAGTGCTCACTATGCATCTAGACAGGTGCCTTGGGGGGTCTAGTTTCCAAAATGGGGTCACTTGTGGGGGAGCTCCAATGCTTGGGGACACAGGGGCTCTCCAAACGCAACATGGTGTCGCTAACAATTTGAGCCGATTTTCCGTTAAATTTGTTAGCGGACACCATGTTGCATTTAGAAAGTCCCTGTGTGCCCAAACATTGGAGCTCCCCCACAAGTGACCCCATTTTGGAAACTAGACCCCCCCAAGGCACCTATCTAGATGCATAGTGAGCACTTGGAACCCCCAGGTGCTTCACAAATTGATTTGTAACAATGAAAAAGTGAAAAAAAAAACACTTTTTCATTTTTATGAATCAATTTGTGAAGCACCTGAGGATTCCAAGTGCTCACTATGCATCTAGATAGGTGCCTTGGGGGGTCTAGTTTCCAAAATGGGGTCACTTGTGGGGTAGCTCTAATGTTTGGGGACACAGGGGCTCTCCAAACACAACATGGTGTCCGCTAATTATTCAAGCAAATTTTACAATCAAAAAGTCAAATGGCGCTCCTTCCCTTCCGAGCCCTGCCGTGCGCCCAAACAGTGTTTTTTCCCCAAATATTGGGTATCTGCGTGCCCAGGGGAAATTGCACAACAAATTTTGGGGTCCATTTTTTCTTGTTACCCCTGTGAAAATAAAAAAAAATGGGTCTAAAGTAAAATTTTTGTGAAAAAAGTTAAATGTTCATTTTTTTCTTCCACATTCAAAAAATTCCTGTGAAGCACCTGAAGGGTTAATAAAGTTCTTGAATGTGGTTTTGAGCACCTTGAGGGGTGCAGTTTTTAGAATGGTGTCACTTTTGGGTATTTTCTGTCATAAAGACCTCTCAAAGTGACTTCAAATGTGATGTGGTCCCTAAAAAAATGGTTTTGTAAATTTTGTTGTAAAAATGAGAATTCGCTGGTGAACTTTTAACCCTTATAGCTCCCTAACAAAAAAAAATTTTGGTTCCAAAATTGTGCTGATGTAAAGTAGACATGTGGGAAATGTTATTTATTAACTCTTTTGTGTGACATATCTCTCTGATTTCAGGGCTCAAAAATTCAAATTTTGAAAATTGCAAAATTTTCAAAATTTTCGCCAAATTTCCGTTTTTTTCACAAATAAACGCAAGTGATATCGTAGAAATTTTACCACAATCATGAAGTACAATATGTCACGAAAAAATATTCTCAGAATCAGGGGGATCCGGTGAAGCGTTCCAGAGTAATTACCTCATAAAGTGACAGTGGTCAGAATTGTAAAAATTGGCCTGGTCATTAACGTGCAAACCACCCTCGGGGCTTAAGGGGTTAAACTGAATGACTTGGGTCTGACTTCCACAAGCTTCTCACAATAGTTGGTCGGAATTCGGGCCCATTCCTCCTGACAAAACTGGTGTAACTGATCCAGGTTTGTAGGTCGCCTTGTCACACCTGCCTTTTCAGCTTTGCCCATAAATTTTCAATAGGATTGAGATGAGGGCTCTGTAATGGCCACTTCAAAACATTGACTTTGTTATCCTTAAGCCACTTTGTTAGCATTTTGGCAGTATGTTTCTGTAACATACCTGGCGGCGTCCTTGCATAGTGGTCCATCTCCCACTGTGCAAGAGCGCGCACTTGATCTCCAGTCCAGTCTGCTAGCCTGGCTTCCCTCCATGCTGTTTGCTTGCCTCTGTGTCTGCTGCTTAAGGACGGCGCCCGATCACTTCCTGTTTCTTGTACCTGCTGCAGGCACACCCCTTGTGTGTTCTCAGCCTATTGCTGTCTGTCATCTGCTATTTAACCCAGCTGCTCCAATGAATCCCTGCCCGAGCATTGTGTTTCATTCAGTGTGGTCTTTCACTCTGATTGTGCCAGGTCCCCTTCTGTGTTTTCTTGTCTGCCTATCCTGGAGGCTGTATTTCCAGGCCTGTCTGAACACGCTCCTTGCCTGTTCGTCTCGCCTTCTAGGGGCCGCATACCTAGACCCGCTCCTGTATCTTGTCTGTCCTGTCTGAACACGCTCCTGGCCTGTTCCTCCCACCTTCTAGGGGCTGCATTCCTAGACCCGCTCCTGTATCTTGCTACTGTGTCTGTTCTTGTCTGTATACTCTTCTAGCCTGTTTTCCCGTGTTTCTCTACGTCCGTACCTTTCCTTTTTCTGCACAGTCTGAACTCGTACCTAACTCCTGCTCGTTGTCACTGTACTACCGGTTGTGAGTTTGTGGTCCACTCGCTACTTCACTGCAAGTACCCTCTGGGTATCTGGTTCTGCCTTTCCCTTCCTGTCTGTTCCGTGTGAACAGAGCCCTGTTCTAGCCTGCTCTGCCTTTGCTCACTGCTCCGGCGGTTCTAGCCTGCTCTGCCTTTGCTCACCGCTCCGGCGGTTCTAGCCTGCTCTGCCTTTGCTCACCGCTCTGGCGGTTCTAGCCTGCTCTGCCTTTGCTCACTGCTCTGGCGGTTCTAGCCTGCTCTGCCTTTGCTCACCGCTCCGGCGGTTCTAGCCTGCTCTGCCTTTGCTCACCGCTCCGGCGGTTCTAGCCTGCTCTGCCTTTGCTCACCGCTCCAGCGGTTCTAGCCTGCTCTGCCTTTGCTCACCGCTCCGGCGGTTCTAGCCTGCTCTGCCTTTGCTCACCGCTCTGGCGGTTCTAGCCTGCTCTGCCCTTGCTCACCGCTCCGGCGGTTCTAGCCTGCTCTGCCTTTGCTCACCGCTCCGGCGGTTCTAGCCTGCTCTGCCTTTGCTCACCGCTCCGGCGGTTCTAGCCTGCTCTGCCTTTGCTCACCGCTCCGGCGGTTCTAGCCTGCTCTGCCTTTGCTCACCGCTCTGGCGGTTCTAGCCTGCTCTGCTCTTGCTCACCGCTCCGGCGGTTCTAGCCTGCTCTGCTCTTGCTCGCCGCTCCTGGCGGTTCTAGCCTGCTCTGCTCTTGCTCGCCGCTCCAGGCGGCCTTGTCCTGCTCTGCTCTTGCTCCGAGCGACCTTGTCTTGCTCTGCTCTTGCTCGCCGCTCCGGGCGGCCTTGTCTTGCTCTGCTCTTGCTCGCCGCTCCAGGCGGCCTCGTCCTGCTCTGCTATTGCTCACCGCTCCGGGCGGCCTCGTCCTGCTCTGCTCTTGCTCCGGGCGGCCTTGTCCTGCTCTGCTCTTGCTCGCTGCTCCGGGCGGCCTTGTCCTGCTCTGCTCTTGCTCGCCGCTCCAGGCGGCCTCGTCCTGCTCTGCTCTTGCTCGCCGCTCCGGGCGGCCTCGTCCTGCTCTGCTCTCGCTCGCCGCTCTAGGCGGTCTCGTCCTGCCCTGCTCTCGGTCGCCTCTCTGGGCGGCCTCACTCTGCTGTGTTTGTCCGCCACATCTGTGGTTCTGTTCCTGAGTCCCACTGTGTACTGGGTCCTATCCCGCCTGTGTTCCTACCTGCTAGCACCTCCCTGTCTGCACTCTAGCCGTGCTTGCCTGTACCCCCCTGCCTGCATACCCGCCTGCCTGCATACCAGTCGTGCCTGCCTATACCCACCAGTCTGTGTGCCAGCCTAACCTGTCTGTTCCTGTATTCCCCTGTGTGGGTCAACAGCCGTGTCCGGGGTCTGTCCTGGAGTAGCACCTGGTCCCTCTGCTCGGTTCCTCCTTGGTGCACTGGCGTCGTATGCCGTCGTGCGACCCTGGTCGGATCGGGTGAATACCTAGTTACGCCCCTCCAGGCATTCACTCTCCGGCATGGTCCAGTGGAATCGCACGCACACGCCGCTCAGCCCGGGCGTGTGCATTACAGTTTCAGGTCATTGTCCATTTGGAAGACCCATTTCTTACCAAGCTTTAACTTCCTGGCTGATGTCTTGAGATGTTGCTTCAGTATTGTCACATGATCTTCTTTTCTCATGATGCCATCTATTTTGTGAAGGGCACCAGACCCTCCTGCAGCAAAACAACCCCACAACATGATGATGCCACCCCCGTATTTCACAGTTGGGATGGTATTCTTAGGCTTCCAAGCTTCTCTCTTTTTCCTCCAAACTTAACGATGGTCATTATACCCAAAAAGTTCAATTTTAGTTTCTTCAGACCACAGGACAAGTTTCCAAAAATTAAGGTCTTTGTTCCTGTGTACATTTACAAACATTAATCTGGTTTCTTTATGTTTCTTTTGGAGTAATGACTTCTTCCTGGCAGCATGGACTTTCAGCCTATGTTGATACAGTACTCGTTTCACTGTGGATATTGACACAATCTTATCAGCTTCTGCCATCATCTTCACAAGGTCTTTTGCTTTTGTCCTTGGATTTATATGCACATGTTGGACCAAAGCACGTTCATGTCTGGGACACAGAACCCATTACCTTCCTGAGCAGTATGAATGCTGGACATTCCCATCTTGTTTGTACTTATGTATAATTGTTTGTACAGATGAGCGAGGCACCTTCAGGTATCTTGAAATTGTACCCAAGGATGAGCCAGACTTGTGAAAGTCCACATTTCTCTTCCTGATATCTTGGCTGATTTCTTTACACTTTCCCATGATGCTACACAAAAAAGAAGTGTGTTTCAGATGTGCATTAAAATACATTCACATCCAAATTTTTTTTTGCTCTTAATCCTGATTATTTATATCTATAACGCCACTGCTTAAAACCGTGGTCAGACGTGATATGATATTACTTCTGTAATAATCGTGACATGTTTTGGAGCATGCCAAATATTACCCTCCATTTAAAGTCTGCAAGTTATGTGTTGTTCAACATATTCACACTTGGTCGCTGACCAATGCCACATCTATAAGGCCACTGCCTAAAACCATGGTCATCAGACATTATCCGATATTACTGCTGTAAAAATCATGACATTTTTTGGAGCATGCCAAATTTTACCCTCCATTTAAAGTCTGCCAGCTGTGTGTTATTCATGCTATTCACACTTGGTCTATGACCAATACCACATCTATAAGGCCTAAAACCGTGGTCATCAGACGTTATCTGATATTACTGCGGTAATTATGACATTTTTTGGAGCGTGCCAAATATTACCCTCCATTTAAAGTCTGCCAGTTGTGTGTTGTTCATCCTATTCACACTTCGTCGCTGACCAATACCACATTTATAAGGCCACTGCCTAAAACCGTAGTCATCAGACGTTATCCGATATTACTGAGGAGATAATCGTGACATTTTTTGGAGCAAGCTACATATTACCCTCCATTTAAAGTCTGCCAGTTGTGTGTTGTTCATCCTATTCACACTTGATCGCTGACCAATAGCACATCTATAAGGCCATTGCCTAAAACCCTGGTCATCAGACGTGATCCGATATTACTGCAGTTATAATCGTGACATTTTTTGGAGCGGGCCAAAAATTACACTCCATTTAAAATGGGCAAAACGCTTGGCAAGGGACAGTGAAGTGGACGTAATGGTGATGGTGCACGCAAAGGCCTATGCCGTGGGCAAGCTGAAATTATGTCTGCTGAGTGAGCACAACAAGCACCCACATCATGGTCACCCAATCTTCCTGTCCCACTTTGTAGGGGGCAGCGGAACCCCACTCTTAAAGCCAGAGCAGTGTGAAAAGGTTGTTGGTTGGATAGCATATAATGCTTCCAGTCACTTTGCCACCACCACCACCGTCTTTCACACTGTCCAGTCTCAGTAGCCATGAGTATGGACCACATATTCCTCACCCTGATCCTCCTTACTCCCACTATGCCGAGTGCCCAGAGACAACTGATACCACACTTGAACGCTCAGAAGAGCTGTTTACTTTCCCATTTATAGATTTGGGCCTCTCTCCTGGCCCGTTTCAAGTGGGGCAAGAAGAGATCACATGTAGCTATGCCCAAATATTTGAGCAGCCATGGTTACATAAAGGCGACGGTTGAAAAGTGCAATTACTGTCGCAAGAGGTGGATGATGATGATGAGACACAATTGCCAGCGAGTCAGAAGGAGGCCCAGGGTGCATACGGGGAAGACGAGGTGGGACATTAACACGAGGAAAGTTGCCAGTCCAACTGTTAGGTCTTCTATAGTCTGGCTCTTTTTTAAAAACTGTCCAGTTAACCCAAAAAAAGGCTATTTGCAAAATCTGCCATGCCAGCATCATCAGGGGCAGCAAAACTACCAGCCTGACCACCACCAGCAAGCTCAGGCACATGACAGCAAAGCACCCGACTAGTAATGCCAGAGTCCAGAAACAGTGTCTAAGGGTGACAATACTGCCTGTACCGCTGTTGTGCGTGCACACCAATCCTCTGTCCATGGTGCAGGCAAAGATGCCTCCCGCCCTGCACCTGTAGTTTGACACTCACAACCACCACCATAAGCAACCACGTGCACATCCTTGTCCCAGTGCTGCATTCATTTGTCCCTGCCCCAGTCCTTTGAACGCAAGCGCAAATATGCAGCCAACCACCCACAGGCCATAGCACTAAACTGACACATTTCTAAAATGCTTGCACTTTAAATATTGTCTTTTAGGCTCGTGGAGACACAATCTTTCTTCAACCTCATGGTGGCGGCCATCCCTCAGTACTCGGTTTCCAGCTGCCACTATTTCTCCCTGTGTGGTGTCCCTGCCTTACACAAGCACGTGTCCCAGATCATTAGCCGTGCCCTCAACAATGCAGTTACAGGGAAGGTCCACCTAACCACGGACACATGGACAAGTGCTTGTGGCCAGGGACGATACATCTCGCTGATGGCACACTGGGTTAATAGGGGAAGCCGGGACCCAGTCGGACGGAACACATCCTCCTGACGCCAAGGATTGTGGGCCCTGGGTCAATCAGGGTTGCCCCTACATTATAAAGCTCCTGCACCTCCTCCTCCTCTTCAGCCTCCATCTCCGAAATTACCACATCAGTAGGAAGCTGGAAGCACTGCAGTACTGCCTCGGCCAAGTGGCAACAGGCTGTGCTGAAGCTGATATGCTTATGGGACAAACCGCACACCTCTATGGTGTTGTTGACAGCTTTAACAGAGCAGGCAGAACTCTGGCTGTCACCGCTGCACCTACAGCCAGGCATGGTGGTTTGTGACAATGGCCAGAACCTGGTGGTGGCTCTGAAGCTTTGCAACCTCGCACAAGTACCATGCCTGGTCCATGTGCTCAACCTAGTGATTCAGCGGTTTTTCAAAACTTACCCGGATCTGCCGGAGCTGGTTGTCAAAGTACGCCGTCAGTCTGCCCATTTCGGAAAGTCAGCTACAGCTTCCACCACCCTCGCTGTGCTTCAGCAGCGCTTGCAGCTTCCAGCTCATCAACTGGTGTGTGATGTCACCATACAGTAGAACTCAACCTTGCATATGTTGGGGAGGATTTGTGAGCAGCAGAGGGCAGTCGTTGAGTACCAGCTTCAATACGCCTGTCGGTATTCAAGTCAGCCTCCACACATAAGAGCTGATGAGTGGGCATAAATGTCTGACATCTGTGCCATCCTCCAAAACTTTGAGGACTCCATCAAGATGGTGAGCGGCGATGACGTCACCATCCTTCTTCTCTGTCTAATGAAACGCTTGTTGCTCACAATTAAAGAGGAGGCATTGCAGGGGGAGCATGATATGGAGCAAGGAACTATACAGGTTGATGCTACACAGCCTAGCCTCATCTCATCTCAATGCAGGTTGGGTGATAATGAGGAGAAGGAGGAACAGGAGGAGGAACAGGAGCTGGTTTCATGCGCTACAGATGTTACTACCCACACAACATTCATACCGCCTGGTCAGCGTGGATGGCGTGAGGAGAGGGAGAATGAAGAGGTGGAAAGGTGGAGGATGAGGACGAGGAAAGCATGGACAGTCGTCCTCTTTGTCAGGAAAGGGAAGTCTTGGCTGTTGGCAGTCTGGCTGTTAGAATCTATGTTGTTTTACTATCGGCCATCTTGTTGTGGTTTGCTGGCTTCTAGTCTTTTCCTCTGGTGCTGGGTGTCTTGGTCACGTGATCTCTTCACTCTTTATTACTTAGCACCTGTCTCCCATTCCATGCTGCACATCAGTGTTGTTACGCTTGTGCTCTGGCTAAGTAGCCTTGTTAAGTTCTTTGTGCTTTGGACAATTGATTGCTTGGGACTTCTTGTTCCACCAGTTTTGTTCCCTTTTATCTTCGTTTCTGCAACTAACTTTTCTGTTAGGAGGTCTCCAGTTTTGCTCCCAGTCCTTAGATCTTTTAGGGACCCCTTTTCCCCTTCCTTCATGTCTTCGTTTGAGTTCAGTGCAGGAGTTTAGGTGCGGCTATTCATAATAGGGCACCCACTCCAGCGTAGGGTTAAGCTGAGTCTCAGTGAAGGGACAGCTTTTCCCTCCTATTCCTTAGTTCTAAGTTGCAGTACATAACAGTATGTCCCGCCCTGTTTAAAAAAAAAAAAGTTTTTTTTTTTTTTCTCCTCTCCTCTTCCTCGGTTATCTTCAGTATGTGTACCATCCAGGAGCTTGCTCAATGCTTGAAAGGATTGACTCTGGAGGTTGCCGATCTTCAGCAGTACATGAGTAAATACCCTGCAGAATGCTATGAAGAACTTAAGGTAGGATTACCTGAGTGTTTCTCGGGTAAACAACAGAATTTTTTTTCATTTAAAAACGCTTGTTTGTTGTATTTTCGGCTCAGACCTAAATCTTCTGGGAGTGAACTACAGTGTGTAGGCATTATTATTAGTGATGAGCGAGCACTAAAATGCTTGGGTACTCATTGCTCGGGTCGAGCACATTGTAATACTCGGGTGCTCGACCCGAGCAACGAGCCCAATGTAAGTCTATGGGAAACTCGAGCATTTTTCAGGCGGCTCCACCCGGCGGTCTGCAGAGGGCCTAAAAATTTCCCAAATCGATGGGAACAGTGCCCAAATGACATGGGAACAGCATGGGGAAGATCCCTGGAAGCATTTCTGACTCCCAGGTCACTGCTGTCAACAACGTTGTCAGAGTATTACGCCACTTTTACGGACTCACAATAAAACATACAAAAACAAAACCAAAATGGATTTTCTTGGGAAATATATTAAGGAACATCCTTTCCAGGGTAATGACTTGTATATATGGCAAAATAAATAACCAAAACCAAAAATACTCCTCCACACCTTGGGCTATGTTCACACGTAGTTTTTGATGCGATTTTGCACTTCTGCATTGCTTTCAGCAAATACAAATGCATACACTGGGAAATGTCATTTTAACATTTTACAACCTTATCTGGCCATGTGGTGTGTGACACATCATCAGACACATGCATACAGTGCTGAAAAGACATGGGACCAGCATGGGGAAGACCTCTGGAACCATTTCTGACTCCCAGGTCACTGCCTAAAAGTGTGCCCATCATAAGTGATTCTTGGCGCATGCGAAGATGCCTCCCGCCATGCACCTGTCGTTGCAGACATCACCGTCCACGTCCTTGTCCCAGTGCAGCATTCAGTTTTCCCTACCCCATTCCTTGGAATGCAAGCGCAAGTATGCAGGCAGACACCCACCCACAGGCTGCAATACTATACTGCCAAATTTTTGACAGCTGCTTGCACTTGAAATGTGGCCTTTTAGGCTCGTGGAGGCGGAAGCTTTTCATAACCTCATGCCTGCGGCGGCCGGGTGTCCATACTCGGTCCCCAGCCGCCACTGTTTCTCCCGGTGTCGTCTCCGCCTTCCACAAGCATGGGTCCCACAACATTACCAGTGCCCTCCCCAGTGCACTTACTGGGAAGGACCGCCTAACCACAAACACGTGGACAGGTGAATGTGGCCAGGGACGGTATGGAGCCACTCCACAGCTTTTTTTGCTGAGAGTTATATTTAGCTTGGCGAAAGGTCTGGCATAGAGGGAAACCATATCTATTCTGGGTGTCATTTCTCCATCACCAGGTTCCGGACATTGACACACACGACCATGCCTGGCTGTATGTTCAGCGGTGAGAGCCACAGATCAGACTGCTGTGTTACAGCTTTCAACAACTCTGCAGCGCTGGGCGGTTTGTCAATTAAGTATTAAGCATGTTATCTTCAGCACAGCCTGTTGCCGCTTGGCCAAGACAGTGCTGCAGTGCTGTCAGCTTGTGACTGATGTGGTCATTTCGGAGATGGAGGAGGAGGTGCATGAGCTGAACAATGTGATTACATTGTTGTTAAATTGGTGACGCTGTTTTTTATACTAAAGAAAGATCCTATTGTTTTGTTTTTTTTATGTATTTTTTTAAGACAAATGCATTCACCGGGAAATGTCATTTTAACATTTTACAACCTTAGCTGGTAATGTGGTGTGTGACACATCATCAGACACTTCCTGTTTTATTTATGATGGAGGGACTCTGAAAGTCATAAAGCCTATTTTTATAGGGACATCAGACGGCCCTTACTATTCTTAAAAGGCCAGCAGTCGGCCCTAGCTATTGTTAGAGAGCCATCAGCCGGCTATGCTTTGTTGTTCCCATTATTAACAAGTGGGTCTCCTATACTGTTATAGCTTATCCAGTGACTGCAAGGGCTGCCAGAAATTTGGACGCAACCCAATACCCCTTTGAAGAGACATAGAGGAGGGTCTCAGTAAAAAAATGTTCCCATTATAAAGGATCGGGTCTCCTATAAGTGGTAATGCACATGCTGTGACTGCAAGGGCTGCCAAAATTTGGGAAAAACCCCATTAAGAATTTAAAGACACATAGAGCAGGGCCACAGTAACAAGGTACGACATGTTCCCATTAGAAAGGAGAGGGTCTGCTATACAGTTATAGGGTATGCAATATATCTCTAATGTGTCTTGGGTATTTGTTATTTCATTACTTATTGGATCGTTTCCACTAATACCTATTAGACGTTGGTTTGGGTTTTTCTGTTGTACATTGGAGATTGCATTTCACTTTGGTGATCTGCTTGTGTTTAAGTTATAGGGTATGCAGTGAGTCCAACAGCTGACAATTTTAGGAAAAACCCCACTAAGAATTTAAAGACACATGGAGCAGGGCCACAGTAACAAGTACGACATGTTCCCATTAGAAAGGAGAGAGTCTGCTATACAGTTATAGGGTATGCAGTGAGTCCAACGGCTGACAATTTTAGGAAAAACCCCACTAAGAATTTATAGACACATGGCCCCGGAGCTGGGCTCACTGAGTGACAGGACACCGCTCCTGAGCTCAGCTCCAGGGCCCGCTCGCTGGTGCGGCTCATTATCCCTGGCTCCTCAGCATCAGCGGTCAGAGAATTAAAGCTAGGGACACATAGGACATGTGAGTATAAGGATTTTATTATTTTATTCTTATTTTTACAGGTGGACACTGCGGGAGCAGACACTACTACCCTCATCATTGTCTCCTGCTGGTGCTGATCGCAGCACCGGTAGGAACCATGATGAGGGCAGTGTTCAGCACCCCGCGCATGGGAACAGTGCTAACTGTACAGTGATTCCCAGGCACCGTTCCGTGTGATCTTGATGCTGCTCAGGGGTGGCACATGGTTGCCACATGTGACACACAGGGAAACATGAGACACGGATATCTCTGGTACCGGTTTATACCGAAATATACGGACATGTGAAACCGGCCTAAATCGGCTGCGAAAAATCCTCCGAATAAACAAACTGCTCAATCGTCAGGTGAAATGATCTTTTGGGATGCACACAACATTATCATTCTTGGCACAAGACTTGTGCTGCCGAGAACAATGACAGCCAATGAACAATCGTCTAATACAGATCATTCAGAGTGTATCTGAAGCGCAGTATTCCTGTGTAAATTGTCTATTAACCCCTTAGTGACTGAGACAATTTGGACATTAATGACCAGGCCAAATTTTTGAATTCTGACCAGTGTCACTTCATGTGGTAATAACTCTGGAACGCTTCAATGGATCCCGCTGATTCTGAGACTGTTTTTAGTGACATATTGTATTTCATGATAGTGGTAAAAAATTTTGATACGACAATTTGGTGAAAATTTTGAAAATTTTGCAATTTTCAAACTTTTAATTCCTATGCCTTTAAACCAGAGAGTTATGTCACACAAAATAGTTAATAAATAACATTTCCCATATGTTTACTTTACATCAGCACAATTTTTAAAACATATTTTTTTTTTGTTAGGAAGTTAGAAGGTTTAAATGTTGACCAGTGATTTCTAATTTTTCCAACAAAATTTACAAAACTATTTTTATAGGGACCATATCACATTTGAAGTGACTTTGGGAGGCCGATATGACAGAAAATACCCAAAAGTGACACCATTCTAAAACCTGCACCCTTCCAAGTCCTCAAAACCGCATTCAAGAAGTTTATTAACCCTTCAGGTGCTTCACAGGAACTAAAGCAATGTGGAAGCAAAAATGAAAATTTTTTCATAAAAATTTTACTATAGCCCCAAATTTTTTATTTTCACAAGGATAACAGGATAAAATGGACCACAAAATTTGTTGTGCAATTTCTACTGAGCATGTTGATTCCCCATATGTGGGGGAAAACTATTGTTTGGGCACACAACAAGGCTTGGAAGGGAAGGAGCACCGTTTTGACTTTTTGAACGCAAAAAAGACTGAATCAAGAGTGGATGCCATGTCACATTTGGAGAGCCCCTGACATGAAAAACAGCAGAAACCCCCACAAGTGACAGCATTTTGGAAACTAGCCCCCTCAAGGAATAACACATTTAGATGTGAGAACAAATTTTTTTTTTTTTTTTACAAAAACACTGTTTTAGCACCAAATTTGGACCCAACAATTTGTTCTGCAATTTCTCCCGCATGTGGCAGCATTCTATATGTGGATATACACTACTGTTTGAGCACCCGGCAGGGATCAGATGGGAAGGAGCGCTACTTGGCTTTTAGAACGCAGATTCCTTTTGAATAGATTATGGGCTCCATTAGTTTAGCCCCTGAGGTGCCAAAACAGCAGAACCCCCACCCCCAGGTCACCCCATATTGGAAACTCCACTACCTAAGGAATTCATCTAGGGGTGTAGTGAGATTTTGAACTCATGGATGCCTCACAGAATTTTATAATATTGAGACATGGAAATTTGTTCTCAGTAGCGATCTGGGAGTCAGAGATGCTTCCAGGGGTCTTCTCCATGCTGTTCTCCTTCCATTCAGCACTTTTACCCTCCATTTCATCATTTTCAGTGCCCCCCAGACCTCCTTGTAGGGTCTTCTGGAAAAATGCTTTGATTTCTCATTGACGCTCATTATACTCGTTACTTGAAATGAGCATCCAAGCATTAGAAATTGTTTAGGTCGAGTAACGAGCATCTGAGCATTTTAGTGCTCACTCATCTCTAATTTTTACCTGTGGATTTTCAGCATTTTATGCAATGCAATGCAATTCTGACTTTAAACTCTGAATGTCCACAAGAAAATTGACATGTTTAGGATTTCAAACACACACGGCTGGTCAGTTTACGCTATGTAAAAAAAAATTAAACAGTGGACCCCAGGATGGGGGACATTATACAAGGAAGGGGCCTAGGATGGGGGTTATTATACCAGCAAGGAGCCCACGATGGGGGACATTACACCAGGAAGGGGTTAAGGATCGGGATTATTATACCAAGATGGAGGTCATTATACCAGGAATGGGCACAGTATACCAGGAAGGGGTCCAGGATGGGAGAAATTATACTAGGAAGGGGCTGGGAATTCTGGGACATGGTTATACAATGGAGGACATTATAACAGGAAAGGGTCCATGATGGTGTCAGGATGGTGTACATTATTACAGTAAGGGGCCCAGTACAGGAGACATTACACCAGGAAGCCCCCATGATGGGGGACATTATACCAGGATGGGTGACATTGTTACACGAAGGTACCAGAATGTGGAACATTATTACAATAAGGGGTCAAGGACAGGGGACATTATACCAGGAAGAGGCTTAGGATGGGGGACATTATTACTGGAAAGGGCTCAGGATGGAGGACATTTTACCAGAAAGAGTACAGGACAGGGGACATTATACAACCCCTGGCAAAAATTATGCTTGGTCTGAAAAAAATTACCCTTACTGAGTACCACATTTTTAATCTTGATTTCTTTTAGTGTTTCTTAAAGCCCTAAAGTTGCCATTTGAAATGACTTTAGTTTTGTGCCATGTCTGTGATCTGCTTTTTTTCAACAACATTAAACAACTGAATGAACATCCTCCGAGCCCGGTGATTCCATAATTTTTTCCAGGGGTTGTAATAGGAAGAGGCAAAGGATGGAGGATATTATACCAGGAAGAGGTGTAGGTGGAGGTGACGCGCCCCCTGGGCCGTGGGGTACCAGGTGCTGGGCCTATGGATGCCGGTATGGGGGATATCACGGTGGCTGGCCCGGTCCGTGACCCAGGGTGGTCAGTAAAAGGGGGAATATGTATAGGGGATTTGGAAAGTTCTGGAGCCGTCCTCTGGAGCTGGTGTTACGGCAGCAGGGATGGTGTGGCTCTCCACAGGTAGAGCTAGCTCCAGGGCAGCGTGAGGTGTAATGGATGGTGGTGCAGGGAGAGACGGCAGGATGGTCCCGGAGGAAAGAAGGACACTCACACAGGGGTAAGCTTCTGTACCTTTACTGGTGATGTTGCAGGCACGGTCCAGGGTACTCCGGACAAGGGCGCACTTTTGGACTCTCCCTAGTGAGCGGGTATAGGGCCTCCTGATCCGTGGCTTTACTCGCTAAGCTTCTGACCTGCCTGGAGCTTGGCCTAGCTTGGTTGCTGTCTCTCTTTTGCACCTGCTGACCTGGTGGTAGGGCCTACTCTTGCAGATCACTCTCCCTGGATGCTGGGGCCTCCGTGACTCCTAGCCCTGGTACTGCAATCAGTATTTGGTGAACCTGGGACCTGTAGTCCTCCAGGGGTTCCGGTGGTTCCTACTGGGTATTGAGGGTCCCTGTAGGCGCGGACCCGGTGTCCGGTATATATCTCGGGGTGAGCCTGGTAAGCTCCTCTGCCCCCTTGGCTACTTATTCCTTCTCCTCTATCCTTCGGCCACACTCAGGGCCCTCACTAGGCCTTCACACGTGCTGTAGGCCTTGGCTCGCCTAAGCACAGCAGCCAGCTTGCTGCCTCTTCGCTGCTCTCTGAGCGTCAGCACGCTCTCTACTCAACTCTGAGCTCTGTCCCTCTCTGTGTCTGAGAGACTCACTAACTAGACTGAGCTGCCTGGCTCCACCCTCCCTTTATATATCCCTGAAGGACTCCCTCTGGTGGTCTGAGGTGGTAGGGTGGAGGTGTGTGAATGTGTGAGGGCCTCTTGTGGAGAAGTCCATCCATGCACCCTTCTGGGTTCTGTGGCACCAGTGCACAGCAGGGCGCCACAGAGGGACATTATTACAGGATGGTGGTCAAGATGGGGGACAATATTAAAGAAAGCGGCCAGGATGGGGAATATTGCAAAATCATTGCAAAATGAGCAGAAATGCAGACATGTATTGCACACTTAGGTATAGTTGTGAGAAGAACCAAATTTGTTTATATTATGTGATGTATTGGAATTTATGAATGTGTCTATCATAATGCAATGGCAATCTGAACTGTGGGTACAGTATAGAAAGTATAGAGTAGTAAAGGCACAGACAAGTGATGCGAACAAAGGATGATTATTTCCTCCATCAACAGATGACTTATGAAATAATAATAATAATAATGAAACAATTTATATAACATAACCATTATATCCCTAAATGTATTACACTGTAGTAAAACAGATAACCTTTCCTAAGGCTAGGGTCAAACAAGCATATATGTCTCATCCAAGGGAATTGGGTCGATTAGACAAATCACACTCTGATAAAACTCTAATTAGAGTTTTATCAGAGCATGATCATAGTGTGTTCCGATTCTGTTGGATGAGAAGATGGAGAACAAAATTTCTCCATCTTCTCCATTATGTCAGTCCATGAAAATCGGACTGCACTCAAATGTAATCTGAGTGCAGTCCAATATTTTCCTTCGACTCATAGACTTGCATTGCCAAGTGCGCTCCGAATTTTGGATCAAACTAGTACATGCTGCAATTGTTTTCCTCGGACCAGCTCTGTCTGAGAAAAAAATCTGACATTTGCACAGCCCTATACAATAATAATGATCTAAGTGCAATCCTATGTTTTGTTGGATCACACTAGGACTGATAATACGGTTGTCTGCTCAAGCCCTTAGAATAGGTCATCAATGTAAGAGTGATTGGGGTCTGACACACAGAAGCCCCACACAGGGCCAATTGTAGCTTTTCTGCAATCTAAAGGTCCGTTTACATGAACTGGCCAGTGGCACTATATGACCGCTGATCAATAAACTAAGTATCAATGGTTGTTTCAGTGGCAGTTTACGCAGGCAGACCAAAGCAAACGATGAAAACTGAGTGATCGATCATAGTTCTCGGCAGTGTGAGACCTGTTTATCCAGGACGATGCCAAGCTGAGAATGATGATCTTTTGTTTTGCACAAAATATAATTTCCCCCGATGAATGAGTGTTTTACTGATTTATGGAATGATTGGCAGCCTGATTACACGTCAAGATAACAGTGAAACCAGCGTTTTGAACAATGCTTGCTCCTTACTAAGTGGTTTGTCCCTCACTTAGGGGCATCTCCATTTAGAGTGTGATTGATTCTTATAATTGTTATTATTGTTTTTGCCGTTTTCATTTAAGGTATTTATTTCTATCATAATTCTGGATGATTACATCGATATGAAATGTTTTGCTGTAGTTTAATCATGGTTCTTTGAATTTCCCCATCATGTCTGGTGTAAGTAGTGACATTTGTTGTCCTATATTGCAGCCCTGTCTGCCTGTGAGATGGAAGCTGAGAGGAAGCTGCAGACGTGTCAGTTCTAAGCGCACACAGCTCTGCAGTGAGATCAGGAGAGCAGAGAGCGGCCATCACACATCACACTGGGAACTCCCCTTCATGTGAGATAAGGAGGCAGAGTTATCTTCCAGGCAGCGTCGTCCCCAGAGCCAGGAAGAGGTCATTTACATAAAGTGATAAAAGATGATTTATCAGCAACAAGGCATCAGATATGAGGCATACAGGCATCACTCTCCTCTGCAGTCTATAACCTATATGCCCATATTAATAGTTTACAGCAGGCCAGAATTGCTAATCTGGCGCACCGGGCATTTTCCCAGTGGTCCACAGATGTGTGCATTGTAGTAGGCCACGGGGCCCGCTGATCCGGCCACCGGCCCGCTCATCCGGCCACTGACCCGCTTTTCTGGCCGCTGGCCCCTTAAATCTGGAGGCACAGCCGGGATTGGGGCGCTCTGCGCCTGCACGCAGGGTTCAGTATTTGAACCGCTGCATGCGTCACATATAAGAACACATCAGCGTTCTCTGTGGGAGGAGAGCGCGATCCTCTCTCCCGCCTTTACAACACCGGCTGCAGCTGTTGGTGCAGCGCAGCCCGGTGCCGTACCGAATCAGGAAGCGGATCTCTGCAGCTCTGCTCCTACCTGGGTGAGTACAGTGGCATGATGATGTATGCTGTTGTTTAGCCAGTAAAAAACATGTTTCTGGTACCCAGGGGTGGGGGGTGGGGGATGACCTCTGGGGCTGGGGGCTTACATATGGGGCTAGGGGCTGACCTCTGGGGCTGGGGGATTACTTATGGGTCTGGGGGCTGACCTCTGAGGCTGGGGGCTTACTTATGGGGCTAGGGGCTGACCTCTGGGGCTGGGGGATTACTTATGGGGCTGGAGGCTTACTTATGGGGCTGGGGGCTGACTACTAACTTCCGGGGCTGACTGATGTGTTTATGGATCTGTGATACATATTCAGCAGTTGCTGTGTGTCCTATGTGATGTATATGTGTCTCCTGTGATGTGTGTTTCATAATATAGTATAATGTGGTCTTAATTATAATGTAAAGTTGTGTATATACAGTACAGACCAAAAGTTTGGACACACCTTCTCATTTAAAGATCTTTCTGTATTTTCATGACTATGAAAATTGTACATTCACACTGAAGACATCAAAACTATGAATTAACACATGTGGAATTATATACTTAACAAAAAAGTGTGAAACAACTGAAAATATGTCTTATATTCTAGGTCCTTCAAAGTAGCCACCTTTTGCTTTGATGACTGCTTTGCACACTCTTGTCATTCTCTTGATGAGCTTCAAGAGGTAGTCACCAGAAATGGTTTTCACTTCACAGGTGTGCCCTGTCAGGTTTAATAAGTGGGATTTCTTGCCTTATAAATGGGATTGGGACCATCAGTTGTGTTGTGCAGAAGTCTGGTGGATATGTGTCACCCTGGCCTGGATGCCACAAGTGTAATTAAAGCTGTGTCTGAGAGCAAGGGGGAGGTTCTTTAGTCAGGGGAACATTAGCATGCAGTGCCTCCTGTCTCAGGCCAGTAGGGGGAGCAGGCTGCCCCTATAAAAGCTGTTACTGGGGGCAGGGTTAGAGAGAACTGGATGGCCTGTCTCAGCACTGAGACTTGTCCCAGAGCAGAGCAGGGACAGAAAGTTGTATTGCACCTAAGAGGAAGTGTGGCAGGAGGAGAGCCACAAGCCAGAGACAAGAGGCGAAGAGAGCCTGTCTTGGCAGATAAAAGACTTACTTTACCAGACTTTGGTGTCTGAGGCTGGGAGGATTCTACATCCTCCAGCAGATAACCAGTCCGCAAGGGACTGTATATTCCTTGGCCTAAGAAGCCTGGAGGCCCTGCCACAGCCGAAGGGACCAGTAAAGCCGTACAAGGCTGGGAGCAGAAAGGAACCCACGTCGCAGGCCAAACAGGTGAGAATACACGGAAAGCTCGGAAACGTGGGCTGTTACCCTATAATGAGGAGATAGCCAGAAGGAGCGCAGAAAGCACGGTAGGCCTACACCCTCACCCTGACCAGGGCCAATTTCCCCGTTGCTCTGAGACATCCAGGTCCCCTCCTAGCTGGGACTGTTTATGAGTCAGTTTACCTGTTTCAGTAAAGACCCTGGACTGCAACCTATTGTCTGTGTGCTCCTTCGCACCTCCAGCACTACCAGTACTGGGACTCTCACCACCATCACTCCCACCATCCACTACACTGCCCTGGGCCGCACTCTTCCCGTGGGGAGTCACACCATCCCAGCTGCACACATCATCAGCCCCAGCGGTCTGCCATGCAGCAGCGGTTCCTAATGACCGCAAATCCACGGGTGGCGTAGTCGGACATAATCAACAACACATAACGGACTACCACTGGCCTGACCACCCTGAGCCACGGAACCGGGTTGCCACTACTACTCCCATCGTTCCCCCTATTGCCCGGATCCGAGTGCCCCACGGCCCAGGGGGCAAGTCAGATACACAGCTGATAGTCCTACTGAATAGACTGTTAGAATTTGTATTATGGCAAGAAAAAAGCAGCTAAGTAAAGAAAAACGAGTGGCCATCATTACTTTAAGAAATGAAGGTCAGTCAGTCCGAAAAATTGGGAAAACTTTGAAAGTGTCCCCAAGTGCAGTTGCAAAAAACATCAAGCGCTACAAAGAAACTGGTTCATATGAGGACCGCCCCAGGAAAGGAAGACCAAGAGTCACCTCTGCTTCTGAGGATAAGTTTATCCGAGTCACCAGCCTCAGAAATCGCAGGTTAACAGCAGCTCAGATTAGAGACCAGTTCAATGCCACACAGAGTTCTAGCAGCAGACACATCTCTTCAACAACTGTTAAGAGGAGACTTTGTGCAGCAGGCCTTCATGGTAAAATAGCTGCTAGGAAACCACTGCTAATGACAGGCAACAAGCAGAATAGACTTGTTTGGGCTAAAGAACACAAGGAATGGACATTAGACCAGTGGAAATATGTGCTTTGGTCTGATGAGTCCAAATTTGAGATCTTTGGTTCCAACCACCGTGTCTTTGTGCGACGCAGAATAGGTGAACGGATGGACTCTACATGCCTGGTTCCCACCGTGAAGCATGGAGGAGGAGGTGTGATGGTGTGGGGGTGCTTTGCTGGTGACACTGTTGGGGATTTATTCAAAATTGAAGGCATACTGAACCAGCATGGCTACCACAGCATCTTGCAGCGGCATGCTATTCCATCCGGTTTGCGTTTAGTTGGACCATCATTTATTTTTCAACAGGGCAATGACCCCAAACACACCTCCAGGCTGTGTAAGGGCTATTTGACCAAGAAGGAGAGTGATGGGGTGCTACGCCAGATGACCTGGCCTCCACAGTCACCAGACCTGAACCCAATCGAGATGGTTTGGGGTGAGCTGGACCGCAGAGTGAAGGCAAAAGGGCCAACAAGTGCTAAGCATCTCTGGGAACTCCTTCAAGATTGTTGGAAGACCATTTCCGGTGACTTCCTCTTGAATCTCATCAAGAGAATGCCAAGAGTGTGCAAAGCAGTCATCAAAGCTAAAGGTGGCTACTTTGAAGAACATAGAATATAATACATGTTTTTAGTTGTTCACACTTTTTTGTTAAGTATATAATTCCACATGTGTTAGTTCATAGTTTTGATGCCTTCAGTGTGAATGTACAATTTTCATAGTCATGAAAATACAGAAAAATCTTTAAATGAGGTGTGTCCAAACTTTTGGTCTGTACTGTATAGTGTAGAGATGTTTATATGGTATGGTGCTGTGTACATAGTGTAGTATATAGTTTGGAATCCACACTATATACACAGGCACATCCCTACACTATATAATATATATAGTATATAAACAGCTCGACTCTATATTCTTTTGCACAGTATATAGTGTGGAGCTGGGTATATAATTGATTGTAGAATATATTGTGGAGCTGTGTATGATGTGTATACTTCCCCTGCCCTGTATACATGGTGTCATTCTCAGTATCTGCTCTTATTATGTTTGCGTGTGTGTGTACATACATACACGCATAATATAATAATATATATATCTCAACAATCTGATTAATTGTCAAAAAAATGGAGGACTCTTCTTTATTAGCCCATGTGGTTATGTTTCGGATTCATGTTCTGTTATGGAACTGAATTGTCGTCATAGAGGCTGGCGTCTGCAGGGTACAAATGTATATATACAATGCACAGTACCACTCATCCTGTCCTGTATATATACAATGCACAGAACCACTCCTCCTGTCCTGTATATATACACTGCACAGTACCACTCCTCCTGTCCTGTATATATACACTGCACAGCACCACTCCTACTGTCCTGTATATATACACTGCACAGTACCACTCCTCCTGTCCTGTATATATACACTGCACAGCACCACTCCTCCTGTCCTGTATATATACACTGCACAGTACCACTCCTCCTGTCCTGTACATATACACTGCACAGTACCACTCATCCTGTCCTGTATATATACAATGCACAGTACCACTCCTCCTGTCCTGTATATATACACTGCACAGCACCACTCCTCCTGTCCTGTATATATACACTGCACAGTACTACTTCTCCTGTCCTGTATATATACACTGCACAGCACCACTCCTCCTGTCCTGTATATATACAGTGCACAGTACCACTTCTCCTGTCCTGTATATATACACTGCACAGTACCACTCCTCCTGTCCTGTACATATACACTGCACAGTACCACTCCTCCTGTCCTGTATATATACACTGCACAGTACCACTCCTCCTGTCCTGTATATATACAGTGCACAGTACCACTCCTCCTGTCCTGTATATATACACTGCACAGCACCACTCCTCCTGTCCTGTATATATACACTGCACAGTACCACTCCTCCTGTCCTGTATATATACACAGCACAGCACCACTCCTCCTGTCCTGTATATATACACTGCACAGTACCACTCCTCCTGTCCTGTATATATACACTGCACAGTACTACTCCTCCTGTCCTCTATATATACACTGCACAGTACCGCTCTTCCTGTCCTGTATATATACACTGCACAGCACCACTCCTCCTGTCCTGTATATATACACTGCACAGTACCACTCCTCCTGTCCTGTATATATACACTGCACAGTACTACTCCTCCTGTCCTCTATATATACACTGCACAGTACCGCTCCTCCTGTCCTGTATATATACACTGCACAGCACCACTCCTCCTGTCATGTATATATACACTGCACAGTACCACTCATCCTGTCCTGTATATATACAATGCACAGTACCACTCCTCCTGTCCTGTATATATACACTGCACAGCACCACTCCTCCTGTCCTGTATATATACACTGCACAGCACCACTCCTCCTGTCCTGTATATATACACTGCACAGTACCACTCCTCCTGTCCTGTATATATACACTGCACAGTACCACTCCTCCTGTCCTGTACATATACACTGCACAGTACCACTTCTCCTGTCCTGTATATATACACTGCACAGTACTACTTCTCCTGTCCTGTATATATACACTGCACAGTACCACTCCTCCTGTCCTGTACATATACACTGCACAGTACCACTCCTCCTGTCCTGTATATATACACTGCACAGTACCACTCCTCCTGTCCTGTATATATACAGTGCACAGTACCACTCCTCCTGTCCTGTATATATACACTGCACAGCACCACTCCTCCTGTCCTGTATATATACACTGCACAGTACCACTCCTCCTGTCCTGTATATATACACAGCACAGCACCACTCCTCCTGTCCTGTATATATACACTGCACAGTACCACTCCTCCTGTCCTGTATATATACACTGCACAGTACTACTCCTCCTGTCCTCTATATATACACTGCACAGTACCGCTCCTCCTGTCCTGTATATATACACTGCACAGCACCACTCCTCCTGTCCTGTATATATACACTGCACAGTACCACTCCTCCTGTCCTGTATATATACACTGCACAGTACTACTCCTCCTGTCCTCTATATATACACTGCACAGTACCGCTCCTCCTGTCCTGTATATATACACTGCACAGCACCACTCCTCCTGTCATGTATATATACACTGCACAGTACCACTTCTCCTGTCCTGTATATATACAATGCACAGTACCACTTCTCATGTCCTGTATATATACAATGCACAGTACCACTCCTCCTGTCCTGTATATATACACTGCACAGCACCACTCCTCCTGTCCTGTATATATACAATGCACAGCACCACTCCTCCTGTCCTGTATATATACACTGCACAGTACCACTCCTCCTGTCCTGTACATATACACTGCACAGTACCGCTCCTCCTGTCCTGTATATATACACTGCACAGCACCACTCCTCCTGTCATGTATATATACACTGCACAGTACCACTTCTCCTGTCCTGTATATATACACTGCACAGCACCACTCCTCCTGTCCTGTATATATACACTGCACAGCACCATTTCTCCTGTCCTGTATATATACACTGCACAGTACCACTTCTCCTGTCCTGTATATATACACTGCACAGAACCACTCCTCCTGTCCTGTATATATACACTGCACAGTACCACTCCTCCTGTCCTGTACATATACAATGCACAGTACCACTCCTCCTGTCCTGTATATATACAGTGCACAGTACCACTCCTCCTGTCCTGTATATACACACTGCACAGCACCACTCCTCCTGTCCTGTATATACACTGCACAGTACCACTCCTCCTGTCCTGTATATATACACTGCACAGCACCACTCCTCCTGTCCTGTATATATACACTGCACAGCACCACTCCTCCTGTCCTGTATATATACACTGCACAGTACCACTCCTCCTGTCCTGTATATATACACTGCACAGCACCACTCCTCCTGTCCTGTATATATACACTGCACAGCACCACTCCTCCTGTCCTGTATATATACACTGCACAGTACCACTCCTCCTGTCCTGTATATATACACTGCACAGCACCACTCCTCCTGTCCTGTATATATACACTGCACAGCACCACTCCTCCTGTCCTGTATATATACACTGCACAGCACCACTCCTCCTGTCCTGTATATATACACTGCACAGCACCACTTCTCCTGTCCTGTATATATACACTGCAGGTCTTTTTTTTATTGATAGAATAAGTACAGTACATGACAGAACAATAATACATTACAGGACACCAAACATATGAACAAAACAAGACGACAAATCACAGAAAATAGAAACAAAATAAATCCCCCCAGGAATATATACATATACAAGAAATAAATATTATAAAACCTATAAAACCTCCGGCCCAGCTTCATTCATACTACTATATACAATCCCACACAACGCTCACACTGTCCTATATACACATAAAACACCGTCCTATATACAAGATTATATACAATAAAACGCTAGAAACACAAAACACTAAACCTAATATAACGTATATACAACCGGAAACTAACACTAACCTACTGGTCCCACTGCCTGACCTTACAGTCACACCCTTACCGCACCTCATTCACACCACAGAAAACCAAAAATAACTATATATACAATAGTGACATGAACAATTTTAAACCTTTTTTTGTTTTGTATATTTTTTTTTTTTGTATTTTTTTTTTTATATTTTTTTTGTAATTTTTTAATATATATATAAAACACACACCTACACTAACTATCCCGCCATCCCTGATCCAGCTCTGGCCACAAAGTTCAGGATTACTCCGAGCTAGGATCAGACCCCAAAGTTTTTCCCCAGGCGGGGCCTGGACCAGGCCAGATCAGTCCTCTTATCACCGCTGATGAAGAACTTCCCCAAATCCCCCACCCAACCTAACTAAAACCCCCTATTATACATTATATACAATATATACAGAACACAACCTACACACTCACCATCCAAGGCTCAAGTTCGATGCCTCTGTATTAAAGGGACAATGAAGCAGGAAGTGCTCCATGCTTTCCAGCACGTTAGCACAAGCCTCACGGGGGCAATTCCTGTCCTCGGAGCTCCTGTACTTCAAATTGTCCCTCACATACAGCTTACCATGGAAGCAGCGCCAAGTCAAGTCCCAGTACTTCTCGGGGATCCTGCTAGAATTTAACAAACTCAACCCAACCTCCAGATCCCGACTTGGGCAGTCTTTGAGGGCCAATGGACTCTGAAAATGAGAAACCAAGACCCTCATATCGAGGAGTTTCCTCGGGAGGGACCTCACCTCCCACATTCCCAGACCCCACCGGCGGATTATTTTCAGAACCGGGGTAACATAAGCCGGGAGATGCCCGTGTGGTGTGCGAAGATCCTTCAATCTTCCCCCTGTCTCCCATTCCTGGAAGAAAGGCTGAAACCATCCCTTGCAGGAGAATACCCACGGAGGAGCCCTCTCTTTCCAGAGGTTTGACACGTTCACTTTCAAGAAGGTGTTCACTAGGAACACCACGGGGTTCACCATATTCAAACCCCCTAGTCTCCTCGTGTGGTAAGTGACCTCCCGCTTGACTAGGTTCAGTCTGTTACCCCATAACATCTGGAAGAACAGACTGTAGACCCGTGTCCAGAGAGGCTCTGGCAAGACACAGACGATGCCCAGGTAGATTAGCAAGGGGAGCAGGAAAGCTTTGCACAGGCCAACCCTTTCCCTCAGGGTCAAAGAACATCCCCTCCATTGGTCCACTCTTTGGGCGACACCTTTGATTCTGCCTTCCCAGTTTTTCGTGGAGTAATCACCCTGGCCGAATTCGATGCCCAGGACTTTGGCATGTTCTTGGGGTTCGGGGAGGGTGTCCGGAAGATCAAACCCGGGATCTCCGCCTCCCAGCCAGAGACTCTCACACTTATCCTGGTTGACCTTGGACCCGGATGCTCCGAGTAGCGCTCCACTCGCTGCCTCCCCTTGCGAAGAAACAAATACGGTGACATCGTCCGCGTAGGCCACCACCCTCAGGATAGCCTCCGGTGCCGCCCCGCCCATCCGCACCCCCGCCAACGGTCCACAATCGATCCTTCTGAGGAAGGGATCGATTGCAAACGCGTAAAGCAAATGGCTAAGAGGACAGCCCTGACGGACACCGGATCCTACCCCGAAAGGTCGTCCAATCCACCCATTCACCAGAGGGAAAGTCTCAGCCCCTGCATATAAGGTCTTAAGCCTGTCCACAAACCCTCCAGGCAGACCATACCTCAAAAGAGTGGACCAGAGGTACTCGTGGTTAACCCGATCAAAGGCTTTTGCCTGATCCAAGGTCAGCAAGAACCCCTTCCAGAGGCCCGCCCTGCCTTGCTACATGGCCTCTCGGACACCTAGAACAGCACTAAAAGTGCTACGGCCAGGAACGCAACAGTGCTGAACCTCCGAAAGGAGCCGGGGTGCAAACTTCACCAGCCTGTTGAAAAGTATCTTAGCCAAAATCTTCCTGTCCACATTGAGAAGTGCTATGGGACGCCAGTTCTCAATGCGTGACGGATCCTTACCCTTTGACAAAATGATCAAAGCTGACCTCCTTAACGATCTCGGCAGAGTGCCCGAGGAGAGACACTCGTTAAGCACCTGAGTCAAGAGGGGGACCAAAGAGTCCCTAAAGGTCCTAAAGAACTCGGATGTTAAGCCATCCGGACCTGGCGACTTTTTGGGCCTAAGCCCATCAATCGCCAGTCTCACTTCCTCTTCTTTGATCGCTTCTGCCAAATCGCCCAGCGAGAGGTCAGCCCCTGGCTCAGGAACAGATTCAGTCAGGAAAGCCGACATCCCGTCACGATCAAGCTCCCTCTTTCCCAAGAGGTGCGAGTAATAGGAACTGACGACCTCCAAGATCACTGACCTGGACCTTCTCAGGGACCCCGTACTGTCCACCAGCCCCGTCACTATCTTACTATTCACTGACATCTTACAGTTTCTGTAAGGGTCGGGCGAGCAGTACTTCCCGTAGTCCCTCTCGAAAACCATAGATGCGTGTGACGCGCCCCTGGGCCTGTGTCGCGCTGCGTTGCGCACGCGGGAGCTTACCCGGAGCCGGATCTGTTGAGGGTTGTAGTCTCGTGGCGGTGACCCGGTCCGTGCCCAGGGAGTCAAACTGAGCGGCGATGTATTAGCGATAGATGTTGGACGACTACGCCACCCGTTGAGTACAGCTAAGGAGCTGCTGCTGCAGGGCAGACCGCTGAGGCCGGTGGTAGGATTGTGCAGCGTGATAGTATAACCCCCAACGGGAGGGGTATGGCCTCAGGGCAGCCGACGTGGATGATGGGGGTAGCAGGAACCACTCGGAGACGGTACGGTGTAGTTCAGGGTCTTTACTGGTGACAAAGATAGACCCTCCCGGAGTACTGGCTAGCGATTGGGGCCTGGTCAGTCCTTGAGCAGATGGGATCTCCCCTGGCCAGGCGGAGTTGTAGGCCTCCCAAACTAACGATACTCTTCTGGCTACCTTGCTAGAAGCGGGTATAAGTAGCCCACGTCCCTGAGTGTACCGTGTGGTGCTCACCCGTATGGCCGGTGACTCGGGGCCTTCTAGTAGCTTCCGCTCCACGACGGCGGTGCTGGTCCCATGCGTGTGACCGTGCCTTCGGGTTTCTTGGCCAGAGGACCTGAAATCCCCTGCCTGACGGATTCTGCTGCTGGGTAGGAGTTAGTCCCCGCAGCCTCGGACTCCGGGTCCGGTAAGAAATCTTCTCAGTCAGGGCGAGCTCTGCAGCTGCCAGCCCCTGACTCCTTGTAACACTGCTCCCACAGAGCTCCTGATGTTTCTTCCTATGCTGCTTCTCTTCTCTACTTCTGGCATGGCCCAGGAGCTGGGCCCAGCCGGAGCCACAGCTCCCTGTCAGCCCTCCTGGCTCAACTCTCCCTCTGAACTCCCTAACCCTGCCTCAGCCCCAGGTTTATATAGGGGAAGTCCTTCCCCTCCCAGGACTGGGCAGGAGGTGTGGCATGCATAGGATTCCTGACCAAGAGACCTCCCACCTGCTCTCAGACATAACATTGCATTACTGTGGAAACCAGACCCCTGGGGTGCCACATTCCCCCCTAGTGAAATTTAGTACTCCGGGACTAAACATATTTTTTTAGAAAGACATAACAGGGTATAACAATAATAATACAATAAGAAAAACACATAAAGGTGGTCACGGCATGTCCGCAACCGGGTGCAGTCTTTGAAGGAAACAAAGGTGTCCATTTCACCAAAACAGGGAGACGTAACCAGGTAGGGGTCTGTCCTGCCCCGAGTCCTTAACAGTCTTTTAGTCCATCCTGGGTTACGCTCCACTAACTGTACAAAGGATTCCCGGTAAATCCACCAAGGACTCCTATAAATTACTAGAAACACATAATTATTTACAGGATATGGCCGCTCTCAGTCCTCGGCCAGTGGGGATAAGGATTGGCTGCTCACAGTCCTCAGCCTGGTAAGGGATAGGGGATGGCTGCTCACAGTCCTCAGCCTGGTAAGGGATAGGGACACACGGGGAACAATTCACTAATCCCAACGGGGACCATATTTTAATTAGCAGCAGTCCTTGTACCCTAACGGGTAACTATGTACAGCTCTTTATTCACGCTACTTCCCTTCAGTAGCTATGTCCTCTTTGTGCTCCCTCCTGAGGGTAGTCCTCAGACCCGTCCGGGTCCTCTTGGCTTTCCTCGTATTGGTAGTACTGCAGCTCCTCCTCAGTTAGCTGGGTTAGTATCTCTGCGACAGTCCTCCTCCCAGGTGGCCAGGACTTTACCCCCCTTTGGGCTGCCCCGGTTAATTGGGCCACCAGGATGCTCACTTTTTGCTCCTCTGTGAGGGGGTACACCTGGAAGAGGCTATCCAGCTTTTCTCTAAAGTCATGCAGGGTATGTGACTCCCCTGAGTACTGGGGTAGCCAGGCTGCCCCCGGGATATAGGGCATGGTGAAAGGCATGACCGCAACAGCGGTGGCGCTGGCGGGGGTTGAAGCGGTGAAGCTCTCCTCCGTATCCGGCATCCTTCTCCCCCCTAGTGGACCGTGGCCTACCTTGCGATGATCCTCTTCCGTAGGCCGCGGCTCCGCAGTGGATCGTCAGGGTTGAGGACCTTCCGTCGCGCTCCTGTGACGTCGGCGTCTGCTGGGCTCCTTCCAGGACCTTACGCAACGTCCGGACGTGAGGCGGGGCTTCAGTTTCTCGCGCGCTTTCGGAGTCCACGCCCCTCTTCTTCCCGCGCGGCATCTTCAAGATGGCGTCCAACGGCGGGAAAACTCCACGGATAGCGGGAAGAAGGCAGAAGATGGCGCCGGATGGCGGGAAAACTTCGCGGATGGCGGGAAGAAGACAGAAGATGGCGCCGGATGGCGGGAATCTTCACCACTGGTAAGTTTGAACAGTCTTTTTCAGGCACGCAGTACCCGGTGGTTGCGGGCACGAGATCCTGCCGACTACGCCAAAATCTGATGCACCCCTGGGCCTGTGTCGCGCTGCGTTGCGCACGCGGGAGCTTACCCGGAGCCGGATCTGTTGAGGGTTGTAGTCTCGTGGCGGTGACCCGGTCCGTGCCCAGGGAGTCAAACTGAGCGGCGATGTATTAGCGATAGATGTTGGACGACTACGCCACCCGTTGAGTACAGCTAAGGAGCTGCTGCTGCAGGGCAGACCGCTGAGGCCGGTGGTAGGATTGTGCAGCGTGATAGTATAACCCCCAACGGGAGGGGTATGGCCTCAGGGCAGCCGACGTGGATGATGGGGGTAGCAGGAACCACTCGGAGACGGTACGGTGTAGTTCAGGGTCTTTACTGGTGACAAAGATAGACCCTCCCGGAGTACTGGCTAGCGATTGGGGCCTGGTCAGTCCTTGAGCAGATGGGATCTCCCCTGGCCAGGCGGAGTTGTAGGCCTCCCAAACTAACGATACTCTTCTGGCTACCTTGCTAGAAGCGGGTATAAGTAGCCCACGTCCCTGAGTGTACCGTGTGGTGCTCACCCGTATGGCCGGTGACTCGGGGCCTTCTAGTAGCTTCCGCTCCACGACGGCGGTGCTGGTCCCATGCGTGTGACCGTGCCTTCGGGTTTCTTGGCCAGAGGACCTGAAATCCCCTGCCTGACGGATTCTGCTGCTGGGTAGGAGTTAGTCCCCGCAGCCTCGGACTCCGGGTCCGGTAAGAAATCTTCTCAGTCAGGGCGAGCTCTGCAGCTGCCAGCCCCTGACTCCTTGTAACACTGCTCCCACAGAGCTCCTGATGTTTCTTCCTATGCTGCTTCTCTTCTCTACTTCTGGCATGGCCCAGGAGCTGGGCCCAGCCGGAGCCACAGCTCCCTGTCAGCCCTCCTGGCTCAACTCTCCCTCTGAACTCCCTAACCCTGCCTCAGCCCCAGGTTTATATAGGGGAAGTCCTTCCCCTCCCAGGACTGGGCAGGAGGTGTGGCATGCATAGGATTCCTGACCAAGAGACCTCCCACCTGCTCTCAGACATAACATTGCATTACTGTGGAAACCAGACCCCTGGGGTGCCACACGTGCCTATCGTACTGACACCTCTTCAGCAAGGACTTCACTCTGGAGATCTCCTCGCGGCTACCTCCAGTCAAGACAAGATGCTCGAGTTTCCTCCTCAGGCTCTGATACAGGCGATCCCTGTTCAGGTTTCTGAAGTTCGAGAGCTGCCGGAAGAATCTCGCCACCCGATTTTTGAACATCTCCCACCACTCTGACTTAGTGTTACTTAGGCCCAGCAATGGTACCTGGCTCTGAAATAATTCCTCAAAAGAACGTCTTACAGCTTCTTCCTCAAGGAGTGACGAATTCAGCTTCCAATAACCTCTTCCCATCCGAGGAGTCTCTGTAACGTTCAGAGAAAACATAATCAAACAGTGATCGGAGAACTCCACCTCCACAACCGACAATGGTGAAGAGACGGCCTCCTCCTTCAAATAAAACCTGTCTAGCCTAGACCTGCACTGACTACCTCTAGAAAAGGTGAATCCCGTGTTGCCCGGGTTGTGCCGGATGTGAACATCCACCAGGCGAGCCTCACTCACTATCCTGTTTAACGCGACCCAGTCATAAGACAGCCGGTCTCCGGAACCTCCTCTATCACAGGATCTCGTGACATTGTTGAAATCCCCTCCGAAGACCACCTGCCGACTCGAAAATAAAAAAGGTTTGATCTTCAGGAAGAGACATTTGCGGTCCCACTTGGACTGGGGACCATAGATGTTAATGAGCCGAAGCTCTTGTCCCCCCATGGAGACATCTAGGATCAAGCATCTCCCCATTTCTAATTCGATCACTCGTCTGCATTCAACCGCTGCGGTCTTAAAAAGGACCGCCACCCTGCTATACGGCTCGGCCGCAAGAGACCAGTAGGAGGGCCCATGCCTCCACTCCCGCCTTGCTTTATGCAAGGTTGATATATCGGTCAACCTGGTCTCCTGCAAAAATAAAATGTCGGCGTCAAGTTGGCCGAGAAAATGAAAGGCCGTGTACCTTGCCGCATCTGACTTTATGCTGCAAACATTAATAGTTGCCAACGTCAACGGGGTGGGTGCCGCCATCATGAATGGTTGAATTAGATAGCCTTTTTCTTCCCACCACTGACAGTCCCAACCTCTTCCTCCGATAATGACGGGTTTTTAGTGCGCTTAAGACAAACAGACTCGTCCATTCTCTCCTTACATACATTCTTGCCCCCGTCTGGTGGTCCTGGGTTAGTCGTCCCCCCAGAGGGCTTTGTATTTGCCCCCGAGAGGAAGACCCAGCCATCTCCTGAGCCCCAACCACCTTGTCCGCAACCTCCGGCCCCGGGTCCCCATTTCCCCCCTGCAGAGGGAGGTCCTGGAGAGCCCCGAACCGGTTGGAGAGATCCACCAGAGGGGGGGCGGCTGAACCCTCCAATGGCGCTTGGATCACGGCCAGAGAGTCAGAGGGGTCGCACTCCAAAGAGGCAGCTCGAGACCTGGTCCCCCTCCTACCTCTGGCCGTTTTCCTGTTACCCTTTTTCTTTTTCTGTGACCACTCCCCCTCTCCCTCATCTAGACTGTCACCAGAAGAGGGTTCCTGGGAAGACGTGGCGTCCTCTCGCTCTTCCCTTTCAAGTCTCTTGACCTCCTCGCTCAATTCACTGTCTTTAGGATCCTCAGCTGCAAGTGAAGTACCTGGGTCAGAGTTTAGGGACATTACTCCCTGCCCCCTGTCCCCACGGCGCTGCTCCTGCCGCCTGATGGTGGATGGCGGCAGCTTGCTCCTCACCGGTTCCCTGCCTCCCCACCTCTACTGGTCCCTTCACCGGCAAGATTAGTCCTAGCTTTCGCCTGTCCCGCACTCGCCGCTTTCAGGACAGCATTGGTGAAGGAACGTGGAGAGCGACTGAACGGGTGACCGAGGTCACCACACAAGTTACACCTAATCCTGCGACAGGCAGCAGCAAGATGACCAAGGTCCCCACACAGTGCGCATTTCTGGGTGGTACACTGCGCACTGAAGTGTGTGGGGCTACCGCACCTGTGACAGACCTTAGGCTGCCCCCGGTAGAAAATCAAGATCCTATCCCTCCCCAAAAAGGTTGAGGAGGGGATATGGGTAATAGTGTTTCCCGAAACCTTCAATCTCACCATGAAGGTCCAGGCTCCTTACCAGATACTATGGCCATTCAGATTCTTTTCGGGAATATTGGTGACCTCTCCGTATCGACTCACCCAGGTCGTAATGTCCATACAGGAAAGCGACTCGTTACTAGTCAAAACAGTCACTTTCCTGACTGAATCTTGGCGGGTTATTGCCAGGGGAAAAAGACCATGCCATTCGGGGCGACTCCGAGCCAGCTCATGGCGAGACCAGAAAAGCTCAAGGCCCTCCGGTCTCACGAAGCTGACATCGAAGTAGGAGGTCCCGTAGGGATGGATCAAGGCAAAGATGTCATATGCCGCAAAGCCCATCCCCAGCAGGAGCTCAACCACCTTCCACCTATCAGGACAGGCATCCTTGCTTACCCACTGGAGACGGACCACGTTCCTATGGTTACTACTCTGCCCCGTTGTCGACAGAGACCAGACAGTCTCTGCCCCTCTATCTCGGAAGGCTGAAAGACCATGTCTCTCTATCCAGAAAGACAGATCAACCTCCCTCCCCTCTATAGTGATGGAGCTCTCCCCTCTCCTCAGGGCGTCCAGGAGCTGCTGTTGCAAGTCACCATCCCCAGGGCCACCAGACGAGGGCGCACTACTAGCCCCAGCACTTACAGCTCCTGAATAGCTTTGGGCTGAAGCCCCCGCCAATGCTGGGGGGGGCAGCGGGACCAGCACCTACTTTCCCCCCACCAACACCAGTGCTGCTCCCACCATTCACTTCACTACTACTCCCACCATTCGCAGGACCATTACTCCCATCATTCACTCCACTACTTCTCCCACCATTTGCTGCATCACTACTCCCACCATTCATTCCACCACTACCCCCACCATTTGCTACACCACTACTCCCACCATTCCCACTACTCCCAGCATTCATTCCACCACTACCCCCACCATTTGCTACACCACTACTCCCACCATTCCCACAACTCCCACCATTCACTCCACCACTACTCCCACCATCTGCTCCACCATTACTCCCACCATCTGCTCCACCACTACTCCCATCATTCACTACACCACTACTTCCATTCCCTTTACTTGTCACCCCATTACCTCTGCTGTTCTCTGCACCTTCCACAGTCACCTCCATTCCTTCCTCCCTTGTGTCTGGTGTCTCTGCACTCACACCTGCTGGGCCGGGGGAGGGGAGCACTTCCAGAGACTCCTTTCCCTGCAGCACCACACCCTTTTCCCTTTGGTTGCTGCTGGCTTTCTGCAGGTCGTCTCCTGGAGCGCCCTGCCCCCCTACTGCAGCATTTTGGTCCTTGTGCTGGGCAGACTGTTTGTTGGGCACCGCTGCCCGCCCTGCACCCACAGACTTTGGGGTCTTAGTGTCCTTTTTGGGTGCTGGGGCACAATGCCCCCCTGTCGCAGCAGTGTGCCCAGTGTTCCTCGCAGATGTGTTTTTCACATCCCTCCCGGCCCCCCCAGCCCTGGTGATAACTGGCTTAGCCGCAGAGGGCAGGGAGGGAAACTCCACAGAACTTCCTATGTCCGGCGCTGTGAGTACCTCCACAGCCTCGCCCTCTGCACTGTTCCCTGCACAGATGGCAGCATCGCCGGACATCCTTCTCCTCTCCCCACCTTGTCTCTGCCTCGAGCCCACTGCAGAGCCCATGTCTTTAGGTTTGGTGGGGTTTAAACAGAAGGTGGCAGGCACAACATCAGACATTGGTACATACTTGTAACTCACCACCTCCTGTGCGGCTCCTCCGGTCTTCCTCTTCCTCCTCTTGGTCTCCTCCACTGGTTTGTTCTCACCGAAGGAAAACCGCGTCAGGTCCACTGGAAACTCCAGCAGTCGGATCTCCCTCAGCAATCCTCCTTCCTCCTCCTCCCCCAACACTCCAGCCTCTGCTGTCGGAGTCCTCTGCCCTGCAGGGAGACCACTTGGGCTCCGGCTCTGCCCCTCACTGGCTCCAGCAACTGAAACTCCAGTCACCTCTTCATCCTCCTCCTCCTCTTCACTAAGGACGCCGGTTGGCGGTTCTCCTGAGGTGTTTAACCCCTTCATTTCTGAGAACCACCGCTGGTTCTTAAACCTTTCCAGGAAGGGACCTGCGCTTTTCTCAATCCCCTCCCGGAGGAGCACTAACCTGACCACCTCGTCTCTGAGGGCTTTAAACCTCTGGGAGGTCGCGGGTCTTTCCTTGTTGGACGCCCGGGTGTTCAGGACCCAGGCCTCCCTCAGCTCCTCTTTCAGCTGGGTTAGTGCTTTGCCGGCGTCCTTGTACTCTCGCAACGTGGCGACCACTCGGGAGGAGAAGGAACTTGTGGACTCGCAAGAGCTCATCTCCCCCCAGGATCTTGCTGGGCTCTTGTTCCTGGGGCCTGGGGTGCCCCGGTCTCCCTCTCTGGGCGGGCGGTGAACAGTCTCGGGGTTGGAGTAGGTGGATGTACTCTTCCTCACCCTTCCCGATCTCCTCACTCCCTTCTGGGCCGGTTGTTGAGGCTCCTTCTCCCCCGCCGGCATAGACCGGGGGATAGGAGGCTGGGAAGCCATGCCGGCCTCCCAGTAGGCCTGCCTCTCCCTAGGGAGAAGAGAGGCAGACGACGACCCTCCTCCTGGAAGTGCTTGAGCTCAGGAGGCAGGTGCTACTCTCAGCACCACTCCTCCTGTCCTGTGTACTGTATATATACACTGCAAAGTACCAATTCTCCTGTATACAATATATACACTGCACAGTACCTGTATATATACATATATACAGTATATATACAGTCCTGTATATATACAGTCCTGTATATATACCTGTATATATACAGTATATATAGACTGTATATATACAGTCCTGAATACAGTCCTGTATATATACACTGTACATATACACTATATATATACACAGTCCTGTATATATACACTGCACAGTCCCATTTCTCCTTTCCTGTATATACTGTATACTGCACAGTACCACTTCTCCTGTCCTGTGTATATATGACTCGCCCCCTGGGCCGTGGGGCACTCAGAACCGGGCAATAGGGAGATGATGGGGGTAGTAGTGGCGACCCGGTCCCGTGGCTCAGGGTGGTCAGACCAGTGGCAGTCTTTTAGATGTTTTAGATAATGTCCGACTACGCCACCCGTGGATTGCGGTTATTAGGAACCGCCGCTGCAGGGCAGACCGCTGGGGCCGATGATGTATGCAGCTGGGATGGTGTGACTCCCCACGGGAAGAGTGCGGCCCCAGGGCAGTGTAGTGGATGGTGGGAGTGATGGTGGTGAGAGTCCCAGTACCGGTAATGCCGGAGGAGTGAAAAAGCACACAGACAACGTACTGCAGTCCAGGGTCTTTACTCACGATTAATATCCAAGTCACTTCTGCGGGGAATGACTGCCCGAGCCGTGCTGCATCCACCAGGTGAGGGGCTCGGTCAACCCCCAGACAGCTCAGGAGTATGGCTCAAGACCCCCTTTTGTCCTTTCTCTGGCCTGCCTCACCAGTGACCCACTTTTGTCCAGCTACCGTGGACTTGTGCGGCTAAACATGGGCCCCGTCCTCCGCTGTCCTATATGGTGCCTTCCTAGCAGGTTTGATGAGGTGTCGCACCAATAAATGATCACGACCTTCGGTCTTTGGCTGAGGGTTGTTTCTCCTCCACCAACTTGGGATCTGGTACCCTTAATCTGCCTGACCCTGCACCCTGGATTCTCGTGGGTTCTTAGGGTCCCTTCCACCTTCTTGTTCCTGAGCCCTTCTGTTTCTCTCTCTCTCTCTTCTTCTCCTTTTCTGTTCCTTTCTCGTGGAGCTGGGATGAGACATAATCTCAGCTCCACTTCACCTCCTCTCTCTCTCTCTCCACTCTCCTCCTCGGCCTCTCACTAGGCCCACTCTGGAGTAGAGCTCCTACAGAGCCTCTACTCCCTGTCTTCTCTTCTCTGGACAGAACCTAGATCTAAGATGGTGCCCACCTTTTATACCTCCCTCTAGCCATGAGCCCAGGGGACCAGCAACCAATGAGCTCCTATCTACGCTCAGGAACCAACCCCTATCTGCCCCTACAGCACTGGGTGTTCCACCCCCCTCCCCACTCCAGACAGGGACATAGTTGGTCGTGCCTGCACTTCTGTCTAGTGGGAGCACCGCTGAGCTGTCCCTCGGAAATGGGGTGTGTGTGCTGTATGCAGCTAACTGAGCCCTGGTCCATACTCCATCCTTACCCGGGAGTGGAATATCACACCTCTGGTCTGAGGTGCAATACCCCTGTAGCGGCCGAACCCTCGGGGCGCTACATATACACTGCACAGTACCAATTCTCCTGTATATATACACTGCACAGTACCACTTCTCCTGTATATATACACTGCACAGTCCCATTTCTCCTGTCCTGTATATATATACTGCACAGTACCACTTCTCCTGTCGTGTAAATATACACTGCACAGTACCACTTCTTGTTTCCTGAATATATACACTGCACAGCACCACTCCTCCTGTCCTGTATATATACACTGCACAGTACCACTTCTCCTTTCCTGTATATATATACTGCACAGTACCACTTCTCCTGTCCTGTGTATATACACTGCACAGTACCACTTCTCCTGTATATATACACTGCACAGTCCCACTTCTCCTTTCCTGTATATATATACTGCACAGTACCACTTTTCCTGTCGTGTAAATATACACTGCACAGTACCACTTCTTGTTTCCTGTATATATACACTGCACAGCACCACTCCTCCTGTCCTGTATATATACACTGCACAGTATCACTTCTCCTTTCCTGCACAGTACCACTTCTCCTGTCCTGTGTATATACACTGCACAGTACCACTTCTCCTGTTTATATACACTGCACAGTCCCACTTCTCCTTTCCTGTATATATATATACTGCACAGTACCACTTCTCCTGTCGTGTATATATACACTGCACAGTACCACTTCTTGTTTCCTGTATATACATATACACTGCACAGTACCACTTTTTGTGTCCTGTTGTCGTGAGGCAACATTAGACTTTGGTTGGGTTAATATTGGTTTATTATTTTCAATATTCCTATGATAAAATAAGAATAAATATTGGAAAACTAATTTAAACATCCCAAGTATCCCCTATCCTGAGAACTTTCCAATCACTGGGGGTCCGTCCACTGAGACCCCCATAATCCCGAGATCCAGAGCTCTGAAGAGCACCATGTTAGTGGGGCTATGGTGGATCATACACACTGCTGCACTATTCACATGTGGCTCATCAAATAACTCCTTAAAGGGAGTGATGAGGGACACGACTAAGTAAAGCCAAATTTACTGATCTGGGGTAATGAGTGTTACAGTATGTGGGCTGGTGGGGTTTGTCTTGCAGGGCTGCTTTTTTGTCCCAGTCCGGCCCTGGTTTACAGAGATCAAATGGAGTTTTTTAAATTAATTTTCTCATTGTAATATTAATAGAATTCATATGAAATGAAGTGAAATATGTTGCAAAAGTTATTTTTATTATTGAAAAAAATATAAGATACTGATATTCAACTGTGAACTGGATACAAGGCACAAGATAAATGCATGAATACAGTGCAGGTTGGATTACTTTGCCTTATTTCGGCTTTGTGGAATTAAGTTCATAAAATAAGCACCTAAAAGAAGAAATCACACTAACAAACATGTGATGGGGCATCTCCTTAATGTCCAAAAGTGATCTGGTTTCCCAATAGTATATATTTTCAACCAGTTTATTTTTTAGAGAAAGAACTAATGCCTGATCCTTCTTCTGGAGGGATTGAAATGCCAGATCCTTCATTTTGATCAATTATTGTGTGCCAGATCCTTCTTCTGGAGGGATTGAAATGCCAGATTCTTCATTTTGATCAATTATTTTGTGCCAGATCCTTCTTCTGGAGGGATGACAATACCAGATCTTTCATCTTGACCGATTATAGTGCCAGATCCTTCTTCTGGAGTGATGATTATGCCAGATCCTTCATCTTGACCAATTGTTGCACCAGATCCTTCTTCTGGAGTGATGACAATGCCAGATCCTTCATCTTGACCAACTATTGCGCCAGATCCTTCTTCTGGAGTGATGACAATGCCAGATCCTTCATCTTGACTGATTATTGTGCCAGATCCTTCTTCTGGAGTGATGATAATGCCAGATCCTTCATTTTGACCGATTATGTCGCCAGATCCTTCTTCTGGAGTGATCACAATGCCAGATCCCTCATCTTGACCGATTATAGCGCCAGATCCTTCTTCTGGAGTGATGATAATGCCAGATCCTTCATCTTGACCGATTACAGAGCCAGATCCTTATTCTGGAGTGATGACAATGCCAGATCCCTGATCTTGACCGATTACAGAGCCAGATCCTTCTGGAGTGATGACAATGCCAGATCCTTCATCTTGACCGATTATTGTGACAAATTCCTCGCCAGATCCTAATCCAGATCCTTCAAAAACTAAAAAATTCAATAGTTAGCAGCCATCAATTTCATAATTAGTTACTAAACAGCAAAAAAATATTAAAACTACAAAAGAACAAGCAGATTAGTATCCAAGAGCAACTTTGTGTGTTAAGGAACACAACGCGCTGGGGTTTATTCACGTGGGAAGAATTAGATTATAAAACAGCTCAATTGGGGATATTTATTAAAATTATCAGAGAGAGGGCATGAATTTACTAGTCTTTAAAAATGTCACTAATTGCAGCAAATGTATCACATTGGTGTATGTGCAACCATGGTAGAAATGCAAAAATTCAGCCATTTTGTTCCTTATGCCACTTCATAGATAGTGTGCACATGAACATCAAGTTAATATATATCACATTATAAATTTGTAATTACTTGTTAAATTATTACATTTGTTCTTAGCAGTAAACTATAATATATACAGTAATTATGTTTAGAATACTCTAAATATTATAATATATACTATTACGATTACAATACAGTTATATGAAAAAGTTTGGGCACCCCTATTAATCTTAAGCTTAATGTTTTATAAAAATTTGTGTTTTTGCAACTGCTATTTCAGTTTGATATATGTAATAACTGTTGGACACAGTAATGTTTCTGCCTTGAAATGAGGTTTATTGTACTAACAGAAAATGTGCAATCTGCATTCAAACAAAATTTGACAGGTGCATAAGTATGGGCACCCTTATCATTTTCTTGTTTTAAATACTCCTACCTACATTTTACTGACTTACTAAAGCACTTTTTTTGGTTTTGTAACCTCATTGAGCTTTGAACTTCATAGCCAGGTGTATGCAATCATGAGAAAAGCTACTTAAAGTGGCCACTTGCAAGTTGTTCTCCTGTTTGAATCTCCTCTGAAGAGTGGCATCATAGGCTCCTCAAAACAACTGTCAAATGATCTGAAAACAAAGATTATTCAACATAGTTGTTCAGGGGAAGGATACAAAAAGCAGGCTCTGAGATTTAACCTGTCAGTTTCCACTGTGAGGAACATAGTAAGGAAATGGAAGAACACAGGGACAGTTCTTGTTAAGGCCAGAAGTGGAAGGCCAAGAAAAACATCAGAAAGGCAGAGAAGAAGAATGGTGAGATCAGTCAAGGACAATCCTCAGACCACCTCCAGAGAGCTGCAGCATCAACTTGCTGCAGATGGTGTCACTGTGCATCGGTCAACTATACAACGCACTTTGCACAAGGAGAAGCTGTATGGGAGAGTGATGCGAAAGAAGCCGTTTCTGCAAGCACGCCACAAACAGAGTCGGCTGAGGTATGCAAAAGCACATTTGGAGAAGCCAATTTCTTTTTGGAAGAAGGTCCTGTGGACCGATGAAACCAAGATTGAGTTGTTTGGTCATACAAAAAGGCGTTATGCATGGCGGCAAAAAAACACAGCATTCCAAGAAAAACACTTGCTACCCACAGTAAAATTTGGTGGAGGTTCCATCATGTTCATTGAACATCTGTGGGATCATTTGAAGAGGGCTGTCCATGCTCGGCGACCATCAAACTTAACTGAACTGGAAATGTTTTGTAAAGAGGAATAGTCAAAAATACCTTCATCCAGGATCCAGGAACTCATTAAAAGCTACAGGAAGCGACTAGAAGCTGTTATTTTTGCAAAAGGAGGATCTACTAAATATTAATGTCACTTTTCTGGTGAGGTGCCCATACTTATGCACCTGTCAAATTTTGTTTGAATGCAGATTGCACATTTTCTGTTAGTACAATAAACCTCATTTCAAGGCAGAAACATTACTGTGTCCAACAGTTATTACATATATCAAACTGAAATAGCTGTTGCAAAAACATCAATTTTTATAAAACAATATGCTTAAGATTAATAGGGGTGCCCAAACTTTTTCATATAACTGTATATACTATTACTATTACCTATGGTAATGACCAATAGAATTATTGGAAAATAAGTTACACAATGTAAACTATCTACATTATGTGGAGGGCGACAATCGCAGAAGCCGTTCTTGTAGCAAGATTCATCAACAGATAGAAATATCTAACTGCTTGGTGTGTCCAAGAATGCTATCACACATAAAGACACATAATGCCGCCTAAGCTGTGCCCAAAGTAAGGTCTACCCAGGGATTCCCCATAGAAGAGTCTGTAGTTAATAGTGGAATTAAATGAACACATTGATGTTGAATTTATATTCTTACAGGATTACAACAATAGAGCATAAGATATTACCATACAAATATTACATATAATAAGAAGCAGTAAGAAGTCAGACAATAGATACATATAATGGAACATTGTGCATTTGAGTGTTTAATTAATTGAAGACATTGATGTTGGATTTAGATTCTTACAGGATTAAACCACTAGAGCATAAGATATTATGATATAACTATTACATATACTAAGAAGCTGTAAGAAATCAGACAATAGATAAAGGAACTGGACTTACGAGGTGCAGAAAATATGGGGGTCACGCAGCAGAGGAGGAGAAGGTAAGTGGCCTGCATGGTGGTCCTCGCTTCTGTATGACTACAGGTAAAAAGTGAGGAGCAGATGGAAGAGGCCTCTTTATATAGGACTGGGACACTACATTTGGGGGAGGGGTCAGTGGTAATAGCTCCGCCCCCTTGTATCTAATGTAAATGACACTAATGGTTACATAGTAACATCAGATCTGGTGGTTACACTTCACATTACACATCGTCATAGATTATTTTATTTAAGTAGTAATTTATATTATTTATATTGTTGGTGACTTTTGTAAGTTTCTTCTGTTTTCTTCTGAATATACGGAGATGTATTGTGTAGCTCCAGCAATGTATTGATCTGTATAATTTGATTACTTTAACAAATATTTATATTAGACTAAAAAGCATCAGGGCCCCTGCACACTATAGTATTACAGATCTGTACAATACAGTGACGTCCATAGAAAGTAATAACCAATCCTGAATCTGAAGCCTCATTCCTATATTACTATACACTGCAAAATACAATCCTATAACACTACAATCCTATACACTCCATAATGGATAATGTCTACTGTATATATCCCCTAAGACAGACAGATTTCCCCACTATGTATAACAATGCGGATAAGGCGAACGATACAAAATCCATGTAAAATAACAATCTTTATTAGAGCATAAAAATATATAGATATACAATTAGAAGTGATACTGCACAAAGATTAGGAGGAGGAGGAGGATTGCAGCCCAGTTATAGTATAACAGAAGTAATGTGCATTTTATCCATAGTGGGCATAAACCAAAGTGGGACTAAGTAACCAAAATCATAAGTGCCCACTAGGTACACAATGAGAAAGATCAATCAAATGTGATCAAGTGGAAATGATGGAGATCGGGCAGCCACCCACAGCTTGATGCGTGTTTCACCTATCGCTTCCTCAGGGGGGCGTTGTCATATACTGCAAAACAAAAGCCCAATAATTGCAAAATATCCTACTAATACTTCCATTCTATTAGTCCAAAAAGTAAAAAGCCTATTTGGTACAATACTTCTATTCAACAAACACTCAATCAGGTCAAAGAAGTATAGATGCACAAGTTTGATAAAAAGATTTGGAACTTTTATTGAATTATTTAAAAGAAATTTATAAAACACACATAAAGGGGAAGTGAACCAATGAAGGTGCCTGCAGTGCTAGTAACAAGGGTAGTCAATCATTTATTCTGTTTAACAAGACTTACAAAAGGAGATCATATCAATGAACCCAGTGATAAATACATGAAGAATTAAATAAATAAATAAGTAAAAGGATCAGTATCCAAAATTCATTCATCTAGTAAGCATTAGTGGATAACAAGTACATACCTTAAAGTATCCAGCATAGATAAATGTAGTCAAAATGCCATGAAAGTATATATCTATAAATATGTCAATAGGTCATATAGAGAGAAGCCATAAAGCCCACAAGTGGTAGACAAGTGTCAATATAGGGCAAAGTCAATCATGGCCCACAAAATACAGATGGTATCACCAAGCATAGAAATAAACAGATGGAATCATCAGGCATAGAGATAAACAGAATGTAAATAAAGACAATACAGCTGTCCTTACCTGCAGTTGAAAGGTTGTATTGTCTTTATTTACATTCTGTTTATCTCTATGCCTGATGATTCCATCTGTTTATTTCTATGCTTGGTGATACCATCTGTATTTTGTGGGCCATGATTGACTTTGCCCTATATTGACACTTGTCTACCACTTCTGGGCTTTATGGCTTCTCTCTATATGACCTATTGACATATTTATAGATATATACTTTCATGGCATTTTGACTACATTTATCTATGCTGGATACTTTAAGGTATGTACTTGTTATCCACTAATGCTTACTAGATGAATGAATTTTGGATACTGATCCTTTTACTTATTTATTTATTTAATTCTTCATGTATTTATCACTGGGTTCATTGATATGATCTCCTTTTGTAAGTCTTGTTAAACAGAATAAATGATTGACTACCCTTGTTACTAGCACTGCAGGCACCTTCATTGGTTCACTTCCCCTTTATGTGTGTTTTATAAATTTCTTTTAAATAATTCAATAAAAGTTCCAAATCTTTTTATCAAACTTGTGCATCTATACTTCTTTGACCTGATTGAGTGTTACTCCCATTCTAGTAGCCACAATAACAACGTACAACTGAAGCAATAAAAAAATGCCTTTATTAAAAATAAATATAAAAACATAACAAAAGTAATTTCTAAAAATACCCATTAAATACCATGGGAAACAATTGAACTCCACAACAATAAATAAAGCTCATAGGATATGATGAAGGAGTCTATATATCATCTGATGTCTATACACATAGTATAGCACCTGCAGTATACAGGATAATATATGACTGGTATATGGTATACAGTGATTACAGAAGTCAGATATCATATACAGGATAATATGTGACTGTTATCTATTGTATAATTCCCAAATTTAACAGAAAGGAAAAAGGGACAAATTATTTGGCTTGCATAGTAGCAGAGTGCTTTGTGGAAAATTAATGACCATGCCTCGAACCATTTATTTCTATACAGATAAATGTACAAGGATGACCTGCATCTTCTAAAGCAGCAGAAGCCAAGGCATCCCGAAACAACTGCTGGGGTATCGGCCTGGGGGACATCCGTATACATAGCTAGTGTGACTGTGGATTAATTGATCTGTGATATACTGCAGTAACTGCACCTTAATCACAACATTTATTTAATCATCACACACTGGAATTACAAACCATGAGGGCTATGTCCTCATTAAAGAATACTGACACCTCGGATTGTTGTTGTTTTTTTTTTTTGTTTAATACAAATCACAAATCTACAGAATCCAGAAATGTAAAATCAACTATCTACCTAAGACTAGCATCCTCTGTAATCAAAACCTTCTACCCCCATCTTCAGGACTTCTCTTGTGCTGCAGCAGTTCTCTGGAATGCACTATCCCACAGAATATGGTTAATCTAACTATGCCCTGTTCTCCCTTCCTTAATTTTCTCCAGAATCTGGTCCCTTCACTCATCTGTATCCACAGCCTCCATGCACTCTACAGCTCCTTGTATCTGTACTTATACAGATTCTGGCTGATGACTGGTTCATGTAATGGTATTTGAATTCCCCTGTTTATAATAATCATGGCCGGACCATACATGACAAGCACCTTTTTATCTTTTGTGTCACTCCTATATCTTCATAGACTGTAAGCTTGTTAGCAGGGCCTTCACTCCTCTTAGTATGTCATGAATTATGTGATAATCTGTATTGTCTTATTCAGTTTGTACATGTCTCTACTAAATATAGAAATTAAATAAAAAATATTATTATATATAACTCTCTTTGGCCCCCTGTAGTACAATGTCTCTCTTTTTGGTCCTCATTTAGAATAAAGTCCCCTTCTTTGGCCACCATTTATCATAATGTTCCCCTTTTGCTCCCATGGTATGATGCCCCCCTTTTTAGACAAAATTTACAATAATGTCCCCTCTTGGGGCCCCCATTTAAAATAATGTCCCCCTCCTTGGACCCCAATTAAAATAATGTCTCCCTCTGTGGCCCCTACTTAGGACAATGCCCCCTTCTTTGGCCTTTGGCTCCCATTAGGTGTCAAGTATTATACATATATATATATATATATGTATATATATATATATATATATATATATATATATATATATATATAAAAGTATGTAGACCACTCTTCTTTTGCAAACTGTCCCAGGTCTCCCATATGTGAAGTGTGTCTCCTCCCAAGAGCAATTTTAAGAGCAATTTAGATCCGGACTAAGCAATGAGTCCGGATCTAAATCCACAGGTGTTCAAAAGGATTTAGACCCGGACTCATTGCTGCCACCTCAGAACTCTCCAGCACTTTGTTCCCATCCATTTCTTGGTGCTTCTTGAAATATGTTTGGGGTAATTGTCCTGCTCGAAGTCCCATGACCTAGGACGCAAACCCAGCTTTCTGACAATAGACACTACATTGTGACCCAAAATCCTTTGGGAATCTTCAGATTTCATGATGCTTTGCACGCAGTCAAAGCAATGAGTGCCAGAGGCAACAAAACAACCCCAAAACATCTTTGAACCTCCACCATATATGACTGTAGGTACTGTGTTCTTTTCTTTGCAGTCCTCATTCCATTTTTGGTAAACAGTAGAATGATGTGCTTCACCAAAAAGCTCTATCTTGGTTTCATCTGTCCACAAGATGATTTCCCAAAAGGATTTAGGCTTACTCACGCACATATTGGTAAATTGTAGTCTAGCTTTTTTATGTATCTATGTCAGCAGTGGGGTCCTCCTGGGTCTCCTGCCATGGTGATTCATTTCATTCAAAAGACTACATATAGTTCACGCTGACACTGATGCACCCTGAGCATGCAGGACAGCTTGAATATCTTTGGAACTTGATTGGGGTTGCTTATCCACCATTTGGACTATCCTGCGTTGCAACCTTTCATCAATTTTTCTCGGCTGTCCACATCCAGAGAGATTAGCTACAGTGCCATGGGTTGTAAACTTCTTGATAATGTTGCGCACCATGGACAAAGGAACATCAAGATCTCTGGAGATTAATTTGTAACCTTGAGATTGTTGATATTTTTCAACAATTTTGGTTCTCAACTCCTCAGACAGTTCTCTTCTCCTCTTTGTGTTCTCCATGCTTAGTTTGGCACACACAGTCATACAATGCAAAGAATATGTAAATTTCTCACCTTTTTATCTGGTTTCAGGTATGATTTCATATTGCTCAAACCTGTTACTTGCCACAGGTGAGTTTGAATGAGCATCATATGCTTGAAACAAAGTTGTTTACCTACAACTTTGGAAAAGTGCCAACATTTTGGTTTGGCCCATTTTGGGAGTTTTGTGTGAAATTATGTCCAATTTGCCTTTTTTGTTTGTTTTTTTGTGTTGTTCCATTACATACAAATGAAATAAACATATCTATACCAACACATGTGTAATTACATTAATTTTCCAGGAGCAATACTTCATTTTCTGGAACAAATTCAAGGGTGAAAAACACTATGAAAAAAGCTTGAAATCTATGACGCTTTTTAACAATGGATAAAAGATGTTAAGTGTGTAAAGTGAGGGATCCTTTAAGCTTGGCCATGGACCCCCCGGGGCTCCCCGGAGCCCCGGGGCCCCGGGCGGTAGCCCAGATTGCCCTCATTATAATCTGCCTATGGTCCTAAGTGTTCCCCGGATAGTGGCCCCGGAGCTGCGCTCACTGAGTGACAGGACACCGCTCCTGAGTTCTCCTCGGCTCCTCAGCGTCAGCGGTCAGAGAATTACAGCTAGGGACATATAGGACATGTGAGTATAAGGATTTTATTATTTTCTTCTTATTTTACAATGGATCCCACTGATTCTGAGATTGTGTTTAGTGACATATTGTACTTCATGATAGTGGTAACCAATTTTGATACGACAATTTGGTGAAAATTTTGATAATTTTGCAATTTTCAAACTTTTAATTCCAGAGAGTTATGTCACACAAAATAGTTAATAAATAACATTTCTCATATGTTTACTTTACATCAGCACAATTTTTAAAACATTTTTTTTGTTAGGAAGTTAGAAGGTTTAAAAGTTGACCAGCGATTTCTAATTTTTCCAACAAAATTTACAAAACCATTTTTTTAGGGACCACATCACATTTGAAGTGACTTTGAGGGGCCTTTATGACAGAAAATATCCAAAAGGAACTAAAGCAATGTGGAAAGAAAAATGAACATTTTACTTTTTTTCACAAAAATTTTACTATAGCCCCTATTTTTTTATTTTCACAAGGGTAACAAGATAAAATGAACCACAAAATTTGTTGTGTAATTTCTACTGAGCATGTTGATACCCCATATGTGGGGGAAAACTATTGTTTGGGCACATGACAGGGCTCGGAAGGGAAGGAGCACCGTTTCGACTTTTTGAACGCAAAAAAGACTGAATGCCATATCACCATATTAAAATGAATGCCGTAATGCCATTATGAAAACAAAATGCCATATGAAAAAAGTGGATGCCATATCACATTTGGAGAGCCCCTGACATGCGAAAACAGCAGAAACCCCCCACAAGTGATAGCGTGACGTCTCTTACTCGAAAAAGCCCTTTTCTTTACCCTGGGAGATGGGGGACTCGGAGTCGGGTCCTGTGATGGAGAGATGGGGTGCAGCCGTGGCCCGGACCCGACCCGTGCTCAGGGCCGTCACATTAAAAGAGATGGTGTGGGCTTATCCGGGTTGAGTGGCTGATTTACGACTACGCCACCTGTGGCACCTGGTGAAGGCCACCAGCGCCGCTGCAGTCCGCTGAGGCATAGTGTTACGGCGGCCAGAGTTATTACTACTCCCCACAGGCGGAGCAAGGCCTCAGGGCAGAGGGACAGGAAGGATGGAGGGGGTAGTAGTGGAGGAAGAACGGATGCCACGTCGCGCGGTGTAGCGCAGAATAAACAGTCCGGAGGCCATAGGGGTGAACTTCCAAGGCTTTACTCACATTAGAGATGGCAGAAGGAAGGCGACTCCCTGATCCCCACGGAGTCCTGCAGTCACCAGGGATGGGGGTCCGACAACCTCCGAGCAAGTCCAGCATTCAATCGGGACCCCGCACCAGAGTGTTCCTGAACTACAGACCGTATCCTCTCCTGTCTGTGTGTGTAGATAGGCCGGGTCTCCCTCTGAACTCCTCTCAGAACAAGGGCACGGGTGGCAGCTCCGCTCCTTCCGATACCCGATGGGATCCTCTGGGCCTACCAGGCTTTACCAACCAGGACATGGAGAAGCAAGGTCGGGTGTCGGGGCCGGTACCCCTCTTGCAGCCGGACTCCCTCTGAATATATCAGATGGTGAGGACAGGTGGCGTACACTGCTCCGTCTGCATCCTCCCCGGGATCCATTAGCTGTGGAGCTACACTCTTAAGCTCCGGGCCTTCTTGGTCGTGGTCCTTGACCGGGTTGAGACATTCCTCGTCTGCAACCTGCCCCCCGTCCCAAGGCTGGGGTATGAGGGCTGTGTCTCCATCCACTGCAGGTCCACACAGGATCCACGTTCAGGGTGGGAGATCACAATACCTCACAGTAATTAACAGCACAAAGACCAAAACCAAAGATGGCTTTTTATTAAATATGAAATTTAAAGTGTCACTAAATTGTAAGTCCTCAACCCTCACCCACTAACTGGTTCCCCTCACTCTTGGTTCCCCAGTCTCCCTGTAACCAGGAGGGCAGCACCTGGTGCATACTAGCCCCCCTGGTGGAGAAATGTGGTGTTGGATGCAAAGGTTGGGTCCCGACCATCACGCTGTTCTTACCTCGGAGGAGGAACACTACACTCCATTACAGAAGTGCAGCATCCCTGTGGCGGTCGAACCTTCAGGGGCGCCACAGTTCTACAGTGGGATGTGCTACATAATGAAGTTTCTCTTAAGCGGCACTTGGAGGATGTCCTTATCACCCCGGTCAGTAAAATCTTTAGAGTGGTGGCAGGATGAGCCTAAGCTATCTCGAGGGGTTCCCTGGGTACTTAGGGTCACTAGAACAATTACCACAGATGCGAGTCCGAGAGGGTGGGGAGCCCATCTGGGAGATATGGTAGCCCAGGGGACCTGGTCAGATATTGAAAAGGGTCTCTCCTCCAATTCAAAAGAACTTCTGGCGGTAGACAAGGCGGTGAATAATTTCTTACCTTTCCTTCAGGGCCAGAATGTAAAGATCCTCTTGGATAATCTAGTTGCGGTAGCATATGTGAACCACCAGGGGGATACATGGTCAAGATCGCTGATGAGAGTGACAGATCATCTCTTCCAGATTACAGAAAGTCACCTCCTTTCCCTGATGGCCCTCCATATAATGGAAAAAGAAAACATGAGAGCAGATTTCCTAAGCTGCTATCCTCTGATGCAAGGGGAATGGGAACTAAATCAAGGAATTTTTACCCAAATAGCCGAAGATGGGGGGGCCTCCGGTCAAGTAGATCCGTTTGCCACAAAACTAAATCGGAAGACAAAGATCTTGTGTTCCCTAAATCCTCTAGCTGTGGACGCTTTCCTGATACGTTGGTATTTCAGCCTGGCGTATGACTCCTCCCCCCCTGGTTGGCTGTTCTTCTCATGGTAATAAGAAAGATCAGGGAGGAGAAGGCCAGGGTTCTGCTGATCGCACCCTTTTGGCCCAGGAGGCCCTGGTTCTAATTCCTGAGGAACATGTCCATCTCTGATCCTTGGGTTCTTCCAGAGATTCCATATCTCCTTCTCCGGGGTCCGATATTCCATCCTCAAGCAACTGGCCTCCACTTGACGGTGTGGAACTTGAAAGGACACTGCCAAATCAGAAAGGTTTTTCCAAAGGTCTAGTAACCATCCTGCACAGCAGAAAACCTGTTACAACCCAGATTTATGCCACAAGTTGGAGAAAGTTTTTGTCTTTCTCTGGTTCTGGGGTTGATGGGGAAGGGGTGCCAATAGGACAAATCTTTGGAGTTTTTACAAAAAGGTCTTGAACTAGGGTTATCCACCAGCACCCTTAAAGTACAGATTTCTGCCTTGGGTGCCCTATATAACTGTGATGTAGCTTGTAGCTACTGGGTTTCTCGGTTCATTAAGGCAGCTTTTAGATCTAGACTCATTATTAAAAGCAGCTTGGTTCCCTGGGATTTAAATTTGGTTCTAAAGGCCTTGACTAGCTCGCCGTTTGAGCTAATAGTCAGCAACCCTTAAATCCCTCTCTCTTAAGACCGCTTTAATATCTTTAACCTCGGCCAGGAGCATTAGTGACATCCAGACCCTGTCTATGACCTCGCCGTTTACTCAAATTCTGGATGATAGGCAGGATCTGGTCTAAAAATCACTCTCTCTCCCTAAGGTAGCTACTCGTTTCCACAGACTTCAGGAAGTCCTCCTACCCTCCTTTTGTCCACATCCTAGTAACCAGAAAGAGGTGGAGTTACATACGTTAGAAGTGAAGAGATGTGTGGTTAGGTACCATTCAGTTACCAAAAGCTTTAGGAAAGATAACTCGTTGTTTATATCCTACCAAGGGGCTAGGAACGGTCTAAGGTCACGAAGTCCACCATAGCTAGATGGAATTAGGAGGCCATTTCTCTATCATATACAGTATAGACCAAAAGTTTGGACACACCTTCGCATTTAAAGATTTTTCTGTATTTTCTTGACTATGGAAATTGTACATTCACACTGAAGGCATCAAAACTATGAATTAACACATGTGGAATTATATATTTAACAAAAAAGTGTGAAACAACTGGGTTCAGGTCTGGTGACTGTGAAGGCCAGGTTATCTGGCGTAGCACCCCATCACTCTCCTTCTTGGTCAAATAGCCCTTACACAGCCTGGAGGTGTGTTTGGGGTCATTGTCCTGTTGAAAAATAAATGATGGTCCAACTAAACGCAAACCAGATGGAATAGCATGCCGCTGCAAGATGCTGTGGTAGCCATGCTGGTTCAGTATGCCTTCAATTTTGAATAAATCCCCAACCGTGTCACCAGCAAAGCACCCCCACACCATCATACCTCCTCCTCCATGCTTCATGGTGGGAACCAGGCATGTAGAGTCCATCCGTTCACCTTTTCTGCGTCGCACAAAGACACGGTGGTTGGAACCAAAGATCTCAAATTTGGACTCATCAGACCAAAGCACAGATTTCCACTGGTCTAATGTCCATTCCTTGTGTTCTTTAGCCCAAACAAGTCTCTTCTGCTTGTTGCCCGTCCTTAGCAGTGGTTTCCTAGCAGCTATTTTACCATGAAGGCCTGCTGCACAAAGTCTCCTCTTAACAGTTGTTGAAGAGATGTGTCTGCTGCTAGAACTCTGTGTGGCATTGAACTGGTCTCTAATCTGAGCTGCTGTTAAACTGCGATTTCTGAAGCTGGTGACTCGGATAAACTTATCCTCAGAAGCAGAGGTGACTCTTGGTCTTCCTTTCCTGGGGCGGTCCTCATGTGAGCCAGTTTCTTTGTAGCGCTTGATGGTTTTTGCAACTGCACTTGGGGACACTTTCAAAGTTTTCCCAATTTTTCGGACTGACTGACCTTCATTTCTTAAAGTAATGATGGCCACTCGTTTTTCTTTACTTAGCAGCTTTTTTCTTGCCATAATACAAATTCTAACAGCCTGTTCAGTAGGACTATCAGCTGTGTATCCACCAGACTTCTGCACAACACAACTGATGGTCCCAACCCCATTTATAAGGCAAGAAATCCCACTTATTAAACCTGACAAGGCATACCTGTGAAGTGAAAACAATTTCCGGTGACTACCTCTTGAAGCTCATCAAGAGAATGCTAAGAGTGTGCAAAGCAGTCATCAAAGCAAAAGGTGGCTACTTTGAAGAACCTAGAATATAAGACATATTTTCAGTTGTTTCACACTTTTTTGTTAAGTATATAATTCCACATGTGTTAATTCATAGTTTTGATGCCTTCAGTGTGAATGTACAATTTTCATAGTCATGAAAATACAGAAGAATCTTTAAATGAGAAGATGTGTCCAAACTTTTGGTCTGTACATCTAGCGGCGAGGAAGTGCCAGAAGGGCTGAAGGCTCATCCCACCCCACCCCTCCTGGGCTGAGAAGACAGGTGTCTCGATAGAAGACATATGTAAGGCTGCTACCTGGTCCTGTCCCTTTACATTCCATAGACACGATAGGTTAGATATGGGTGTATCGGCTGACCTCACCTTTGGGAGAAGAGTGTTCCAGGCTGTGGTCCTTCAATAGATTACTTCATCTCTGTAATTCTCTCGTGGTGCTGTCATGGTCGACCGATAAAATCTTAAATTACATACCGGTAATGGAATTTTTCGGAGACCATGACAGCACCCTTATATTTCCTCCTTTCACGTTTGTGGGAACACTCCCCTTTTATTAATTATAATATCACACTCAATAGGTGTCGTCTGGTATGGCAATTTTGTGATTGTTTGCTGTGTTTATTAACCTGGCAGTCCTCTCAATGCTCTGTAATCCCAACTGAGGCGGGAGAGAGGTGGCGCCCTTTTAAGCCTGTATGTTTCCTCTCCTTGGTGGGCGGATCCCCTCTCTCGTGGTGCTGTCTCTGAAAAATCCCGTTACCGGTAAGTAACTTACGACTATACATTTGATGGAGCAATCAAAAAGTTGTACCCCAAAATGGTATTAAAAACGGTCTTAGAAAATTGAAACACAAGCCAAACAATTTGTTTGCAAAGTTTAGAATTTTTTAAAAGCAGTAAAATGTTTTCGTTTTCTTCTGCACCATTTCACTTTATTTGGAATTCATTGCCCTTTTTTTTCTATATGTTGCACAGTAAAGTGAATAGCGTCTTTCAAAAATGCTGTAATTTTGTCCCACAAAGTACACCTTAACCCTGCTGTATTGAATAGTGTCTGTGTTATTCACTATGTGATATGTGTTTTTTTATTGTATACTAATGTATAGTGACTAGTGATGATTGAGCGTGTTCTATGAACCCATTCAGCGAGCACACTGTCTAACAGCCGTGACACTTGCAGGCACGGCGACCTTAAAAGAAATGCCGAGCATGCCAAAATACTCGGCGAGCACCTAAGCGTGCTCGCCGAAGGGGTTGATAGAACACGCTCGATCATCACTAATAGTGACCAGATGCCTCTAAGGAATCTTTTTTGGCCTCTGTTTTACTGGTGCTTGAAGTGCAAATTTTTATAGCTCTAATGATTAAGTAATATGCAACTATGTGAACTGCAATTGCCAATTAACAATTTAAGGGTATCCATCAGATATACCCCTCCCTCCAATTCCCATTCATGACCATGCAGGATTTGGAAAGCTAAATCCATAGACACCTCTATATCTTTTATCTGTTGCTGCATTTCTGAGTGCTCTGGGTGTAACGGAGCACTAACCAAGCCTCAGCCTTCCAAGGTTGCTTCCCTGCCCAGCACCAGCCTCTGTATCTTGATTGATAGCTCACTGTCAGTTTTTTGGGACGTCAGGCACCAAGCAAGGAAAATCAGTGAGCTAGACACTAGCACTGGGAACTTTCCCTCCGTACATAAACAAAACATAAACCAAAAAAAAAGCAATTTGGCACGTTACTTAATTTATGTAGATTTATAGAATGAAATGTTGGATTTCGTACGAGCTCGATCCATGTTTTTCACAGAGCTCATATCTATTATAGTCTAGGGCTGTTCACATATTTCTGTGGACCGCGTATTTTTCACCGAAACACGTTGACCTGTCGGACTTTGATCCAAATCAAAGTTTAGAGCTTCTCGGATGCAAAACAAAGCTGATGAAAGTCTGAATGAGGCCTTACTCTATTATTTATTTTTTAAGCAGCGTTCATTCCAGGCTGCTGTACACATGAAGAGGGTTTACACACCTAAAATACATATATAAAACACAGAAACAAGCTACCATTGACAGACTAGTATGGAGGGAGACACTGCCACTACGATCTAACAGTGTGGATTCTGGTGTCTCGCTCCTTCCCTCAGGTTGTATGCCAAAAGCCTCCTCCAATAAGCAAGTTCTGGACAAGCTGCAGGTGGAGAGGGAGTGCGGGATTACGGTGAAGGCCCTGACTGCATCTCTGTTTTACACTTACGAGGGAAAAAAGTATCTCCTGAACCTGATCAACACTCCGGTGAGTGTGACGTTTCTTCTTTATTTGTTTCTCTGTGGTCTTGTTGCGGATGTTCAACTGGTCACGGCGGTCGCGTGACCTGTCACATAACTAAATGATGTCATGGAAGGTCCTTTCACACCACCGCGAGCCGTACAAGAGACCGGACGCAGTGGAGAAAAGACCGGGGGCCATCAGAAGGTAAGTATAATGTTATTTTCTCCAATCCCCTCCATGACAGCACACCTGGAGGTAGCCTCCCCATCCTAATTAGGGACAGGAAAACAAGAGGTTAAATAGCCCCTTCCCGCTACAATCCCCAGTGTTTTCCTGTCCCTATGGGATGAAGAGGTTACCTGGGGTGCCTGCAGCCGGCAAGCAGGGCCCTATTAAATTTACCTGCCGGGCTGCAGGGAGCGATCGCCTCCGACCTTCCTTTCTTTGCAGCTCCCGTGTCTCCTTGAGAGCGGGACCCCCCACACACACACTCGCCTGCGTGTAAAGCAGAGTAGGGTTTTGGGGGCTGGGGGCCTCCTGTAGCTCCCCGGCCGGAGTCTCCTCTGTCCTCCATGGCGGCGTGCCGGAAGTCAGGCTTTTGGCCAGCGGGACGTCACTTCTGGCGCGTTCCACCGTGGAACGCATGGGGCCGCGGCGGGAAATTCAAAAGGAGAAGCCGCGGTTTGCCCTGAAAATGAGGATCCTTCACCAGATAGGTGAAAATTTGGCACTGGATCTCGGTCTCCCCTATAAAAGACCCAGATGAGAAGACTCCATTAAGGTAGGACAGAATATTCTGCTACTATGGAGGGTGCTGTTCCAAAGCCTGCGTCTGCAGAGCCCAGCGCTAACCCGGCCCCAGTAAGTACTAGGTCCTAGGTTATTCCCCACTCTCTTTTGAGCAGGATCCTAAATATATTTTAAATCTCCCCTTTTTTTATTTTTAATTTAGGGAGACAAGGATCCGGCACCGACAGTGGGAGAAAGCACTACAGTTCGCAAATGTGCCATCTGTATAAAAAAGCTGGCTTCAGGGCATAAGAAACCCCTATGCTGGAAATGCACTGACAACATTGTGAAGGAAGAACAGCCTTCCCTTATGGAAGAAGTCAGGGGAATGGTTCGGCAGGAAATACAATCTTCCCTAGCCTCCTTCTCACAAGCCAGAGCTGAAGGTCCATCTCCCCCCAAAAGGAGAAAATATACGGTTAGGGAGACCTCTGATTCAGAATTAGGGTCTATGGAGGAACCGGAAGAAGGGGTCCTAAGTGAAGATCATGAGGAAGATAGGAAATATTACTTTTCGTCTGAGAATATGGAGGAATTGTTGTCGCAGGTGAGAGACACGATGCAGGTGGAAGAGGAGAAGGAAACCCGTACAGTTCAGGATGAAATGTTTGGCGGTCTGAAATCCAAGAAGAAGGTAGTGTTCCCTGTGCATGACAACATTTGGAGTCTTATTTTGGATGAATGGGAGTCACCTGAGAAAAGGCTTAGTATGGCAGGAGAAATGAAGGATAGATTCCCTCTAGATGAAAAGGCGGCTAAGCTATGGATGGAAGTCCCGAAGGTTGATGTACAGGTGGCAAGGGTTGCGAAGAAAACAACTCTTCCCTTTGAAGACTCGTCACAGCTCAAAAATCCTATGGATAGGAAGATGGACAGCCTTCTAAGGAAGGCATGGGAAACATCGGCGGCTTCACTGAAGACTAATATCGCTTCAACTTGTGTAGCTCGTTCCATGTTCCTCTGGCTCCAACAACTAGAGGAACATCTCTGGAAAGGTACCACTCAAGAGGACCTCCTAGCATCTCTTCCTTTTCTGCAGAAGGTCACTGGATTCCCAGCGGATGCCTTGGCGGAGTCGGTCAAGATTGCGGCAAGATCGGCAGCATTATCAAATTCTATGAGAAGAGCTCTGTGGTTGAAGATGTGGAGTGGGGACAACGCATCAAAATCTAAGCTTTGTTCCATTCCATTTAAAGGAGAGTATATGTTTGGGGCGGTGCTAGACGAGTTGTTGGAGAAAGCATCCGACAAGAAGAAGTCTCTGCCAGAGCCAAAGAATCCAAAAAGTTTCAGAAAGAGACCATTTCTTCTCCCTCAACAACAACAGCAGCAAGCATTTCAGTACAGAGGCAAGGGTAAAACTGGTCGCTGGAGTTACACAAAAGGGGGAAGAGGTAGGAATATCTTTCAAGGTTCTAGGCAGGACAGACAATGACGCCAAGAAGGTAGGAGGCAGAATTGCGAGCTTCCTTCCTCAATGGCAGCTTATTGATTGGAAAAGGATTTGTCGTAGCAACAGTAGACCAGCCAGAGGCTTACTACCACGTGCCAATTCATCCGGATTACAGAAAATTTCTCAGATTTGCTGTAACTCAGAACCGAGAGGTACTTCATTTTCAATTCAATGTACTCCCCTTCGGCATTTCGTCAGCACCCCGCCTGTTTACAAAGATCATGGCAGAGGTAGTAGGTTTATCTAAGGAAACTGAATATCTGCATCGTCCCATATTTAGAGAATTTTTTGGTGATGGTTCCCTTGGTTTCAAGTTTGGAAAGAGACCTCCAGATGACCCTCCAGATCCTGGAATCCTTGGGATGGTTGATAAACTACCAAAAGTCAGATCTGATTCCCTCCACCAGGAAGACCTCCTTGGGAATTCTCCTGGATTCTCAGCAACAAGCCTCTTTTCTGCCAAAAGAGAAGCAGATTCAGTTGAGGTCGAAAGTTTATGCACTAAAGAACCAGAGAGGAGTGTCATTAAGATTCGCCATGTCCGTCCTCGGGTCCATGACCTCATTTATTTAGGCGGTACCTTGGGCTCAAGCGCATTCAAGGGTCCTTCAAAACTACATCCTTTCCTGTTGGGACAGATCTCCAAGTTCCCTCTCCAACAGAATTCATCTGCCAGAGAAGGTGAAAGCATCTTTAAATTGGTGGCTCTGTCCAGGAAATCTGGAGAAAAGTTCAGCATGGATTCAACTTCCCTTGTTATCCGTCAAAACAGACGCAAGCAAAAGAGGATGGGGAGCAGTAGTCTCCCACGTGGCCTTCCAAGGGGTCTGGTCGCAAGAAATAGCAGAGCAGTACTCAAACTTAAGAGAAATGAAAGTGGTGGAAGAAACCCTATGGGCAGCCACTACTGTGCTTCAGGGGTCGAATGTCAGAGTCTACTCGGACAATATGACAACTATAGCCCACTTGAGACATCAGGGAAGTACAAGAAACAGGAGGTTACAGATGATCTCCGAAAGGATCTTCCACTGGGCGGAGCATAATCTACTATCCTTATCGGCTCTGCATCTGAGGGGCTCCGACAACTATCATGCAGATCTTCTGAGCAGAAAATACATTCATCCAGGGGAGTGGAGCATGAACTCGAAGATATTTCAGATGATTGTTCAAAAGTGGGAATACCCAGATGTGGACCTGTTTGCGAACCAGGAAAACGCAAAAGTAAGAGCCTTTTTCTCTTTGAAACCCGAGGATTCAGCAACAGGGATAGATGCATTCGCTCACCCTTGGAAAGTTGGGCTCGCTAATGCTTTTCCCCTGATTCTGTTAATACCAAGGACTTTACAAAAAATCAGGTCGGAAGGGCTCAAGACTATCCTAATAGCTCCAATGTGGCCAAAAAGAGCATGGTTCGGAACATTGAGCAGTCTAAGAATGGATGATCCATTGATGCTTCCTCGAATCCACGATCTGCTGCATTAGGGCCAGATTTTCCATCCGGCCCCTCAGAATTTGGCTCTAGCAGCTTGGCTTCTGAGACCGCCCTCTGAAAAGCCAGAGGCTTCTCAGTACAGGTGATCCAAATGTGGCGCCCTGCTGTGCATTGGTGCCACAGAACCCAGAAGGGTGCATGGATGGATTTCTCCACAAGAGGCCCTCACTAGATACAAACACCTCTACCTTCCAACTCATACCAGCAGAGGGAGCCCAGATAGGGATATATATAGGGAAGGTGGAGCCAGGCAGCTCAGTTGATTAGTGAGTGCTCAGAGTCAGAGCAGAGCAGGCAGGCTGAGAGAGAGCCTGAGAGCGTGCCGACACTCAGCGGTGAAGACGCAGCACGTCAGCTGCCTAGTAGTGAGGGCCCCGAGTGTGGCCGACGGCAAGGAGAAAAAGGGGAGTGAAACCAAGGGGGCAGAGGAGCACAATAAGCTCACCCCATTATATCTACCGGACACCGGATCCGCGCCTACAGGGACCCTTTACACCCAGTGGGGATAACCGGAATCCCAGGAGGACTACAAGTCCCTGACAAACCTGAAGGCTAGACACACACAGGATCAGGAACCACGAAGGCCCCGACGTCCAGGGAAAGTGGTTACCAACCAGAGGTCCTATTTCTGAGCATCTGGTGAAGTAAAAGCAGGACACATAAGCTAGGCCCAGTTGCAGGCTGGCCAGGAGCATACATAGGGACAGACACGGATCAGGAGGCCCTATACCTGCTCCCTGGGGAGAAGTCCAAAAGTGCGCCCTTCATCTGGAGTACCCTGGACCGTACCTAACAGCTGTACCAGTAAAGGAAATGAAGCAAATCCCCTGTCTCTGTCCGTTACTCCTGCTGTGCCATCGCTTTACCTGCACCACAATGCTCAGCGCAACCTGCATCATTTATACTGCCCTGAGGCCTGCTCCACCTGTGGGGAGCCGTTCCATCTCAAGCTGTCCTGACATCTGCCTCAGAGGACTGTTGCAGCGCTGGTGATCCTCACCAGACACCACAGGTGGCGTCACAACAAATTCCCTACAAATAATTCCTTTTGGCACTGACCGCCCTGGGCCAGCCACCGCGATAATCCCCGCAGGCAGTCTTAGGCCCGGCTGCCGGGTGCCCCGCGACACCCCTGGGGGCGAGTCACATACACTGCAGAAAAGCAGAAAACCAGTCACAATTTCCATCTATGGAAAAATCTAGAAAGCTTTCAAGCTATGGTATGAGCCTCGTCCATTAGATCCCTTTCGGCCTGACGTGGCCAGAATCTTGGATTTCCTACAGAACGGTCTGTCTAAAGGATTAAGACCAAGCACGCTGAAGGTCCAAGTCTCGCCTTTAAGTTCCTATTTTGATGCTGATTTGGCCCAAAACAGATGGATTAAGAGGTTCATGATAGCTGCTTCTTGGATTAATCCAACAAGAGCTAAAATAGTTCCACCTTGGGATCTCAACGTAGTTCTTAGAGGCCTAACTATGCATCCTTTCGAGCCAATAGCCGAAGCACACATAGACAAATTGTCTTGGAAAGCGGCATTGCTTATAGCTCTGACTACAGCCAGAAGAGTGAGTGAAATCCAAGCCCTGTCTATCAGAGAGACTTATTGTCGTATTTTGGAGGACAGGATCATCCTCCAGTTGGATCCTTCTTTTCTACCTAAAGTGTTGTCTAATTTTCATATGTCTCAGCCAATAATTCTTCCGTCATTCTGTCAAAATCCATCAAATAGCAAGGAAGAAGAATTCCACGCGTTGGATGTAAGAAGGACTATAATCCGCTATTTGAGGCAGACTGAAACCTGGAGGAAGGATCAGAACCTATTTGTCCAATATGGAAGCCCCAATAAAGGAAAGAAAATTGCAAAAATATTCTAGCAAATTGGATTAAGAAAGCAATTTGTGAAACATACATAGTTCAAGATTTGCCTCCTCTGAAATCCTTGAAAGCTCTTTCTACTAGAGCTATGTGGGTCTCCTGGGCGGAAAAAGCTAGTGCATCCATTGAGCAGATTTGCAGGGCAGCTACATGGTCGTCTGTCCATACCTTTGCTAAACATTATAGACTAGATGTAATATCTAATAGAGACTTAGCATTTGGAAGGAAAGTCCTTCAGGCTGTTGTCGCTCCCTAAAATTCATTCTTTGGTATTACTCCAGGTGTGCTGTCATGGAGGGGAATGGAGAAAATAGAATTAGACTTACCAGTAATTCGGTTTCTAAGACCCTCCACAACAGCATGGGTAGTTCCCTCCATTTCTTTGATTGGAAAAATCCTTAGTGTTAATAAATATTTAGAGCATTCATACTGTGTGGTCCTTTGAAAACACTGGGGATTGTAGCAGGGAGGGGCTATTTAACATCTTGTTTTCCTGTCCCTAATTAGGATGGGGAGGCTACCTCCAGGTGTGCTGTCGTGGAGGGTCTTAGAAACAGAATTACCGGTAAGTCTAATTCTATTTTTTTTTTTTTACCATTTTTATTCTTTTTTTCAACTATTAACTTGTTCACACTATATAAATACATGCCGGTTGCAAGGATTTATATAGTGTGACCAAGTTGTCAAGCACTTTCCAAGTGATGCTAAAATCGCTTGGAAAGCAGTTGACAACCCGCATGCGGACATGCATGTGAAAAATGCTTCACTTACGTTTGTCCCTGGCAGGAAAAACGCATGTAAAATCTGCATGCTTTTTTTCTGCCAGGGAGATGCAGAAACACTCAGGAAAAATCCGGAGCATTTCTGCATCGTGGGCATGTGGCGCCCCTGAGGGTTCAGTCGCCACAGAGGTACTGCACCTCACCCAGAGGTGTGGTGTCTCCCTTCACTCAGGTAAGATGGGAGTGCTGCAGAGAACCCCCCAAAACACCTGCATCCAACATTACACTGCTTCAGACCGGCTGGAAGGGCAACATGCAGAGAGCAGCTGCTGAGCCCTGTCCCTGGCTGGAGTGGGGGAAACCCAAAGGTAGGGGGAACCAGTAGTGGGTGTGGGTGGAGGAAGCAGTTAGAAGGAGCACACAGTAGGTATATAATGGGAAGCAATCTTAGGGTGGCAGTTCAGAACAGAATGGTCAGTCAGTACAGTACAGACGGTCAGTGAGGACTGTCTGGGAGCAGAGGCTCAGCAGGAGCTCTGCTCCACAAGAAGGGCCCGGGATAGAGGCCCCGGAGGGGAGAAGGGAGTAGGCTCCATTCTAAGAAGGGATCCCAGGGGTACGGGGCGTGCAGGACAGCACCCATACGCCCCGCATCTGTCAGAAGACAGAGGGATCGGTTGCCCCATTCTAATCTCCAGGGGGTCAGGTTGGTCCCGGATCCGACGTACAGGAAGGACTTCAGCATACCCGAGCGGGATTGAGAGTGGGCAGCGCAGGGCAGCAGGGAGAAGGACCTAGTGTGAAGACGGTCAAAGTAGGAACACGAGAAAGTGGGGTTCTGCCAAGCATTCCTAAACTTCCTGAGGAAGGATTGAACCCCTGCCAGGGTGAACACGGCGCAACGTGGGAGGCCTTCACCTGTAACTTGCACTTTTGTGTTTCCTGAAGAACTGTGAATTAAAATCTTGGACGACTGCACTGAGTTGCCTCCGTCTATTCCTTCACTGGTGCCATTTCCCTCCCTGCACTACAACGCCCAGCGCACCCTCCATCTATTTACACTGCCCTGAGGCCCGCTCCACCTGTGGGGAGCCGTTCCATCTCTAGCTGCCCTAACATCTGCCTCAGAGGACTGTTGCAGCGCTGGTGATCCTCACCAGACACCACAGGTGGCTTCACGACAAATCCTATAAATAATCCCTTTTGCACTGACCGCCCCGGGCCAGCCACCGTGATATTCCCCAAAGCAGCCATACGGCCCGGCTGCCGTGTGCCCCGCGGCCCAGGGGGCAGCGAGTCACCACTTGGCGTCACGAACAGGATACGTGACCAGCCTGCCATCTGCGGGTAATGTGCGCCTAAAGAAGTGTTTTCTGCCTTGAATGTGGCGCCCGCCCCAGAAGAACGGGCGCCATTATGTGCGTGCTAAAGAACAACAGAATGGAACCTCCCGTCGTGGGCCGGGTCCCAGAATGGCTCCAAAAGCAGGCCCTGCCCCTTGCAACAGTGACTGTCCGCATAGATGTGTCCGTCAAAGCGGGGAGGCCGACACAGGGAGTGACCGACAGCAAAGTGCCATGGGACCGCCCCCGAAAGAGGAGAGGCGGTGGAGAGAAGCTGCGTAAAGACCGGGAGGTGTCAGGCCGAGCTGACGCAGTCGCGGGAGCAGGTCGGAGTGATGTCCCTGTCCCAAATGCGGCTGGCGCTGCTCCATCCCTGGTCCCCCTGCAGCCTGAGGCTGATGACCAGGCTGGGTCAGCCTGCAGAAACCAGGGGTTCCCCCGGAGGGGGCCCCACTGTTAAACTGTTTTAGTTAACTGGACTGTACATAAGTTGCCCGGAAGGCTGAGGACTGTGAGAAGCCGGACGTTGACATTGTACATAGTTTAGCACTTCTTAAAGTGCATCCTATTGGTTTTATAATTACAAATATACCTCAGAACAAAAACCCGTTTGGCGTGGCGGAAGACGAGGTCCAGGATTGGATCGTCTATGCCCTGCAGCCATGCCCAGGGCCTACGTTGAGGGTTTGTGGACGGGTCCCTCATGCTGCTACTGTTGCACCCTGGTGCTGGAACTGTCTTGAAAATTGTTTTATATGACAATACTCTTATGATGTTTTATAATGTAACCAGTAACGTTAAAAGAAATGTGCCTCCCATAAAGGGAAGAAATGTTGTTTTATGGTCAAATATGCTGATGCATCTTAAAAATTTTGCATGTCAGTTATGCCTGGTTTTGCTCTGTTCCAGCCCGCGGACGTGCTGTGTTTTACCGGGGGGGGGGAATGTGGCGCCCCTGAGTGTTCAGTCGCCACAGTGGTACTGCACCTCACCCAGAGGTGTGGTGTCTCCCTTCACTCAGGTAAGATGGGAGTGCTGCACAGAACCCCCCAAAACACCTGCATCCAACATGCAGAGTGCAGCTGCTGAGCCCTGTCCCTGGCTGGAGTGGGGGGAACCCAAAGGTAGGGGGAACCAGTAGTGGGTGTGGGTGGAGGAAGCCGTTAGAGGGAGCACTTATACAGTAGGTATATAATGGGAAGCCATCTTAGGGTGGCAGTTCAGAACAGAATGGTCAGTCAGTCTACCATTGGGCCCTATAAGACGTTCTTCATCTCCCGTTGCAGTGGGGTTTTTATTTGTCAAAAAAAAAGACTGGGGGTTGCGCCCCCGCCTTGATTTTCGCGAGTTTAATCGGATCACGGTCTGGGATGCATATCCTCTCCCTCTCATCCCCGACCTCTTTAGAAAAAAATTTGGCTCCTACGATTTGATTAAACTAGACCTCAGGGGGGCTTATAATCTCATTCACATTGAGGAGATGAGTGGAAGATGGCCTTCAATACTCCTGAGGGGCACTATGAAAAGCTTGTGATGGCATTTGGGTTGACTAATGCTCCCGCATTCTTTCAACACTGTTAGTGCCATTTTTAGTCATCTGGCAGGTAGATCACAACAAACCAATCTTGATGACATATTAATTTACTTACCTCCAGTCACATCAGGTACATATCAGGCAGGTCTTACAGATACTCAAAGATAATAAATTATTTGTCAAACCAGAGAAATGTATGTTCTCCATTCAGGGTTAGTTCTTATCATTCACCGTTTTTGCATGGATCTGGCCAAAGTCCGGACGGTACTGGATTGGTATTATATTCAAGACTTAAAGGCATTACAAAGTTTTTTGGGTTTCGCCAGCTACTACTGTAAGTTCATGAAAAACTTTTCGGTAGTGGCCAAACCTCTGATGGACGATTTTGCCAAATAGAAAAAAAAAATTAAGATTTTATTATTTTACTTTCCATTCTTGTAGCTAAACACAATCCAGCTAAGTTTAAAATTGAAATGAAGCCCCTGTACCCCCCTCTCTAGGTGCTTCTGTACCAAGTCTTCCCTGGTCCAGGATGGTCTCTATATCACAGGCTCCAGCAATAACCTATTGACACATGATTGTGGCAGCCCTCACGTGCTGATATATCACAGTGCCAATAGAAGTGGGAAGCGGCACAGAAATCACAAAATAAAGGCAGTGTTTGTGGTAATGCAAGAATCCAGCAAGCAGAGTAATCCACACGTCATACAACAGCCCAACATGGATGATGAAAAGCTGCGTCTTCAGGCGTCTGTGTAAGAACATCACATTTTTGTTTTCCTTCCAGAATAAGCACCAAATGGAATAGCTGAATGCCAGGATACAGAGACCGGCGGGGGGCAGGGAAGCGCTGTCCGCTGGATTTTGTGCTGGTTTCACAAGCGGTCACCCTGCAGTTTTCTCCGGATAATGCTGTGGAGACTTTTCACAACACATCTAATAATTGTGAACCTTCCACTCACATGTTTATTATCTTGTCCGCTGGTCAGACTGGGGGGGATGAAAGCTGGACAAGGGATGAAGAATGATCCTTATTACATATAATGGGTGCACTGAGCGATTGTGAAAAGTCGCAGAGGACTGAGAGCAGAAGGGCAGAGGGTTTCCTCTTCCTCACAGGGACCAGCACAGAAGCCGGAGCAGAAGGGCAGAGGGTTTCCTCTTCCTCACAAGGACCAGCACAGAAGCCGGAGCAGAAGGGGAGACAAGGGCTGAGCCACTTACACAGACAGAAAGCTGAGGAGAGGAGGGCATGTTATTACTCCAGGATCCGCTCCATTCATTCCCTATGTGGCATTCAAGCGCTGAGCTCGGCTTTTCCGGAGCTGACGCGCCCCTGGGCCTGTGTCGCGCTGCGGTGCGCACGCGGGAGCTTACCCGGAGCCGGATCCGTGGAGGGTTGTAATCTCGTGGCGGTGACCCGGTCCGTGCCCAGGGAGTCAAACTAGACGGCAGTCTATTAGTAGTAAATAGTTGATGACTACGCCACCCGTTGAGTGCAGCCAGGAAGCTGCTGCTGCAGGGCAGACCGCTGAGGCCGGTGGTAGGATTGTGCAGCGTGATAGTATAACCCCCAACGGGAGGGGTATGGCCTCAGGGCAGCCGACGTGGATGATGGGGGTAGCAGGAACCACTCAGAGACGGTACGGTGTAGTTCAGGGTCTTTACTGGTAACAACGACAGACCCTCCCGGAGTACTTGCTAGCAAACGGGGCCTGGTCAGTCTTTGAGCAGATGGGATCTCCCCTGGCCAGGCGTAGTTGTAGGCCTCCCAAACTGACTGTACTCTTCTGGCTACCTTGCTAGAAGCTGATGTAAGTAGCCCACGTCCCTGAGTGTACCGTGTGGTGCTCACCCGTATGGCCGGTGACTCGGGGCCTTCTAATGGCTTCCGCTCCACGATGGCGGTGCTGGTCCCACGTGTGTGACCGTGCCTTCAGGCTTCTGGGCCAGAGGACCTGAAATCCCCTGCCCGACGGATTCTGCTGCTGGGTAGGAGTTAGTCCCCACAGCCTCGGACTCCGGGTCCGGTAAAGAATCTTCTTAGTCAGGGTGAGCTCTGTAGCTGCCAGCCCCTGACTCCTTGTAACTCTGCTGTTTCCTATGCTGCTTCTCTTCTCCACTCTCCTTGTCTGACTCACCCTGCCTCAGCCCCGGGTTTATACAGGGGAAGTTCTTCCCCTCCCAAGACTGGGCAGGAGGTGTGGCATGCACAGGATCCCTGACCAAAGGACCTCCCACCTGCTCTCAGACATAACATTACATTACTGTGGAAAACCAGACCCCTGGGGTGCCACATTCCCCCCTAGTGAAATTTAGTACTCCGGGACTAAACACATTTAGAAAAACATAACAAGGCAAAAACATTAATAATACAATAAGAAAACATATAAAGATGGTTACGGCGTGTCCGCAACCGGGTGCAGTCTCTGAAGAGAGCAAGGTGTCCATTTCACCAACACAGGGAGACGTAACCAGGTAGGGGTCTGTCCTACCCCGAGTCCTTAACAGTCTCTAGTCCATCCTGGGTTACGCTCCAACTATATACAAGGATTCCCGGTAAATCCACCAAGGTTTCCTAAAAACAACTGGAAACACAAAATTATACACAAGCAACAATACACAGATAAACATAAATAAAACTATTTTTACACTTCAAATTCTCCAGCGTGCGGGTAACTGGCCTCTAGTGGCCCTAGTGGACCTACGGAGCTGACTGTCTGGCCCTGAACTACAGGGTGTAGGAGCTGTCAAGGGTAAACTGGGCAGCTGTCTACCGGCTCTTTGTCTCACTAGGGGTACGGCAGGCTCACTATAAGCAGAGGGTTGATTCTCCTGTTCTACTCGTGTGGAGTCTTCTGCCTCCTGGACCGGCTGTTCTTCCAGCTCTACCCGTTGCTCCGTAGGTTCTTGGAATGATGGTTGGAGGAAGGTGAGTACGGGTACCACAACTGCACCATTGACTTGAGTCCAAGACCGAGGGAAGTCCCCGAGCACGGTACTAACCATATCTTCCCTTTCTCCCACGGGTCGATGGTCTTCTTGTTCCTCTTCAGGGTTCCTCAGTTGTTCGGGACACTTCTTCAGGTGGTCCCGGGATACAATGGCTGTGGTTTCCCCTCCGTCTTTACTGATGGTACAGACCTTCGGGTTCTCGTGGCTTGAGGGCAGTACGGTGTACGGGTCCTTCTCCCACTGGTCGTCCAACTTGTGGAGCCGTCTCTTCCTCTTCAAGACCTGCTCTCCGGGTACCAGGGGAACAGCGGGAGCATACTGGTTGTAAGTTTTCTCTTGTCTTTCCCTAGCCTGACAGAGACTTCGCTCCACGCTCTCCTGTACTCTCCGGTACTGCTGCTGCCTCTCTGTGTCCCAGTCTGTTTCTGGTGAAGTGTCCTCGGGGGTCAGGACTCCCATTTCCAGGTCAACAGGTAACTTACCAGGTCTTGCCCTCATTAGGTAAGCCGGGGTACAGTTGGTGGAACCTACCGGGATGTGGTTGTATAGGTCCACCAGATCGGGCAACTTTTCAGGCCACAGACTGCGTTCTTCCAGGGGCAACGTTTTTAGAAGATCCATTACCACCTGGTTCATTTTTTCACAAAGTCCATTAGTCTGCGGATGGTAGGGTGTCGTCCTTATCTTCCGGCAGCCATACAGATTGCAGAATTCCTGAAAGACCTCCGCTTCAAAGGCAGGTCCCTGGTCCGTCAGCACTTGGTCCGGGTACCCGTGTGGACGGCAGAAGTGCTGCTGGAAGGCTCTAGCTGCTGTTTGAGCCGTTAAGTCCTTGACGGGGACGACAACCAAGAACCGGGAGTAATGATCCACGATGGTTAACGCGTAGACGTAGCCACTTCTGCTTGGGGTCAGTTTTACATGATCCAAGGCTACCAGTTCCAACGGTTGCCGGGTGACGATGGACTGCAGGGGAGTCTTCTGGCTGGCTCGGTCCTTCCTTCTCAGGTTGCACGGGCCACAATCTCTGCACCACTTCTCGATGGTTCCCCTCATGCCTACCCAGTGGAACCGCTCGCGCAGCAGGAACTCCAGCTTTTTCCACCCAAAGTGTCCAGCTCCGTCGTGGTATGCCTCCATCACCATGGCTGCGTCTCTTCGTGGCACCACTACTTGCCAGAGTAATTCATGCGTCCGGGAGTTAACCATTCTGCGGCACAACTTCCCTTTGTAAAGGAACAGTCGACTCTTCTCTGCCCATAGTTGTTTGGCTTCCTCCGGAGCGTCTGGTTCAAGGCGAGCCTCCGGCCGAGTCAGCATCTCCTTCACCAGTCGGACGGCAGGGTCGCTGTCTTGCGTTTCCGCCCAGTTGTAGTGGGGTAAGGGGTTCAACGTAGCAGCCTGCTTACTCCTTACCCGGTGGGAATACTGAATAGTCCCATGACGGTGGAACGCAGGGAGTTCAACTTCTTCCAGTCCCTCCGGATCTTCTCCTCCGTCCGGCAGGTTGGGCATCCTGGACAGGGCGTCCGCGTTGGTATTGGAGCGTCCTGCCCGGTATTTAATTGTGAACTCGTAGTTGGACAGACGGGCCATCCACCTCTGCTCCAGGGCACCGAGTCTTGCCGTGTCCAGGTGTGTCAGCGGGTTGTTATCCGTGTACACGGTGAACCGGGAAGAAGCGAGGTAATGCTTAAAGCGCTCAGTGATTGCCCATACTACGGCCAGGAACTCTAACTTAAATGAGCTGTAATTCTCGGGGTTCCTTTCGGTGGGTCGCAGTTTTCGGCTGGCGTAGGCGATTACTCGTTCCTTCCCCTGCTGGATCTGGGACAGTACGGCTCCTAGCCCGATGTTACTGGCGTCGGTGTAGAGGATAAAGGGCTGGCTATAATCCGGGTACGCCAGGATTTCGTCCCCCGTGAGGGCCATCTTCAGCTGGCGGAAGGACTCTTCTTCCAGCTCTTCCCATTTGAAGGGCGGCTTCTGGTTCTTGGCCTTCCGGGACTGGCCTATCAGGAGGTCCTGCATAGGTGCTGCCTTTTTGGTGAAACCGGGAATAAACCTTCGGTAGTAGCCTACCAACCCGAGGAACTGCCGCACTTCTTTTACGCTGGAGGGGCTTGGCCATCCCTTAATTGCGGTGATCTTATCGGGGTCGGGAGCCACTCCGTCAGCGCTCACCACGTGTCCCAGGTACTGCACCTTTGGTTTCAGGAGGTGACACTTGGAGGGTTTCACCTTTAGGCCGTAACTCGCCAGAGCCTCGAACACTTCCGCCAGGTGTTTCAGGTGGTCCTCATACGTCTTGGAATATACGATGACATCGTCCAGGTACAACAGGACCGTCTCGAAGTTTCTGTGGCCCAGACAACACTCCATTAGGCGTTGGAAGGTTCCTGGTGCGTTGCAGAGTCCGAACGGCATGCAGGTGAACTCGCTAAGTCCCATCGGGGTGGTGAATGCGGTCTTCTCCCGGTCCGCCTCTGCTACAGGAACCTGCCAGTACCCGCTAGTGAGATCCAAGGTAGAGAAGAAGTTAGCAGATCTTAAAGCAGCCAATGACTCCTCTATCCTTGGTAAGGGGTACGCATCCTTGTGTGTGATACGGTTGATTTTCCGGTAATCTACACACATCCTCATGGTGTTGTCTTTCTTTTTGACTAAAACTAATGGGGCTGCCCAGGGGCTACAACTATCCCGGATTACCCCAGCCTCCTTCATATCTCTAAGCATCCCCTTGGCGTGTTGGTAATGTGCAGGGGGTACGGGTCGATACCTCTCTTTTATGGGAGGATGATCTCCCGTGGGGATGCGATGTTCTACCCCCTTGACTCGCCCGAAGTCTAACGGGTGTTTACTAAACACTCTCTCATACTCTTGAACCACCCGATAGACTCCTTGTTTCTGATGTGAGGGAGTGGAGTCAGTACCCAAATGTAGTTGCTGACACCAGTCCTCCATGTCTTTCTTAGAGCCGTTACCTTCCTCCGGGTGAGATGGAGGCAAGGGTTCCACAGATTGTATAGAACTTTGATTAGTGGTATATAATTTGGCTAGCGTGGCATACCGGGGCAGGTACACTTCCCTCTCCCCGATATTTATTATGCGAATGGGCACCCTCCCATGGCGTACATTGACCACCCCCCGTGCTGTCAAAATGGTGGGCCTACTGTCTGAGTAAACTGGTTCTACCATTGCCTGGTAATCTCTACCTCTCAGACCAATAGCTGCCCGGCACCAAATCATCATTTCACTTTTTGGGGGCATGGCAATAGGAAAAGGGTCACACATTCTTACGCTACCAATCTCACCGCCGGAGAGTTCCACTTGTTGCCGTTGCATCAGTGCCCGGATCTCTTTCTGGAGCACCCGCTGCTCTCCGGAGCTGGCATTCTTGGCAACCTGCTGTAAAAGGAAAATCACCTCTGCAAGACAATTTTCAATTACATTAGTTCCTAGAGTTATTTTTGGGTGACTCTCATGTTTATCGATATCTACAATGATCAGTCCCTGTGCGGCCAGTTCGACTCTACCAATTTTGATGGTCACCTCTTTAAATCCGATCTGTGGCACGGGCTGACCATTGCTGGCGATGATACTCAAGTCGTCGTCGGGGTAGCGGGTAATATCCGAGTCATTCCAGTACTGCTTGAAGAGCACGTACGGGATGGTGGTGACCTGTGACCCGGTGTCCAGTAGGGCACTCATGGGAATGCCATCCAGTACCACAGGCAAGACTGGACGTCCTCCCACATATCTGTCGCGCCAGTTCGATGGGCCTGGTGATCTTTTTCCTGGGGGTTGGCCCTCTACCCCAGGTTGTGCCCGTTTAAAGAACAGTACCTTGCCATATGTCCGGGTTGATTGCAGCGGCGGCAGATGGGTCGTCCGTCCTCACTGTATCGGTCACTGGGTCTTCCTCTGGCCGGTGGGGTCCTCCTTGGTCGACGCCACGGGATGTCCTCCGGTCCGGATGCCAGCTGGATCTTCCCTGGGGTGGAAACCTGTAAAGACTGCACAGTTCGGGTTAGCGCAGCAACGCTCTTAGCTAGCTCTTGGACCTGATGGTGTAGGTCTGGAGCCGGGTCATCGTCCAAAGCCTGCGCATCAGCTCCCACAGGCCCTGCTGACAAGGGCGCCGCCTCCTGGTAGTAAGTGGTAGTGGGGCGTCTGTGGGTCACAACGCCACCTGGTGCCGGTTCTCGGAGCACCCGGATGGCTCTGTCCTTGAACTGTGCAAAGTCCAGATGGGGATCCTGTAAGGCCATTGCCCGCAACTGGGTTCGGTGGGCATTGCAATATAAACCCTCTATAAATTGTTCAGTCAACAGCCTGTCCTCGTTTCCCACCCCATCAGGGTCGGTCTGCTTTATGGCCCTCAGGGCCTCTTGTAGGTTTAGTGCATAGTCCCTTATACTCTCATGCTCTCGCTGCTTGCACCCGTAGAATCTAAGCTTAATCTCGGCTGAGGTGCGGGTATCAAAGGTGTCCTTCAGCCGGGTTAGTATCCCTGCGACAGTCTTCCTCCCAGGTGGCCAGGATTTTACTTCCCTTTTGGCTGCCCCGGTTAGTTGGGCCACCAGGATGCTCACTTTTTGCTCTTCTGTGAGGGGGTACACCTGGAAGAGGCTATCCAGCTTTTCTCTAAAGTCATGCAGGGTATGTGACTCCCCTGAGTACTGGGGTAGCCAAGCTGCTCCCGGGATATAGGGCATGGTGAAGGGCATAACTGCAGCAGCGGTAGCGCTGGTGGGGGTTGAGGCAGTGAAGCTCTCCTCCGTATCCGACATCTTCCTCCCCCCTAGTGGACCGTGGCCTACCTTGCGATGATCCTCTTCCGTAGGCCGCGGCTCCGCAGTGGATCGTCAGGGTTGAGGACCTTCCGTCGCGCTCCTGTGACGTCGGCGTCTGCTGGGCTCCTTCCAGGACCTTACGCAACGTCCGGACGTGAGGCGGGGCTTCAGTTCTCGCGCGCTTTCGGAGTCCACGCCCCTCTTCTTCCCGCGCGGCGTCCTCAAGATGGCGTCCAATGGCGGGAAAACTCCACGGATGGCGGGAAGAAGGTAGAAGATGGCGCCGGATGGCGGGAAACCTTCACCACTGGTAAGTTTGAACAGTCTTTGCTTTTCAGGCACGCAGTACCCGGTGGTTGCGGGCACCAAATCCTGCCGACTACGCCAAAGTTGACGCGCCCCTGGGCCTGTGTCGCGCTGCGGTGCGCACGCGGGAGCTTACCCGGAGCCGGATCCGTGGAGGGTTGTAATCTCGTGGCGGTGACCCGGTCCGTGCCCAGGGAGTCAAACTAGACGGCAGTCTATTAGTAGTAAATAGTTGATGACTACGCCACCCGTTGAGTGCAGCCAGGAAGCTGCTGCTGCAGGGCAGACCGCTGAGGCCGGTGGTAGGATTGTGCAGCGTGATAGTATAACCCCCAACGGGAGGGGTATGGCCTCAGGGCAGCCGACGTGGATGATGGGGGTAGCAGGAACCACTCAGAGACGGTACGGTGTAGTTCAGGGTCTTTACTGGTAACAACGACAGACCCTCCCGGAGTACTTGCTAGCAAACGGGGCCTGGTCAGTCTTTGAGCAGATGGGATCTCCCCTGGCCAGGCGTAGTTGTAGGCCTCCCAAACTGACTGTACTCTTCTGGCTACCTTGCTAGAAGCTGATGTAAGTAGCCCACGTCCCTGAGTGTACCGTGTGGTGCTCACCCGTATGGCCGGTGACTCGGGGCCTTCTAATGGCTTCCGCTCCACGATGGCGGTGCTGGTCCCACGCGTGTGACCGTGCCTTCAGGCTTCTGGGCCAGAGGACCTGAAATCCCCTGCCCGACGGATTCTGCTGCTGGGTAGGAGTTAGTCCCCACAGCCTCGGACTCCGGGTCCGGTAAAGAATCTTCTTAGTCAGGGCGAGCTCTGTAGCTGCCAGCCCCTGACTCCTTGTAACTCTGCTGTTTCCTATGCTGCTTCTCTTCTCCACTCTCCTTGTCTGACTCACCCTGCCTCAGCCCCGGGTTTATACAGGGGAAGTTCTTCCCCTCCCAAGACTGGGCAGGAGGTGTGGCATGCACAGGATCCCTGACCAAAGGACCTCCCACCTGCTCTCAGACATAACATTACATTACTGTGGAAAACCAGACCCCTGGGGTGCCACAGAGCCCCATAGAGAATGAATGGAGCAGCAGTTGATCCCTGACTTTCCACTCCTTCCCGATCAGACGATGGCTCGCAGCGGTCAGACCCCACGATCAGTAAGTGATCACCGAGCCTGTGGATAAGTGATAACTTGTTTTCTACAGACATCCCCTTTAAAACACTTAACCCCCGGGGACGTATTAGTACGCATATTTGCGTACCCTCCGTTCAGTGAGGGCTGCTGCGCTGAGCCCTCACTGAACGGAGCACATGTCAGCTGATTCTTACAGCTGACATGTGCCAGTAACAGCCGAGGGTGGAATCGCGATCCACCCGCGGCTGTTAACCAGTTAAATGCTGCTGTCAATCTCCGACAGCAGCATTTAACGCGCGCTTCCGGGTAGCGCGTCATAAGCCCCGCCCACCGGCGACCCCGTCACGTGATCGCGGGTCGCCGATGGGCGTGCATGACAACCCAGGGTCTGCAGCAGACGCCTGTGGTTGTCATGATCTTGTCGCTATGAGCGCCACCTAGTGGTCGGCGCTCATAGCACAGGACCATTTCTGCTGCATGCAGGGGACCTGCTCGTCCCCTGTATGTAGCAGAGGCGATCGGACAGTTGCTGCTTCTAGTCTCCTATGGAGACTATAGAAGCATGCAAAAAGTAAAAAAAAAAAGTTTTTAAAAATATAAAAAAAAATAAAAAAATATAAAAGTTTAAATCACCCCCCTTTCGCCCCATTCAAAATAAAATATATAAAAAAAAAACCCACATACACATATTTGGTATCGCCGCATTCAGAATCGCCTGATCTATCAATATAAAAAAAGAATTATTCCGATCGGCAAACGGCGTAGCGAGAAAAAAATTCTAAACGGCAGAATTACGTTTTTTGGTCGCCGCAAAATTGCAATAAAATGCAATAACGGGCGATCAAAACATCGGATCTACCCCAAATGTTATCAATAAAAATGTCAGCCTGGCACGCAAAATATAAGCCATCAACCAGCCCCAGATCACGAAAAATGGAGACGCTACGGGTCTTAGAAAATGGCGCTATTTTTTTATTTTTTTTTTTACCAAATTTTGGAATTTTTTTTCACCACTTAAATATAAAAGAACCTATACATGTTTGGTGTCTATGAACTCGTAATAACCTGTAGAATAAGAAGGGCAGGTCAGTTTTAGCATTCAGTGAACATGGTAAAAAAAATAAATAAAAAACAACTGTGGTATTGCACTTTTCTTGCAATTTTACTGCACTTGGAATTTTTTCCCGTTTTCCCGTACAGGATATGATAAAACTAGTAATGGCGTTGAAAAGTACAACTCGTCCCGCAAAAAATAAGCCCTCACATGGCCATATTGACCAAAAAATAAAAACGCTATGGCTCTGGGAACAAGGGGAGCAAAAACGAAAATGCAAAAACGAAAAATGCTCCGGGGCTTAAGGGGTTAAGTAATGGAGCATGCCAGCAGAGAAGGTGGGAGGAGGCGCTGGTTACAGGGGAAACTTTACCTCTGGAGGCCGCATTTAGGGCATGTGAGGGGCGGACACTTCCCATATTCATCATTACTGAACCCCCGCTCTGTGCGGCTCTTATCTGAGCTGCAGGAGACGCAGCAGTTACTAATCAGCCGCTCTCTGTTCACTTGCAGCCGTCCGAGCTCTGCTGTGCCTGTTAGGGGTGAAGTTCGGGTCCTTCAAGGCATCTACTATGCAGCCTGCACAGCAGATCACAGCCCGAGCACAGCGTCTCCGGGTAAATCTCCACCTTGTGAGTTGCTTCTTGTGCAGCAGCCCCATGCAAGTTGCTCTGCTCTCCTCGGCCAGCTCCTGCTGAATACTGAGCTCCTCTGCCCAATCTAGGAGCTCAATAGCCCTGATCACGTAAGTGGTAGCCCAGCGCTGCTGGATCAGATTTACAAATGGCAAACTAATCAGCCCTAGGTATTTCTAATATGTGCAGAGCAGGCGACATAAGTCTGACCGGTGTCCTCATAGACCTTTCCTCAGCCGGGGTCTAATAGGAGCAGTAAAATGGCCGTCATGGGATCCATTGTTAGATCTCAGCTGCCATAGAAACTCATTGGCACCATGATCATGCCTCCCTCTCCTGTCTAAAGTGCCTAAATGCTGTGGAAGCCCCCTACTGTGTCATACAATGGATTAAGCTGCCAGGATCAAGGTTGGCTCCACTGTGGGCAGCTGAGGCAGGAGCAGGACTGTGTTACACAGCCACACTTCTGCCGCAGATCTTGTAAGGACCTGCCTGATGATAATGTGTCCTATAGAGCAGGTCTTGGTACCGGACTGCCCTGTACATATTTACCACTAGCTGGGAACCAGTTACTTACAAGGTCTAGTTTCGAATGTGTTTCCAGGATCTGTAGTTATCAGCATTTTATCCTTAAGGCCGAGTTATAATATCACTGTAACACTCTCGCCCTGTACCTGTATACCTGCCCTGTGTGCTGCACAAAAGTATATAACAAAATGTGTGTACACAGATATCTATCTCCTGAATGGTATTACTGCTAGATCTCCTGTACATAGAAATATGAGGTTCTTAGCGCACATTTTGAGCAAATTGTGCGAGCCCATCTGCCAACGTCAAGGCGACCTCTTCAGATGGGTCCCTACACTATCATTACACTAACTTACTAACTGGGACTAGTTTTTTGTATTATTATTATTACCACCATTTTTACTATTTATTATTATTGCATTAATGCAATTAATTGTAACTGTTATAAAACGAATTAAAAAAATGTAATTCTAATTTTTTTTTATTAATCTTGTGATTCTAATAATGGTATTACTAAAATCCCTATGCCTAAAGCTGTTGATCCAGAAGAAGGCAAAAACCCCAGGACACCTTCAGCCAATTTGTGTCACAGGGGAAAAATTCCTTCTTGACCCCGGGAAAAGGCGATCAGTCCTAGGACCCTGGATCAAACCTAATAATGTTATTACAAGTTATATAATATTACACTAATTATTGTACTACTGGAGTTATTTTAATTTGTTTCTATAAATCTATTTGATATGGTTATTATTACATTGTGCTATCTTATTACAGTATTATTCTTCTTTCCTTTCACTACTAATACTGCCCTATACCTACAGTGTTGATCCAGAAGAAGGCAAAAACCCCAGGACACCTTCAGCCAATTTGTGTCACAGGGGAAAAATTCCTTCTTGACCCCGGGAAAAGGCGATCAGTCCTAGGACCCTGGATCAAACCTATTAATGTTATTACAAGTTATATAATATTACACTAAGTATTGTACTACTGGAGTTATTTTAATTTGTTTTTATAAATCTATTTGATATGGTTATTATTACATTGTGCTATCTTATTACAGTATTATTCTTCTTTCCTATCACTACTAATACTGCCCTATACCTACAGTGTTGATCCAGAAGAAGGCAAAAACCCCAGGACACCTTCAGCCAATTTGTGTCACAGGGGAAAAATTCCTTCTTGACCCCGAGAAAAGGCGATCAGTCCTAGGACCCTGGATCACACTGCTATTCTACCTACTACTATTACTACTGTTATTTTATTACTTTCTTACTATTATCACTAGTATTATTACTCATATTACACTAATACGGATATACTACAACTATATTACTACCATCCCTTTCCCCCTAGGGATCTTAAGGTGCAGTTCTGTCCTCCTCCTCCTATTCTGTCCTCCTCCTCTTCCATCCTCCTCCACTTTCGTCCTCCTCCTCTTCCGTCCTCTTCCTCTTCCGTCCTCCTCCTCTTCTGTCCTCCTCCTCTTCCGTCCTCCTCCTCTTCCGTCCTCCTTCTCTTCCGTCCTCCTCCTCTTCTGTCCTCCGCCTCTTCCGTCCTCCGCCTCTTCTGTCCTCCGCCTCTTCCGTCCTCCGCCTTTTCTGTCCTCCGCCTCTTTCGTCCTCTTCCTCTTCCGTCCTCTTCCTCTTACGTCCTCCTCCTCTTCGGTCCTCCTCATCTTCCGTCCTCCTCCTCTTCCGTCCTCCTTCTCTTCCGTCCTCCGCCTCTTCCGTCCTCCGCCTCTTCTGTCCTCTGCCTCTTCCATCCTCCGCATCTTCCGTCCTCCGCCTCTTCCGTCCTCCTTCTCTTCCATCCTCCTCCTCTTCCGTCCTCCTCCTTTTCCATCCTCCTCCTCTTCTGTCCTCCTCCTCTTCCGTCCTCCGCCTCTTCCGTCCTCCATCTCTTCCGTCCTCCGCCTCTTCCATCCTCTTCCTCTTCCGTCCTCCTCCTGAGATGTAATAAATAGCATTAAAGCTGCAGTAATTATTTATATTATATATACACACTGCTCAAAAAAATAAAGGGGACACTCAAATAACACATCCTAGATCTGAATGAATGAAATATTCTCATTGAATACTTTGTTCTGTACAAAGTTGAATGTGTTGACAACAAAATCACACAAAAATCATCAATGGAAATCAAATTTATTAACCAATGGAGGCCTGGATTCGGAGTCACCCCCAAAATTAAAGTGGAAAAACACACTACAGGCTGATCCAACTTTGATGTAATGTCCTTAAAACAAGTCAAAATGAGGCTCAGTATTGTGTGTGGCCTCCACGTGCCTGTATAACCTCCCTACAACGCCTGGACATGCTCCTGATGAGGTTGCGGATGGTCTCCTGTGGGATCTCCTCCCAGATCTGGACTAAAGCATCCACCAACTCCTGGACAGTCTGTGGTGCTACGTGACGTTGGTGGATGGAGTGAGACATGATGTCCCAGATGTGCTCAATGGGATTCAGGTCTGGGGAACGGGCGGGCTAGTCCATAGCTTCAATGCCTTCATCTTGCAGGAACTGCTGACATACTCCAGTCACATGAGGTCTGGCATTGGGCACAACCCCCATCTGTGGAAGTCTGGCCCTCATCCCACTCTCATGGAGTCGGTTTCTAACCGTTTATGCAGACACATGCACATTTGTGGCCTGCTGGAGGTCATTTTTCATGACTCTGGAAGTGCTCCTCCTGTTCCTCCTTGCACAAAGGCAGAGGTAGGGGTCCTGCTGCTGGGTTGTTGCCCTGCTATGGCCCCCTCCACGTCTCCTGGTGTACTGGCCTGTCTCCTGGTAGCGCCTCCAGCCTCTGGACACTACGCTGACAGACGCAGCAAACCTTCTTGCCACAGCTCGCAATGATGTGCCATCCTGGATGAGCTGCACTACCTGAGCAACTTCTGTGGGTTGTAGAGTCCGTCTCATGCTACCACGAGTGTGAAAGCACAACCAACATTCAAAAGTGACCAAAACATCAGCCAGAAAGAATTGGTACTGAGATGTGGTCTGTGGTCTCCACCTGCAGAACCACTCCTTTATTGAGTGTGTCTTGATAATTGCCAATAATTTCCCTCTATTGTCTTCCATTTGCACAACAGCATGTGAAATTGATTGTCAATCAGTGTTGCTTCCTAAGTGGACAGTTTGATTTCACAGAAGTTTGATTTACTTGGAGTTATATTCTGTTGTTTAAGTGTTCCCTTTATTTTTTTGAGCAGTGTATATTTTCTCATGTCATGTATTTATTACTAAAAGTAATTTTTTACATTTAGGTTTCATTAAGTGTTTTACACCGACTATTACAGACTTATTGTTTCCCTGCACATTCAAGTTTTGTGTTTTCTTTGGGCATAGATCAGCTAATAGGCACTCAGGAAAAAAAAACATATTAAAGATCTACAAACTCTCCCTTAAGACTAAGGAGCTCACTGATAGATTCTCAGTTAGCTAATTTTGCAGCCAGCAATAGACAGTGCAGCACAGATGCTACAGAAGACAACATTTTTAATGAAACTCAATTACAGAAATCGATTTTAGCCCCAAATACTTGCATTAAAGTAAAAAAAATGGCCCCAAAGCTGGACAACCGCTTTAACTCCTTACCAACATCTGCCGTACATGTATGGTATAAGTCAGTAGCGGGTGTATGGAGCAGGGTCAGCTCGCCGCGTACATGGCAGATAATGGCTGTGACAAACAACCAGGACCTGCCTCTAACAGCTGCGAGTGGAGTGAAGATCTGCCCACCACTGTTAACCTGTTCAGTGCTGCTGTCAATCTCTAACAGCAGCATTAACAGCGCGCCAGCATTGGGACGCGTCGTTCCATACGCCCACCGGCGCTCCTGTGACGCGATCATAGGGCGCCGATGGACTGCTATGACATCCGGGGGTCTGCTGAAGCCTCCGTGCCTGTCATCATAAAGCTTCATTTGGGCTGTAAAGAAGACCGTGGTTTTGCTATATGGAGCATTACTGTGGTATCGCTGTATATAGCACAAGCAATCAGATGATGTATACAAATACAGTGAAAAAAAGTATATATATATTTATTAAAACCCCACACGTTCAACTCACCTCCCACTAAAAATAAAGATAATAAAAATATACACATTTTGTGGTATGGTCTCTTTCAGAGAAATACAATCTATCAAAATATAAAAAAAAAAAACGATCAGTGAACACAGAAAAAAATTCAAAAAGACAAAATTGCATTTTTTCGTTCGCCTCAATACTGCAGAAAATCCTGTAAGAAGCGATGACCATGACATATGTGTCCCAAAATGTTATCAATAAAGTCCTCTTGCCCTTCAAAAAATAAGCCCCCACACAGCTCCATCAACCCGGAAACTGAAAATGTTTCGGGTCTCAGAAAAAATGGTGACAGCATCAAAAAAAAGTTTTTTTCTTTTGCCAAAACTATTGGAGAAGTTTGGTCTTGCTGTAATCACACTGAGGAGTAGGATCCTATTACCAGGTCATTTTTACCACACAATGTGCGCCGTTAAAACCGTTCCCAGAAAAACAATGTCAGGCTTTTTTTTCCGCACTTTTACTGCACTTGAAATGTTTTTCCCGTTTTCTAGGACTATGTGGTAAATGAATGGTGTCATTTATAAGGACAGCTCATCCTACAAAATAACAAGACCTCACACTATGTGGACAGATATCAAAAAGTTATAAAAGTTGGAAAAAGCGGAGGAAAAAACAGAAAAAAAACATAAATTGGTTATGTCGGGAAGGGGTAAAGCTGAAGAAACGCATGTAAGAGCAGAATATGGAGGAAGGTCAGATATCACAGACTGGTGGATACTACCTGCTCCATCGCTGGCAGAATACTCCACCCCCATGGTGTCCGCTGATATCTTCTCTTGTAGCAACGTCTCCAAACTCTATAAAACATCGGGAACAGTCAGCAGAGGGTTTGATGATTGGCTCATATTGGCGATATACTCAGGGGCATTACTGGGGCCAGGGAAGATTGGGAATGAATAGCGTATTGACTGTTAGAGATGTGATCTCTTCCATTAAAGGGGATGTCTAGTTGGAACAAGTTATCACTGATCTCTGGATAGGTGATGACCTGTCCCAGTGGGAGCACCCCTTTATTATGTGGTATATATGGAGGATGTGATATCATGCAGAGTTCTAGCAGTATTACACTTCGGTCCGTTCTGCGTGCATCTGGGCCATTCCCTATGGAGGAGCGGAGCTGGGGGTAAATATCAGGATCTCGTCGCTGGATCCATCCAGATGGGAGATGTAACGAGTGCGGCGCCCCCCACTGGTGTCTCAGCGTATTATGTGTTGGGGAATAATAACTTATTGTCTGGTAAATGTGCTGATTCCTGTGAGTTGTGGTCGCTGAGTGCGTGTGATGGGATGTGGCTCCGTCCGTTATATTATATCACGTCTTATACCTATAATCTCTCGCTGATCGCAGGTGTCTGTCTTCACACTCAGATGAGAAGGAACAAACTGACGATATAGGACTTTTTTTTTTTTTTCAAAATTCAAACCGAGCAATCCTATTGGCTGAGTATGAATGCAGTTACCATGGTGACAGAAGTAGCAGCAGATTTAAAGGGACAAAACACTAATATTGTACTAAAGTGTATTTTATTATATATTTCACATAACTGACTGGGTACACCTTGGTGTGGGTGGGATGGCTTTTTTTAAATCAAAAACCATGTTTACTAAGTATCCTATATTATATATATTCACTATTGCTTTTTACTTACTTATAGCAGGGTATATGCTCATATTGTTTCTATCCTAAGTTTGTCTATTTTCTAATAGAGACATGACCAGTCCTCTTTAGAATTTTATAGTGACCCCATTGAGGTCATGGACTGATATTGGGGATTGCAGAGTTGGGGCAAGGTGACAGGTGACAGTAAGTGACATCAAATGAAGGCTATGGTGCATACACAGTAAATCAGTCGTGTTATTCCACAGAAATGCTGTTCTATAAGGCTGTGTGCCCACGTAGCGTTTTTCAAGCGTTTATGCTGCGGAATTTCCGCAGCGGAAACGCTTGTAAAACGCTAGGTAATCCGCACCCCATGGTCCCCAAGGGGATTCCGCATGTTCTATGCACATGCTGCGGATTTTTCCGCAGCGTTTATGACGCGCCCCCTGGGCCATATTCTTTTAGGGGGAATACCCGGAGCCGGATCAGATGGGAGTTGTAGTCTTCCGAGTGGCTGTGACCCGGTCCGTGCCCAGGGTGTCAAGCTCAGTGTGATGTGGCAGTTCTACAGATGTTACTAAAGTTCTTTTGTGTCGGTGGGGTATAGCCTCAGGGGGTCAGGTGCAGAGGATGGGGGTTGTGGTGGTGCAGCATAGATGTTAAAGGAAGACAGAGTCGGGTTGTGCAGTTTAGGGTATTTACTCACTGCTGATGTTCCGGTCACTCCAGCTGCTAGTGACCACCCGAGCCGTGCTGCGTCCACCAGGTCCTGGATCCAGCCAACCCCCAAGCGAGTCCGGAGCGTGACCCTGAGCTCTCCTTCTGTCCTTTCTCTGGCCGTCCCCACTAGTGATCCACCCAGGTCCAGCTCCCTCGGGCCTTCTGTTGGGTGACCCTTGGCCTTGGGTTCCCTGACCCTCCGCGTGGTATGCCTTCGGGGTGGATGTGGTGGGTGGCCGTGGCAGACGCTGCCCACGGCCTCCGGTCTCTGGCTGGGGTGTGTTTCTGCCCCCACCAGCTTGGGTTCCGGTACCCTGATGCCGGCTCTTCACCCGTTGTTTTAATTTGGGATCTTGGAGTCCTCTCTTCTGCTTCCCCCTCTGGGTCTCTCTTTCTCTGCTCCACTCTCTCTCTCTCTAGGGCTCTGCTCTGCTCCTCTTCCTGATTCTGACAGACTGACCCTGATTCTAGTTGGTGCCCACCTTATATATCCCTCTATGTGTGAGCTCAGGTGACCAGCACCCAATGAGCTCCTATCTTTACCCAGGCTGCTCCCCCTATCTGCCCCTACACTACATGGGATGTACCACCCCCCTCCCACTCCAGCCAGGAACAGACTCGGTCGTACCTGCACATTTCTAAGTGGGAGTACCGTTGGTCTGTTCCCCGGAAATGGGATGTGTGTAGTGCATGCAGCCTACCGAGCTCAGTTCCACTCTCCATCCTTGCCCGGGAGTGGAATATCACACCTCTGGGTTGAGGTGCAATACCCCTGTAGCAGCCGAATCCTCAGGGTGCTACATTCCCCCCTGGTAAATCACAGCACGTCCTCGGGCTGTAAGACATAACACCAAAACATACAAATTTTTGCATAAACATATAAAACATATAAAACATTATATATATATATATCAATATAAAACATTCTCGTCGCCTCTGGCTCCTCCTCCGGTCACTGTGCAACGTGTGACCGGGTAAAGTGCGACAGTCTCTCTAGAAAACTGGTTTTCCTCTAAAACCGGTAGGGGGCGCTTTAGGACGCGCAACTATATACAAGGATATGGCCGCTCTCAGTCCTCGGCCAGGTATTAAGGGAAATTCGGGTAACAGTTCACACATGCTGGTCCCAACGGGGACTATATTAGCAACAGCAACAGTTTCAGTTTCAGTTTCAGTGTGCCCCGACGGGCAACTATATACAGTCTCTACCCCCGTCCTTAACGACGGCTCCCTCCTACTTTTTCTTGGTGATATGGTGTTGCTTCAGACCCGTCCGGGTCCTCTTGCTCCTCCTCCTCGCACCGCAACTCCTCCTCCGTCAAGCGGTGTACGTGGAGGGCGTAAGGTCCTTTGGCACACTTGTGCCGGGTGAAAGTGACCTCGTCTCCTACGTAGAGGTCACGGCCTTTGTGACCTTCCGGCAGGTGGGACTCGACGTCTCTGCGGGTCACAAAAACGTCACCGCGGTTGTTACGGTCCCGAATAAAGCCCCACCCATGCTGCGGGTTGAACTTTATCACCGTCCCGATGGTGCGGGGACAGTGCGCTGCACGGGGGTTCCTCCTAGTCCGGCTCTTCTGCTCCGCGCTCCGGATTTGGGCCTGTTGTTCTCTGACCCACCTCTCCTCCCGTTCTCTCGCAAACTCTGCTAGCTGCTGACGACAACACTCAGTACGCTCAGCGGCGACTGCCCGAGTTTCTCCGGTGAACCCCATCAAATCTTCTCCCGTGGGGTCCCACACGAATTGGGCTTCTTCTAAAGGAGGCGAGACCCGAGTCACGGGCTTCGGAGCCGGGATCAGGGGCTCACACAAGGGCCCTAGTCTTTGTTGCCGCTCCAGCTCACAAAACTCCTCGGGCCAGATAAAGGGCCGCCCGTCCGGCCATGTGAGCTGGCTGAAGAGGTCCTTTCCCAAACTCGGCACCCTTGGTTTTACGGGTGCGGGCGCGGTGGTGGTGGCGCCCGGGTTGCCCAGGCCTTGCGGCCAGGCCTGGGGCACCTGGAAGGTGAAGGGCACCGTTAGGACGGCGGCACCCTGGGCTACCTGGCCTTGCGGCCAGGCCGGAGGCTCCGCGGAGGTAGGGGGCGCTGTTGGTGATGCGGGGCCCGGGAGTACCGGGCCTTGCGACCAGGCCGGAGGCTCTTCCTGCTTGGTCACGCTCCGGGTCGGTGCGTGTGACGTCACAGGGGTCGCGGCGGCGGCTTCTGGTCGGGGCCTAGTCATTAGCGGTGACATGGCGGTTACTGGCACGGACGGGGGACTTTCGGGCTCTGCGACGGGGAACCGGGGCAGGTGGGCGGTCTCTCGGTATGGGGTATAAGCGTCCCCTTTACCTGCCTTCATACGTTCGGCTCCCTTCTCAGCGCCGTCTCCGACCTTGGGTCCTCCCGCGTCATCCGTAGAGGCAGTTGGTGTCCTCTCCCAGGGGAGCATGCTCCGTGGACGGGTTCCAGCTTGCTGGGCCATCTCCCGGCTCCACTCCGCCAGTATCTCTCGCTGTACCCGGGCCATCCTCCTTGCGAGGCCCTCCAAGGCAGTTTGTGCACACTCCCGGTCTCGGGGGAGCTGCGCTAAGATCTCCGCTAGACCTAGCGGGGTTGTGGACTCTAGCAGGCTCCTGACCATCGGGTCGGTGCTGCTCTGCTCTTCTTCCGGCAGGCTCCTGGCCAGCGGGCCGGTGCTGCTCTGCCCTCCTTCCTCGGTCTCTAGCAGACTCCTGGCCAGCGGGCCGGTGCTGTTCTGCTTTCTCTCCATCTCCGGGTGAGCTCCTCCGCTACTCCTCGTTAGACCTCTTGCCTCCGGGTCCGCTCGCTCCAGACTGCTCCAGGCGGCACCCATCTTCGTTCTTTTCTTTCGTCTCCTCCCACTTCGAGGGCGGTCCCGGGGCAACTCGGTGACTGTCAGCTCCAGGGGTAGTTCTTTCACGCTGACAGACACCTCTAGCATCACAGTCTCTGTTGGTGGGGGCGGTTTCCACTTTTGGCGCCATTTTCTGTCCTGGCCCAGGATGGGAGGTGGCCTCCTGCCCTCCTTTGGCACGCCCATAATGGCGTCCGCTGCTCTTCCAAGGCGGGAAATCTGCGGTTTTGGCGGGAAGCGTCGCCCAGTGGCGGGAAACTCTGCAGATGGCGGGAACAAGTTGGAAATGGCGGACAATCGGCGGGAAACGACTGGTGATGGAGTCCGATGGCGTGGACCCTCCGGAACCGGCGGGAGACTTCTTTCTGAGGTAAACTTGCACTTTTCTTCAGGCACGCAGTACCCGGGTGTTGCGGGCACGTAATCCTGCCGACTACGCCAATGTTGACGCGCCCCCTGGGACATATTCCTTTTTGAGGGGAATACCCGGCACCGGATCAGATGGGGGGTTGTAGTCTCCGAGCGGCTGTGACCCGGCCCGTGCCCAGGGCGTCAAGCTCAGTGTGATGTGGCAGTTCTACAGATGTTACTAAAGTTCTTTTGTGTCGACTACGCCACCCGTTGTATTGCGGTCACTATGGCCGCCGCTGCAGCAGGGTCCGCTGAGGCTGATGGTGTAGGTGCAGCTTTTGATGGTATAACCCCCAACGGGTGGGGTATAGCCTCAGGGGGTCAGGTGCAGAGGATGGGGGTTGTGGTGGTGCAGCATAGATGTTAAAGGAAGACAGAGTCGGGTTGTGCAGTTTAGGGTATTTACTCACTGCTGATGTTCCGGTCACTCCAGCTGCTAGTGACCACCCGAGCCGTGCTGCGTCCACCAGGTCCTGGATCCAGCCAACCCCCAAGCGAGTCCGGAGCGTGACCCTGAGCTCTCCTTCTGTCCTTTCTCTGGCCATCCCCACTAGTGATCCACCCAGGTCCAGCTCCCTCGGGCCTTCTGTTGGGTGACCCTTGGCCTTGGGTTCCCTGACCCTCCGCGTGGTATGCCTTCGGGGTGGATGTGGTGGGTGGCCGTGGCAGACGCTGCCCACGGCCTCCGGTCTCTGGCTGGGGTGTGTTTCTGCCCCCACCAGCTTGGGTTCCGGTACCCTGATGCCGGCTCTTCACCCGTTGTTTTAATTTGGGATCTTGGAGTCCTCTCTTCTGCTTCCCCCTCTGGGTCTCTCTTTCTCTGCTCCACTCTCTCTCTCTCTAGGGCTCTGCTCTGCTCCTCTTCCTGATTCTGACAGACTGACCCTGATTCTAGTTGGTGCCCACCTTATATATCCCTCTATGTGTGAGCTCAGGTGACCAGCACCCAATGAGCTCCTATCTTTACCCAGGCTGCTCCCCCTATCTGCCCCTACACTACATGGGATGTACCACCCCCCTCCCACTCCAGCCAGGAACAGACTCGGTCGTACCTGCACATTTCTAAGTGGGAGTACCGTTGGTCTGTTCCCTGGAAATGGGATGTGTGTAGTGCATGCAGCCTACCGAGCTCAGTTCCACTCTCCATCCTTGCCCGGGAGTGGAATATCACACCTCTGGGTTGAGGTGCAATACCCCTGTAGCAGCCGAATCCTCAGGGTGCTACATTTATGCTGCGTACAAAAATCCGCAGCATGTCATTTAATTTTGCGGAAGCGCAGCGGAACTCCCGCCATTGACTTGCATTGAGACGCACAGAAACCGCGACTGTACATTTTTACAAGCGGCTTCTATGCGTCTCTATGTGCGGATGGTACCCAGTTCTGGAGGAGAGGAGACTCTGATCCAGACCTGGGTACCATTGTACCTGTAAAAAAAAGAATAAAATAACAAATAAAGTTTATATTCACCTATCCGGCGTCTTCTCTCTGAATGCCAGCAGCGCTGAAGGACCTTCGGTGACGTCACAGTCATGTGACCGCAGGCCCTTCACCGCTCTGTCTCGCGATATGCCGGCAGCCGGGAACCAGCCAGGAAGCAGCGCTGCAGCCACGCCGGGGCCTCGGGGGTGAGTATAGCTTTATTTGTTTTAATTTTTACGGTTCACACTGTATAAATCCATGCTGTTTCCATGGATTTATACAGTGTGACCTAGTTGTCAAGCACTTTCCAAGTGATGCTAATCGCCTGGAAAGTGCTTGTCAATCTGCATGCGGAAATGCATGTGAATCCGCATGTGGATCCGCATGTATTCTGCAGGAAAAACGCATGCACAATCTGCATGCGTTTTTTTCTGCCAGGGAGATGCAGAAATGCTGCAGAAATTTTCTGCTTCATTTCTGCATCGTGGGCACATAGCCTAAAACACAAAATATCTTCATATGGTGAGGAGTTGTGTTGTGTTTTCATCATTTACATTCTAGCGTGGTGATCACATAAAATGTAAAATTCCTATTAAATAATTACTGAATGACAGTAGCCTGTATCCCTGGAGGACAAGTCATTTACCGCTTCACCAGGTTTGATGTTCTAATGCATTTAGATGTTTCAGTATTTGTATATATGTATATATATATTTTTTCCCCTCTTAAGGGTATTCAAGCGCAGACAGTGACCAACTTCTTCCTCGCCTTTGAAGCACAGCTTTCAATTATTCCTGTCGTAAACAAGGTAAAAAGCTTAGAGCCGAACACTATCAGACTCCTTCAGTCCCGCAGCAGGTAAATCTGTGAACATCGCCGGCACTCCTGCTGTTCCTAGTACCGATCCCTCTATGAGCGGCTGTGCAGTAATGAAGGCAGGATTCACCCCAAACTTGCTCGTCGTTTTTTTCGATTTCCAGTTCTGGTAATTAGTTATACACATGTATATATCCAGTGGTCAACTCACAACCTGTGTATGGAAAATGAATTGTTTGCTGTATGCATCGCATTTGTAGCATGCACACTGTTCATTTCATTATGGAGCGGAGTAGGAGGAGACTTTCATTACTGTTCCCTTTACTTCCTCCCTGCTGATAGGAAATGCCATGCTGTTTGCTTGTGTCCTGTGATTACAGCAGCCTGCAACAGTTTTCAAGCGTGCACTTCCCGGCTCAGGCATCAAGCAGTAAATGATAAAATTAAAACGCTGCTATCCCTTTGTTAGTCACTTTTTTATCTTCTTCCCCCTTCTACGAATGCTGTAGTCCGTTATTCTAGAACTGCTCTGAAAATGGTTCTCTCTGGAGTGTTGGGATTTGGGTTTAGGGTGGGTTAGGGAATTGAAGTTCAGATACTTTGTTTATGTTTTATACTATGGAATTACTATGTCATGTGTGTTATTTGAAAGATGGAAAATTTGTATTTGGAGTTTTTCAATAAAAATTATTTGATTAAAAAAAAATCATGAAATTAAAATTCCTCCCGTTCTTGAGAAAGAATAGGATTTTTACTAAGAGGTAAATTGCACGTTCCTTGTTTTACAGGCACTTTACATTTTTGCTAGTTTTGTGCGATTACACAATCCCTTTCAAAGGCCAGTGCCAGTTGTACATCTCTCCCTAAACTCTTGTTCAGCACTATATTTTATGCCAGTTTTATTATATGGTTTCTAGATTTTGTCCAGCTTTGATAAATAATTAGTATTTATACTTTTGCTTTTAGGCTGCGTGCCCACGTTGCGGATTACAAGCGTTTTTGATGCGGAATTTCCGCAGCGGAAATGCTTGTAAAACGCATGGTAATCCGCACCCCATGGTCCCCAAGGGGATTCCGCAAGTTCTATGCACATGCTGCGGATTTTTCTGCAGCTTTTATGCTGCGTTCAAAAATCCGCAGCATGTCAATTAATTTTGCGTTTCCGCAAGCGGAATTGCCTTGTGCAATGCATTAAAAACGCAAGGCAATTCCGCATGTGGAAAACGCGAGATAAACGCATGAAAAACGCGCGATAAACGCGTGCGGAATTCCGCATGCGTTTTTCCGGGAGAGGACTTGCAGAAATGAAGCAGAAATTTTCTGCTTCATTTCTGCAACGTGGGCACATAGCCTGAGGCTGAGTTCACATGATGCGTTTTTCATGCGTTTCCGCGGCGTTTTTGCAGTTGCGTAAACGCCGCGGAAACGCATGAAAAACGCATGGTAGAAGGGCAGCAATGTTCCCCAATTGAAATCCGCATGTGCAGGTTTGCCTTGGTTAAAACTGCACAATCCTTTACTGGACTGGTCTACTAATGAGATTAAGGGTATGTGCACACGATGCAGAAATGCTCAGGATTTTTTCCTGAGCGTTTCTGCATCTCTCTGGCAGGAAAAAACGCATGCGGATTGTACATGCGGTTTCCTGCCAGGGACATGCGGAAATGAAGCGGTCTTCACTTTCATTTCCGCATGCGGGTTGACAAGCGCTTCCCAAGCGATTTTAGCATCACTTGGAAAGTGCTTGTCAACTTCACACTATATAAATCCATGCAACCGGCATGGATTTATATAGTGTGTGAATGTCAAAAAATAAAAAATAAATCTATACTTTACCCTCTGATGGCCCCCGGTGTCCTGCTTCATCGGTCCCGGCTGCCGGCAGTGAAGACTTTAGGACCTTCCGACGTCAGCGTCACGTGACCCGTCACATGACTCTGACGTCAGCGAAGGTCCTTCATTCAACCGCGAAGTGCCCGGGAAGCCGGCAGGACGCAGCGCGGGCCGTCAGAAGGTGAGAATATATATATTTTTTATTTTATTCTTTTTTTTTTAATGGTACCTGGGTCTGGATGAGAGTCCTCTCATCCACACCCGGGTACCATCCGCACATTAGACCGCATGAAAAGCGCATCAACATATACAGTGATGCGGATTCCATGCGGTCTAATGCAAGTCAATGGCGGCAAAAGAGCAGCGTTTCCGCAAAATTAATTGACATGCTGCGGATTTTTGACAGCAGCGTTTACGCTGCGGAAAAATCCGCATCATGGGCACAGCACATGCGGATTTCAATTGGGGAACATTGCTGCCCTTCTACCATGCGTTTTTCATGCGTTTCCGCGGCGTTTACGCAACTGCAAAAACGCCACGGAAACGCATGAAAAACGCATCGTGTGAACTCAGCCTAAGTCTTGGAGTCCTAAGTGCTATGATAAATGTTGTAATGGTCGCATTGCGGCTGTGGAAAAAGGGAAATTACCTGTACCTATTCAGGATTTTTGGAAGGTTTTTTCAGAGGAGGAGTCGCAAGTTTTACCTCCTCATAGGGACTATGATTGCACCATTGAGTTTGTTTCTGGAGCTACTCTTCCCAAGAGTCGCTTATTAAATCTGACTATCCCTGAAAGAAAGGCCTTGGAGGAATACATACAGACGAGCTTGGCTGCTGGTCACATTAGACCTTCTAAGTCGCCTGTGGCCGTTGGATTTTTCTTTGTTAAAAAAAAAGACGGTGGTTTACGTCCATGTCTGGACTTTCGTGAAATTAATAAGATTACCGTACGCAATTCCTACCCATTGCCGTTAATTCCAGACTTGTTTAACCAGTTAGTGGGGACCAAGTTGTTCTATAAAATTGATCTCCGGGGGGCATACAATTTGTTACGAATGAAGGAGGGTGATGAATGGAAAACTGCTTTTAACACTCCGGTAGGTCATTTTGTGAATCTGGTGATGCCCTTCGGTCTTACCAATGCACCCGCGTTTTTTTCAGAACCTTATTAATGACATCCTGAGACCTTTGATTGGCAAGAATGTGGTTGTGTATTTGGATGACATTCTGATTTATTCACCAGATCTGGATTCCCATTGGCAGAGCGTACGTGAGGTGTTGCAGTTATTGAGTGATAATTCACTTTTTGCTAAGCTGGAGAAATGTGAGTTCGCTGTGCAGAGAATTAGTTTTTTGGGCTACATTATCTCCAGCGAGGGCTTTGAGATGGACCCGGTGAAAGTTCAGGCTGTGCAGGAATGGCCTAGGCCTATTGGTTTGAAATCGATACAGAGATTTTTGGGTTTCGCCAATTATTACTGGAAATTCATTAAGAATTTTTCTATAATTGTTAAGCCACTGACTGATCTCACCAGGAAAGGTGCGAATACGGTCCAGTGGACTACTGAGGCCATTGAAGCTTTTGTGTATCTCAAGGAGAGGTTCAGTTCTGCCCCTATCCTTATGCAGCCTGATGAGACCAAGCCTTTTTTGGTCGAGGTTGATGCTTCTTCGGTGGGGGTCGGTGCAGTTTTGTCTCAGGAGAACAAGGATGGAGTACATCCCTGTGATTTTTTTTCAAAAAAATTTTCAGAAACCGAACTTAATTACGATGTTGGTAATCAGGAATTGTTGGCTATTAAACTTGCGTTTGAACATTGGCATCATTTCTTGGAAAGTGCTAAATTTCCTGTTCAGGTTTTCACAGATCATAAGAATTTGATCTATCTGGATGCTGCCAAACGCTTGAATGCCCGTCAAGCTAGGTGGGCACTTTTTTTTTCTCGGTTTAATTTTTCTGTTACCTATATCCCTGGTACTAGGAATGTTAAAGCCGATGCTTTATCTCGCAGCTTTTCCCCCATGGTTGGTACCGAGGAGGAGGAGAGCATTTTACAGGAAGGAGTTGTGGTAGCAGCATTAGACTCTGTTTTGGAAGAAGGGATTCTGAAAGCCCAAGAGGATGCCCCATCTAACACTCCTCATGGGAGATTGTTTGTGCCTAGAACCTCTAGGAGAGATTTGTTTGTGGGGTATCATGAGTCTTGGTTGGCAGGTCATCCAGGAATTTCTGGGACTAAGAGACTTATCAGTCGCAGTTTTTGGTGGCCCGGGTGGCAGAAGGAAGTCATCAAGTGGGTGCGTCAGTGTACGGTGTGTGCTAGGTCAAAGGCTTCCCATACCCCTGCTGCGGGGTTGCTTTGACCTCTGGAGGTTCCTAGTGCGCCTTGGACGCATTTGGCAATGGATTTTATTACTGACCTTCCTATGTCCGAGGGTTTCACTGACATCTGGGTGGTCGTGGACCGTTTTAGCAAGATGTGTCATTTGGTTCCATTCATTAAGCTACCCTGCGCTAAGACTCTCGCTAAGGCGTTTGTTAAGGAAATTGTCAGGCACCATGGCGTTCCCACCGACATTGTTTCTGATAGGAGACCTCAGTTTGTGGCTCGCTTTTGGCGTGCTTTTTGTGACAGGTTGGGAGTCCATTTGTCATTTTCGTCTGGTTATCATCCTGAGTCTAATGGACAGACTGAAAGAAAGAACCAGGATGTGGAACAGTTTTTGCGTTGATTTGTGGCAGACAATCAAGAGGGGTGGTCTGAGTTTCTGCCACTCGCAGAATTTGCTCTTAACAACCATACATCCTCCTCTGCTGGGTGTTCTTTTTTTGTTGTACTGGGAGACATCCGTCTTTTGGTTCTTTCTCCAAATTGCGGTCGGCGGTGCCGGAGGAGGAGAATTTTTCCGGTGATTTGGAGAGAGTTTGGACTAATGTACGTTGTAACCTTCAAGAGGCTAACAAAAAGTCCAAGAAGTATTTTAACAGGAAATGTAAAGAGGTTTTGTTTACTGTGGGTGACATGGTTTGGTTGTCCTCAAAGAATCTGCGATTGAGGATTTCCTCTAAAAAATTGGGTCCGAAGTTTGTGGGGCCTTTTAAGGTGCTTCAGGTGGTTAACCAGTCTGCTGTTAGGTTGGAGGTTCCCTCCTCCTGGAAGATTAATCCTGTGTTTCATGTTTCCTTGTTGAAAAAGGCTGATGTATCGGATAGGGAGGCCACTGTCACAGTTCCTCCGGTGGTGGAAGACGGCGAATATGAAATTTCTCGTATCCTGAATTCCAGAGAGCATAGAGGGAGATTGCAGTATCTCGTCGCTTGGAAAGGTTTCGGTCCCGAGGAATAACTCCTGGGTTAAGGCGGATGATGTCTCTGCCCCTAGACTTGTCAGAGCTTTCCACAGGAGATTTCCAGATAGGCCTGGGCCTGGAGGATCCGGAGGATCCTCATAAAAGAGGGGGTACTGTTAGAACCCTCCTGTTTGTTTTTGTTTCTATCTTGTGTTTTGCGGTCACGTGACCATCTTCCTATTTATTCCAGCTCCGCCCTTCTGGCCTTGCTAGACTTCAGTGTTGTTTAGACTGTCTTTCTAGCCAGGTGCTTTTGTGCCTATCTATCTCTAGTTTGCTTGGTCCTCTGGACCTCTAGTACTTTTGTCAGTTTTTCTTTTGCTCTGCAACAACTTCTGTTAGGAGGTGTCCCATTTTTGTCCCAGTCCTTAGTTCTTTTAGGGACCCCTTCCTTTCTCTATAGGTCTCCGTTCAGACTAGCCGAGGACGAAGGCGGGCCTGTTCACAAGGAACAGGTTGCCTGCTACAACGTAGGGACTCAGCTTAGTCTTACTGTGGGGACAGCTCTCCCCTTCTTTCCCTAGTTTATGTTGCAGATCATAATAATCTTGGATCTACTCATACTTAACAGACAGAACCTTCAGTGTTTCTCACTCACACACCACCTCCTCATCTCGCATCCTATCTGTCAGTGTTCCCCAAGGTTAAGTCATAGGACCCCTGCTCTTCTCCATCTACACCTTCGGCCTGGGACAGCTCATAGAGTCCCACGGCTTTCAGTATCATCTCTATGCTAACGACACACAGATTTACCTCTCTGGACCTGATATCACCTCCTTACTAACCAGAACCCCAAAATGTCTGTTCGCTATCTCATCCTTCTTCTCTGCTAGATTTCTAAAACTTAACATGGATAAAACAGAATTCATCTTTCCCCCATTTCACTCAGCCTCCCCATCTGACCTATCCATCAAAATCAATGGCTGTCCACTTTCCCCAGTCCCACAAGCTCGCTGCATCAGAGTAACCCTGGACTCTAACCTCTCCTTCAAGCCACATATCAAAGCCCTTTCCTCCTCCTGCCGACTCCAACTCAAAAACATGGATCCGCATATTCCTCAACCATGAATCTGCAAAAACACTAGTGCACGCCCTCATCATCTCCCGCCTCGACTACTACAACCTCCTGCTCTGTGGCCTCCCCGCTAACACTCCCGTACCCCTCCAATCTATCCTAAACTCTGCTGCCCGACTAATCCACCTGCCTTCCGCCTACTCCCCGGCCTCTCCTCTCTGTCAAATGCTTCACTGACTCCCCATTGCCCAGTGACTCCAGTTCAAAACCCTAACCGTGGCATACCAAGCCATTCACTACCTGTCTCCTCCATACATCTGTGACCTAGTCTCCCGGTACACACCTACACGCAACCTACGATCCTCACAAGATCTCCTTCTCTACTCCCCTCTTATCGTTTCTTCTCACAATTGCATACAAGATTTCTCCCGTGCATCCCCTACTCTAGAACTCTCTACCCCAAAACATCAGACTCTCGCCTACCGTGGAAACCTTCTAAAGGAACCTGAAAACCCACCTCTTCCGAAAAGCCTACAACCTGCAGTAATCATTGCTCCACCACACCGCTGCATGACCAGCTCTACCCTCACCTACTGTATCCTCACCCATCCCTTGAAGATTGTGAGACATCGCAAGGTAGGGTTCTCTCTCCTCCAGTACCAGTTTGCCATTGCGTTTTTGTTCAAGATTTTTGCAATTGTGTTTGCTATGTATACCCCCTTTTTCACATGTAAAGCACCATGGAATAAATGGAGCTAGAATAATAAATAATAATAATAAAGTGCCACACACAGTGTCCTGGTATCTCATCCATGCTCTTTCTATTTTATCTTTCATTTGCAGAGATATTAGCAATGAAAGTATTTGGCGCCTAATGAGTTAAAAAAAATTAAGTCCAAGTAGATGTTATCATAGTTTTCACTGGGGGTGCGAAATTCTTCTCCCTGCATGATGCTGACCAATTATAAGCAGACGACAACACTGAAAAGAAAGATGATCACATCCCCACCATAGCTTAGAGCAGATTTCTCAGTGTCTAAGATGTAAGGATACAGACCTGGTCTCCTGGGCTAACCTCCTGCATGATTAGAGCACACAACTGACTAATACCTTTCAGTTAAGGTCTCTGTGGGTGAAGGGGCAGCACAAGAGAGTTTAGTTGTGCAACATTACAAACCTTTCTAACAGCTTTCCTCCTCTTATTGCACTGTCACCTCTGTTGTTCTGCGCCTATCCCAAACTGCCTGTCCAGAAATGAGAGCACAGTGTCAGTATCACACTTAGATCCGTTGTGCTCAACTTGTACTCATTCTGCAGTGAGATTAGAGCAGACTGTCATTGCATTTCACCATAGAAGTAACCCAGAACACACTGCTCCTGTGTGAGGTGTAATAACAGCCTAATATCACTGCAGAAAGAATACAAGTTGCTTGAGCACAGAAGACATAAGTGTGATACTGGCACACTCCATAATCAGAAGAGTCAATAAAAGGGTTTGTAATGTGACACAGAGAAACTCAGCTGTGCGGCTCCTTCCTTGTCTAAGAGCTGTTACCTCTGCTTTCTAATCATGCAGAAGGTTAGACCAGGAGATCAGGACTCTCCATCATTACACATCTTAGGCTAGGTTCCCACGATGAGCTTTTGGTGAGTTTTTGATGTTGCAGAATTTCTGCACCCATTAAGATAGGTTACTTGCATTATTTCTAAAATATGCAGCGTAAAAACTCACTAAAAACTCATAGTGAGAACGTAGCTTTATACCCTAAGAAACCCGCTTTGAGCTATGGTGGGGGCGTGTTCTTCTTTTCTTTGAGTGTTGCTGCTTGCTTATGATTGGTCAGCATCATACAGGAGAAATCTGCAGCATATTTAAGGATTTCTCACAAGCCTCATTCGGGTAAATGCAAAAAGGTAAATAAAATTACCAAAATTTCCACAACAAAAGTGTAGCTCTACCTACAGCGTATTCACACCCAGACTATAAGATTATGGCGGTCTCTGGGTGGGTGTTTTTTTACACAGTAGTCAGAACCTACAACATTGTGGTGCCGTGCATTACATGGGCTATACTAAGGGAGCGCCTGTCAGCATAGAGCGAATACGTCCATATACCGACCAGCAGAAAGTGTAAGAGAAGAACTATAGAAGGATGGACCATAGTGGAGCATTCCGGACTGGAGCAACATAAGGAGCCAGAAGGCTTCCCCCCGGTATTCCATGCTATGTGCTCCTTATAAAGTGACATCTCTCCATAGACCCCTCTGTGAAGACCACCCCCTTATCCAGATGATACATTCTCACTTCCACCATATATAATGCAGACTGGCCATTTTATTTTTTTTCAGAATATCCCCAATTTTGGGTCGTCAGCTGTAAAAGAAGAAATGCTTTACACCAGTGCTGGGAACCTATGGCAGTGTGCAGAGGGGGCAGCAGAGCCCTCCTGGGGGGCACCATGGCCGCAGCACTAGCGCTACTGGATCGGGCCGGCGGGGAGAACTCTGAGCCGCCGAGTGCCGGCACCAGCTCCGCTACTGCAGCTAGATGTGCGATCTCTCTCGGACGGAAACACATCGAGCTGAAGTGTATTGCTGCGCACGAACTAGCCAGGCCCGAGCGCGGCAATACACGCTACCGGCCAATCAGAGGCCAGCATGACGTCGGCCGGTCAATCAGAGGCCAGCATGAATTCGGCCGGACAATCAGAGGCTAGCGGCTTCCAGACAATCAGAAGCGGCTGCCGGCCAATCAGAGGCCAGCATGACGTCGACCGGTCAATCAGAGGCCAGCGTCTGCCGGCCAATCAGAGGCCAGCATGACGTCAGCCGGCCAATCAGAGGCCAGCGGCTTCCTTCCAATCAGAGGCCAGCATGAATTCGGCCGGCCAATCAGAGACCTGCGGCTTCTGGCCAATCAGAGACCAGCATGACGTTGGCCGGCCAATCAGAGGCTAGCGACTTCCGGACAATCAGAAGCGGCTGCCGGCAAATCAGAGGCCAGCATGACGTCGGCTGGCCAATCAGAGGCCAGCAGCAGCTGGCCAATCAGAGGCCAGCAGCAGCTGGCCTCTGATTGGCCGGCAGCGTGTACTGCAGCGCGCACGGACCTGGCTAGTACGTGCGCGGCAATACACTTCAGCTAGATGTGCCGACTACAGGAGAGGACGCTGCGCGGGAGAAGAAGGAAGGTGAGGAGGAGGGTTTATTATGTTTTTTTTTTTTTTTTAATATGCACAATGGCTGGGGGGGGGGGAGAGGGAGCATATATACCAGGATTGAGGGGAGGGCCAGCATATATACCAGGATTGAGGGGAGGGCCAGCATATATACGAGGATTGAGGGGAGGGCCAGCATATATACCAGGATTGAGGGGAGGGCCAGCATATATACCAGGATTGAGGGGAGGGCCAGCATATATACCAGGATTGAGGGGAGGGCCAGCATATATACCAGGATTGAGTGGAGGGCCAGCATATATACCAGGATTGAGGGGAGGGCCAGCATATATACCAGGATTGAGGGGAGGGCCAGCATATATACCAGGATTGAGGGGAGGGCCAGCATATATACCAGGATTGAGGGGAGGGCCAGCATATATACCAGGATTGAGGGGAGGGCCAGCATATATACCAGGATTGAGGGGAGGGCCAGCATATATACCAGGATTGAGGGGAGGGCAGCATATATACCAGGATTGAGGGGAGGGCCAGCATTTATACCAGGATTGAGGGGAGGGCCAGCATATATACCAGGATTGAGGAGAGGGCCAGCATATATACCAGGATTGAAGAGAGGGCCAGCATATATACCAGGATTGAAGGGAGGGCCAGCATATATACCAGGATTGAGGGGAGGGCCAGCATATATACCAGGATTGAAGGGAGGGCCAGCATATATACCAGGATTCAGGGGAGGGCCAGCATATATACCAGGATTCAGGGGAGGGCCAGCATATATACCAGGATTGAAGGGAGGGCCAGCATATATACCAGGATTGAGGGGAGGCCCACCATATATACCAGGATTGAGGGGAGGGCCAGCATATATACCAGGATTGAGGGGGGGCAGCATATATACCAGGATTGAGGGGAGAGGGCCAGCATATATACCAGGATTGAAGAGAGGGCCAGCATATATACCAGGATTGAAGGGAGGGCCAGCATATATACCAGGATTGAGGGGAGGGCAGCATATATACCAGGATTGAAGGGAGGGCCAGCATATATACCAGGATTGAGGGGGGGCAGCATATATACCAGGATTCAGGGGAGGGCCAGCATATATACCAGGATTGAGGGGAGGGCCAGCATATATACCAGGATTGAAGGGAGGGCCAGCATATATACCAGGATTGAGGGGAGGGCCAGCATATATACCAGGATTGACGGGGGGGCAGCATATATACCAGGATTGAGGGGAGGGCCAGCACATATACCAGGATTGAGGGGAGGGCCAGCATATATACCAGGATTGAGGGGAGGGCCAGCATATATACCAGGATGTGGGTGAGCACATTCTTTATTTCTGCAGTCTCTTACCCCTGCTCCTGTCTGTGGCTGCTCTATGCTGCCCTCGCCTGCTCTTTGTATCAGTTGTTTGTATCAGTAAAACCTCAATATTTAGGATAAATTGCCGTGTTGGCACTTGGCGATAAATAAGTGGGTTTTGGATTGCAGTTTGGGCACTCGGTCTCTAAAAGATTCGCCATCACTGTTTTAAACCAATCAATGTGCAAATATCAACATTTTTGAGAAAATACAATACATTTGATCAGATGTCAAAAAATATTCCAGAAAAAAAAATTGTGATCAGAAATCATAAAGAAAAATTAACTCTTTAATACCATTTTTTACCAAAAATACATTGTAAAAAAAAAGAAGTGTAATTTTCTACAGTACAATATTTATTTCTATTTTTCTCAAATGAATTGTCATTTTAGGCCCCCCAAAAATTGAAAATCAATGTAAAAAGTGTATTTTAATACAATAAAAAAAATCAGGGTAATTGTTCAGTTGTATTGCCAGTTTTACAGCACGACCCGTAGCGATTTACGATCCCACAGGCCGATGAGCTACAATCTTCCTGAGAAAGGATTCATCAATGTATCAGATGCTTTCTTGCATGTTTCTACATGGAGCAATACACATATGTTCCATGTCCCTTCCTCTAAGAAACCTTCAATGAACCCTGATAGGATCTACAGAGAATAGACAAGACGTCCTTTACAGTGTTACACACTTACTCGATACTCAGTCTAATTTCATCATTCATTTTACTTTCTGCTTATAAATGCTTTCATTAAAATAATGAATATCTGCATTGAGGACAGTAGAAGAACTAGTTTGTGTTTGTTCATCAAGATGCATTATCTTGGTTTCGTCTTGGCACTGTTAACTGTTGGTAGGTAGGCAGAGTACTGGAGAGGTTGCTCCCGTCGTTCAGAGAGTTGCTCCGGTGCGGTGTTCTGTTGGTAGACTGACCGCTTTGTTGGTTTGCTATCAGGTGGTGAATCATATCGGTTATGAGATTGAGTTTATGATCCATTTGAGTTACCTACAAATATATAAAAAAAAATTCAAACAAAGAGAATAGCATAGATACAGACCACACTCCATACACATTTCACACTACCCATGAGCGCTGCCTGATATTGTAGCTTATCCCTAACCAAATCAATGGGGCACTGAGTTGCAATACCAGACACACCCCATGGACAAGAGAGGCACAGTTTTGGGGAGAAATAAAGTAGATAGATCCTTTAATGCAATATTGGTTAGCCATTTAGACATTGTTGTTTTAATTGAAAACTATAGTTGGTGCGATTCTTTTCGCAGCACTGGGTCCATCAGCCACGTCAGTAATCTTTGGATGCTGGACAGGAGCCTCAAGACCTGCCTTCTACCTTCCAAGATTCCCTGCTTCTCTTCTGATTAGCTGCATCTTTATGGTTACAGCATGATGCATATGTGACATTGCATCAGGCCGGCTAATCAGTAGAACAGCAGTGGATGCCGGGATGTAGGAGGTGGTTTTCAGGGCTCCGATGCAGCGGTCACAGATTATGGATGTGGCTGATGCACTGGGTCCTGCGAATTGACTCGCACCAACTCTATTGGAAACCTTTGTCAGATTGAACTACTTAATGAACTCAGAAAGAGCTTTCTGTCCACATCCATGAAAGTAGTAGCCAACACTTAAAGGGGTTTTCTACTACTCGGACATCTCCTTCTCCATATATATATTTTTGCCCTCAGTAAAATAATAACACCTATACTCCCTTCCAGTGTTCCAGCCGTGTCGGCATTGGCTCTCCTTGGGATCACGTGACATTGTTATGTCAAGTGATCCCTGCTGCCAATCAGCGCTGGCTTCACTCTTCCTGCCTCCAGTTATAGCACATACCTGTACATCCGGAGGAAGTAAGAGCAGCAACATCTCTCACTTCCTCTGGATGTATGCAAGTTGGCCAAAGGCGGGGAGAGTAAAGTCAGCACTGATTGCCCCTAGGAATCATGAGACATAATGTCATGCTGTCACGCAAGGTGTGGGAAAGACTAAGTGCAACACAAAGGGAAAACGGAAAGGGAACCCAGACTAGGGAAAGTGGGGAGTGGAGAACTCCTAGGCTGATCTAGTGTCACACTGTCTCCACTAATGTCCCTTTATTGGTTCTTCACCAATCGCCGCACGCATACCTCAGCCTGTCTATCCCTGGCATTAGGCTCAGGCTAGGGAACAGAAAGGATGAGCACTAGTTGATCCCCACTGAACGCTAAAGACAACAAGGGGGGACAAACAAGGGAAAATCGCTTAGCTTTACTCGACTCCAGACAAATGCGCACACGTTCTCTAGCACCAGAGAGATAGAAGTACTGCTCTTGCTCAAGCCTTCACAAGGGGCAATGAATATCGCTGGCACCTCCCTCTGGCTCACAACAGGTATTTATACATCCAGGCCAGGGTGTTAATTAGCCCGAGGAAGCTAACCCCTGGGTCCTAGAGATACATATTCTAAGAAGTTGTCTGTAAGGCCAAATGAAGAGATCTCCTGCAACCAACTGCAGGATGACTGTCTGTCACTTCTGACACACCCATGACACACGCAATCCCCAGGAGAGCCAGTGCAGACACCGCTGGAATAGTGCTGGCACTGGAGGTGAGTATAGGTGTTATTATTTTACTGGGGGACACACATATGGATTGAAAAGGAGTTGTCTGAGTAATGGAAAACCCCTTTAAGCCTCCATACACAATAGACTAAGCTAATAGTCTAAGGAGACATCCAGACTCTTCCCTGACAGATGAGGTCAGAGGAGGTAAAATTCAAACTGCCTGACCCTTAATGCCCGACCCTTTTGTTATTCAGGTGATAAGCTGCTGCCAGAGCCGTTTGGCAGTGATTTTCACAGTTCTCCCCTTTGAAAACACATGAACATTTAACCAAGCCAAACCTTCTCGTGTATGAGAGTTGGGAGAGGTAGTGGACGGCCGAACCAGCAATCAACGTTCAGTTATTGTGTGTGGCCACCTTAACTTGTGTGTGCAAGTCACAGATGACCACAGGTATTTAGACTCTCTGCAGTGTATGAGCAGCGCTGTAGAATTGGTGTCTGGATGCACCATTATGTATTTTACACTTTTTCAGAGAGTGAGGAATCTTCTGTATGTAGTATGTGGTAATTGTCTGTATATCCTGTACTCCATGTGTGTATGTGTAAGTAGTAGCTGTGCATAATATAAATATATATGGTTTTATCTTATTTTCTTACCTTGTCCTCGACACGGTTCAATCTTGACCCAATTGTATTAGAGCCTCGATCTTTCACTTTATCTGGAAATAAATAAAAGTAAAAAAAAGTCATTTTTAAATTTACTATTAGAAATTAGCATTTTTTGGGGTCTACTGGCATTCAACCAAATTTGTGAAACTGTTTATGATTTACAGTTCAGAGAATATAACATGAGAAACGATTTACCTATTTTTCCACAAAGCGATGAAATATGGCATCCTTATTCTGGACAACCTCTTAAAAAAAGGCTTTCCCATTGTTACAAATGACGGCATGTTGCTTGGATTTGCCATCATATGGTGTCAGATTATTACCATTACTATTGTTAATTTCTCTAAAACATAGCATTTATTCCATTTCATAGTGGTAGGAAGTGGAATCTATCCAGAAAGAAACAGTGAGGGCTTCCCCAATGACTGGTCCAGTCTGTAAGAAAGGGAAAAAATCACTGGTGTAATCAAAAAGTATTTTTATTGAAGAGAAATTCCACCTAAAACTTGCAAACTGTCTCTTCCAGTGCAACCTATTAGAAGTAGCAATCCTAAAAGTCAATATCAACCTTTTAACAAGCCTTGCCACATGATTTAGGATAAATGGCAAACTAGAATCTCAATTTGCAGCCATGGTGTTTCGGGGTGTTGCCCCTCAGCAGTGCAAAGCATGAGATCTGATTTAGCTGTGTGAGAGACTTCAGAAGGAAAAACTTTACCCCTTAGATCCCAGTGAGGAGAGTGAAATGCCAGAGTAAGGAGGCTTATAAACCATGCAATGGCTCCCCGGGGAGCTTACAAGCCTCCTTACACTGGCATTTTTTAGACAAATTATCTTACTTTTCCTCTAAGGATTCAATTTTCTTCCTTTTTTCTATTACTTTATCACTGTTGATGACTCCCACTGATTTGCTATAGCAATGAGATGTGCACATATATACATATATACAGTTGAAACCAGAAGTTTACATACACTATATAAAAAGACACATATGCATGTTTTTCTCAATATCTGACATGAAATAAGTATAAACCTTTCCCGTTTTAGGTCAATTAGGATTACCATCATTTTTAATATTTGCCAAATGCCAGAATAATGAGAGAGAGATAATGTTTTAAGGCATTTTTATTACTTACTGCAAAGTCAAAAGTTTACATACACTAAGATTACTATGTATTTAAACAATTCTCGACTGCCCATATGATGATGCCATGTGTTTGGAAGCTTCTAATAGTTTTTTGGGCAACATCTGAGTTAATTAGAGACACACCTGTGGATGTATTTTAATGCACACCTGAAACACACTGCTTCTATGTGTAGCATCATGGGAAAGTGTAAAGAAATCAGCCAAGATATCAGGAAGAGAATTGTAGACTTGCACAAGTCTGGCTTATCCTTAGGTACAATTTCAAGATATCTGAAGGTGCCTCGTTCATCTGTACAAACAATTATATGCAAGTACAAACAAGATTGGAATGTCCAGCCATCATACCACTCAGGAAAGAGACGGGTTCTGTGTCCCAGAGATGAACGTGCTTTGGTCCGACATGTGCATATCAACCCCAGGACAAAAGCAAAAGACCTTGTGAAGAGGATGGCAGAAGCTAGTAAGATTGGCAGAGTGACAATTCACAGTGAAACGAGTACTGTATCAACATGGGCTGAAAGACCACTCTGCCAGGAAGAAGCCATTAATCCAAAAGAAACATAAAAAAGCCAGATTAATGTTTGCAAATGCACACAGGAACAAAGACCTTAATTTTTGGAGACATGTCCTGTGGTCTGATGAAACTAGAATTGAACTTTTTGTGCATAATGACCATCGTTAAGTTTAGAGGAAAAAGGGAGAAGCTTAGAAGCCTAAGAACACCATCCCAACTGTGAAACACGGGGGCAGCAGCATCATGTTGTGGGGTTGCTTTGCTGCAAGAGGGACTTGGTGCACATCACAAAATAGATGGCTTCATGAGAAAAGAAGATTATGTGGCAATACTGAAGCAACATCTCAAGATATCAGCCAGGAAGTTAAAGCTTGAGCAGCAATAGGTCCTCCAAATGGACAATGACCCGAAGCATACTGCCAAAATGGTAACAAAGTGGCTTAACCCCTTCATGACCAAACCAATTTTTTTTAAATCTGACCAGTGTCACTTTATATAGTAATAACTCTGGAATGCTTCAACATATCCCATAGCTTTCGAGACTGTTTTTTGTGATGCATGATACTTTATAATAATGGTAAATTTAGGCTGATATGGTTTGCGTTTATTTATAAAAATATCAGAAACTTGGCAAAAATGTTTTAAAAATTGCACTTTTCAAACTTTGATTGATTATGCCTTTAATCCCAATAGTCATACCACACAAAAACAGTAATAAATAACATTTCCCTCATGTCTGCTTTACATCAGCACCATTTGTAAAATGTTGTTTTATTTTGTTAGCATTTTAGAAGATTTAAAAATGTAGCAGTTATTTTTCATTTTTTTCAAGGAAATTTACAAAACTTATTTTTATAGGGACCTGTTCAGTTTTGAAGTGACTTTGAGGCTGCGTGCCCACTGTGCGTTTTTCAAGCGTTTTTGCTGCGGAATTTTCGAAGCGAAAACGCTTAAACGCTTGGTAATGCGTGCCCCATGGTCCTCACTGATAACCCGCATGTGCTGTGTGTTGGTATATGCAACAGTTGTGGACTTCTTTGTTTGTGTGAAGGAGGACTTTATGCTGATCTGACAGTAGATGGCGATGTTGTGTAAAGTTTCCTTGTTTACTGTATTGTGAAAGAAAAAAAGTCTCTCTTGTATTTTCTATTTTGTTCTTACTTCCTGATGCAGTACTGTGTGACTGTGCGTTTTTTCCTTTACCTCATGTTCTGAGAAGTAAAAGCTTGTTATCCCATGTAATCTGCTTTGTGAAGTTTTATACTGCAACTGTGGGTATCCAGAAGCTGTGCAACACTGTGCACATGCTGCGGAAATTTACGCTGCGGATTATCATTGCGGAAAAATCTGAAGCATACCCATTAATTTTGGATAAATTTTGGACTGAAGGCATCAAAACTATGAATTAACACATGTGGAATTATATACTTAACAAAAAAGTGTGAAACAACTGAAAATATGTCTTATATTCTAGGTTCTTCAAAGTAGCCACCTTTTGCTTTGATGACTGCTTTGCACACTCTTGGCATTCTCTTGATGAGCTTTAAGAAGTAGTCACCGGAAATGGTTTTCACTTCACAGGTGTGCCCTGTCAGGTTTAATAAGTGGGATTTCTTGCCTTATAAATTAGGTTGGGAGCATCAGTTGTGCAGAAGTCAGGTGGATACACAGCTGAGAGTCCTACTGAATAGACTGTTAGAATTTGTATTATGGCAAGAAAAAAACAGCAAATTAAAGAAAAATGAGTGGCCATCATTACTTTAAGAAATAAATGTCAGTGAGTCCGAACAAATTGGGCAAACTTTGAAAGTGTCCCCAAGTGAAGTTGCAAAAACCATCAAGCGCTACAAAGAAACTGTCTCACATGAGGACCGCCCCAAGAAAGGAAGACCAAGAGTCACCTCTGCTTCTGAGGATAAGTTTATCCGAGTCACCAGCCTCAGAAATCGCAGGTTAATAGCAGCTCAGATTAGAGACTAGGTCAATGCCACACAGAGTTCTAGCAGAAAGAGAGAAGGACATTGAGTTTAGCGATAAAAAACATAATTTTTATTAATTCAATTTCTTAAAAACTTGCATACATAATTTAACATACAGTTTAAGATGTAAAGATGGGTACCCAGTGAGGGCTGAAGTGCCCAGGCGCACAGCACATACACAGGTCGTAGAGATCAGCTGCATTTATTGGACAAAAATGGGGCAGTACTTATAGCAGGCACTTTGCAGAGAGAAAAAAAAGGGGAAGGGGGGGGGTTAAACATATATTGGTAGTCCATACAATATTACGTGCAGAGGTCCATGTAATAATCTCCCCAATGAATCATAAAGTGCAGGTGTCTTGCGCAAAGAAAAATAAATAATAATAGTAGTAATCCATTCAATGTTCCATGCAAAAGCTCTATGCAATAGATTACCCAGTAGATTGTATAATCACAGTCCCTGCAATAATGTGCCACTAATGACAGGTGAGATACCTATACATGGGAGCCCTCAGTAAAGAATGTATTAGGCATGCCATAAAAGCATGAATATAAGAGGAGCTTCCCCAAAAAGTAGAGAGTCAGAGAAACAGTCAGAAACAATGCATACCCATGTGTGTGCAGCCCGCACCAGGTCGTCAGCCTATCCCCGAACCCACGCTCTCGCCGTATGGCTTCCTCAGAGTTCTAGCAGCAGACACATCTCTACAACAACTGTTAAGAGGAGACTTTGTGCAGCAGGCCTTCATGGTAAAATAGCTGCTAGGAAACCACTGCTAAGGACAGGCAACAAGCAGAAGAGACTTGTTTGGGCTAAAGAACACAAGGAATAGACATTAAACCAGTGGAGATCTGTGCTTTGGTCTGATGAGTCCAAATTTGAGATCTTTGGTTCCAACCACCGTGTCTTTGTGCGACGCAGAAAAGGTGAACGGATGGACTCTACATGCCTGGTTCCCACCGTGAAGCATGGAGGAGGAGGTGTGATGGTGTGGGGGTGCTTTGCTGGTGACACTGTTGGGGATTTATTCAAAATTGAAGGCATACTGAACCAGCATGACTACCACAGCATCTTGCAGCGGCATGCTATTCCATCCGGTTTGCGTTCAGTTGGACCATCATTTATTTTTGAACAAGACAATGACCCCAAACACACCTCCAGGCTGTGTAAGGGCTATTTGACCAAAATGAGAGTGATGGGGTGCTACGCCAGATGACCTGGCCTCCACAGTCACCAGACCTGAACCCAATCGAGATTGTTTGGGGTGAGCTGGACCGCAGAGTGAAGGCAAAAGGGCCAACAAGTTCTAAGCATCTCTTGGAACTCCTTCAAGATTGTTGGAAGACCATTTACGGTGACTACCTCTTGAAGCTCATCAAGAGAATGCCAAGAGTGTGCAAAGCAGTTATCAAAGCTAAAGGTGGCTACTTTCAAGAACCTAGAATATAAGACATATTTTCAGTTGTTTCCCAATTTTTTTGTGTTAAGTATATAATTCCACCTGTGTTAATTCATAGTCTTGATGCCTTCAGTGTGAATGTACAATTTTCATAGTCATGAAAATACAGAACAATCTTTAAATGAGAAGGTGTATCCAAACTTTTGGTCTGTACTGTGTAATATATATATTATTTAGAATCATTTATTTTTATTTCAGACATGTAGTTCATACACATTCTAAAATATGTAGATCTATATTCTTTCTATTTGAACAAAGGAAATGCTTGATGCCTATAAGGAGTTTTCATAAGTGATCTCTTGAGCAGCTCAGAGCTGTGCAGTCTCCTTACTTCCTGATTTCTGGCAGGACGGGCTCTTCTCCCTGAGTGATAGCTCTGATGAGCAAGCACACAGCCACAGACAGTGAGAGCCTAGATGCTGGGTGCAGGAATTGTGATTCTACAGGATGGATAAGAGCATCTCGTCAAAAGCCTAAAGGGAGAAGGCAGGGAGCAGCTAACTGGTGTATAGAAATGAATGGGCTGGACAGAGATAACGGTATGTTAGGAGTTAACTTTTCTCCTGGAATGTGACTACTGCACACTCTCTACCAAGGTCTACTAGTGGCTGAACTCCATGGAAATGAGCTTTACACTATGTAAGATAAAAGCTCTCATTGCAGGAGAATGACAGCAGATAGAAAAAGCAAGTCAGTGGCAAACTTGCGTATTTTCATGCTGTTTAACTAATTAAAGCAACTTAGTAACTTGAGAATACCTGTTTATTGACAAAGGTGTTATGAGAATTAATGAGGTTGTCTGGTTTAGAAACCACTTGCACATACTTGGGGCACTATACAGGTTAATAGTGGGGATTCTCCGTTGTAAACCTGAACCCATTTTATGCAGACTAGAGAGCAGTTACATGGAGTCATTCCCACTTTGAAGGTCCCAGTACTTCATTCATTACATAGTCAGCTTATTGATTTCACTGGATACTGTGCAATACCTCCTGTTTCCTTTGGTGGCAGTGCAGGAGAATTAAATGCTTGTTGCCAGATTTTTCAACAAATGGCTTATCGCTGAGATTGCCAGCAACAGATCATCCTTTAGTCGGCATATTGGGGCCCTTCTAACAAAAAGACATTAACTAATACAGACATTCCTTTTAAGTACAGAGCATATGCCAGTATACTATCTGCAAAGTAAAAAATAAATAAATTCTTAAGTGCTTAAAAGGAATGTGTCCTCTGTTGTTTAACCCCTATCTGCCCTACATGTATAGTGCATGTTGGGTGCGAGTGTGTGGAGTGGACTCTGCAACTCCACCCGCAATATACCTGCAGATTCCAGCTGTGTTATACTGCCGGTATTTGTCTGTAAAAGCCGCTATTAGAGCAGCTCTGGTTGCTGCTGTTAACCCCTTAGATGCTGCAGTAAATCCCTGACCGTGGTAGTTAAGGTGCGATGTCCCAGAGGTTCACCATTTTGGATGCCCATGGGATGTTGCCTTCCACCCCCCTTTACTAAGTGAAAGTGCTGCTTATGGATTTCAGTGGTAACCATGAGCCTGCTGACCGTCCCCATGGCTGCCATGTTGGTACATGAAAAAGTGGGATTGAAACATCGTATATAACCCAAAACATGTTATTAATGAGAACCTCAGCAATTAACAAGCCCTCATAAAGCTCTATCGACCGAATCGCTGAAATATTTTCACCATCAAAATAAAACTATACAAGTTTGATATCTGGTTTTTCAAGTTTGCTCGACGTGAAGAATCATGTTCACAGGTCATTTTCACTGCACAATGAAACCTTAGAAACAAAACCCAAAAACAATGAAAAACGCAATCCCATTTAACTTCGCTTGGAATTTTTGTTCCAGTTTTCCAGTATATTGTAGGGTAAAAAAAACAGCCCTCATACAGCTATGTCACACGAAAGGGGAGAAAGAAGGAGAGGAACAAAGAAAAAGCCCAAAAACTAAAACTGTCCATGGTGAGAAGGGATTACATTCAATTTACTTTAAATGTCATTTTTTTTAGATTTTCACTTTTTAACATCACAATCAAAAAAAAAACCAATCCTGAAGTCTTACAATTTTCACACTGGCCACTAGTCCTAAGAATAGACTCATTGTGAAGGAAGGGTGAGGAGGTGAGCTGTGACTATCATTTCTTGTGAATGGTGGCTACTTTATCTGCTTTATATAGAGGTGTCATCTTTCATTGTCATTTTCAGTCATGATAATAAAACTGCTGAAAAATCTTCTTCATACAACAGGAAATATGAAACTAATTTTGGCCAGGGTGATAATTGCAGGATCTGTGGGTGTGTTTTTTTAGTTTAGATGGTTACTATAGTGGAAAAAAAGTAAAATAAAAATAATAAATTTCATGTAAAAAGGTAATTTAAACAATTGGTTATTTTTTGATAACACATTCTCTTTAACTGCTCTTCTCTAATAAGATGGCAATATTGCACCGCTGCAAAAATAGGAAGAAGTAGTTTGTCAATTTTAAAGCAGCTTCTTGGAAACTACTGACTTAGTCATTGATATAACATCCTGACAAAATGACTGTTCACTGTCTGTTTCTGAGAAATTAATTCAAAGGCCACAACCGATATGGCTGCACTTCCTATTATCACTTTTGGAAAGACAGACAGTGGATAATGATTATTTCTATTATATATGATCTACGGTATATTCTGATTTGCTAAAAGTGAGATAAGTGACAAGTCTATTGGAAGTAGCAATCCTAAAAGTCAATATCGACCCTTTAACGAGCCTTGTCACATGACTTGGGAGAAAAGCCAAACCAGAATCTCAATTTGCAGCCACGGTGTTTCAGGGTATTGCTCCTCGTCAGTACAAAGCATGAGATCCGATTTGACTGTATGAGAGGCTTCTCACTGAGATCTAAAGGGTCATTTTTCTCCTTGTGGAGATTGACATGCCTGGCATGCCAGTGTATATATAGATACTCGGCACTCAAATATTCATAATGATAATGCAATTCTTTATTTCATAAAGAAATCCCAAAATTCAATGTAACGTTTCAGCCTTATGCAAAAGGCCTTTTTCAAACACTGAGACATAAATGAAACAGATAAAGAAATCAATATTACAAAATTAACACCACAATAGAATTTTTTATTTTAATTTTTTTATTATAAGAAAATAACATCCTGTTGTATTGTTGAAATCACTTGAGATTTATTTAAATATAAAGACATTATTATATAATGTCAAATTAATGTGGGAATTCACTTACTTCATTCAAAATAAATTACAATATGACCAATTACATTTCAATATCTCATATACAGTTGAAACCAGAAGTTTCCATACACTATATAAAAAGACATACAGTATCTGCATGTTTCTCTCAATATCTGACATGAAATCAGAATAAACCTTTCCTGTTTTAGGTCAATTAGGATTACCATCATTTGTAATATTTGCCAAATGCCAGAATAATGAGAGAGCGAGAATGCAGTAAGTAATAAAAATGCTTAAAACAAAGTCAAAACTTTCCATCCATTTCATTAGTATTTGGTACCATTGTCCTTAAAGTGAATGACTTGGGTGAAACATTTGGGATTTCCTCCCACAAGCTTCTCACAATATAAGGCTATGTGCCCACGTTGTGGAAATGAAGCAGAAAATTTCTGCTTCATTTCCGCATGTCCTCTCCCGGAAAAACGCATGCGGAATTCCACGCGGGTTTATCCTGCGTTTATCGCGCGTTTTCCACATGCGGAATTCCACGCGCGTTTATCCTGCGTTTATCGCGCGTTTTCCACATGCGGAATTGCCTTGCGTTTTTTATTGCATTGCAAACGCAATTCCGCTTGCGGAAACGCAAAATTAATTGACATGCTGTGGATTGCGCGCATCAAAAACGCTGCGGAAAAATCCGCAGCATGGGCATAGAACTTGCGGATTCCCCTTGGGGACCATGGGGGGCAGATTACCTAGCGTTTCACAAGCGTTTACCCTGAGGAAATCCCGCAGCATATACGCTTGTAAAACGCTACGTGGGCACATACTCTTAGGTCGGAATTTGGGCCCATTTCTCCTGACACAACTGCTGTAACTGATCCAGGTTTGTAGGTCGTCTTGCTCGCAGCCTTTTCAGCTTTGCCCATACATTTTCAATAGGACTAAGATCAGGGCTTTAGTAACAAAGAAAATGACGGCACTTCCACTACAAAAACTAGGTGTGAACAGGTGCTTACTAAGAGCAGCTACCTCCATATATAATGAGCAAATAAAGTAGCACACTGTAACACTGAGTATATAGATATGAAATATGAAATATGAATAGCTTAACTGCTGTAGAAAATAAAAATAAATGAAAAAAATTTTTTGAAAAATTTTTTTGCGCATGTAAATATGAAGTATGGAAAATGAATAGCATTACTGCTGTAAATAAATGAGAAATCTTAGCGCATAAATTGGCCAATTCATGTGTACCTGACAGCCGCGGTAAGGCGTTTCACGATATCAGGACCTATAATGTGAATACCTCTCTAAGAGACCTCCGTCTGCTTATGTGTGGGAAAGACAGATCCTGATGCATTTAAAACCACCTGCGGCATGGGGGTGGGGGTGGAGTGCTCAGTCAACGCTAAATCTAGTAACAAAGAAAATGACGGCACTTCCACTACAAAAACTAGGTGTGAACTGAGCACTCCACCCCCACCCCCATGCCGCAGGTGGTTTTAAATGCATCAGGATCTGTCTTTCCCACACATAAGCAGACGGAGGTCTCTTAGAGAGGTATTCACATTATAGGTCCTGACATCGTGAAACGCCTTACCGCGGCTGTCAGGTACACATGAATTGGCCAATTTATGCGCTAAGATTTCTCATTTATTTACAGCAGTAATGCTATTCATTTTCCATACTTCATATTTACATGCGCAAAAAAATTTTTCAAAAAATTTTTTTCATTTATTTTTATTTTCTACAGCAGTTAAGCTATTCATATTTCATATTTCATATCTATATACTCAGTGTTACAGTGTGCTACTTTATTTGTTCTTTAAGATCAGGGCTTTGTGATGGCCGCTCCAAAACATTGACTTTGTTATCCTTAACCCCTTATTGACCAATAGACGTCTTTTTACTGATCTGCAATATAAGAGACTAGCGTTCCCCGACAGGTGACTATCCTGTAGCGGTCACCTGTACATTATAGCTGACAACTTGCTGCATCAGCCATGATCAGTGTTGGCACAGACCATGGACGTTTAACCCCTTTGATTCTGTTGTCAATAGTGATTATGGAATCTAAATAGTTAACACAGTGTGGGGGCTTCCTTTTAACTTTATCGGCACCTTGATATCTTGATTGTGTGGTCCTGATGTTTGCCTTGGCAGCTCATGGCCAAATAACTACCTTTAAAGTATGCCGGCTATAATTGCCTGTTCAGAAGTTATCAAAATCTAGATTGTAAAAATAAACTTTTTCATTCTTGTCATTCCACTTTCCATTACTTCCTGAAAAGAACCAGAAGGGTTAATGAACTATATGAAAGCAATTTTAAATACGTTGAGGGGTGCAGTGTTTAAAATGGTAACACGTTTGGGTGGTTTCCAACATATAAGACTCGCAGGCTAAGTGCCCACGAAGCAAAAATGCTCCGGATTTTTTCTGTATCTCCCTGGCAGGAAAAATGCATGCGGATTTTACATGCGTTTTTCCTGCCAGGTAGAAGCGTTTGTCAAGCGTTTTTGCATGCATTTTTGCATGCGGGTTGTCAAGCGCTTTTCCAAGCTATTTTAGCATCACTTGGAAAAGTGCTTGACAACTTGGTCACACTATATAAATCCATGCAACCGGCATGGATTTATATAGTGTTACCAAGTTAATAGTTAAAAAAAGAATAAAAATGGTAAACAAAAAAAACATTCTACTCGCCTTCCGATGGCCCCCGGTCTCCTTCTCCGGTGCGTCCGGTGTCTTGGGCGGCTCGCGATGGTGTAAAAGGACTTTCCATGACGTCATTTAGTCTTGTGACAGGTCAAGCGACCGCCGACATCAGCGGTCACGTGACCTGTCAAATGACTAAATGACAATAATTAATAAAGACCAAGCTCAACTATTGAAAAAGAAGGGTGCCAGGATTACAACACATGCATCCATGTAGATAAAGATTCCGGCACACCAAATAATATAGAAAAGTCTCATATAGGTGATAAAATAGTAGATGCTTTATTTCTCCAATATCAACTGGTTCAAATCGTGGTCAGTATACAGTTGCCCAACGTTTCAACCCCAACAGGGTTTTCCTCAGGGGCATCAGAAGAGCTTAAAAACCAGAGCATAAGCATAAATAAAGACATAAGTGAGATACAATATAGTAGATAATACAATGAGTAATATATACAAAAATAGGTACATGTTGATGGAACAAGACGAGGGGGAAAAAAGGGGGGGGAGGGGGCTAGGGGGAGGAAAAGGAGGGGAAGGGAGAAAAAAGGGAAAGTATTAGGGAGAACAACGGGAGTAAAGAGAAAAGGGAGCGTATACACTCAAAACAAAAGGAGCGGACCGTTGTAAAGTGAAAGAATTTCAAGATACCTAGTTGCTATGTACTGCTTAATATCTGGGAATCTATCCACGTGACTGCAGAGAAGCTCAGGATAAATTACAATAAAGAGAACCAGTCGTTGTTGTCGTAAGGGAAAAATGTCAGCCGGCAATAGTAGCTGTGGATAGACAGCAAAGGGAAAATGAGTCACCAGTATCCAGATATAACCTGTATCAAGCCACGAAAATACTTGCCTTAAGCAATAATAGTGGTAATGGCCGAGGAGGTATGCCTACGGGGTATGGTAAGTGGACCTAAGACCAGAAAAAGTGGGTAAATACCGAAGTCTACATGGGGTCATGATGATCAGCCCAGAAGGCTCTTACCTATGTGCCTCTTGGAAAGTGTATCCTGCCGGTGGTGGTGTGGTGTCAGGAGCGGTGACGGTGTTTAAATAGCGCTGTGTGACTTGCTGCTTCCGGAGTGCGATGACGCAACATCAGGTCTCGTGGAACGCAACTTCCGGTTGCGTGGAATGCATGACAGCGCATGCGCGCGACACAATGGGTGAAATATACATAGAGGGAAAAAAACAACAACAGCGCGTGCGCAGGATGCGTACTGTGGAGCTGAGTGAACCTAAAGAAAGCCATTAGGAGCTCAGGGAGCGGTAGCTAAAAATGGATAAGGGTAATATAGATGAAGGGGAGGACCATATTGGGGAAATGTTAATGTATGCCTGGGAGAAGGAAAAAATGAATAAACATATACATAAGAGGAGAAAGGCTGGGGAAACATATACAGATAGTATATGATGGTAGAAGGGGAAAGACAGGGGGGATGATTGATAAATAGACACACATACATATCCATGTGAGAGGGGAGAGGCAGGGGAAATATATATTATATAGAGTACATGTAATATAGCATCCGCAAAACATTATAAGCAATACAGTGTAACATAGAAAATATTATATAGGGTGACAAAAAGGATATATCCGGTTCATATATGTAGGATCTGTGAAAAAAGTAAAAACATAATATAAGAAATACAGAACAAAGCAATAATAATGGGCAATATGTCATGGTATGTAATAAAAGACCTCTGAACCTTAGGGACAGACTGGTACAGGCCGACATTGGGAGTTTTAACCCAAGGACACACCAGACGACATTATCTACACCACGATTAGGCAATTTCCCGTGCCTAGGCTGCCGCCAATGTTCAAACATCCACAGGTGTGTCTCTAATTAACTCAGATGTTGCCAAAAAAACTATTAGAAGCTTCCAAACACATGGCCTCATCATATGGGCAGTCGAGAATTGTTTAACCACTTCGCTCCAGAGCCTGTTTTTGCCTTCGTGACCGGGCCAATTTTTTCAATTCTGACCACTGTCACTTTATGAAGTAATTACTCTGGAACGCTTCAACGGATCCCGCTGATTCTGCGAATGTTTATTCTTGACATATTGTACTTCATGATAGTGGTAAAATTTCTTCGATTTTATTTGTGAAAAAATCGGAAATTTGGCGAAAATTTTGCAATTTTCAAACTTTGAATTTTCATGCCCTTAAATCAGAGAGATACAGTACAGATCAAAATTTTGGACACACCTTCTCATTTAAAGATTTTTCTGTATTTTCATGACTATGAAAATTGTACATTCACATTGAAGGCATCAAAACTATGAATTAACACATGTGGAATTATATACTTAACAAAAAAGTGTGAAACAACTGAAAATATGTCTTATATTCTAGGTTCTTCAAAGTAGCCACCTTTTGCTTTGATGACTGCTTTGCACACTCTTGGCATTTTCTTGATGAGCTTCAAGAGGTAGTCACCGGAAATGGTCTTCCAACAATCTTGAAGGAGTTCCCAGAGATGCTTAGCACTTGTTGGCCCTTTTGCCTTCACTCTGCGGTCCAGCTCACCCCAAACCATCTTGATTGAGTTCAGGTCTTGTGACTGTGGAGGCCAGGTCATCTGGCGTAGCACCCCTTCACTCTCCTTCTTGGTCAAATAGCCCTTACACAGCCTGGAGGTGTGTTTGGGGTCATTGTCCTGTTGAAAAATAAATGATGGTCCAATTAAACGCAAACCGGATGGAATAGTATGCCGCTGCAAGATGCTGTGGTAGCCATGCTGGTTCAGTATGCCTTTAATTTTGAATAAATCCGCAACAGTGTCACCAGCAAAGCACCCCCACACCATCACACATGCTTCACGGTGGGAACCAGGCATGTAGAGTCCATCCGTTCACCTTTTCTGCGTCGCACAAAGACACGGTGGTTGGAACCAAAGATCTCAAATTTGGACTCATCAGACCAAAGCACAGATTTCCACTGGTCTAATGTCCATTCCTTGTGTTCTTTAGCCCAAACAAGTCTCTTCTGCTTGTTGCCTGTCCTTAGCAGTGGTTTCCTAGCAGCTATTTTACCATGAAGGCCTGCTGCACAAAGTCTCCTCTTAACAGTTGTTGTAGAGATGTGTCTGCTGCTAGAACTCTGTGTGGCATTGACCTGGTCTCTAATCTGAGCTGCTGTTAACCTGCGATTTCTGAGGCTGGTGATTCGGATAAACTTATCCTCAGAAGCAGAGGTGACTCTTGGTCTTCCTTTCCTGGGGCAGTCCTCATGTGAGCCCGTTTCTTTGTAGCGCTTGATGGTTTTTGCAACTGCACTTGGGGACACTTTCAAAGTTTGCCCAATTTTTCGGACTGACTGACCTTCATTTCTTAAAGTAATGATGGCCACTTGTTTTTCTTTACTTAGCTGCTTTTTTCTTGCCATAATACAAATTCTAACAGTCTATTTAAAAGGACTATCAGTTGTGTAGCCACCTGACTTCTGCACAACACAACTGATGGTCCCAACTCCATTTATAAGGCAAGAAATCCCATTTATTAAACCTGACAGGGCACACCTGTGAAGTGAAAACCATTTCCGGTGACTACCTCTTGAAGCTCATCAAGAGAATGCCAAGAGTGTGCAAAGCAGTCATCAAAGCAAAAGGTGGCTACTTTGAAGAACCTAGAATATAAGACATATTTTCAGTTGTTTCACACTTTTTTCTTAAGAATATAATTCCACATGTGTTAATTCATAGTTTTGATGCCTTCAGTGTGAATGTAAAATTTTCAAAGTCATGAAAGTACAGAAAAATCTTTAAATGAGAAGGTGTGTCCAAACTTTTGGTCTGTACTGTATGTCACACAAAATAGTTAATAAATAACATTTCCCACATGTCTACTTTACATCAGCACAATTTTGGAACCAAAATTTTTTTTTGTTAGGGAGCTATAAGGGTTAAAAGTTGACCAGCGATTTCTCATTTTTCTAACAAAATTTACAAAAACATTTTTTTAGGGACCACATCATATTTGAAGTCACTTTGAGGGGTCTTTATGACAGAAAATACCCAAAAGTGACACCATTCTAAAAATTGCACCCCTCAAGGTGCTCAAAACCACATTCAAGAACTTTATTAACCCTTCAGGTGCTTCACAGGAATTTTTGGAATGTGGAAGAAAAAAATGAACATTTAACTTTTTTCACAAAAATGTTACTTTAGACCCATTTTTTTTTTATTTTCGTAGGGGTAACAGGAAAAATTGAACCCCAAAATTTTTTGTGCAATTTCTCTTCAGCGCGCTGATACCCCATATGTGAGGGAAAACCACTATTTTGGCGCACTGCAGTGTTCGGAAGGGAAGGAGCGCCATTAGACTTTTTGAATGTAAAATTTGTTTGAATAATTAGCAGACGCCATGTTGCGTTTGGGGAGCTCCTGATGTGCCTAAACAGTGGAAACCCCCCACAAGTGACACCATTTTGGAAACTAGACCCCTTAGGGAACTTATCTAGATGTGTGGTGAGCAACTTGAACCCCAAGGTGCTTCACAGAAGTTTATAATATTGAGCTGTAAAAATAAAATTTTCACATTTTTCCCACAAAAATGTTTTTCATCCCCTAATTTTGCATTATCATAAGGGTAATAGGATAAATTGCACCATGAAATTTGTTGTGCAATTTCTCCTGAACACGCCGATACCCCGTATGTCGGGCAAAACCACTGTTTGGGCGCAGGGAAGGAGCGCCATTTGACTTTTTGAATGTAAAATTTGCTTGAATAATTAGTGGACGCCATGTTGCATTTGGGGAGCCCCTGATGTGCCTAAACAGTGGAAACCCCCCACAAGTGACACCATTTTGGAAACTAGACCCCTTAGGGAACTTATCTAGATGTGTGGTGAGCACCTTGCACCCCCAGGTGCTTCACAGAAGTTTATAATATTGAGCCGTAAAAATAAAATGTTCACATTTTTCCCACAAAAAATGTTTTTCTTCCCCTAATTTTGCATTATCATAAGGGTAACGGGAGAAATTGCACCATTAAATTTGCTGTACAATTTCTCCTGAGTACGCTGATACCCCATATGTGGGGGAAAACCACTATTTGGGTACACTGCAGGGTTTGGAAGGGAAGGAGCGCCATTTGACTTTTTGAATGTAAAATTTGTTTGAATAATTAGTGGACGCCATGTTGCATTTGGGGAGCCCCTGATGTGCCTAAACAGTGGAAACCCCCCACAAGTGACACCATTTTGTAAACTAGACCCCTTAGGGAACTTATCTAGATGTGTGGTGAGCACATTGGGAGACATAATAAACAAATCAGTAACAGGTGAAGAATTAGTTTTATTTATTTTTTACGCCGTTCCTCGTGCGGTATAAGTGATGAGATTACTTTATTCTTTGGGTCGGTGCGATTACAGAGATACCAGATTCATATTGAGTTTTTATGATTGACAGCTGTCACACACTAAAAGACGTTTTTTTTTGTAAAATCTAGTTTTTGTGTCGCCATATTTTGAGAGCTATAATTTTTCCATATTTCGGCCGACAGTGTCTTGTGACGGCTTGTTTTTTGCGGGACGAGTTGACATTTTTATTCGTACCATTTTTGTGTACGTGAAATTTTTTGATCGCTTTCTATTCCGTTTTTTGGGAGGTAAAATTAACAAAAACCAACAATTCAGGAATTGTTTTTTGAGTTTTTTTTTATGCCGTTCTGCGTGTGGTAAAATTGATGAGGCAGCATTATTCTTCGGGTCAGTACGTTTACAGCGATACTACACTTACTGTATATTTTTTTATGTTTTGGCGCTTTACACAATAAAACAATTTTATAGAAAAAATATTTTTTTTGCATTGCTTTATTCTGAGAGTTATAACTTTTTTATTTTTCGGCTGATGGAGCTCTATGGTGGCTTTTTTTTTGCGGAATAAGATGACGTTTTCAGCGGTAGCATTTTTATTTCCATTTTGCTTTTTGATCGCATTTTTTTCCACTTTTTGTTTGGCGATATGAGGAAAAAGCATAGTTTTTTGCTCCGTTTTTTATTTATTTTTATTACGGTGTGCACAGAAGGAGTTAATTAGTGTGACAGTTTTATAGCTCGGGTTGTTTCGGATGCGGCGATACCAAATATGTGTACTTTTTTTGTTTTTGCATAAGTATATACGGATTTATCGGTTTAATATTTTATTTATTTATTTTTATTTATTTTGTGATTTTTTTTTTAGTACTTTGAAAACATTTTCTTTACTTTTTTTTACATTTTTACTTAGTCCCTGTATGGGACAGTAATTTTTATTTTTCTGATCACTGATCTCATGTAATGTAATAGACATGTATTACATTACATGAGATCTTTGCTGACTGTTTCACAGTCAGTGTCTCCTGCCAGGCTTCAGCTGCAGGCTGAGCCTGGCAGGACACCATATATGGCAGATCTGGAGGCGGTCATGTGACCTCCAGCTGCCATAGCAACGCCAGGTCCTAGAAGGTATCAGGGGTCGTCGGAGAGGTAAGTAGACGACCCCCTCTCCTCCTGCTGTCTTCTATATGCCGCGATCACTATAGATCGTGGCATATAGAAGACAGCAAAGGGTTAACATCACTGGGACCTGATCCAATCAGGTCCCGATGATGTTCCCTGTCAGAGCTATCGCTCTGCACCGCACCCGCAGCGCTTGCAGGACCCTCGGGGTCCTGAGTGCTGCGGGACCACCCACCGTTTTTAAGCGTCCGTGCTGCACAGAGCCCAGGCAGCGCCGACGTTTATCTACAGTGGGCGGTCGGGAAGTGGTTAAATTTTAAAAAAAAAGTTACACAAAGTAAAATAGAGAGTTACCTTTTTGTTATCATCTAGGACTGTGTTCATACTTTCTATCCCTAGCGTATCAATAGGTCCATCAAAGATAACTCATTTTCTTTCCGGAGTCTCAGATAACGCAAACTCCCGGAAAGTATTAGCGACTATCCCATCGGTCCACTGCAAATGAAGAGAGGCATCAATAAAATTGCTCTTCCCATAAAATCCAATACAATCCCACAATTGAAAGGTTTATTAAAGGGAATGCCTGGGATTATGATATTGATGATACACATGTATTGACTACACGTGGCCCCTATTGATGTGAACGTGCCGGCACCGGGAGAGACCCCAAGTAAGTGATTTGCATATATGCGGTCACATGCCAACTAGAAGTGCGTGACCTCACTCAAAGCAAGTGTATTGAGTGAGGCCAGACACAGTCTAGTCAGAATGTATCTGGAAGTATGCAAACTTATGCTAATTTCTGCCATAAATAATACAATTTGTTGTTTCCATGTCTGATGGGGAAAATTAAACAGTTTCCAATTTTTGTGCAAACAGGGAGTAAGTCATAATAAAATGATTGTCCGGCAATGTATGGCTGGGGTCTATGTCTCTGAAGGAACCCCTTCTACCATGTCCATAAGCCATAAAAGGGGAGATTTTCCCATTTTCAGCAAAGATATTAGTATTATAAACAATAATTCCAATCATAGACGAACCTCATGTGACACTGGATCAAACTGCCCGAACAGCTGCCCCATGGTGATGGCTTTAGGGTTCACTGTCCGGTAAATCACTTTTTCTTCTTCGCACCCTCGCTCACTCATAAGAGACAGCGTATCAGCGAGGACGTGGAGGACCTTCATTTTTCCAGAGAACGGCTCTCCAACCAACATAAAACTGTACGGGATAAACAAAATGCAGCATGGTCCATTGTATAAAATGGAAACAGCGAAGAATAAATCCCCCGTCCCATGGACTTCTGTAGTTCCAGCTTACCCGTGTCTGACAATCATCATCTCATACGTCTGGATCATGTTCTCCAGGAAGACCTTCTCGGGCTGGATGTTGTGTCCAGCACAGCTCTCCTGTGCGCATTCCAGTAAACCCTGAGCAAAAGGAAGGTAAAATATTTCATCAGTCTGTTTACAGTGGATCCAATTAGAGGTGGGAGAATACATTTTCAGGACCCAGATCAGTATTCTGTGGCCGCTGGACAGGACCCCTGAGAGCCGCCTCTTAGCTGCCGGCATCCCCGACTCCTCTTCTGATTATATGGCCTGGTGTACATCATGCTGCAACCATAACGTCATGCCAGGCCGGCTAATATGAAGAAGAGCCGGCGGGCAGGAAGAAATAAGGTGGCTCTCAGGGGTCTCATTCAGTGCCCACCACTGACCTGATGTCACGCACAGTGTAGGAAAGACAAAGTACGACACAAAGGGATGAGGGGAAGGGAGCCCAGACACTAGGGAAAGGGGGAAATGGAGACCTCCTAGGCTGATCTGCAATCACCCTGTCTCCCCTACCGACTCTATATTGGTTCCTCACCAATTGCCGCACAGGAACCTATCCCTGTATTTCCTTGGCCCTGGATAGGGAAGGGGGGGTGAGCACTAGTCGATCCCCACTGACAACTAAAGACAGCAAGGGGAGACAGACACAGGGGAAGTAGCTTAGCTTGAGTCGACTTCAGAGAGATGGCACACACATCCTCTTAGCATCAGAGAGGAAGTAAGAGCTGCACTTGCTCCAAGCCTTCACAAGGGGTCATGTGAATATCACTGGCACCTCTGTGTAGCAACCTGGAAGTATTTAAACACCCAGGCCTGATTGTCAATTAGAATAGGAGGGAGGTAACCGCTGGGTCCTACAGTGAGACCGCTAAGAAGATGTCTGTAATGCCAAACGAAGGGATCTCCTGCAACCAACTGCAGCGCGACTGTCTGTCACATCTGACGCACCCATGACACCTGGCCATTGAATCAGGCTCCTGCAAATCGATTCATTCATCTGAAAAAAATGTCTCCATAACCTACAACTAAACTAGCGATAAATCACTCACAGATGTTTTAACCATTTGTTTTCTACATCAGATCATCTTGCATTGAAGGTATAAGTGAGCCCCATTACCTCTGGTGCCCCTGTGCAGCTGCCCAGGTTGCACTAATGGGACCGGACGATGAGTGACAAGGTCATGTAACCCAATTCCAAAGCAGTGGATCAGGATCGGGTGATTTCAATGGGATTGGTCTACCATCTACTGTGTATGGGGGCCTCATGACAGATTATGTTGGGGGACATAAAAATAGGGCGGTTGGAATTTAATCACCCGATCCTTACTTTCTGACCCTGAAATTAGCAGCTGCCATAAGATTCTGGCAGCGACTCTGTCATAGAGAAAACAGGAGCGAGCATTCCTGAATATGGGGGAGCCGGGAAAGATAACTGTCATCCAAATGATAGCTGGCCCGCTATATAGGACCTATCACTTGCCATTAATATGCAATTTTATTACCTGGTGTAAATGCCGCTGTTCTCCTGAATCCGGTGTTGTTTTTCTTTTGCTCCTGCGCCTCTCCATTCCTGACATATAGCCTCTTTATAGAAATCTAGTTCATAATTTTTAATAGCCAAGTGGGCGTGGTCATCAAGTCCTCTCTGTGGGAGTCTTCAGGAAGGCCTTGCCCAGTTGGCTTAAAGGGCTAGAGGAGAGCGACAGATGTCAGGAACGGAGAGGAGCAGGAGGAAAAGAAAAACAATGCCGGAGTCAGGAGAACAGCGGCATTTACATATTTATGGCGAGGGACAAGTCCTCTTTAAGTCTTGGAAAACCCCTTTAAGACACTATTATATTTTAATACCTTATAGTCGGCTTCCGGAAGTTGAATGCCAGGGAACAGGTCGCTGGTAATCCCATTGAACAGAGGAATATCATGAGACAAAAATTTGGGTTCGTTTACATCCTTAATTGACCGCAAGAGCTAAATAGAATGAAAAAGGATTAAATGATAAAATAATTCATATACAATATGACATGAAACAATATTAAAAGTGAAGAACCCCATTACAAAGGAGCCGTCAGTTCTTGTGGTATGTCTGTATTAGTAAAGAATAGTATTCTCCAAAAAATAAGGATGAAACCTCTTTTCCTAAAACTCTACATTGTATCGTCCCTGTGTTATACCTCCTGGAAATGTATGTGTAAATGATATATAATCTATATATAATCTATATAGGGGACAACCCTATACAATCTGACTGTGCCCAAACAGTGGTGACATTGTCAGACTGTGTAGGGGACTCGTTATTGACAGATTTCAATTAATTCCTACATTTCCAGGAATGATAAAAGAGGAATGGAACGCTGCTGAGTTGCACTAAAATATGCTGCAGAATTGTTTTTCCATAGGGAATACATGTGGCCTCTGTGTTGCACTGTTAATTGCCGGCTGCAGAATGAGTTAAGTGAGATACTGTCAGTGAACTCGTTTTTGCTGGCTGACAGGGAGTTTGTAAATGTTTTATCTGTCTTTTTCTGAGCTCCTCTCAGTTTATTTATGACCACAGACCTTATCAAAATTGAATGTGCAGGGAATCAAAAAGCCGGTGAAAGCCAAGCGATGCAAAATTTTTAATAAAACCCAATTGTTAAAATGATTTTTAGCCTAAAATACATGTGTTTAAGTTAAAAATCAAAACTGTCCCATAAGATGAACAAGCTACGTGTTTAACAACTATAGTTTTGACATTTTTGCACAGATGAGATCTAACAAGCCAGGAACAGCAATGTACAGAAATTATTTGCAAGTCTCTGTCTGCTACTATAAAATCATACAGCTGTAATTTTTGTGATCCAAATGCTTCTCGGTAAGATGGTAATGCTATCCTATACGAGATGTAAAGCGACCAACAGTTCAGAACTTACAAGAATATCTTCATTTTCATGGGGGAATTTCAGCTTCAGATTGCCAGCAGCGATCAGCACAGCCTTTACTTCACGCATCCCATAATCATAATGGAACTGGGACGAGAGCGGCTCCGAGCACAGCCGGTAAGTCATTACCATCTTCACCGAGAGAGGTTTAGCGTGCAGAAAACCGTAAGAATAAAGGCCGATCTCCGCAATCAGAGCATAGTTGGTGACCATCATTGCTACAGTCCGGAAAAGAACCTGAAATGCACAAACCAGATGGGTCAGTCAACAAATGAAACTAAATTACTGTAAACTAGGCATAGAGCCGGGGAACCCATTATGTCCATTTACACTATCCTCCACCCCAGACCTAAAAGTGATGTGTCTATTCCACATCAGAGGAAAGTCAGTCAAAGTGTGGTTAAAGGGGTATTCCCATCTCCAAGATCCTGTCCCAATATGTAATAGGTATAATAATAATAATGTTTGCAAATTTCTCCAATTAGAAATATAGTATAGTTCTTCTGATTAGCTATGTTTCTTACTCATATGTGCAGGACATTGCAGTAGCTTAGGTATCCATGGTTACGACCACTCATAGTAACAGTTAGTTACTTGCTAGTGGTCGTAACCATGGATACCTAAGCTACTGCTATGCCCTGCACATGGGTTAAGCAACATAGCTAATCAGAAGAACTATACTACATTTCCAATTGGAGGTATTTGCTATTAATATTATTATTACACCTATTACATACTGGGATAGAATCTTGGAGATGGGAATACTCCTTTAACACTTTCCAAATCTCTCTCCACACCTCTACTGTGTCCATTTTGGAAAATAGGAGAATGGGACATCAATATTAAGGAGTTTGCAGAAATGAGGGCATCAGGTGTGGTGATTATACATAGGAAATGTACAATCTCATATAGGTTTGGGGGAGAATAATCCCTTTGATGAAATCTTATGTTTCTTTTGTAAACCTAGTATTTACTTGAAAGTTTGTGAACCCCTCAAAAATTTCTGTATTACTGCATAAATTTGACTTAAAGCTACATCAGTCTGTGAGGTCACAAAGGAACTCAAGGTAACCTCTAAGCAACTAAAGGCCTCTCCTCACATTAGCTAATGTAATTGTTCATGAGTCCACCATCAGAAGGACAATGAACAACAATGGCGAGCATGGGAGGATTGCAAAGAGAAAGGCAATGCGACTTAAAATGTCTCTGCTAAAACTCACCTGGGCACATCAATAGGTAACTGGAATAATGCTTTGTGGAAGGATGAGGCCAAGATAGAGATTTTAAGTGAGAAGCTATATGTTTGCAGAAAGAAAATACTGCATTACAGCATAAGAACCTCCTATCATCTATGAAACACAAAGATGGTAATCTTAACATGCTTTGGGCCTGTTTTGCTGCACTTGGCCAAGGACGGCTGCCATCATTGATGGAACAATGAATTCTAAAATCTATCAGCAAATACTAAAGGAAAATATCAGGATATCAGTTCATGTACTGAATCTCAAGAAAACGTGGGTCATGCAGCAAGACAATGGCCCAAAGACACAAGTCGTTCTACAAAAGAATGGTTGAATAAACATAAAGTTTTGGAATGGCCGAGTCATAGTCCTGAGCTTAGTCCTATAGAAATGTTGTGGAAGGACCCGATGCAAGGCACTGGGACTCTTTGCCTTGAGGTTATCCGGCAGCTCAGAACGTCCCGCGGAGCCAGGATTCATGGTAATGGCTACGAAGCAATTTGGGTTAAGCTTCAGTTCTGTTCCTTCGAAGTTGAACATGTCCATCTTCATCTGGATGGCTCTCTGGATGCGCAGAATCTGTTGGGCCACCACGGACAACACCTCCAGCTCAATACGGTTAAACTCATCAAAACACGCCCATGCTCCCGATGATGCCAGCCCTTTGAAAAACAAAAAAAAGTATATACAGTACAGACCAAAAGTTTGGACACAACTTCTCATTTAAAGATTTTCTGTATTTTCATGACTATGAAAATTGTACATTCACATTGAAGGCATCAAAACTATGAATTAACACATGTGGAATTATATACTTAACAAAAAAGTGTGAAACAACTGAAAATATGTCTTATATTCTAGGTTCTTCAAAGTAGCCACCTTTTGCTTTGATGACTGCTTTGCACAGTCTTGGCATTTTCTTGATGAGCTTCAAGAGGTAGTCACCGGAAATGGTCTTCCAACAATCTTGAAGGAGTTCCCAGAGATGCTTAGCACTTGTTGGCCCTTTTGCCTTCACTCTGCGATCCAGCTCACCCCAAACCATCTCGATTGGGTTCAGGTCTGGTGACTGTGGAAGCCAGGTCATCTGGCGTAGCACCCCATCACTCTCCTTCTTGGTCAAATAGCCCTTACACAGCCTGGAGGTGTGTTGGGGTCATTGTCCTTTTGAAAAATAAATGATGGTCCAACTAAACGCAAACCGGATGGAATAGCATGCCGCTGCAAGATGCTGTGGTAGCCATGCTGGTTCAGTATGCCTTCAATTGTGAATAAATTCCAAACAATGTCACCAGCAAAGCACCCCCACACCATCACACCTCCTCCTCCATGCTTCACGGTGGGAACCAGGCATGTAGAGTCCATCCGGTCACCTTTTCTGTGTCTCACAAAGACACGGTGGCTGGAACCAAAGATCTCAAATTTGGACTCATCAGACCAAAGCACAGATTTCCACTGGTCTAATGTCCATTCCTTGTGTTCTTTAGCCCAAACAAGTCTCTTTTGCTTGTTGCCTGTCCTTAGCAGTGGTTTCCTAGCAGCTATTTTACCATGAAGGCCTGCTGCACAAAGTCTCCTCTTAACAGTTGTTGTAGAGATGTGTCTGCTGATAGAACTCTGTGTGGCATTGACCTGGTCTCTAATCTGAGCTGCTGTTAACCAGCGACTTTTAAGAACCAAGAATATAAGACATATTTTCTGTTGTTTCACACTTTTTTGTTAAGTATATAATTCCACATGTGTTAATTCATAGTTTTGATGCCTTCAGTGCGAATGTACAATTTTCACAGTCATGAAAATACAGAAATTTCTTTAAATGAGAAGGTGTGTCCAAACTTTTGGTCTGTACTATATAATCAAAACATGTCAGCAGAACATCGGTTGGAGTCAGTTTATTATCTGCAATGGAGCAGCTTAACATTGTATGTACCTTTGACATTGCTATGTAGTCCAAACTATCAGAGCAGTTAAAGACCACACACTGCACGGCCAGCGCCTTGGCCAAATCTTTAGTGGTCTCAGTTTTTCCTGTGCCGGCCGGACCTTCTGGAGCTCCACCAAGATTTAGATAAAAAGCACCGATCTACCAATGAAACATGAAAGAACTGGTATGAAATATCAATAAACTTTCTAATAAGTTTCATGCATCATACAAAAGTCAAAAAGATTTCTGAGCATAACCCATCACATCATAGCAGAGTCCGCTAGCATCTGTCAGTGAGCGGAGTGATGACCAGGCGTGGGGAGTTGCCCATGTACTCCTAGGCGGACTTCACATTGCAGTTGATGATTCGCACTCTCGCATTCTCATTCTCCCAGTAATAGCGGAGTTGGGCAAGCCACTGGAAGTCTGTTTCATGAGAAACTCCTGAGCAATGTAGGAAAAGATAGTCAACCTCTAAGACACTGCAGAATCACAAGGGAGAGTTTCTAAAGGGAAGGCAAATGCACATACATTATAGGACAAAACTCCTAGTCACCGAATTCTGCTTTTTTCATTTAGTCCCATTGCCCACGGTGTATAACATCCGGACTCTCAGCCCCCAGTTTATAAAATCCGGCCTCTCGCCTCCCCCGGTGTATAACATCCGCCCCTCGCCCCTAGTTTAGTATAACATCCGTCCCCTTGCCCCCCCCGCCAGTGTATAAAATCCATCCCCTCAACCCCACTGTATAACATCCAACCCCAAGCCCTCCTTTGCATAACATCCGGCCCCCAGGGTATAACATCTGGCCCCCAGCCCCGGTGTATAACATCTGTCCCCTCGCTCCCTCAGCCTGGTGTATAACATCCGGCCTCTTGCCCCCCTGTGTATAATATCCGTCCCCTCGCTCCCAGTGTATAACAACCATCCCCTCGCCCCTGGTGTATAATATCCGTCCCCTCACCCCTGGTGTATAATATCCGTCCCCTCGCCCCGGTGTATAATATCCGTCCCCTCGCCCACGGTGTATAATATCCATCCCCTCGCCCCTGGTGTATAATATCCGTCCCCTCACCCCTCAGTGTATAATATCCGTCCCCTCGCCCCGGTGTATAATATACGTCCCCTCGCCCCTCAGTGTATAACATCCAGCCCTCGGACTTGTATAACATCTAGCCCCTTGTACCCCCAGTGTATAACATCTGGCCCCTCGGCCTTGTTGTATAACATTAAGACTCTCGCCCGTGGTGTATAATATCCGTCCCCTCGCCCCTGGTGTATAATATCCGTCCCCTCGCCCCTGGTGTATAATATCCATCCCCTCGCCCCTCAGTGTATAACATCCAGCCCTCGGACATGTATAACATCTAGCCCCTTGTACCCCCAGTGTATAACATCTGGCCCCTCGGCCTTGTATAACATTAAGACTCTCGCCCCCCACCAGTGTATAACATCAATCCCCACGCCCCCCGGTGTATAACATCCGCCCTCCCATGCTGTGTGCTGTTACTAACATATGACAGAACGGCTGGTGGTGCAGAGCTCTCTGATACCAGCGCGGTCCTGTAATAGGAGCCACCGGCGTAACAAGTCTGGATATTAAATTTCTCACCTCCTAAATCTTCCCCCATCACAAGTGAGTGATATTATTAAGGAGTAGAAGGAACTGCAGCAACTCAGGAGACCCCGGAACATTACAGAGCAGGGTCACTGAGTGCTGAGGAGCAGCGGGCAGAACGCTCTCCTGACTCCATTGGTAACAACATCACCACAAACACTGCGTCCCCGCCAGGAGCTTTATGGCCGAGCAGCTGCATGCAGCCTTACATCACCAAGCACGATGCCGAGCGTCAGATGGAGTGGTGTGAAGCCGCCATCACAGGACTCTGGAGGAGACCTGTTCTGTGCAGTGACGGATCACACTTCTCTATCTGGCATCTGATGGACGAGTCTGGATTTGGTGAATGCCAGGAGAACGTTACCCTATTAACTGCATTGTGCCCGCTGTACAGTTTGCTGGTGGGGGTATGGCCTTGTTTTTAGGGGTTGGTCTAGGCCCCTTAGTTCCAGTGAAAAGATATCTTAATGCTTCAGCACAAGACATTTTAAACAATTGTAGCTTCCAACCCTAAGGGAATAGAAGAGCAGAACTGTTTCACACACGTTCTCAACCTCAACCCCACTAAACACCTTTAGGATGATTAATTAGAAAAAATACTGCACAATGGCAGCATAAATATGTCACCGCAACATAGGGAAGAACAATGTCAGTCACACATCAATTACATTGCCATATGTCTGCTCAGGCTTAGAATGGCTGACCATTCGGAGAATTACATAATACCTACAAAGAAACCGAACAAAAGGTCATTAAAGGAATTGACATAAAACCCCTTTATTAGTACATCCATGGTTATGGAAGGACACCGCACAGAGGAGGGCACACACACCATTGATAGAAAATATTACAAACCGCACCTAGGCCATCCAAAACACTGACTATAAAGAATATCAATTGTGGCAATGAGTCATATACAGGGGATGCCGACACATACAGATGCAAAAACATTCATATACAGTTATATGAAAAAGTTTGGGCACCCCTATTAATCTTAAGCTTATTGTTTTATAAAAATTGGTGTTTTTGCAACAGCTATTTCAGTTTGATATATGTAATAACTGTTGGACACAGTAATGTTTCTGCCTTGAAATGAGGTTTATTGTACTAACAGAAAATGTGCAATCTGCATTCGAACAAAATTTGACAGGTGCATAAGTATGGGCACCCTTATCATTTTCTTGTTTTAAATACTCCTACCTACTTTTTAATGACTTACTAAAGCACTTTTTTTGGTTTTGTAACCTCATTGAGCTTTGAACTTCATAGCCAGGTGTATGCAATCATGAGAAAAGCTACTTAAAGTGGCCACTTGCAAGTTGTTCTCCTGTTTGAATCTCCTCTGAAGAGTGGCATCATGGGCTCCTCAAAACAACTGTCAAATGATCTGAAAACAAAGATTATTCAACATAGTTGTTCAGGGGAAGGATACAAAAAGCTGTCTCAGAGATTTAACCTGTCAGTTTCCACTGTGAGGAACATAGTAAGGAAATGGAAGAACACAGGGACAGTTCTTGTTAAGGCCAGAAGTGGCAGGCCAAGAAAAACATCATAAAGGCAGAGAGGAAGAATGGTGAGATCAGTCAAGGACAATCCTCAGACCACCTCCAGAGAGCTGCAGCATCAACTTGCTGCAGATGGTGTCACTGTGCATCGGTCAACTATGCAACGCACTTTGCACAAGGAGAAGCTGTATGGGAGAGTGATGCGAAAGAAGCCGTTTCTGCAAGCACGCCACAAACAGAGTCGGCTGAGGTATGCAAAAGCACATTTGGAGAAGCCAATTTCCTTTTAGAAGAAGGTCCTGTGGACTGATGAAACCAAGATTGAGTTGTTTGGTCATACAAAAAGGCGTTATGCATGGCGGCAAAAAAACACAGCATTCCAAGAAAAACACTTGCTACCCACAGTAAAATTTGGTGGAGGTTCCATCATGCTTTGGGGCTGTGTGGCCAATGCCGGCACCGGGAATCTTGTTAAAGTTGAGGGACGCATGGATTCCACTCAGTATCAGCAGATTCTTGACAATAATGTTCAAGAATCAGTGACAAAGTTGAAGTTACACAGGGGATGGATCTTTCAGCAAGACAATGATTCAAAACACGGCTCCAAATCTACTCAGGCATTCATGCAGAGGAACAATTATAATGTTCTGGAATGGCCATCCCAGTCCCCAGACCTGAATATCATTGAACATCTGTGGGATCATTTGAAGAGGGCTGTCCATGCTCGGCGACCATCAAACTTAACTGAACTGGAATTGTTTTGTAAAGAAGAATGGTCAAAAATACCTTCATCCAGGATATCAATAAAAGCTACAGGAAGTGATTAGAGGCTGTTATTTTTGCAAAAGGAGGATCTACTAAATATTAATGTCACTTTTCTGGTGAGGTGCCCATACTTATGCACCTGTCAAATTTTGTTTGAATGCAGATTGCACATTTTCTGTTAGTACAATAAACCTCATTTCAAGGCAGAAACATTACTGTGTCCAACAGTTATTACATATATCAAACTGAAATAGCTGTTGCAAAAACACCAATTTTTATAAAACATTAAGCTTAAGATTAATAGGGGTGCCCAAACTTTTTCATATAACTGTATAGTGACCACCATCTCAATATGCATAAATGACTACTGCCCCATAGACGTCATTGTAAGTACACCCCAAGATTGCTTTACTGTGACAAGATCAATTGTGTCCTATGAAAACTCAAAGAAAAGAGGGGGGAATATAACATAGATATGGAAAGAACATAGGAATGGGGTGAAATGTATGAAGGTGCTCTGCATATTGAGCTGTGATATCTGTAGAGGGACGGACTCCATATTAACATCCTGTATATGGATTTAGAATAGGAGGCCATAAAAGCCCCTGTAGGTGTAATGTGGAGGGGGCACAATACCTTTCTCCATGTAGTGTATGATAAATAGAACATGGTATTGGAAAGTTTGGTGCCAGCCATGATGTTTGCACAAACCTGTTTGGATCATTTCCATGCCCACGTCACGAGCGTGCCCCTCTATGGTGACGAGAGCCCCCAATGTGCTGCGAGTCTGCTGGGACAATTTGCCTCCTCGCACAAGCTCCACAATATCATTTAGCTGGAGCTGCAGATTATCATAGGAGTTTTTCAGGCCCTACAAGAAGGATGTAACGGTGAAATCATCTGCAGAAACATTCATAGAACATACATATTGCAAGGGGGCTGAAATCTATACAGATTATAAGCTGCAGACTAGATGGAGAACTCCACAATATGCAGGCACTTTATAATGTACACAACAATTTTACAACATATCTTTATAGAAGTTGGAGATCTGGATTGAACCCAGAGCTCCAAATACCCAGATGTACCTCTATAAAACCCTGCCACAAACAGCATGGAAAACTCAATGCAGATGGATTAATTTTATGCTGGTATTATGGGAAATCCCATACAATGTCTTCCCTTATTGGTAGATATGACGCGAGTAGAGATGAGCGAATGGATTTGCAGGACTCTGGTCCAACAGTCGGGTCAGTATTCCACGGCCGCAGGACCGGAGCTCAATGAACCGGCATCTCCGGCTCCTCTTTTGATGTCGATGTCATAGTTGTGGTGTGAGGCACAAATGACATCACGCCTGGCCGGCTAATCAAAAGAGGAGCCAGGGATGCCGGCATGTAAGAGGCGGTTAGCAAGGCTCCCATCCAACAGCCACAGACTACTAACCTGCTCTCTTAGACCAAGGTCCTGCAAATTTAGTTGCTCATCTCTAGACAAGATGCATGAATCAATGCAAAATCCCAACAATACTATGGAGCCTTTTGGGTACCTTCAAGATATTGAGCCGCTGTACAACTGCAACCCCCAGGAGAAGACCCCTGGGCAAGAACAGTACATGGGCTCTTTGCAGTCTAATAACGTGCTGTGAAAGAAGCTACTTGCATCTTTTGATGTGAATGTGGGTCCCCTTACCTCTGTTGCACCAATGGTATATCCGCCCCTGGAAACTCCTATAAGCTGCGTCCCTGGGTATGACAGTCTATTAGCAGGAGAACACATGAAGTCTGTCTATGAATGTATATATATGTATTTCTCCCAGAAAATTATTACAATTACACATGTTTTGTTGTTCACATGTTTATTTAATTTGTGTGTATTGGAACAACACAAAAAGAAGATATTGGTCAACAATTTTGGTTCTCAAGTCCTCAGACAGTTCTCTTTTCCTCTTTCTGTTCTCCCTACTTAGTGTGGCACGTAACAACGCAAAGATTGAGTCAACTTTTCCCCTTTGTATCGGGTTTCAGGTGTGATTTTCATATTGCCCACACCTTTTACTTGCCACAGGTGAGTTTGAACGAGCATCACATGCCTGAAACAAAATTGTTTACCCACAATTTTGGAAAGATGCCAACAATTTTGTCCGGCCCATTTTTGGGGTTTTGTGTGAAATTATATCCAATTTGCCTTTTTTTCTCTGTTTTTTTTTTGTGTTGTTCCAATACACACAAAGGAAATAAACATGTGTATAACAAAAAATACACATGCAATTGCAATAATTTTATGGAAAATACTTCAAGGGTGCCAACACTTCCGGCCATGACTGTTTCTAGTGAAGCAACCTTGATCAGTAAAGGAGCTTATGCCGTACCTCTGGGCCACTGCCGATAGCTTCATGCACTTCACTTGTCCAGAACATCTGAGACACACAGAGCACGACCTGTCCCGGCCATTCCCTCACCCAGTCTTTTCTTGCAGTCTCAGGGTATGCCTTTTAAAAAACAAAGTTAAATTACGTTGACAGAAGCATTTAAGAGAGGGACAACCTTACTAGTATTATCTAGCAAATTCATTTCTACCGATTGCAGGTAGAAGATCTGCTACCTGGCTCTATAGCAAGAGATACATCATCCACAAATCATTCACTGCCGCCAAATAATCTTACACAAATATAAAAGTACTAGATTAGTTCCAATTAATGCTTTTGGTCTGTAGGTAGATCCGTACCATTCATGGCCGAGCAATAACATCATGCACGCTCCTTACCATGACATCTTCACCTTGGATGAGCCACTTCTCCACGGCCCCCCGAGCCTCGGAGGTGGAGATGGTCTGGATGAGCTCTACGCGTTCCCCCTCGGTGCTGTACATGGCTTTGATGTCCAGGTTAGGAAGGAACTCCAGCTTTGCGATGCCTTCAAAGCCCTTCTTTAGATGTGGTTGGACCCGCAGAGGATCTTTAGTCTCAGAGAGAATTTCTAGCATTTCGTCGTTGGACAGGAAGAAAAAGCTAAAGCGAAAATGCACAATATGATAAAAATGTCATTAAAGTATTGGGTCAGGCGCCATTTGTATTAGTGTCTATGTGAGAAAATAGAAAAGCAAAGCTTTAAAGTAAAGATTCAGTCCCCATACACATTGGATTAAAATAGTTTAAACCTGACTATTGCAGCAGGACCGGCCTACCCACTGATGTGTATGGGGGTCTCCTGACTCTCCCCCGATAGAGGATGTCAGGGCCAGAAGGATCGGGCAGATGGGATTTCAATACCCGGTCTTTTGGTTCTCCGGGGAGATAACCTGCTGCCGGAGGTGTCCAGTACCGACTTTCTCCTCTCTCCCCATTAAAAACACATGACTGTTCAGCAGAATATGTGGGAGTCAGGAGAAATAGCCAAATAACCATTCAGACGACGGGTATCTCATATCTCATGCGTATGGCTAGCTTAAAGGGGCTATCCAGCTTTGGGAACTTTTTTTATTTAACTGGGCGATTGTTCATTAGCATTCTGCACCTGTGTTACCTCCTTCTAACAAAAGGGGGCCGGCCGTGTCCTGGTGTGCATTTTTTCTTGAAACCTTGGCTGGTGAGTACCATTGCCTGTTGCTGTTTTCTAAAAATTCTGTCTATTGTTCTGGCTATGCTGTCTGTTTTTAATATTAGAGTAGGGACTCGCAAAACCGTGAGGACCCTTGACGATGGGTTGCGAGCTTACGTATTTTGGCCAAAATATCAACTAATACCTCATATGATATTTTTTGCACTTTTTTTATCTGCCAGGGCACGGCCAGGCCCAGTAATGGTGACCTTGTGAGTGGGGGCTTCACAACTCTGCGATGCACGGATAGGGTGCCGGGCATCCCGCCTAGTTGAATAGTAGGGGCGTGTAATAGGATGCTGGCTAGGCACAGTGCCGCGAGTGTGTGAATTGCACCCTACTGCAAGTTTCATCTGTGTGCAGTTTTAATGCTGGGTAGTCGCCCCTCCAGTGAGAGTGAGTGAGGGCGATTGTTCATTAGCATTCTGCACCTGTGTTACCTCCTTCTAACAAAAGGGGGCCGGCCGTGTCCTGGTGTGCATTTTTTCTTGAAACCTTGGCTGGTGAGTACCATTGCCTGTTGCTGTTTTCTAAAAATTCTGTCTATTGTTCTGGCTATGCTGTCTGTTTTTAATATTAGAGTAGGGACTCGCAAAACCGTGAGGACCCTTGACGATGGGTTGCGAGCTTACGTATTTTGGCCAAAATATCAACTAATACCTCATATGATATTTTTTGCACTTTTTTTATCTGCCAGGGCACGGCCAGGCCCAGTAATGGTGACCTTGTGAGTGGGGGCTTCACAACTCTGCGATGCACGGATAGGGTGCCGGGCATCCCGCCTAGTCGAATAGTAGGGGCGTGTAATAGGATGCTGGCTAGGCACAGTGCCGCGAGTGTGTGAATTGCACCCTACTGCAAGTTTCATCTGTGTGCAGTTTTAATGCTGGGTAGTCGCCCCTCCAGTGAGAGTGGGTGAGGGCGATTGTTCATTAGCATTCTGCACCTGTGTTACCTCCTTCTAACAAAAGGGGGCCGGCCGTGTCCTGGTGTGCATTTTTTCTTGAAACCTTGGCTGGTGAGTACCATTGCCTGTTGCTGTTTTCTAAAAATTCTGTCTATTGTTCTGGCTATGCTGTCTGTTTTTAATATTAGAGTAGGGACTCGCAAAACCGTGAGGACCCTTGACGATGGGTTGCGAGCTTACGTATTTTGGCCAAAATATCAACTAATACCTCATATGATATTTTTTGCACTTTTTTTATCTGCCAGGGCACGGCCAGGCCCAGTAATGGTGACCTTGTGAGTGGGGGCTTCACAACTCTGCGATGCACGGATAGGGTGCCGGGCATCCCGCCTAGTCGAATAGTAGGGGCGTGTAATAGGATGCTGGCTAGGCACAGTGCCGCGAGTGTGTGAATTGCACCCTACTGCAAGTTTCATCTGTGTGCAGTTTTAATGCTGGGTAGTCGCCCCTCCAGTGAGAGTGAGTGAGGGCGATTGTTCATTAGCATTCTGCACCTGTGTTACCTCCTTCTAACAAAAGGGGGCCGGCCGTGTCCTGGTGTGCATTTTTTCTTGAAACCTTGGCTGGTGAGTACCATTGCCTGTTGCTGTTTTCTAAAAATTCTGTCTATTGTTCTGGCTATGCTGTCTGTTTTTAATATTAGAGTAGGGACTCGCAAAACCGTGAGGACCCTTGACGATGGGTTGCGAGCTTACGTATTTTGGCCAAAATATCAACTAATACCTCATATGATATTTTTTGCACTTTTTTTATCTGCCAGGGCACGGCCAGGCCCAGTAATGGTGACCTTGTGAGTGGGGGCTTCACAACTCTGCGATGCACGGATAGGGTGCCGGGCATCCCGCCTAGTCGAATAGTAGGGGCGTGTAATAGGATGCTGGCTAGGCACAGTGCCGCGAGTGTGTGAATTGCACCCTACTGCAAGTTTCATCTGTGTGCAGTTTTAATGCTGGGTAGTCGCCCCTCCAGTGAGAGTGAGTGAGGGCGATTGTTCATTAGCATTCTGCACCTGTGTTACCTCCTTCTAACAAAAGGGGGCCGGCCGTGTCCTGGTGTGCATTTTTTCTTGAAACCTTGGCTGGTGAGTACCATTGCCTGTTGCTGTTTTCTAGCTTAAAGGGGCTATCCAGCTTTGGGAACTTTTTTTATTTAACTGAAATGGGTATTCCCATCTCCAGGATTCTACCCCAATATGTAGTAGGTGTAATAATAATAATATTAGCAAATAGCTCCAATTAGAAGTGTAGTATAGTTCTTCTGATTTGCTTTGTCGCTTACCCCATGTGCAGGGTATTGCAGTGGCTTAGGTTACGACCACTAGCAAATAACTGTCACTATATGAGTGGTTGTAACTATGGATACCGAAGCTGGGGAAAGCGACATAGCGAATCAGAAGAATTATACTACATTTCTAATTGGAGGTATTTGCTAATATTATTATTATTACTACGCCTACTACATATTGGGATAGGATCTTGGAGATGGGAATACCCATTTAATTGCGAGTATTTGTGACAATTCAGTTTCATTAAAAATGTTGCACCGTTCGGCTTTTTGTTTCCTGCACATTCAGCTTTGATGTGATCTGTGGTCATAAATCGGCTAAGAGGAGCTGAAAAAAGACAGATTAAAAATAAGTCCAATAGCCAGCGCAACACAGAGCCAATAGAAGGCAAACAGTGCAAAATTATTAATGAAATCCAATTACAAAAATGATTTCAATGGTTTAAATAAGAAAAAAAAAAATTCTTTAAGTAGTATATAGAATCATTGCAACAAGTGAAAGGACTATACCGTGGGAAAAAAAGCCTCTTCTTCTCCAGATAGGCATTCAGCCCTTTCATGATTTTATCCAGAAGCACATTGCTGTCCTGAAGTTTTTCCAGAAGTCCGGTCAGAGAAGTGGCGCTTAAAACCTAAAACAAAGTAGATAGCCCATAAGTAAGATTCCATTATATAGTTATAGAGACTGAAAAAAGGTCACATTCATTGACTATTGTGCCAATAGTTCATATTAAAAAAAAAAATAGAACCTATTTGGATAGAAAATAGAAGATGCGGGAGGCTGGAGTCCAGGCAGTGCGGAGCCCCATAACCCGGGATCCTTGTGATGGAAGCATCAGGACACGGACTCTTGGAAAACATCAATCCTGGATGCAAGATGACCATGCTTTCTTGTATCAGTCCACCATGAAGCATCCATTTACCTTCGGGTCTTTAACGCAATGTTTCATGATCTCTCTCCAGTTTCTGTCCACAATCTGGAATAAGCGTCCTTCTTCAGGCATTTGCTGCATGATGTCCTCAGAAGAGAAGATGGGGTCTAGATAAAGCCACTGGGCCGGCACCTTCAGCCATTCATCAATGGTTTCCTGGATCCTTATCAGTCGTTCCTCCCATTGCTTAAAGGAGGAGAGCAAAAAGTTAATTACACATAAAATGAAAATGATAGAAAAAAATGCTATCATTTTAGAAGATAAATTATCAATGGATATGAATTCTGAATTGTTGGATATTTGTAGGGAAAGTTTGGTGAGACTCCTTGATACCATCCCCTTTACATGTAAGCTGGAGCCGCATGTAACTTTAGCCTCGGAGATCCTAATGAAACCTTAGCTTCTGCTAATAAGCAAGTGAATATTTTATACCTTGATTTCTTTCTCATAGGGCTTGATGAAAGGCGATCCCCTCATTGTCTGAGTCTTCACAATTTGCTCATCCAGAGTGGTTTGGATTTCATCCACTGCTGATAGAATAGAAACGCCAGATTCTCGATAGGGACTGGTATTAAAGGATATGGAGTCCCACATTTCTTCCATGGTATGCATCGCCTTCTACAGGAAAAACTCCTAATAAGAAAACACAGAAACTTTTCACTAGTAGCGGATTCCTCTTTGTTCCGACAAGGATGGGGGAGCAGCATATATACAAGGATGGGGGGCAGCATATATACAAGGATGGGGGGAGCACATACAAGGATGGGGGGGAGCATATATACAAGGATGGGGAAGCAGGATATATACAAGGATGGGGAAGCAACATATATACAAGGATGGGGTAGCAGGATATATACAAGGATAGGGAAGCAGGATATATACAAGGATGGGGGAGCAAAATATATACAAGGATGGGGGAGCAGCATATATACAAGGATGGGGAAGCAGGATATATACAAGGATGGGGTAGCAGCATATATACAAGGATGGGGGCAGCATATATACAAGGATGGGGAAGCAGGATATATGCAAGGATTGGGTAGCAGCATATATACAAGGATGGGGAGCAGCATATATACAAGGATGGGGGGCAGCATATATACAAGGATGGGGAAGCAGGATATATACAAGGATGGGGTAGCAGCATATATACAAGGATGGGGGAGCAGCATATATACAAGGATAGGGAGCAGCATATATACAAGGATGGGGAAGCAGCATATATACAAGGATGGGGGAGCAGCATATATACAAGGATTTGGGGGAGCACATACAAGGATGGGGGAGAAGCATATATACAAGGATGGGGAAGCAGGATATATACAAGGATGGTGGAGCAGCATATATACAAGGATGGGGGAGCAGCATATAAACAAGGATGGGGAGCAGGATATATACAAGGATGGGGGTTAGCACATACAAGGATGGGGGGCAGCATATATACAAGGATGGGCAAACATACAGTACAGACCAAAAGTTTGGACACACCTCATTTAAAGATTATTCTGTATTTTCATGACTATGAAAATTGTACATTTACACTGAAGGCATCAAAATTATGAATTAACACATGTGGAATTATATACTTAACAAAAAGTGTGAAACAACTGAAAATATGTCTTATATTCTAGGTTCTGCAAAGTAGCCACCTTTTGCTTTGATGACTGCTTTGCACACTCTTGGCATTCTCTTGATGAGCTTCAAGAGGTAGTCACCGGAAATGGTCTTCCAATATTCTTGAAGGAGTTCCCAGAGATGCTTACCACTTGTTGGCCCTTTTGCCTTCACTCTGCGGTCCAGCTCACCCCAAACTATCTCGATTGGGTTCAGGTCTGGTGACTGTGGAGGCCAGGTCATCTGGCGTAGCATCCCTTCACTCTCCTTCTTGGTCAAATAGCCCTTACACAGCCTGTAGGTGTGTTTGGGGTCATTGTCCTGTTGAAAAATAAATGATGGTCCAACTAAATGCAAACTGGATGGAATAGCATGCCGCTGTAAGATGCTGTGGTAGCCATGCTGGTTCAGTATGCCTCCAATTTTGAATAAATCCCCATCAGTGTCACCAGCAAAGCACCCCCACACCATCACACTTCCTCCTGCATGCTTCACGGTGGGAACCAGGCATGTAGAGTCCATCCGTTCACCTTTTCTGCATCGCACAAAGACACGGTGGCTGGAACCAAAGATCTCAAATTTGGACTCATCAGACCAAAGCACAGATTTCCACTGGTCTAATGTCCATTCCTTGTGTTCTTTAGCCCAAACAAGTCTCTTCTGCTTGTTGCCTGTCCTTAGCAGTGGTTTCCTAGCAGCTATTTTACCATGAAGGCCTGCTGCACAAAGTCTCCTCTTAACAGTTGTTGTAGAGATGTGTCTGCTGTTAGAACTCTCCTGTTAGGTTTTTTCTAGTTTGCTGGTCACATGACCTTTTTTGCCTATTTAATCCTGCTCCGCCCTCCTGGCCTTGCTGGACTTCATTGTAATTTCTACTCTTGAGCTAGCTTGGTGCTCTGTTACCTTTCTCATTCTGTTTTGCTAGGTCTTCGGACCTCTATGTTCTATGTTGTTTGTTTGTCTTATTTCTGCTACAATTTTTGCTAGGAGGTGTCCATCTTTCTCCCAGTCCCTAGTTCTTGTAGGGATCCCTTCTTCACATCTATAGGTCTTCGTTCAGACTAGCCGAGGACTTTAGCGGGTCTGATCGCAGGATCAGGTTCCCCGTTACATCGTAGGGATCCAGCTTAGATCTATTGTAGGGACAGATCTCCTGTCTTTCCTTAGTGCTTGTAGCAGATCATAACATCTGCTGCTAGAACTCTGTGTGGCATTGACCTGGTCTCTAATCTGAGCTGCTGTTAACCTGTGATTTCCGAGGCTGGTGACTCGGATAAACTTATCCTCAGAAGCAGAGGTGACTCTTGGTCTTCCTTTCCTGGGTCAGTCTTTATGTGAGCCAGTTTCTTTGTAACACTTGATGGTTTTTGCAACTGCACTTGGGGACACTTTCAAAGTTTTCCCAATTTTTCGCACTGACTGACCTTCATTTCTTAAAGTAATGATGGCCACTCGTTTTTCTTTACTTAGCTGCTTTTTTCTTGCCATAATACAAATTCTAACAGTCTATTCAGTAGGACTATCAGCTGTGTATCCACAAGACTTCTGCACAACACAACTGATGGTCCCAACCCCATTTATAAGGCAAGAAATCCCACTTATTAAACCTGACAGGGCACACCTGTGAAGTGAAAACCATTTCCGGTGACTACCTCTTGAAGCTCATCAAGAGAATGCCAAGAGTGTGCAAAGCAGTCATCAAAGCAAAAGGTGGCTACTTTGAAGAACCTAGAATATAAGACATATTTTCAGTTGTTTCACACTTTTTTGTTAAGTATATAATTCCACATGTGTTAATTCATAGTTTTGATGCCTTCAGTGTGAATGTACAATTTTTATAGTCATGAAAATACAGAAAAATCTTTAAATGAGAAGGTGTGTCCAAACTTTTGGTCTGTACTGTATACCAGGATGGAAGGGGGAGCATATTTTTTCTATCTGCAGTCTCATGCCCCTGCTCCTGTTTGTGGCTGCTTTCGGTTCCCCTCGCCTGCTCTAGGTATGAGTTGTTTTTCTAAACTAAAACCTCAGTATTCTGGTGACATGACCGTGTTGGCACTATGGGATAAATAAGTGGGTTTTGGGTTGCAGTTTGGGCTCTCGGTCTGTAAAAGGTTCGCAATCACTGACCTAGGATATTTAGGAGATATTGTCACTGCAGTATTCAGGTGTCACCATCTAGAGGTCGAAATGCAAATTACTACATGGATTCTTAAATTAAGAAATAGGGAGTCACATAGCAAGAGTGATTTGTATCATACTATCAAAAAATACTGCATCTTTTTGTAAAAGCATCTCATATACAGTACTGTGCAAAAGTTTTAGGCAGGTGTGGAAAATATGCCGCAGAGTAAAAAGCTTTAAAAATAGAAGTGATAATAGTTTATTTTTAAGAACAGTTATTAAGCTATGTTCACATGCTGCGTTTTTTCAACCCTTTGCATAACTAATAATCTTTATAATAATAATAATCTTTTTATTTATATAGCGCCAACATATTCTGCAGCTCTTTACAATTCAGACAATTTACAGACATTCTGGGCGCTGTCCCCATCAGGGCTCACAATCTACATTCCCTATCAGTATGTCTGATACAAATGGAAGCAAGGGGACCCTCTGGGTTCTGTTATAGGATGGAAAATAATACTCCAATATCTGCAGTGGGCTTTTCTGCTGCAATTACTGAACATGTGCACATACCCTTATGACGTTTCTTTATATTTTAGTGGTTAAAAAAAAATTCAGAACCTTAAATTGTTTGTTCCTCCATATTCTGAGACCTGCATCTTTTCGCTCATGGAGCTGAGTGAGGTCTTGGTTATTTTTTGCTGGGAGCTGATGCTTTTAACCCCTTCACCACCTTGGGTTTTTCCATTTTTGCGTTTTCATTTTTTTCTCCCCTTCTTCCCAGAGCCATAACTTTTTTTTTTTCCTTCTTCATGTTTAACATATTGTCTGAATAATTTAATATTTCGATAGATCGGACTTTTTTAGTCATGACGATATCAATTTTTTTTTTTAATTTTTCCATTTTTGAATGGGGACAAAGGAGGTGCAGTTTTTTATATATTTTTATTTTTTAAATGGAACCTATCATGTGAAATAACGCTATCAACCAGCAGATGTGGGGTTACTCTGAACTTGCTCGGCGCCCGCACTTTGAGCCCCGCTGCTAGGAGGAAGCTTTATTCCTCCCGCCATTGGTGTTACCGCACCCCCCGGCATTGATTGACAGCAGCTCAGCAGTACGACCGGACGACAGTCAGTGCTGGAGGCGCCACTCTGTATGTACAGAGCAGTGACTGAACCCGCGCCACCGCACCTATGACTGGAAGCTGACCGCTGCCAGGAGGAATACACATAATTTCCTCCCGGCAGCGGGGCTTTAAGTGCCAGGGCCAGACAAGTTCAGAACGCTATTAACCCTGTTTTTTCACGTGACAGGTTCCCATTTTTTTATTTCTACTTTTTTTGTACCACTAGGGGATCTCAACCTGCAATTGTTCGATTGCTTACGCTATACTTACCGGCTGCCATGGTAATGTGGCGCCCCTGCGGGTCCAGTTGCCACAGAGGTACTGCATCTCACCCAGAGGTGTGGTACTCCACACTCAGGTAAGGACGGAGTACTACCCGGGACCCACACACCCACATCCAATACTCTTCACTACAGTAGGGAAGGGCGAGATTGATCCTAAGGGAGAGCAGTCCCTTGTCCATAGCTGGAGGGTGGAACTAGGTACAGGAGGTGGGTGGAGGAAGAAGTTCAGGGGAGCACAGACAGAAAGAGTATAAAAGACAAGGGGAACCATCTAGAAGCGGACAGTACAGAGAGGAGCTCAGTTGGGAGTGGGAGCTCAGGAGAGCAAGAAAGGAGAGAGAGGAGTCGGACCTAGTAAGGGAGGCCCAGGAGGATAGTGAGAGAAGACGGGAGCAGCGAGAGAAAGGCTCCAGAGACAGAGGGGATCCCAGGGGCACGGTGAGCGCAGGAAGCCACCCGTGCGCCCGAATTCATGCTGACGTGGAGGGATCAGGCCGCAGAGGGGTACCAGCCCCAGACTAGTGGAGAACAACCAGGCTCAGCTAGCCAACTGGAGGCTGCAGCATTTGCAAGGTGTTGCAGCCAATATTCACAATTATATCGCTGAAAAGGTGGCCACATAGGGTACAGGAGATTGCAAGTCGCCCGACAAGGCCCGAGGCCACTGGCTTGGGACACTGATTGTGAGGCGCAGGGTAGGAGGGTGAGAACCAGCGCCGTGAGACGACCAGGAAAGGTACATAGAACGGGGTCCCGTCCAAGTGCTCCTGAGGTACCTTAGAGTTTGCTGGATCACTACCCCGGAGGACACAGGGCGACGTGGGAAGTTGCACACTGGTGACTGTAACCTGAGGAACTTAACAACTGTGAGTAAAACCTGAAGACTGCACCCCACTGTGTCCTTGAATAATTGCTGCGCCATCACCTGCATTACACCGCACCAACAACATCTACCTTCAAAATTCATCTTATTCTGCCCTGGGGCTAAGCTCTGCCTGTGGAGAGCTGAACCAACTCTGCTGCATCACCTTCAGCTCCAGTGGATCTGCACCACAGCGGCGGCCCCATATAGCCGCATACCACAGGTGGCGTCACGAACATTATTTCTAAAAAACTTTATTCCCCTTTTACTTTTCCTTTAATTTGACCACCCGGGGCCACGGACTGGGTCACTGCCACCGTGACATCCCCAGCACCAACCGGCCCAGCTACCGAGTACCCCACAGCCCCAGGGGGCGCATCAGTAACCCATCAGCTCCCTGCAATCGCCATTCAGTGATTGACAAAGGCATTTAGATGGATAAACCTCAGCGATCGGAGCGAGCTCTGGTTGCTGCAGTTACAGGCAGTTTTTGGCTGTGTAGCACAGCCGGCATCTGTTACATATGATGTGAGCTCTACTACTCAGTCGATTTCATACAGGCCTTAGAGACCTGGGACAAAACTATATCATGGGTTAAAGGGAACCTGTCATGTAAAATAACACTATTAACCTGCAGATATGGGATATGGGGTAAATCTGCAAGTAATAGCATTGTGACACTGTGCGGTGCCTGCACTGAGAGCCCCGCTGCCAGGAGGAAATTAACTTTATGTCACCCAGCAGCCTCTCTGTCAGTCACAGGGGCGGCGCCTGCGCGGTTTCAATCACCGCTCTGTGTATAGTGAGCGGCAGCTGTAGAAAACCCAATATCCAAATGACATTTTATGCGAATCTGAAGTTCTGTATTCTCATCCATTAGTCAGAATGAAAACGACCACCAAACAGCGTCTCCTGCCCTGGAGGACCCAACACTTCCATGATTTCCTGGTACAGCCCAGTGATTACAGAGAATCATGTGTAATACTTCATTTCTCCTTTGGAGGCACTGTAGGGAAATTCAGCACCTGCTGCCGGGTACTCGCTTACTGCAGAAGGGATCAGTTTGGTCTTTATCCGCAGCACATTGGGGTTTCACCTCTGACCCATATGGAGAAACCTTACATGAGACCGTACGACCCCATCAAGACTCAGGGGCGAAACCCACATTCACTACATGGACGACCGATGGAATAAAGACAAGAACAACGATGTAGGGGGTTAACGAAAGATTTTATTTATAGATGGGGTTATTATATGTTATAGTATCATGTATATGTGTAAATTATTCTTCTATCAGAATAATCCTATTTATGGGCCGCGTTGATCCAGAGGAAGGCGAAAACCCCCTGTTAGGAATAAGCCAATTGTCCTCATATCAGGGGGGAAAATTCCTTCCTGACCCCAAATATGGCGATCAGAATAAATCCCAGGATCAAGGGCTGAGACCGAAAATAAATTAATTTCGAAAAAATGTATTAAACTATTTATCTTTTCCTTATTTAAGTTCAGAGCTACGGTATATATTATACATTATCTGAAAATCTGCCTATACTTTAAAATGTTTTTATGTATTTATAATAAGCCATTAATCTGGGAATTACTTATATAACTGTCAGTTTATATCTATTTAAGGCCGTGTTGATCCAGAAGAAGGTGAAAAATTCCTTCCTGATCCCAAATATGACGATCGGGATGAATCCCAGGATCAAGGGCTCATAACTAATGTGTGATACGTAAGTGTACATTTTTTATTTAAATATTGAATTATTTTCAATTTTTGGACTAATTTATTTTTATATTTATTTTAACTAATTTTTCTTAAACCAAAAAATTAATTATTTTTTTAGATATTTTTTCATTATAAATATAAGAACCTACTTATTTCTTCTATTTTACTAAACCTATCTATGGGCCGTGTTGATCTAGAGGAAGGCGAAAAACCCACCTGAGAAATGGGCCAATTATTCTCATGACGGGGGAAAAATTCCTTCCTGACCCCAAATATGGCGATCAGATTAAATCCCAGGATCAAAGGCTCGTACCTCCCTGTGTGTAATGGAAGTGAGATTTTTAAAAAATCTATTTACATTTTTTAATTGTTATATATTTAGACTAAAAATGTTTTTGGTTTGTGTAAAATAAACTATTTTTGAATTTTATTTTTTTAAACTTATTTTTTTGCACTACTTATGTGTGAATCTACTTATTGATATATTACTAAACCTATTTAAGGCCGTGTAGATCCAGAGGAAGGCGAAAACCCCCTATGAGGAATGGGCCAATTATCCTCATATTAGGGGGGAAAATTCCTTCCTGACCCCAAATATGGCGATCAGATTAAATCCCAGGATCAAAAGCCGAAACTTCTATCTACGTCCTATGTGTCTATGTGTGTGTGCCTATACCTGTAGTGTAGTGTAGGGTCTACACCTATCATGTACTGTGGATGTGATGGATGATGGGTGCAGTACTTACCCGGCCTGCGCTGAGGTAAGTTCAGGGATAATGGCCTATATTATACTATTGTTCCTGAACTCACCAGATGGAAATGTGGCACCCCAGGGGTCTGGTTTTCCACAGTAATGTAATGTTATGTCTGAGAGCAGGTGGGAGGTCCTTTGGTCAGGGATCCTGTGCATGCCACACCTCCTGCCCAGTCTTGGGAGGGGAAGGACTTCCCCTATATAAACCTGGGGCTGAGGCAGGGTAGAGAGTTCTGAGAGGAGAAGACAGGGAGCAGAGCTGCTCTATGGGCTCTGCTCCACAGGCAGGCCCTGTCCTGGGGCCTGAGCCTTGAGACAAGGAGAGTGGAGACAAGAAGCAGCATAGGAAACAGCAGGCTTACAAGGAGTCAGGGGCTGGCAGCTGCAGAGCTTGCCCTGACTAAGAAGATTCTTTACCGGACCCGGAGTCCGAGGCTGTGGGGACTAACTTCTACCCAGCAGCAGAATCCGTCAGGCAGGGGATTTCAGGTCCCCTGGCCCAGAAGCCCGAAGGCCCGGTCACACGCGTGGGACCAGCACCGCCATCGTGGAGCGGAAGCCATTAGAAGGCCCCGAGTCACCGGCCATACGGGTGAGCACCACACGGTACACTCAGGGACGTGGGCTACTTACATCAGCTTCTAGCAAGGTAGCCAGAAGAGTACAGTCAGCTTGGGAGGCCTACAACTACGCCTGGCCAGGGGAGATCCCATCTGCTCAAGGACTGACCAGGCCCCGTTCGCTAGCAAGTACTCCGGGAGGGTCTATCGTTGTTACCAGTAAAGACCCTGAACGCTACCATACCGTCTCTGAGTGGTTCCTGCTACCCCCATCATCCACGTCGGCTGCCCTGAGGCCATACCCCTCCCATTGGGGGTTATACTATCACGCTGCACCATCCTTCCACCGGCCTCAGCGGTCTGCCCTGCAGCAGCAGCCCCCTGGCTGCATTCAACGGGTGGCGTAGTCATCAACCATTTTCTACCGCTAACAGACTGCCGTCCAGTTTGACTCCCTGGGCACGGACCGGGTCACCGCCACGAGACTACAACCCTAAACAGATCCGGCTCCGGGTAAGCTCCCGCGTGCGCAACGCAGCGCGACACAGGCCCAGGGGCGCGTCAACTTTGGCGTAGTCGGCAGGATCACGTGCCCGCAACCACCGGGTACTGCGTGCCTGAAAAGCAAAGACTGTTCAAACTTACCAGTGGTGAAGATTCCCGCCATCGGTGAAGATTCCCGCCATCCGGCGCCATCTTCAGCCTTCTTCCCGCCATCCGTGGAGTTTTCCCGCCATTGGACGCCATCTTGAGGACGTCGCGCGGGAAGAAGAGGGGCGTAGACTCCGAAAGCGCGCGAGAACTGAGGCCCCGCCTCCCGTCCGGACGTTGCGTAAGGTCCTGGAAGGAGCCCAGCAGACGCCGACGTCACAGGAGCGCGACGCCAGGTCCTCTACCCCGACGATTGACTGCGGAGCCGCGGCCTACGGAAGAGGATCTCCGGAAGGTAGGCCACGGTCCACTAGGGGGGAGGAGGACACCAGGAACGGACAGCAAGATGGCGGACCGGCAGCAGACTAAGCTGCCCAGCATCGGCAGTGCCCCAGTCGTTGCCGGCCCCGACCAGCGCCGGGAGAAGACGCGTGACGCAGGAGCGGTCGCGGGAGCAGGTAAGAGGAGTCTCCCTGTCCCGGACGCTGCCAGCGTCAGCCTGCTCCCGGGCCCCCTGGTGGAGCCGCCGATTCCGGGCGCTGCAGACACCGACCTGCTCCAGCCCCCGCAACAAGCCCTGCGGCCAAGCCCTCCAGCCCTGGGCACTACCACCACCAGCCCGCGCCCAGGCCCAAAGTTGCACCCTCTGACCCCGGGCGTCATCAACGGCGACCCTCTCCACGCCTGGTCGCAAGGCCTGAACTCCCCAGGTGCAAAAGGACTGTACGCCCTCCACGTTAACCAAGGAGGAGCTGCAGTACTACCAATACGAGGAAAGCCAAGAGGACCCGGACGGGTCTGAAGCCTACACACAAGAAGGAGCAGGAGGATGCCGTTACTGAAGTACGGTAAAGGGGAACTGTACATAGTTACCCGTAGGGGTACTTGTGTTGCTAATTAAAATATGGTCCCCGTTGGGACAAGTGTGAACTGTTCCCGTGTGTCCCCTATCCTTAACCAGGCTGAGGACTGTGAGCAGCCATCCCATCTCTCCACAGGCTGAGGACTGTGAGCAGCCAATCCTTATCCCCACTGGCCGAGGACTGAGAGCGGCCATATCTTGTAAATATTATGTGTTTCCAGTTATTTATAGGAGTCCTTGGTGGATTTACCGGGAATCCTTGTACATAGTTGGAGCGTAACCCAGGATGGACTAAAAGACTGTTAAGGACTCGGGGTAGGACAGACCCCTACCTGGTCACGTCTCCCTGTTTTGGTGAAATGGACACCTTGCTTTCTTCAAAGACTGCACCCGGTTACGGACACGCCGTGACCAGCTTTATGCGTTTCCTTATTGTAATGTTATTGTTTATACTTTGTTATGTTACAAAAATGTGTTTAGTCCCGGAGTACTAAATTTCACTAGGGGGGAATGTGGCACCCCAGGGGTCTGGTTTTCCACAGTAATGTAATGTTATGTCTGAGAGCAGGTGGGAGGTCCTTTGGTCAGGGATCCTGTGCATGCCACACCTCCTGCCCAGTCTTGGGAGGGGAAGGACTTCCCCTATATAAACCTGGGGCTGAGGCAGGGTAGAGAGTTCTGAGAGGAGAAGACAGGGAGCAGAGCTGCTCTATGGGCTCTGCTCCACAGGCAGGCCCTGTCCTGGGGCCTGAGCCTTGAGACAAGGAGAGTGGAGACAAGAAGCAGCATAGGAAACAGCAGGCTTACAAGGAGTCAGGGGCTGGCAGCTGCAGAGCTTGCCCTGACTAAGAAGATTCTTTACCGGACCCGGAGTCCGAGGCTGTGGGGACTAACTTCTACCCAGCAGCAGAATCCGTCAGGCAGGGGATTTCAGGTCCCCTGGCCCAGAAGCCCGAAGGCCCGGTCACACGCGTGGGACCAGCACCGCCATCGTGGAGCGGAAGCCATTAGAAGGCCCCGAGTCACCGGCCATACGGGTGAGCACCACACGGTACACTCAGGGACGTGGGCTACTTACATCAGCTTCTAGCAAGGTAGCCAGAAGAGTACAGTCAGCTTGGGAGGCCTACAACTACGCCTGGCCAGGGGAGATCCCATCTGCTCAAGGACTGACCAGGCCCCGTTCGCTAGCAAGTACTCCGGGAGGGTCTATCGTTGTTACCAGTAAAGACCCTGAACGCTACCATACCGTCTCTGAGTGGTTCCTGCTACCCCCATCATCCACGTCGGCTGCCCTGAGGCCATACCCCTCCCATTGGGGGTTATACTATCACGCTGCACCATCCTTCCACCGGCCTCAGCGGTCTGCCCTGCAGCAGCAGCCCCCTGGCTGCATTCAACGGGTGGCGTAGTCATCAACCATTTTCTACCGCTAACAGACTGCCGTCCAGTTTGACTCCCTGGGCACGGACCGGGTCACCGCCACGAGACTACAACCCTAAACAGATCCGGCTCCGGGTAAGCTCCCGCGTGCGCAACGCAGCGCGACACAGGCCCAGGGGCGCGTCAGAAACTTAGCACAGGCCGCTCCTGGGGCGCAGAAGACCTTCGGGCTGGAGGGATCTCAGATGCCAGCCATGGATTGGAGGAGGCCAAGTCAAGGGCCTGGTGCAGCGGCACGATGGCAGTGGTCCGACATGAAGGTGTTAATGAGAGACATGATGTTCTAGGGCAGCCGAGGTGACAAACAGCAGCAGAGACGTGAGGTACGGGTCAGGAGGCAAGAAGTTCTGGGCAGTTGGCACGGGTTCATCCTGCAAGACATAAGGAGGAAGACATTTCAATAACTTCTATCTCCTGGATCTTCTGTTATCTTAGAGGAATGGTCATTATAATGAACCATTCCCCTATGTAACATCAGATATAATGTACACATCTAATGATCGGTGTCCTGTGTGTACAGCGGTCACTCACCAGATGGTCGTGGATTCTTTCACAGCCCAGATATTCTCATCCACCTAAGAATGACAGAGACATAGTCATTGACAGAAACAGTGGGAGAAGACAAAGATGGTCATAATGACCACAAGGTGAGAAGAACATTTGATGGGATTTATCCTCACAGAGGATGATCTTACTGGGCCCAGCTTGATGACACATAATTGAATCCGGCCACGGGGTTAAAGGCTTTCTTATCCTCCGGCCACTGCAGATGATGATTCTCCAGAACTGGCCTGAATGGTATAAATGGCGGCTTTGCTCTCCTTTTCTCTAGATCCTCCCAGCCGATGTTGGTAAAGAATGGATGCTCTCTGATGTTCCCGCACACATCCAATCGTTTCTCAGGATTTTTGCACAGCAGCTTCTTGATAAGATCTTTGAAGTCAGCATGAAGCCAAGATGGAATTTCAGGCTCTCCTCTGGTTATCGCTGTGTAAGCCATTTTGCTGACGGAGCCGGTGTAAAATGGGGAGCGTCCTGTTGCCATCTTGGACACCACAATCCCCAGGCTCCACCAATCCACTGCTGTGCCATATCCTTTTTTGAGAAGCACCTCAGGGGCCATGAAGTGAAAAGTGCCCGTCACTCCAGAGATGTTATTGGAGGAGGTGACCCCATCTTGGGCGAGCCCCAGGTCAACTACACGGATGTGGCCATCGGCATCCAACATGATGTTTACTGGCTTAATATCTCTGCAATGAAATAAGAAAACATAATAAGAAATCTGCCCCATGATACAGGAGATGGAAAATGTGTCACTGCAAGATCAGGTAGACTAGGCAGACCGGAGCCCAGGAAAGTTGGGGGCAATTTTTTGAGCATGTAAAGGGGACAGAGAGAAGGAGGAAAGTTGTGCTTACTGGTGGACGATGTTGTGTCCGTGGAGGAACTGGAGACCACATACAATCTCTGTTGTGTAGAATCTGATGGAGAGAACAGTGTAGTATCAATGTCATCGCTGATACCTCCTTCCCTCCTGGGCTACATGATCTGCCAGTCCTCTCCCAGCTACATCTCCACCTCTGCTTTTATATTCACCCCTCTGCTCTCTTTTTCGTATATCTTCCTCATACTCACCTTACGCTGTCGATGTTCAGGCAGCCGCACATGTCAATCAAAGCCTCGAGGTTGCCGCCGGACAGATCCTCAGTGATGAAATACGCCAGCTTCCGAGACTGCTGTGCGGCATAGAGGTGACATAAGAATGGGCAGTCTCGGGCCGCCAGGAGTATCCGCCGCTCTCTCATAAGGATGTTTTCCTTCACCTTCTTTTTCTTGATCATTTTTACAGCCATAAAGATGTTTCGGCTGGGGACTGATGTCAGGACCACCTGAAGAAAGAAATAGGGAATGCTTAGAAAATGTGTATGGGAGGTGAAGAACAGCTGGTTTATCACTGCACAAGAAACGGGTGGGCTGAGTGGTGTGTGAGTCTGATGGTAATGTGGCGCCCCTGAGGGTTCTGTCGCCACAGGGGTACTGCATCTCTTTAATGAGGTGTGGTATCTCCTCTCCGAGGTAAGGATGGAGCACCTGTCAGGACCCCACCTCTGCATTCAACACTATACCTCTCCCACCTGTAGGGTTCTTATATGCACCAGGGTGCTGCCCCAGCCAGGATAAGAGGAGATAGGGGGGAACCGAAGATAGGGGGAACCTAGTAGTGGGTGAGGGTGGAGGACACACCAGGAGGTTACACTTGCTAATACATATTTAATAAACGGCCATCTTAGGTTCAAGGTCTTTTGATTGTGATCTTCATCGCTGAACTTGGCTTTCTGCTAGAACCTGCAGCTGTTGAAGATACACAGTCCTCGTTCTCTGGCCTTGAGGCGAGGAGCGGGTTAGAGTTAACGGCTGTCTCTACCCGGTCAAGGTCCCTACCTAAGAAGGCCTGGAGGGGAGCGGAGGAGTAAAGCTCCACAGGCAAAAGGATCCCAGGGAATTCGGACGGAGCGGTTTACGCCACCTGTACTCTTCATTCTGGCCTAGTCAGAGGGACTCCTGCTGCAAGAGGGGACCGGCCCCCGTTATCTGACTTTGTTACTTCACATCCTAGTCAGAAAAGCTCCGGAGGCTTGGTGGATCCCATCGGGTAACAGACGGAGCGGAGTCGCCACCCGTACCCTTATTCTGTGAGTAACTAGAGGGAGACCCAACCTTACTACACGCACCACACACGAACAGGAGAGGACCTAGTGGGAGTTTCTAGGAACACTCTGGTGCTGGGGTCCCTGATTGATGCACCCGAACTACCTGGAGAGTGCCGAACCCCCTTTCCTGGTGGCCGCAGCGCGCCGTGAGGAGCAAGGAGAAGCCTTGCAGCTGACCATTGACAACGTGAGTAAAGCTTGGAAGACTGCATCCATTGCCTCCAGTCCTTTATTCTAGCACGACACCACACCACAACATACAACCCTCTACTACTCTCCTTATCCCCTCTTCGCTGCCCTGAGGCCCTGCTCCGCCTGTGGGGAGTAGTACCATCTGCTGCTGCCACAACATCCTGCCTCAGAGGACTGCTGCAGTGCTGTTGGCAATCACCGGACACCACAGGTGGCGTAGTCGAGCACCTTTCCATCATCCCTCCTAGCCCGTATTTTTATGTGACAACCCTGGGCACGGACCGAGCCTAGGTCACGACTGCATCCACCCTACACGGAGGCCCAGCTCCGAGTACCCCAACTCTCAGGGTGGGCTAGCGAGCGAGTCCCCGTGAGGGGAGGCGTCACAGTAACCTGGACCTTATAGCTGAGCAAAGCTAATCTATCGGCATAATGCACTATCTGCTCCATGAATGCTCTATGGAGAGGTCTTAAAGGGTATTCCATTATCACCATATGGGAACAAATAGGACAAACACTGGATGGCACTTTGAGCTGGTTGGAGTCAGTATTGGTCTTATATCAATGTGCAACTGATTTAAAGTTTACTGAAACATAGAGGGCAATGTATATATTGTATCCTGATAGGAGCATATATGTGTGGCGCCCCATAGGTACTGCATCTCACCCAGAGGTGTGGTATCCCACTCTCAGGTAAGGATGGAGTACTGCCCGGGACCCACACACACGCATCCATTACACTCCACTTCAGAGGGAAGGGCGAGATTGCTCCTAAGGGAGAGCACAGTCCCTGGTCTCTAGCTGGAGGGTGGAACCATGTAGTGGGTGTGGGTGGAAGAAGTAGTTTAGAGGAGCACTTCAGTAGGTGTATAAAAAGGGGAGCCATCTTGAGAGAGTGTGGTCAGTCTGAGAGAGAGATAGTTGGAAGCAGGAGCTCTGGAGGAGCTCTGCTCAGGAGGAGAGGAGGAAGGAGCGGGCCTAGTCTGGGAGGCCCAGGAGAACAGACTGAGAGAGAGGATGGGAGCAGAGGGAAGGCTCCAAGAGGAACAGAGGGGATCTGTCACACTGTCTCTGTATACTGGAGGTAGGGGGCCTAAGCTGACCCTAAGCTGGGGCCCTGACTAATCCCTCAACCTGGAGGTACTGTTAAAGGTACAGAGGTCCAGGCCGCCAGCGTAACCCCTACCTCCTGAGGATCCCTGCACCTAAGTAATCTAGTCCTGAGAAGGACCCCGATCACAACAAAAGAGGACAAGTAATAGTACTTAGACGAACGAGACAGTACAAGGGAAAAACCAAAACCACCTTGCATACAAAGACTACACAACTACAACAGAGGGAACACGAACGGGAAAGGAGATAAATGATAAAGCGAGGAAGGGAAAATACACTCCAAATACACTTATCTCAGAAACTCCAAATACCACGATCCGCTCTGTAAGTCTGTATGAAAAGCTTTCACCGACACTTCCCAAACAGACCAGCAGGCATTTGAAGGAGACTCACTACAGCAGCATTGATTGCAGCTGGGCGAGGCTGGACCTCGTCTAGCACAGAGAGAAAGAGAATTAACTCCCTCACTGCCGAAAACACAAAGCACCAAAAAGTCAGCTGCGAGAAGTCAGGCTGTGTAATCGTGACGATCTTCGTGGCGACACACCCGTGACAGGATCCCAGGGGAACGGGAAGTGCGGATGCCACCAGTGCGCCCGAATCTACCAGGACGTGGAGGGATCAGGCTGCAGAGGAGACCGGCCCCTAACTAGTGGAGAACTACAAATCTCAGCTAGAAACCAGAGGCTGCTGTACTTGCAAGGTGTAGCTGCCAACCACGACAATTACATTGCCGAAAAGGTGGTCACAGAAGGTCCAGGCGACTGCAGTTCGCCCGACAAGATCCGAGGCTACCGGCTTGGGGCACTGATTGTGAGGCGCAGGGCAGGAGTGTGAGAGCCAGTGCAGGAAGACGACCGAGGAAGGCACATAGAACGGGGTCCCGTTTAAGTACTCCTGAAAAAGGAAGGTACATAGAACGGGGTCCTGTTTTAGTACTCCGTTTAAGTACTCCTGAAAGAGGGATTGCTGAACCCCTTCCTTGGTGAATGCAGGACGACGTGGGTGGTTATAAGCTGGCAGTTGTAACCAGGAGCAGCGTGATAACTGAGTAAAATCTGAAGACTGCACCCCACTGTGTCCTTGAATAACCATCACCAGCACTGCACTACACAGCACCAGCAACATCTACCTCATAAAATCACTATATCCTGCCCTGGAGCATAGCTCTACCTGTGGAGAGCTGAACCAACTCTGCTGCATCACCATTAGCTCCAAGGGATCTGCACCGCAGCGGCGGCTCCATATAGCCGCATACCACAGGTTGCATCATGAACATTAAACTATAAAAACTATAATCCCCTTTTATTGACCGCCCTGGGTCACTGCCACTGTGACATCCCCTGCACCGACCGGCCCGGCACCGTGCACCCCACGGTCCAGGGGGCGCGTCATATGGACCAGGGCATGGACAGAAATAAACCTTGTCCCCCCAACTCCCCACACATGTGATCCCGGAGATCAGCTCTTCAATGAATCAGAATACCCATTTATAGAATAGATGAGCTAATATGTGAAATAATCATGGGCTCAGGGGAGCGTCTGGATGTTTTTTCAGTCATCCCATAGAAGAGCACTTCAATGAATATATATCTACAGAACAGGGCCAACCCCAGGTTTTCATGGGCCCCGGGTGAAAAAGTCTAAGTGGGCCCCTTTAACACATACCACCATTCATGATGCACAGATACGGCAGAGAAATATAGGTATAGTACAATGCCAAAGATTTCACTTACATGAGTGATATCTATTGTAAATTCTACAATAACTCAGAAACCGGCGAATCCTCGCAACGCACAGTGCAGACTGGACAGTATAGAACTCCATACAGTATTATAGGCACCACATAGTCCTTCATACAGTATTATGGAACCAACATAGTCCTCCATACAGTATTATGGGCACCACATAGTCCTCCATACAGAATAGTGGGCCCCACGTAGTCCTCCATACAGTATTATAGGCACCACATAGTCCTCCATACAGTATAATAGCCCCACATAGTCCTCCATACAGTATTATGGGCACCACATAGTCCTCCATACAGAATAATGGGCCCCACGTAGTCCTCCATACAGTATTATAGGCACCACATAGTCCTCCATACAGTATAATGGCCCCACATAGTCCTCCATACAGTATTATGGGCACCACATAGTCCTTCATACAGTATTATGGAACCAACATAGTCCTCCATACAGTATTATGGGCACCACATAGTCCTCCATACAGAATAATGGGCACCACATAGTCCTCCATACAGAATGATGGGCCCCATATAATGCTCCATACAGAATAATGAGTACCATATATTGCTCCATACAGTATGGGCCCAATATAATACTCCATATAGAATGGGCACCATGTAATGCTCCATACATAATGGGCCCCATATTTTGCTCCATACATAAAAAAAATCAAATACTCACCTCTCCTCGCTGGCCGCTGCTCTGCTTCGGACTCCTCAGTGTTAGCGTCTTCTGGATCTGAGCACTTCTCAGTGCAGAGGGTGCTTCTGTAGTGACGTCATCGCTACCTCTGTCCTATGACAATGTGGCGCCCCTGAGGGTTCAACTGCCACAGGGATACTGCACTTCTTTAATGGAGTGTAGTGTTCCTCCTCAGAGGTAAGAACAGTGTGATGGTCAGGACCCCACCTCCACATCCAACACCACACTTCTCCCACCAGAGGGGGCTAGAATGCACTAGGTGCTGCCCTCTTGGGTACTCGGGAGACTGGGGAACCAAGAGATAGGGGAACCATTTAGTGGGTGAGGGTGGAGGACTCACATTTTAGTGACAATAATTCATATTTAATACACAGCCATCTTGGTCATTGGTCGTCGTCTTTTGGCAGTCTGTCCTTTGCAATGGTTCTTTGACTGTCCTCTACTGTGATCTCCCACCCTGAGCGTGGATCCTGTGTGGACCTGCAGCGGTTGGAGACACAGCTCTCGTACCTTGGCCTTGGGTCGAGGGGCAGGTTGCAGATAATGTATGTCTCAACCCGGTCAAGGACCATGACCAAGAAGGCCCGGAGCTTAAGAGTGTTGCTCCACCGCAAATGGATCCCAGGGAGGATGCAGACGGAGCGGTGTACGCCACCTGTCCTCGCTATGCTGATCTATTCAGAGGGACTCCGGCTGCAAGAGGGGTACCGACACCCGACCTTGCTACTCCACGTCCTGGTCGGGAAAGCCCGGTAGGCCCTGAGGATCCCACCGGGTAATGGAAGGAGCGAAGCTGCCACCCGTACCCTGTTTCTGAGAGGAGTTCAGAGGGAGACCTGGCCTATCTACACACGCAGACAGGAATGGACCCAATCTGAAGTCTAGGAACACTCTGGTGCGGGGTCCTGATTAAACACTTGTATTACTCGGAGGTGGTTGGACCTTCGTTCCTGGTGACCGCAGAACTCCGCGAGGGGCAGGGAGAAGCTTTGCAGCTGTACTCTTCAACGTGAGTAAAAACCCTGGAAGTTAACCCCTATGGCCTCCGGACTCTTTATTCTGCACTACTCCGCACTACGCGGCACAAGAACTCCTAGATTACTACCCCCTCCATCCTGTCTCTGCCCTGAGGCCCTGCTCCGCCTGTGGGGAGTAGTAACAACGACGGCTGCCGTAACATCCCGCCTCAGAGGACTGCAGCAGCGCTGGTGGCCTTCACCAGGTGTCACAGGTGGCGTAGTGGAGATCAGCCACTCAACCCGGATAAGCCCGTATCATCCCTTTTTAATGTGACGGCCCTGGGCACGGAGCATGTCTGGGCCACGGCTGCACCCCATCTACAACATAGGACCCGGCTCCGAGTCCCCCATCTCCCAGGGTAGGGCTTTCGTGAGGCGTCACAACATCACAGAGTCAGAAGACGCCGAAGACACCGGAGCTGTGGTGGAACAGGGAGAGGTAAGTATTGCAAGTGCCGGGGCCTTGAGCACGCGGGGAGGGGCCCTCTCACGGGCTTTGGCACCAAACTCCGCTTATTCACAGGCAGGGGTGGGCTGGGCCTGGGGGAAGAGGGGCAAATGCCCCCCGGGCCAGTTCCCCAGCAGAGGCTTTGAGCCGTCGGCTGCCAAGAAGACAGCAGCCAGCACTTTAATTGTATATAAGTGCTGGTCCGGCCATCCCTGTATTGCCGGCTGTGTGACCCTATCTCTTGAACTCAGTAGCACGCCGGCCTGCTGGGTCTTCACCGGAGAGAGGTCAGCAGGGGCCAGGGCAGGAGGTCAGGGCTGGATCCTGAGTGTCTTGTGTCAGCGATGCTCTGAGGTCTCATGAGTTATTACTGCTGCTTCATCAGGTCGCGCTGTCTGTAGCCAGATCTGCAGGAAAGTCCCAGAGCCACTGCAGACTGTATACATACTCCAACACTGACTGCTCCTGAGCCTGGATCCAGGACATCATACATTATATATACTGCTATACATGATAATATGTGATGTTCTGTAGCCAGGTCCAGGTGTAATCAGTAAGGGTGTATTCACACTGTGTTCTGGCGCTCGTTCATTGGTCCCGCTGGGGCCTACTTCCGAATCCCCAGCAAAACGTGATTCGGGCGTATGTGCCGACGGGGCTTTTGACTATAATGGTGGCGACAGAAGAGCGAATGTGTGCTCTGACAAGGGTCATTTTTGGACCTGTGCCTCTACTGGAGACGGACACTCAGAAGCACGTGTTACTGTCTGCCTCCAGTAGGCGTACGAGCCCAAAAATGATGCACGGTGGGGATGTGGGAGGGGGGAGGTTCAGTCATAAGCCCCAAAGGAAACAGCAAACTTGTGCCAGAACACAGTGTGAATGCACCCCACATATAACACTGTGTATGTGTGCACATAATTTAGGACATCAGTACATATATTAGCATACTAGATGGTGGCACGATTCTAACGCATCGGGTATTCTAGAACTTGTATGTGGCCGACCAGGCGCAATCAGCAGAGCAGTGTTCACATTTGGCGCCAAAATCGCTGATTGGTCGCGACCGCGACCAATCAGCAGAGCGGTGTTTAAATTTGGCGCCAATATCGCTGATAGGTCGCGACCGCGACCAATCAGCAGAGCGGTGTGTAAACTTGGCGTCAATCAGCAGAGCGGTGTTTAAATTTGGCGCCAATCAGCAGAGCGGTGTTTAAATTTGGCGCCAATCAGCAGAGCGGTGTTTAAATTTGGTGCCGGCCGCGAACAATCAGCGAACCGTATTACTGAGGACCAGGCAGCGGCGCCGTCCCTCCCTTCACACTTTCCGTCGGGAGATTAGCGGGCCAAGCTTCTGATCTCCCGACGGTAGCCGCATGGGGGTCAGCGGCGCTGCAGGTCGGGGTACTTATTCTGCTAGCAGCCGTGAGATGAGCTGCTGTATATTATACTATGTGTACAGACATCTGATGGTATATACAGGATAATATGTGACTGCTGTATATTATACTATGTGTACAGATATCTGATGGTATATACAGGATAATATGTGACTACTGTATATTATACTATGTGTACAGACATCTGATGGTATATACAGGATAGTATGTGACTGCTATATATTATACTATGTGTACAGACATCTGATGGTATATACAGGATAATATGTGACTGCTGTATATTATACTATGTGTACAGACATCTGATGGTATATACAGGATAATATGTGACTGCTGAATATTATACTATGTGTACAGACATCTGATGGTATATACAGGATAGTATGTGACTGCTGTATATTATACCATGTGTACAGACATCAAATGGTATATACAGGATAGTATGTGACTGCTGTATATTATACTATGAGTACAGACATCTGATGGTATATACAGGATAGTATGTGACTGCTGTATATTATACTATGTGTACAGACATCAGATGGTATATACAGGATAGTATGTGACTGCTGTATATTATACTATGTGTACAGACACCAGGTGGTATATACAGGATAGTATGTGACTGCTGTATATTATACTATCAGTACAGACATCTGATGGTATATACAGGATAATATGTGACTACTGTATATTACACTATGTGTACAGACATCTGATGGTATATACAGGATAGTATGTGACTGCTGTATATTATACTATGTGTACAGACATCTGATGGTATATACAGGATAGTATGTGACTGCTGTATATTATAACATGTGTACAGACATCAGATGGTAAATACAGGATAGTATGTGACTGCTGTATATTATACTATGAGTACAGAAATCAGATGGTATATACAGGATAGTATGTGACTGCTGTATATTATACTATGTGTACAGACATCTGATGGTATTTACAGGATAGTATGTGACTGCTGTATATTATACCATGTGTACAGACATCAGATGGTATATACAGGATAGTATGTGACTGCTGTATATTATACTATGAGTACAGAAATCAGATGGTATATACAGGATAGTATGTGACTGCTGTATATTATACTATGTGTACAGACATCTGATGGTATATACAGGATAATATGTGACTACTGTATATTATACTATGTGTACAGACATCTGATGGTATATACAGGATAGTATGTGACTGCTGTATATTATACTATGTGTACAGACATCTGATGGTATATACAGGATAGTATGTGACTGCTATATATTATACTATGTGTACAGACATCTGATGGTATATACAGGATAATATGTGACTGCTGTATATTATACTATGTGTACAGACATCTGAGGGTATATACAGGATAATATGTGACTGCTATATATTATACTATGTGTACAGACATCTGATGGTATATGCAGGATAATATGTGACTGCTGTATATTATACTATGTGTACAGACATCAGATGGTATATACAGGATAGTATGTGACTGCTGTATATTATACTATGTGTACAGATAGCTGATGGTATATACAGGATAGTATGTGACTGCTGTATATTATACTATGTGTACAGACATCTGATGGTATATACAGGATATTATGTGACTGCTGTATATTATACTATGTGTACAGACATGTGATGGTATATACAGGATAGTATGGGACTGCTGTATATTATACTATGTGTACAGACATCAGATGGTATATGCAGGATAGTATGTGACTGCTGTATATTATACCATGTGTACAGACATCAGATGGTATATACAGGATAGTATGTGACTGCTGAATATTATACTATGTGTACAGACATCTGATGGTATATACAGGATAATATGTGACTGCTGTATATTATACTATGTGTACAGACATCTGATGGTATATACAGGATAATATGTGACTGCTGTATATTATACTATGTGTACAGACATCTGATGGTATATACAGGACAGTATGTGGCGGCTGTATATTATACTATGTGTACAGACAGACATCAGATGGTATACACAGGATAGTATGTGACTGCTGTATATTATACTATGTGTACAGACATCAGATGGTATATACAGGATAGTATGTGACTGCTGTATATTATACTATGTGTACAGACATCTGATGGTATACACAGGATAATATGTGACTGCTGTATATTATACCATGTGTACAGACATCTGATGGTATATACAGGATAGTATGGGACTGACTGCTGTATATTATACTATGTGTATAGACATCAGATGATATATACAGGATAATGTGACCGCTGTATATTATACTATGTGTACAGACATCTGATGGTATATACAGGATAGTATGTGACTGCTGTATATTATACTATGTGTACAGACATCTGATGGTATATACAGGATAATATGTGACTGCTGTATATTATACTATGCGTACAGACATCTGATGGTATATACAGGATAGTATGTGACTGCTGTATATTATACTATATGTACAGATATCTGATGGTATATACAGGATAGTATGTGACTGCTGTATATTATACTATGTGTACAGACATCTGATGGTATATACAGGATAGTATGTGACTGCTGTATATTATACTATGTGTACAGACATCTGATGGTATATACAGGATAGTATGTGACTGCTGTTTATTATACTATGTGTACAGACATCAGATGGTATATGCAGGATAGTATGTGACTGCTGTATAATATACTATGTGTACAGACATCAGATGGTATATACAGGATAGTATGTGACTGCTGTATATTATACTATGTGTACAGATATCTAATGGTATATACAGGTTAGTATGTGACTGCTGTATATTATACTATGTGTACAGACATCAGATAGTATATACAGGATAGTATGTGACTGCTGTATATTATACTATGTGTACAGACATCTGATGGTATATACAGGATATTATGTGACTGCTGTATATTATACTATGTGTACAGACATCTGATGGTATATACAGGATAATATGTGACTGCTGTATATTATACTATGTGTACAGACATCTGATGGTATATACAGGATAATATGTGACTGCTGTATATTATACTATGCGTACAGACATCAGATGGTATATACAGGATAGTATGTGACTGCTGTATATTATACTATATGTACAGATATCTGATGGTATATACAGGATAGTATGTGACTGCTGTATATTATACTATGTGTACAGACATCTGATGGTATATACAGGATAGTATGTGACTGCTGTATATTATACTATGTGTACAGACATCTGATGGTATATACAGGATAGTATGTGACTGCTGTATATTATACTATGTGTACAGACATCAGATGGTATATACAGGATAGTATGTGACTGCTGTATATTATACTATGTGTACAGACATCTGATGGTATATACAGGATAGTATGTGACTGCTACATATTATACTATGTGTACAGACATCAGATGGTATATGCAGGATAGTATGTGACTGCTGTATAATATACTATGTGTACAGACATCAGATGGTATATACAGGATAGTATGTGACTGCTGTATATTATACTATGTGTACAGATATCTAATGGTATATACAGGTTAGTATGTGACTGCTGTATATTATACTATGTGTACAGACATCAGATAGTATATACAGGATAGTATGTGACTGCTGTATATTATACTATGTGTACAGACATCTGATGGTATATACAGGATATTATGTGACTGCTGTATATTATACTATGTGTACAGACATCTGATGGTATATACAGGATAATATGTGACTGCTGTATATTATACTATGTGTACAGACATCTGATGGTATATACAGGATAATATGTGACTGCTGTATATTATACTATGTGTACTGACATCTGATGGTATATACAGGATAGTATGTGACTGCTGTATATTATACTATGTGTACAGACATCTGATGGTATATACAGGATAGTATGTGACTACTGTATATTATACTATGTGTACAGACATCTGATGGTATATACAGGATAATATGTGACTGCTGTATATTATACTATGTGTACAGACATCTGATGGTATATACAGGATAATATGTGACTGCTGTATATTATACTATGCGTACAGACATCAGATGGTATATACAGGATAGTATGTGACTGCTGTATATTATACTATATGTACAGATATCTGATGGTATATACAGGATAGTATGTGACTGCTGTATATTATACTATGTGTACAGACATCTGATGGTATATACAGGATAGTATGTGACTGCTGTATATTATACTATGTGTACAGACATCTGATGGTATATACAGGATAGTATGTGACTGCTGTATATTATACTATGTGTACAGACATCAGATGGTATATACAGGATAGTATGTGACTGCTGTATATTATACTATGTGTACAGACATCTGATGGTATATACAGGATAGTATGTGACTGCTGTATATTATACTATGTGTACAGACATCAGATGGTATATGCAGGATAGTATGTGACTGCTGTATAATATACTATGTGTACAGACATCAGATGGTATATACAGGATAGTATGTGACTGCTGTATATTATACTATGTGTACAGATATCTAATGGTATATACAGGTTAGTATGTGACTGCTGTATATTATACTATGTGTACAGACATCAGATAGTATATACAGGATAGTATGTGACTGCTGTATATTATACTATGTGTACAGACATCTGATGGTATATACAGGATATTATGTGACTGCTGTATATTATACTATGTGTACAGACATCTGATGGTATATACAGGATAATATGTGACTGCTGTATATTATACTATGTGTACAGACATCTGATGGTATATACAGGATAATATGTGACTGCTGTATATTATACTATGTGTACTGACATCTGATGGTATATACAGGATAGTATGTGACTGCTGTATATTATACTATGTGTACAGACATCTGATGGTATATACAGGATAGTATGTGACTACTGTATATTATACTATGTGTACAGACATCTGATGGTATATACAGGATAATATGTGACTGCTCTATTTTATACTATGTGTACAGACATCTGATGGTATATACAGGATAATATGTGACTGCTGAATATTATACTATGTGTATAGACATCTGATGGTATATACAGGATAATATGTGACTGCTGTATATTATACTAAGTGTACAGACATCTGATGGTATATACAGGATAATATGTGACTGCTGTATATTATACTATCTGTACAGACATCTGATGGTATATACAGGATAACATGTGAGTGCTGTATATTATACTATGTGTACAGACATCTGATGGTATATACAGGACAGTATGTGGCGGCTGTATATTATACTTTGTGTACAGACAGACATCAGATGGTATATACAGGATAGTATGTGACTGCTGTATATTATACTATGTGTACAGACATCTGATGGTATATACAGGATAGTATGTGACTGACTGCTGTATATTATACTATGTGTATAGACATCAGATGATATATACAGGATAATATGTGATTTTTTTTATGTATGGAGCAAAATATGGGGCCCATTATGTATGGAGCATTACATGGTGCCCATTCTATATGGAGTATTATATTGGGCCCATACTGTATGGAGCAATATATGGTACCCATTATTCTGTATGGAGAATTATATGGGGCCCATCATTCTGTATGGAGGACTATGTGGTGCCCATAATACTGTATGAAGGACTATGTGGTGCCCATAATACTGTATGGAGGACTATGTGGTGCCTATAATACTGTATGGAGGACCACGTGGGGCCCATTATTCTGTATGGAGGACTATGTGGTGCCCATAATACTGTATGGAGGACTATGTGGGGCCATTATACTGTATGGAGGACTATGTGGTGCCTATAATACTGTATGGAGGACTACGTGGGGCCCATTATTCTGTATGGAGGACTATGTGGTGCCCATAATACTGTAGGGAGGACTATGTTGGTTCCATAATACTGTATGAAGGAATATGTGGTGCCTATAATACTGTATGGAGTTCTATACTGTCCAGTCTGCACTGTGCGTTGCGAGGATTCGCCGGTTTCTGAGTTATTGTAGAATTTACAATAGATATCAGTCATGTAAGTGAAATCTTTGGCATTGTACTATACCTATATTTCTCTGCCGTATCTGTGCATCATGAATGGTGGTATGTGTTAATGGGGCCCACTTAGACTTTTTCACCCGGTGCCCATGAAAACCTGGGGTTGGCCCTGTTCTGTAGATATATATTCATTGAAGTGCTCTTCTATGGGATGACTGAAAAAACATCCAGATGCTCCCCTGAGCCCATGATTATTTCACATATTAGCTCATCTATTCTATAAATGGGTATTCTGATTCATTGACGAGCTGATCTCCGGAATCACATCTGTGGGAAGTTGGGGGGACAAGATTTATTTCCGTCCATGCCCTGGTCCATATGACGCGCCCCCTGGGCCGTGGGGTGCACGGTGCCGGGCCGGTCGGTGCAGGGGATGTCACAGTGGCAGTGACCCGGTCCGTGACCCAGGGCGGTCAATAAAAGGGGATTATAGTTTTTATAGTTTAATGTTCATGACGCAACCTGTGGTATGCGGGTATATGGAGCCGACGCTGCGGTGCAGATCCCTTGGAGCTAATGGTGATGCAGCAGAGTTGGTTCAGCTCTCCACAGGTAGAGCTATGCTCCAAGGCAGGATATAGTGATTTTATGAGGTAGATGTTGCTGGTGCTGTGTAGTCCAGGGCTGGTGATGGTTATTCAAGGACACAGTGAGGGGAAGTCTTCAGATTTTACTCAGTTATCACGCTGTTCCTGGTTACAACTGCCAGCTTATAACCACCCACGTCGTCCTGCGTTCACCAAGGAAGGGGTTCAGCAATCCCTCGTTCAGGAGTACTTAAACGGAGTACTAAAACGGGACCCCGTTCTATGTGCCTTCCTTTTTCAGGAGTACTTAAACGGGACCCCTTTCTATGTGCCTTCCTCGGTCGTCTTCCTGCACTGGCTCTCACCCTCCTGCCCTGTGCCTCACAATCAGTGCCCCAAGCCGGTAGCCTCGGATCTTGTCGGGCGACCTGCAGTCCTTCTGTGACCACCTTTTCGGCGATGTAATTGTGGTGGTTGGCAGCTACACCTTGCAAGTACAGCAGCCTCAGGTTTCTAGCTGAGATTTGTAGTTCTCCACTAGTTAGGGACCGGTCCCCTCTGCGGCCAGATCCCTCCACGTCCTGGTAGATTCGGGCACACGGGTGGTATCCGCACTTCCCGTGCCCCTGGGATCCCCTCTGTTCCTCTTGGAGCCTTCCCTCTGCTCCCATCCTCTCTCTCAGTCTGTTCTCCTGGGCCTCCCAGACTAGGCCCGCTCCTTCCTCCTCTCCTCCTGAGCAGAGCTCCTGCTCCCAACTATCTCTCTCAGACTGACCACACTCTCTCAAGATGGCTCCCCTTTTTATACACCTACTGAAGTGCTCCCCTAAACTACTTCTTCCACCCACACCCACTACATGGTTCCACCCTCCAGCTAGAGACCAGTGACTGTGCTCTCCCTTAGGAGCAATCTCGCCCTTCCTTCTGAAGTGGAGTGTAATGGATGCAAGTGTGTGGGTCCCGGGCAGTACTCCATCCTTACCTGAGAGTGGGATACCACACCTCTGGGTGAGATGCAGTACCTATGGGGCGCCACACATATATGCTCCTCTCAGGATACAATATATACATTGCCCTCTATATTTCAGTAAACTTTAAATCAGTTGCACATTGATATAAGACCAATACTGACTCCAACCAGCTCAAAGTGCCATCCAGTGTTTGTCCTATTTGTTCCCATATGGTGATAATGTAAACCCTTTAAGACCTCTCCATAGAGCATTCATGGAGCAGATAGTGCATTATGCCGATAGATTAGCTTTGCTCAGCTATAAGGTCCAGGTTACTGTGACACCTCCCCTCACGGGGACTCGCTCGCTAGCCCACCCTGAGAGTTGGGGTACTCGGAGCCAGGCCTCCGTGTAGGGTGGATGCAGTCGTGACCAAGGCCCGGTCCGTGCCCAGGGTTGTCACATAAAAATACGGGCTAGGAGGGATGATGGAATGGTGCTCGACTACGCCACCTGTGGTGTCAGGTGATTGCCAACAGCGCTGCAGCAGTCCTCTGAGGCGGGATGTCGTGGCAGCAGCAGATGGTACTACTCCCCACAGGCGGAGCAGGGCCTCAGGGCAGCGAAGAGGGATCAGGAGAGTAGTAGTGGGTTGTATGTTGTGGTGTGGTGTCGCGCTAGAATAAAGGACTGGAGGAAATGGATGCAGTCTTCCAAGCTTTACTCACGTTGTCAATGGTCAGCTGCAAGGCTTCTCCTTGCTCCTCACGGCGCGCTGCGGCCACCAGGAAAGGGGGTTCGTCTCTCTCCGGGTAGTTCGGGTGCATCAATCAGGAACCCCAGCACCAGAGTGTTCCTAGAATCTCCCACTAGGTCCTCTCCTGTTCGTGTGTGGTGCGTGCAGTAAGGCTGGGTCTCCCTCTGGTTACTCACAGAATAAGGGTACGGGTGGCGACTCCGCTCCGTCTGTTACCCGGTGGGATCCACCCAGCCTCCTGAGCTTTTCTGACTAGGACGTGAAGTAACAAAGTCAGATAACGGGGGCCGGTCCCCTCTTGCAGCAGGAGTCCCTCTGACTAGGCCAGAATGAAGAGTACAGGTGGCGTAAACCACTCCGTCCGAATTCCCTGGGATCCTTTTGCCTGTGGAGCTTTACTCCTCCGCTCCCCTCCAGGCCTTCTTAGGTAGGGACCTTGACCGGGTAGAGACAGCCGTTAACTCTAACCCGCTCCTTGTCTCAAGGCCAGAGTACGAGGACCGTGTATCTTCAACAGCTGCAGGTTCTAGCAGAAAGCCAAGTTCAGCGATGAAGATCACAATCAAAAGACCTTGAACCTAAGATGGCCGTTTATTAAATATGTATTAGCAAGTGTAACCTCCTGGTGTGTCCTCCACCCTCACCCACTACTAGGTTCCCCCTATCTTTGGTTCCCCCCATCTCCTCTTATCCTGGCTGGGGCAGCACCCTGGTGCATACAGTTATATGAAAAAGTTTGGGCACCCCTATTAATCTTAAGCTTATTGTTTTATAAAAATTGGTGGTTTTGCAACAGCTATTTCAGTTTGATATATGTAATAACTGTTGGACACAGTAATGTTTCTGCCTTGAAATGAGGTTTATTGTACTAACAGAAAATGTGCAATCTGCATTCAAACAAAATTTGACAGGTGCATAAGTATGGACACCCTTATCATTTTCTTGTTTTAAATACTCCTACCTACTTTTTAATGACTTACTAAAGCACTTTTTTTGGTTTTGTAACCTCATTGAGCTTTGAACTTCATAGCCAGGTGTATGCAATCATGAGAAAAGCTACTTAAAGTGACCACTTGCAAGTTGTTCTCCTGTTTGAATCTCCTCTGAAGAGTGGCATCATGGGCTCCTCAAAACAACTGTCAAATGATCTGAAAACAAAGATTATTCAACAGGGGAAGGATACAAAAAGCTGTCTCAGAGATTTAACCTGTCAGTTTCCACTGTGAGGTACATAGTAAGGAAATGGAAGAACACAGGGACAGTTCTTGTTAAGGCCAGAAGTGGCAGGCCAAGAAAAACATCAGAAAGGCAGAGAAGAAGAATGGTGAGATCAGTCAAGGACAATCCTCAGACCACCTCCAGAGAGCTGCAGCATCAACTTGTTGCAGATGGTGTCACTGTGCATCGGTCAACTATGCAACGCACTTTGCACAAGGAGAAGCTGTATGGGAGAGTGATGCGAAAGAAGCCGTTTCTGCAAGCACGCCACAAACAGAGTCGGCTGAGGTATGCAAAAGCACATTTGGAGAAGCCAATTTCCTTTTGGAAGAAGGTCCTGTGGACTGATGAAACCAAGATTGAGTTGTTTGGTCATACAAAAAGGCGTTATGCATGGCGGCAAAAAAACACAGCTTTCCAAGAAAAACACTTGCTACCCACAGTAAAATTTGGTGGAGGTTCCATCATGCCTTGGGGCTGTGTGGCCAATGCCGGCACCGGGAATCTTGTTAAAGTTGAGGGACGCATGGATTCCACTCAGTATCAGCAGATTCTTGACAATAATGTTCAAGAATCAGTGACAAACTTGAAGTTACACAGGGGATGGATCTTTCAGCAAGACAATGATCCAAAACACTGCTCCAAATCTACTCAGGCATTCATGCAGAGGAACAATTATAATGTTCTGGAATGGCCATCCCAGTCCCCAGACCTGAATATCATTGAACATTTGTGGGATCATTTGAAGAGGGCTGTCCATGCTCGGCGACCATCAAACTTAACTGAACTGGAATTGTTTTGTAAAGAGGAATGGTCAAAAATACCTTCATCCAGGATATCATTAAAAGCTACAGGAAGTGATTAGAGGCTGTTGTTTTTGCAAAAGGAGGATCTACTAAATATTAATGTCACTTTTCTGGTGGGGTGCCCATACCTATGTACCTGTCAAATTTTGTTTGAATGCAGATTGCACATTTTCTGTTAGTACAATAAACCTCATTTCAAGGCAGAAACATTACTGTGTCCAACAGTTATTACATATATCAAACTGAAATAGCTGTTGCAAAAACACCAATTTTTATAAAACATTAAGCTTAAGATTAATAGGGGTGCCCAAACTTTTTCATATAACTGTATAAGAACCCTACAAGTGGGAGAGGTGTAGTGTTTAATGCAGAGGTGGGGTCCTGACAGGTGCTCCATCCTTACCTCGGAGAGGAGATACCACACCTCATTAAAGAGATGCAGTACCCCTGTGGCGACAGAACCCTCAGGGGCGCCACATTACCATCAGACTCACACACCACTCAGCCCACCCGTTTCTTGTGCAGTGATAAACCAGCTGTTCTCCACCTCCCATACACATTTTCTAAGCATTCCCTATTTCTTTCTTCAGGTGGTCCTGACATCAGTCCCCAGCCGAAACATCTTTATGGCTGTAAAAATGATCAAGAAAAAGAAGGTGAAGGAAAACATCCTTATGAGAGAGCGGCGGATACTCCTGGCGGCCCGAGACTGCCCATTCTTATGTCACCTCTATGCCGCACAGCAGTCTCGGAAGCTGGCGTATTTCATCACGGAGTATCTGTCCGGCGGCAGCCTCGAGGCTTTGATTCACATGTGCGGCTGCCTGAACATCGACAGCGTAAGGTGAGTATGAGGAAGATATACGAAAAAGAGAGCAGAGGGGCGAAAATAAAAGCAGAGGTGGAGATGTAGCTGGGAAAGGACTGGCAGGTCATGTAGCCTAGGAGGGAAGGAGGTATCAGCGATGACATTGATACTACACTATGTTCTCTCCATCAGATTCTACACAGCAGAGATTGTATGTGGTCTCCAGTTCCTCCACGGACACAACATCGTCCACCGGTAAGCACAACTTTCCTCCTTCTCTCTGTCCCCTTTACATGCTCAAAAAATTGCCCCCAACTTTCCTGGGCTCCTGCCTGCCTAGTCCACCTGATTTTGTAGTGACCCATTTTCCATCTCCTGTATCATGGGGCAGATTTCTTATTATGTTTTCTTATTTCATTGCAGAGATATTAAGCCAGTAAACATCATGTTGGATGCCGATGGCCACATCCGTGTAGTTGAACTGGGGCTCGCCCAAGATGGGGTCACCTCCTCCAATAACATCTCTGGAGTGACGGGCACTTTTCACTTCATGGCCCCTGAGGTGCTTCTCAAAAAAGGATATGGCACAGCAGTGGATTGGTGGAGCCTGGGGATTGTGGTGTCCAAGATGGCAACAGGACGCTCCCCATTTTACACCAGCTCCGTCAGCAAAATGGCTTACACAGCGATAACCAGAGGAGAGCCTGAAATTCCATCTTGGCTTGATGCTGACTTCAAAGATCTTATCAAGAAGCTGCTGTGCAAAATTCCTGAGAAACGATTGGATGTGTGCGGGAGCATCAGAGAGCATCCATTCTTTACCAACATCGGCTGGGAGGATCTAGAGAAAAGGAGAGCAAAGCCGCCATTTATACCATTCAGGCCAGTTCTGGAGAACCATCATCTGCAGTGGCCGGAGGATAAGAAAGCCTTTAACCCCGTGGCCGGATTCAATTATGAGTCATCAAGCTGGGCCCGGTAAGATCATCCTCTGTGAGGATAAATCCCATCAAATGTTCTTCTCACCTTGTGGCCATTATGACCATCTTTGTCTTCTCCCACTGTTTCTGTCAATGACTATGTCTCTGTCATTCTTAGGTGGATGAGAATATCTGGGCTGTGAAAGAATCCACGACCATCTGGTGAGTGACCGCTGTACACACAGGACACCGATCATTAGATGTGTACATTATATCTGATGTTACATAGGGGAATGGTTCATTATAATGACCATTCCTCTAAGATAACAGAAGATCCAGGAGATAGAAGTTATTGAAATGTCTTCCTCCTTATGTCTTGCATGATGAACCCGTGCCAACTGCCCAGAACTTCTTGCCTCCTGACCCGTACCTCACGTCTCTGCTGCTGTTTGTCACCTCGGCTGCCCTAGAACATCATGTCTCTCATTAACACCTTCATGTCGGACCACTGCCATCGTGTCGCTGCACCAGGCCCTTGACTTGGCCTCCTCCAATCCATGGCTGGCATCTGAGATCCCTCCAGCCCGAAGGTCTTCTGCGCCCCAGGAGCGGCCTGTGCTAAGTTTCCATCTGGTGAGTTCAGGAACAATAGTATAATATAGGCCATTATCCCTGAACTTACCTCAGCGCAGGCCGGGTAAGTACTGCACCCATCATCCATCACATCCACAGTACATGATAGGTGTAGACCCTACACTACACTACAGGTATAGGCACACACACATAGACACATAGGACGTAGATAGAGATTTCGGCTTTTGATCCTGGGATTAATCTGATCGTCATATTTGGGGTCAGGAAGGAATTTTCCCCCCTAATATGAGGATAATTGGCCCATTCCTCATAGGGGGTTTTCGCCTTCCTCTGGATCTACACGGCCTTAAATAGGTTTAGTAATATATCAATAAGTAGATTCACACATAAGTAGTGCAAAAAAATAAATTAAAAAAAATAAAATTCAAAAATAGTTTATTTTACACAAACCAAAAACATTTTTAGTCTAAATATATAATAAATATATAATAATTAAAAAATGTAAATATATTTTTTAAAAATCTCACTTCCATTACACACAGGGAGGTACGAGCCTTTGATCCTGGGATTTAATCTGATCGCCATATTTGGGGTCAGGAAGGAATTTTCCCCCCTGATATGAGGACAATTGGCTTATTCCTCACAGGGGGTTTTCGCCTTCCTCTGGATCAACGCGGCCCATAAATAGGATTATTCTGATAGAAGAATAATTTACACATATACATGATACTATAACATATAATAACCCCATATATAAATAAAATCTTTCGTTAACCCCCTACATCGTTGTTCTTGTCTTTATTCCATCGATCGTCCATGTAGTGAATGTGGGTTTCGCCCCTGAGTCTTGATGGGGTCGTACAGTCTCATGTAAGGTTTCTCCATATGGGTCAGAGGTGAAACCCCAATGTGCGGCGGATAAAGACCAAACTGATCCCTTCTGCAGTAAGCGAGTACCCGGCAGCAGGTGCTGAATTTCCCTACAGCGCCTCCAGAGGAGAAATGAAGTATTACACATGATTCTCTGTAATCACTGGGCTGTACCAGGAAATCATGGAAGTGTTGGGTCCTCCAGGGCAGGAGACGCTGTTTGGTGGTCGTTTTCATTCTGACTAATGGATGAGAATACAGAACTTCAGATTCGCATAAAATGGCATTTGGATATTGGGTTTTCTACAGCTGCCGCTCACTATACACAGAGCGGTGATTGAAACCGCGCAGGCGCCGCCCCTGTGACTGACAGAGAGAGGCTGCTGGGTGACATAAAGTTAATTTCCTCCTGGCAGTGGGGCTCTCAGTGCAGGCACCGCACAGTGTCACAATGCTATTACTTGCAGATTTACCCCATATCCCATATCTGCAGGTTAATAGTGTTATTTTACATGACAGGTTCCCTTTAACCCATGATATAGTTTTGTCCCAGGTCTCTAAGGCCTGTATGAAACCGACTGAGTAGTAGAGCTCACATCATATGTAACAGATGCCGGCTGTGCTACACAGCCAAAAACTGCCTGTAACTGCAGCAACCGGAGCTCGCTCCGATCGCTGAGGTTTATCCATCTAAATGCCTTTGTCAATCACTCAATGGCGATTGCAGGGAGCTGATGGGTTACTGAGGCGCCCCCTGGGGCTGTGGGGTACTCGGTAGCTGGGCCGGTTGGTGCTGGGGATGTCACGGTGGCAGTGACCCGGTCCGTGGCCCCGGGTGGTCAAATTAAAGGAAAAGTAAAAGGGGAATAAAGTTTTTTAGAAAGAATGTTCGTGACGCCACCTGTGGTATGCGGCTATATGGGGCCGCCGCTGTGGTGCAGATCCACTGGAGCTGAAGGTGATGCAGCAGAGTTGGTTCAGCTCTCCACAGGCAGAGCTAAGCCCCAGGGCAGAATAAGATGAATTTTGAAGGTAGATGTTGTTGGTGCGGTGTAATGCAGGTGATGGCGCAGCAATTATTCAAGGACACAGTGGGGTGCAGTCTTCAGGTTTTACTCACAGTTGTTAAGTTCCTCAGGTTACAGTCACCAGTGTGCAACTTCCCACGTCGCCCTGTGTCCTCCGGGGTAGTGATCCAGCAAACTCTAAGGTACCTCAGGAGCACTTGGACGGGACCCCGTTTTATGTACCTTTCCTGGTCGTCTCACGGCGCTGGTTCTCACCCTCCTACCCTGCGCCTCACAATCAGTGTCCCAAGCCAGTGGCCTCGGTCCTTGTCGGGCAACTTGCAATCTCCTGTACCCTATGTGGCCACCTTTTCAGCGATATAATTGTGAATTTTGGCTGGAACACCTTGCAAATGCTGCAGCCTCCGGTTGGCTAGCTGAGCCTGGTTGTTCTCCACTAGTCTGGGGCCGGTACCCCTCTTCGGCCTGATCCCTCCACGTCAGCATGAATTCGGGCGCACGGGTGGCTTCCTGCACTCACCGTGCCCCTGGGATCCCCTCTGTCTCTGGAGCCTTTCTCTCCCTGCTCCCGTCTTCTCTCACTCTCTTCCTGGGCCTCTCTTACTAGGTCCGACTCCTCTCTCTCCTTCCTCTCTCTCCTTCCTTGCTCTCCTGAGCGGAGCTCCTCCTGAGCTCCCACTCCCAACTGAGCTCCTCTCTGTACTGTCCGCTTCTAGATGGTTCCCCATGTCTTTTATACTCTTTCTGTCTGTGCTCCCCTGAACTTCTTCCTCCACCCACCTCCTCTACCTGGTTCCACCCTCCAGCTAGGGACCAGGGACTGCTCTCCCTTAGGATCAATCTCGCCCTTCCCTACTGTAGTGAAGAGTATTGGATGTGGGTGTGTGGGTCCCGGGTAGTACTCCGTCCTTACCTGAGTGTGGAGTACCACACCTCAGAGGTGAGATGCAGTACCTCTGTGGCAACTGGACCCGCAGGGGCGCCACATTACCATGGCAGCCGGTAAGTATAGTGTAAGCAATCGAACAATTGCAGGTTGAGATCCCCTAGTGGTACAAAAAAACTATAAATAAAAAAATGGGAACCCGTCACGTGAAAAAACAGGGTTAATCTGCAGGTTAATAGCTTTCTGAACCTGTCTGGCCCTGGTATTTAGAGCCCCGCTGCCGGGAGGAAATTATGTGTATTCCTCCTGGCAGCGGTCAGCTTCCAGTCATAGGTGCGGTGGCGCGGTTACAGTCACTGCTCTGTACATAGAGAGTGGCGCCTCCAGCACTGACTGTCGTCCGGTTGTACTGCTGAGCTGCTGTCAGTCAATGCCGGGGGGTGCGGTTACACCAATGCCGGGAGGAATAAAGCTTCCTCCTGGCAGCGGGGCTCAAAGTGCGGGCGCCGAGCAAGTTCAGAGTAACCCCACATCTGCAGGTTGATAGCGTTTTTCACATGATAGGTTCCATTTAAAAAATAAAAATGTATAAAAAACTGCACCTCCTTTGTCCCCATTCAAAAATGGAAAAAATTTTTAAAAAAATTGATATCGTCATGACTAAAAAAATCCGATCTATCGAAATATTAAATTATTCAGACAATATGTTAAACATGAAGAAGAAAAAAAAAGGTGAAGGGGTTAAAAGCATCAGCTCCCAGCGAAAAATAACCAAGACCTCACTCAGCTCCATGAGCAAAAAGATGCAGGTCTCAGAATATGGAGGAACAAACAATTTAAGGTTCTGAATTTTTTTTTAACCACTAAAATATAAAGAAACGTCATAAGGGTATGTGCACATGTTCAGTAATTGCAGCAGAAAAACCCACTGCAAATATTGGAGTATTATTTTCCGTCCTATAACAGAACCCAGAGGGTCCCCTTGCTTCCATTTGTATCAGACATACTGATAGGGAATGTAGATTGTGAGCCCTGATGGGGACAGCGCCCATAATGTCTGTAAATTGTCTAAATTGTAAAGAGCTGCAGAATATGTTGGCGCTATATAAATAAAAAGATTATTATTATTATAAAGATTATTAGTTATGCAAAGGGTTGAAAAAACGCAGCATGTGAACATAGCCTAATAACTGTTCTTAAAAATAAACTATTATCACTTCTATTTTTAAAGCTTTTTACTCTGCGGCATATTTTCCACACCTGCCTAAAACTTTTGCACAGTACTGTATATGAGATGCTTTTACAAAAAGATGCAGTATTTTTTGATAGTATGATACAAATCACTCTTGCTATGTGACTCCCTATTTCTTATTTAAGAATCCATGTAGTAATTTGCATTTCGACCTCTAGATGGTGACACCTGAATACTGCAGTGACAATATCTCCTAAATATCCTAGGTCAGTGATGGCGAACCTTTTACAGACCGAGAGCCCAAACTGCAACCCAAAACCCACTTATTTATCCCATAGTGCCAACACGGTCATTTAACCAGAATACTGAGGTTTTAGTTTAGAAAAAAACCTCATACATAGAGCAGACGAGGGGAACCGAAAGCAGCCACAAACAGGAGCAGGGGCATGAGACTGCAGATAGAAAAAATATGCACCCCCTTCCATCCTGGTATATGTTTGCTCATCCTTGTATATATGCTGCCCCCCATCCTTGTATGTGCTCCCCCCCATCCTTGTATATATCCTGCTTCCCCATCCTTGTATATATGCTGCCCCCCATCATTGTATGTGCTCTCCCCCATCCTTGTATATATGCTGCTCCCCCATCCTTGTATATATGCTGCTCCCTATCCTTGTATATATGCTGCTCTCCCATCCTTGTATATATGCTGCTCCCTCATCCTTGTATATATTCTGCTCCCCCATCCTTGTATATATGCTCCCCCCCATCCTTGTATGTGCTCCCCCCCATCCTTGTATATATGCTGCTCCCCCAGCTTTGTAGATATGCTTCTCCCCCATCCTTGTCGGAACAAAGAGGAATCTGCTACTAGTGAAAAGTTTCTGTGTTTTCTTATTAGGAGTTTTCCCTGTAGATGGCGATGCATACCATGGAAGAAATGTGGGACTCCATATCCTTTAATACCAGTCCCTATCGATAATCTGGCGTTTCTATTCTATCAGCAGTGGATGAAATCCAAACCACTCTGGATGACCAAATTGTGAAGACTCAGACAATGAGGGGATCACCTTTCATCAAGCCCTATGAGAAAGAAATCAAGGTAGAAAATATTCACTTGCTTATTAGCAGAAGCTAAGGTTTCATTAGGATCTCCGAGGCTAAAGTTACATGCGGCTCCAGCTTACATGTAAAGGGGATGGTATCAAGGAGTCTCACCAAACTTTCCCTACAAATGTCCAACAATTCAGAATTCATATCCATTGATAATTTATCTTCTAAAATGATAGAAAAAAATGCTATCATTTTCATTTTATGTGTAATTAACTTTTTGCTCTCCTCCTTTAAGCAATGGGAGGAACGACTGATAAGGATCCAGGAAACCATTGATGAATGGCTGAAGGTGCCGGCCCAGTGGCTTTATCTAGACCCCATCTTCTCTTCTGAGGACATCATGCAGCAAATGCCTGAAGAAGGACGCTTATTCCAGACTGTGGACAGAAACTGGAGAGAGATCATGAAACATTGCGTTAAAGACCCGAAGGTAAATGGATGCTTCATGGTGGACTGATACAAGAAAGCACGGTCATCTTGCATCCAGGATTGATGTTTTCCAAGAGTCCGTGTCCTGATGCTTCCATCACAAGGATCCCGGGTTATGGGGCTCCGCACTGCCTGGACTCCAGCCTCCCGCATCTTCTATTTTCTATCCATATAGGTTCTCATTTTTTTTTTAATATGAACTATTGGCACAATAGTCAATGAATGTGACCTTTTTTCAGTCTCTATAACTATATAATGGAATCTTACTTATGGGCTATCTACTTTGTTTTAGGTTTTAAGCGCCACTTCTCTGACCGGACTTCTGGAAAAACTTCAGGACAGCAATGTGCTTCTGGATAAAATCATGAAAGGGCTGAATGCCTATCTGGAGAAGAAGAGGCTTTTTTCCCACGGTATAGTCCTTTCACTTGTTGCAATGATTCTATATACTACTTAAAGAAATTTTTTTTTTCTTATTTAAACCATTGAAATCATTTTTGTAATTGGATTTCATTAATAATTTTGCACTGTTTGCCTTCTATTGGCTCTGTGTTGCGCTGGCTATTGGACTTATTTTTAATCTGTCTTTTTTCAGCTCCTCTTAGCCGATTTATGACCACAGATCACATCAAAGCTGAATGTGCAGGAAACAAAAAGCCTAACGGTGCAACATTTTTAATGAAACTGAATTGTCGCAAATACTCGCAATTAAATGGGTATTCCCATCTCCAAGATCCTATCCCAATATGTAGTAGGCGTAGTGATAATAATAATATTAGCAAATACCTCCAATTAGAAATGTAGTATAGTTCTTCTGATTCGCTATGTCGCTTTCCCCAGCTTCGGTATCCATGGTTACGACCACTCATATAGTGACAGTTATTTGCTAGTGGTCGTAATGTAAGCTACTGCAATGCCCTGCACATTGGGTAAGCGACAAAGCAAATCAGGAGAACTATACTACACTTCTAATTGGAGCTATTTGCTAATATTATTATTATTACGCCTACTACATATTGGGGTAGAATCCTGGAGATGGGAATACCCATTTCAGTTAAATAAAAAAAGTTCCCAAAGCTGCATAGCCCCTTTAAGCTAGCCATACACATGAGATATGAGATACCCGTGGTCTGAATGGTTATTTGGCTATTTCTCCTGACTCCCACATATTCTGCTGAACAGTCATGTGTTTTTAATGGGGAGAGAGGAGAAAGTCGGTAATGGACACCTCCGGCAGCGGGTTATCAACCCTGAGAACCAAAAGAACGGGTATTGAAATCCCATCTGCCCGATCCTTCTGGCCCTGACATCCTCTATCGGGGGAGAGTCAGGAGACCCCCATACACATCAGTGGGTAGGCCGGTCCTGCTGCAATCGTCAGGTTTAAACTATTTTAATCCAATGTGTATGGGGACTGAATCTTTACTTTAAAGCTTTGCTTTTCTATTTTCTCACATAGACACTAATACAAATGGCGCCTGACCCAATACTTTAATGACATTTTTATCATATTGTGCATTTTCGCTTTAGCTTTTTCTTCCTGTCCAACGACGAAATGCTAGAAATTCTCTCTGAGACTAAAGATCCTCTGCGGGTCCAACCACATCTAAAGAAAGGCTTTGAAGGCATCGCAAAGCTGGAGTTCCTTCCTAACCTGGACATCAAAGCCATGTACAGCACCGAGGGGGAACGCGTAGAGCTCATCCAGACCATCTCCACCTCCGAGGCTCGGGGGGCCGTGGAGAAGTGGCTCATCCAAGGGGAAGATGTCATGTTAAGGAGCGTGCATGATGTTATTGCTCGGTCACGAATGGTACGGATCTACCTACAGACCAAAAGCATTAATTGGCACTAATCTAGTACTTTTATATTTGTATAAGATTATTTGGCAGCAGTGAATGATTTGTGGATGATGTATCTCTTGCAATACAGCCAGGTAGCAGATCTTCTACCTGCAATCGGTAGAAATGAATTTGCTGGATAATACTAGTAAGGTTGTCCCTCTCTTAAATGCTTCTGTCAACGTAATTTAACTTTGTTTTTTAAAAGGCATACCCTGAGACTGCAAGAAAAGACTGGGTGAGGGAATGGCCGGGACAGGTCGTGCTCTGTGTGTCTCAGATGTTCTGGACAAGTGAAGTGCATGAAGCTATCGGCAGTGGCCCAGAGGTACGGCATAAGCTCCTTTACTGATCAAGGGTGCTTCACTATAAACAGTCATGGCCGGAAGTGTTGGCACCCTTGAAGTATTTTCCATAAAATTATTGCAATTGCATGTGTATTTTTTGTTATACACATGTGTATTTCCTTTGTGTGTATTGGAACAACACAAAAAAACAGGAAAAAAAGGCAAATTGGATATAATTTCACACAAAACCCCAAAAATGGGCCGGACAAAATTGTTGGCATCTTTCCAAAATTGTGGGTAAACAATTTTGTTTCAAGCATGTGATGCTCGTTCAAACTCACCTGTGGCAAGTAAAAGGTGTGGGCAATATGAAAATCACACCTGAAACCCGATACAAAGGGTAAAAGTTGACTCAATCTTTGCGTTGTTACGTGCCACACTAAGTAGGGAGAACAGAAAGAGGAAAAGAGAACTGTTTGAGGACTTGAGAACCAAAATTGTTGACCAATATCTTCTTTTTGTGTTGTTCCAATACACACAAATTAAATAAACATGTGAACAACAAAACATGTGTAATTGTAATAATTTTCTGGGAGAAATACATATATATACATTCATAGACAGACTTCATGTGTTCTCCTGCTAATAGACTGTCATACCCAGGGACGCAGCTTATAGGAGTTTCCAGGGGCGGATATACCATTGGTGCAACAGAGGTAAGGGGACCCACATTCACATCAAAAGATGCAAGTAGCTTATTTCACAGTACGTTATTAGACTGCAAAGAGCCCATGTACTGTTCTTGCCCAGGGGTCTTCTCCTGGGGGTTGCAGTTGTACAGCGGCTCAATATCTTGAAGGTACCCAAAAGGCTCCATAGTATTGTTGGGATTTTGCATAGATTCCTGCATCTTGTCTAGAGATGAGCAACTAAATTTGCAGGACCTTGGTCTAAGAGAGCAGGTTAGTAGTCTGTGGCTGTTGGATGGGAGCCTTGCTAAACGCCTCTTACATGCCGGCATCCCTGGCTCCTCTTTTGATTAGCCGGCCAGGCGTGATGTCATTTGTGCCTCACACCACAACTATGACATCGACATCAAAAGAGGAGCCGGAGATGCCGGTTCATTGAGCTCCGGTCCTGCGGCCGTGGAATACTGACCCGACTGTTGGACCAGAGTCCTGCAAATCCATTCGCTCATCTCTACTCGCGTCATATCTACCAATAAGGGAAGACATTGTATGGGATTTCCCATAATACCAGCATAAAATGAATCCATCTGCATTGAGTTTTCCATGCTGTTTGTGGCAGGGTTTTATAGAGGTACATCTGGGTATTTGGAGCTCTGGGTTCAATCCAGATCTCCAACTTCTATAAAGATATGTTGTAAAATTGTTATGTACATTATAAAGTGCCTGCATATTGTGGAGTTCTCCATCTAGTCTGCAGCTTATAATCTGTATAGATTTCAGCCCCCTTGCAATATGTATGTTCTATGAATGTTTCTGCAGATGATTTCACCGTTACATCCTTCTTGTAGGGCCTGAAAAACTCCTATGATAATCTGCAGCTCCAGCTAAATGATATTGTGGAGCTTGTGCGAGGAGGCAAATTGTCCCAGCAGACTCGCAGCACATTGGGGGCTCTCGTCACCATAGAGGGGCACGCTCGTGACGTGGGCATGGAAATGATCCAAACAGGTTTGTGCAAACATCATGGCTGGCACCAAACTTTCCAATACCATGTTCTATTTATCATACACTACATGGAGAAAGGTATTGTGCCCCCTCCACATTACACCTACAGGAGCTTTTATGGCCTCCTATTCTAAATCCATATACAGGATGTTAATATGGAGTCCGTCCCTCTACAGATATCACAGCTCAATATGCAGAGCACCTTCATACATTTCACCCCATTCCTATGTTCTTTCCATATCTATGTTATATTCCCCCCTCTTTTCTTTGAGTTTTCATAGGACACAATTGATCTTGTCACAGTAAAGCAATCTTGGGGTGTACTTACAATGACGTCTATGGGGCAGTAGTCATTTCTGCATATTGAGATGGTGGTCCCTATATAGGAATGTTTTGGCATCTGTAGGTGTCGGCGTCCCCTGTATATGACTCATTGCCACAATTGATATTCTTTATAGTCAGTGTTTTGGATGGCCTAGGTGCGGTTTATAATATTTTCTATCAATGGTGTGTGTGCCCTCCTCTGTGCGGTGTCCTTCCATAACCATGGATGTACTAATAAAGGGTTTTTTATTTCAATTCCTTTAATGACCTTTTGTTCGGTTTCTTTGTAGGTATTATGTAATTCTCTGAATGGTCAGCCATTCTAAGCCTGAGCAGACATATGGCAATGTAATTGATGTGTGCCTGACATTGTTCTTCCCTATGTTGCGGTGACATATTTATGCTGCCATTGTGCAGTATTTGTTCTAATTAATCATCCTAAAGGTGTTTAGTGGGGTTGAGGTTGAGAACGTGTGTGAAACAGTTCTGCTCTTCTATTCCCTTAGGGTTGGAAGCTACAATTGTTTAAAATGTCTTGTGCTGAAGCATTAAGATATCTTTTCACTGGAACTAAGGGGCCTAGACCAACCCCTAAAAACAAGGCCATACCCCCACCAGCAAACTGTACAGCGGGCACAATGCAGTTAATAGGGTAAGGTTCTCCTGGCATTCACCAAATCCAGACTCGTCCATCAGATGCCAGATAGAGAAGTGTGATCCGTCACTGCACAGAACAGGTCTCCTCCAGAGTCCTGTGGTGGCGGCTTCACACCACTCCATCTGACGCTCGGCATCGTGCTTGGTGATGTAAGGCTGCATGCAGCTGCTCAGCCATAAAGCTCCTGGCGTGGGCGCAGTGTTTGTGGTGATGTTGTTACCAATGGAGTCAGGAAAGCGTTCTGCCCTCTGCTCCTCAGCACTCAGTTGCTGCAGTTCCTTCTACTCCTTAATAATATCACTCACTTGTGATGGGGGAAGATTTAGGAGGGGAGAAATGTAATATCCAGACTTGTTACCCCGGTGGCTCCTATTACAGGACCGCGCTGGTATCAGAGAGCTCTGCACCACCAGCCGTTCTGTCATATGTTAGTAACCGCACACAGCATGGGAGGGCGGATGTTATACACCGGGGGGCGTGGGGATTGATGTTATACATTGGTGGGGGGCGAGAGTCTTAATGTTATACAACAAGGCCGAGGGGCCAGATGTTATACCCTAGGGGTATGAGGGGCTAGATGTTATACATGTCCGAGGGCTGGATGTTATACACTGAGGGGCAAGGGGCCGGATATTATACACCAGGGGCGAGGGGATGGATATTATACACCAGGGGCGAGGGGATTGATGTTATACACTGGTGGGGGGCGAGAGTCTTAATGTTATACAAGGCCGAGGGGCCAGATGTTATACACCGGGGCGAGGGGACGGATATTATACACCGGGGCGAGGGGACGGATATTATACACCAGGGGCGAGGGGACGGATATTATACACCGGGGCGAGGGGACGGATATTATACACCGGGGCGAGGGGACGGATATTATACACCAGGGGCGAGGGGATGGATATTATACACCGTGGGCGAGAGGATGGTTGTTATACACTGGGAGCGAGGGGACGGATATTATACACCGGGGGGGCGAGAGGCCGGATGTTATACACCAGAGGGAGGGAGCGAGGGTACAGATGTTATACACCGGGGCTGGGGGCCGGATGTTATACCCTGGGGGTCGGATGTTATGCAAAGGAGGGCTTGGGGTTGGATGTTATACAGTGGGGCGAGGGGATGTATTTTATACACTGGCGGGGGGGCGAGGGGACGGATGTTATACTAAACTAGGGGCGAGGGGCGGATGTTATACACCGGGGGAGGCGAGAGGCCAGATTTTATAAACTGGGGGCTGAGAGTCCAGATGTTATACACCGTGGGCAATGGGACTAAATGAAAAACGCAGAATTCGGTGACTAGGAGTTTTGTCCTATAATGTATGTGCATTTGCCTTCCCTTTAGAAACTCTCCCTTGTGATTCTGCAGTGTCTTAGAGGTTGACTATCTTTTCCTACATTGCTCAGGAGTTTCTCATGAAACAGACTTCCAGTGGCTTGCCCAACTCCGCTATTACTGGGAGAATGAGAATGCGAGAGCGCGAATCATCAACTGCAATGTGAAGTCCGCCTATGAGTACCTGGGCAACTCCCCACGCCTGGTCATCACTCCGCTCACTGACAGATGCTAGCGGACTCTGCTATGATGTGATGGGTTATGCTCAGAAATCTTTTTGACTTTTGTATGATGCATGAAACTTATTAGAAAGTTTATTGATATTTCATACCAGTTCTTTCATGTTTCATTGGTAGATCGGTGCTTTTTATCTAAATCTTGGTGGAGCTCCAGAAGGTCCGGCCGGCACAGGAAAAACTGAGACCACCAAAGATTTGGCCAAGGCGCTGGCCGTGCAGTGTGTGGTCTTTAACTGCTCTGATGGTTTGGACTACATAGCAATGTCAAAGGTACATACAATGTTAAGCTGCTCCATTGCAGATAATAAACTGACTCCAACCGATGTTCTGCTGACACCTTTTGATTATATAGTACAGAACAAAAGTTTGGACACACCTTCTCATTTAAAGATTTTTCTGTATTTTCATGACTAAGAAAATTGTAAATTCGCACTGAAGGCATCAAAACTATGAATTAACACATGTGGAATTATATACTTAACAAAAAAGTGTGAAACAACTGAAAATATGTCTTATATTCTGGGTTCTTAAAAGTCGCTGGTTAACAGCAGCTCAGATTAGAGACCAGGTCAATGCCACACAGAGTCCTATCAGCAGACACATCTCTACAACAACTGTTAAGAGGAGACTTTGTGCAGCAGGCCTTCATGGTAAAATAGCTGCTAGGAAACCACTGCTAAGGACAGGCAACAAGCAGAAGAGACTTGTTTGGGCTAAAGAACACAAAGAATGGACATTAGACTAGTGTAAATCTGTGCTTTGGTCTGATGAGTCCAAATTTGAGATCTTTGGTTCCAGCCACCGTGTCTTTGTGCGACGCAGAAAAGGTGAACGGATGGACTCTACATGCCTGGTTCCCACCGTGAAGCATGGAGGAGGTGTGATGTGTGGGGGTGCTTTGCTGGTGACACTGTTTGGGATTTATTCAAAATTGAAGGCATACTGAACCAGCATGGCTACCACAGCATCTTGCAGCGGCATGCTATTCCATCCAGTTTGCGTTTAGTTGGACCATCATTTATTTTTCAAAAGGACAATGACCCCAACACACCTCCAGGCTGTGTAAGGGCTATTTGACCAAGAAGGAGAGTGATGGGCTGCTACGCCAGATGACCTGGCCTCCACGGTCACCAGACCTGAACCCAATCGAGATGGTTTGGGGTGAGCTGGACCGCAGAGTGAAGGTAAAAGGGCCAACAAGTGCTAAGCATCTCTGGGAACTCCTTCAAGATTGTTGGAAGACCATTTCCGGTGACTACCTCTTGATGCTCATCAAGAGAATGCCAAGAGTGTGCAAAGCGGTCATCAAAGCGAAAGGTGGCTACTTTGAAGAACCTAGAATATAAGACATATTTTCAGTTGTTTCACACTTTTTTGTTAAGTATATAATTCCACATGTGTTAATTCATAGTTTGATGCCTTCAGTGTGAATGTACAATTTTCATAGTCATGAAAATACAGAAAATCTTTAAGTGAGAAGGTGTGTCCAAACTTTTGGTCTGTACTAAATATACTTTTTTTTAGTTTTTCAAAGGGCTGGCATCATCGGGAGAATGGGCGTGTTTTGATGAGTTTAACCGTATTGAGCTGGAGGTGTTGTCCGTGGTGGCCCAACAGATTCTCCGCATCCAGAGAGCCATCCAGACGAAGATGGACATGTTCAACTTCGAAGGAACAGAACTGAAGCTTAACCCAAATTGCTTCGCAGCCATTACCATGAATTCTGTCTAAGCGGGACGTTCTGAGCTGCCCGATAACCTCAAGGTAAAGACTCCCAGTGCCTTGCATCAGGTCCTTCCACAACATTTCTATAGGGTGAAGCTCAGGACTATGACTCGGCCATTCCAAAACTTTATGTTTATTCAGCCATTCTTTTGTAGAACGACTTGTGTCTTTGGGCCATTGTCTTGCTGCATGACCCACGTTTTCTTGAGATTCAGTACATGAACTGATATCCTGATATTTTCCTTTAGCATTTGCTGATAGATTTTAGAATTCATTGTTCCATCAATGATGGCAGCCGTCCTTGGCCAAGTGCAGCAAAACAGGCCCAAAGCATGTTACGATTACCATCTTTGTGTTTCATAGATGATAGGAGGTTCTTATGCTGTAATGCAGTATTTTCTTTCTGCAAGCATATAGCTTCTCACTTAAAATCTCTATCTTGGCCTCATCCTTCCACAAAGCATTATTCCAGTTACCTATTGATGTGCCCAGGTGAGTTTTAGCAGTGACATTTTAAATCGCATTGCCTTTCTCCTTGCAATCCTGCCATGCTCGCCATTGTTGTTCATTGTCCTTCTGATGGTGGACTCATGAACAATTACATTAGCTAATGTGAGGAGAGGCCCTTAGTTGCTTAGAGGTTACCTTGAGTTCCTTTGTGACCTCACAGACTGATGTAGCTTTAACCACTTCGCGCCAGAGCCTGTTTTTGCCTTCGTGACCGGGCCAATTTTTTCAATTCTGACCACTGTCACTTTATGAGGTAATTACTCTGGAACGCTTCAACGGATTCCCCTGATTCTGAGAATGTTTTTTCGTGACATATTGTACTTCATGATAGTGGTAAAATTTCATCGATATCACTTGCGTTTATTTGTGAAAAAATCGGAAATTTGGCGAAAATTTTGAAAATTTTGCAATTTTCAAACTTTGAATTTTTCATGCCCTTAAATCAGAGAGATACGTTGCACAAAATAGTTAATAAATAACATTTCCCACATGTCTACTTTACATCAGCACAATTTTGGAACCCAAATTTTTTTTTGTTAGGGAGCTATAAGGGTTAAAAGTTGACCAGCGATTTCTCATTTTTCCAACAAAATTTAAAAAACATTTTTTTAGGGACCACATCATATTTGAAGTCACTTTGAGGGGTCTTTATGACAGAAAATACCCAAAAGTGACACCATTCTAAAAACTGAACCCCTCAAGGTGCTCAAGACCACATTGAAGAACTTTATTAACCCTTCAGGTGCTTCACAGGAATTTTTGGAATGTGGAAGAAAAAAATTAACATTTAACTTTTTTCACAAAAATGTTACTTTAGACCCAATTTTTGTTATTTTCGCAGGGGTAACGGGAAAAATGAACCCCAACATTTTTTGTGCAATTTCTCTTGAGCGCGCTGATACCCCATATGTGAGGGAAAACCACTGTTTGGGCGCACGGCAGGGTTCGGAAGGGAAGGAGCGCCATTTGACTTTTGAATGTAAAATTTGCTTGAATAATTAGCAGACGCCATGTTGCATTTGGGGAGCCCCTGATGTGCCTAAACAGTGGAGCTCCCCCACAAGTGACACCATTATGTAAACTAGACCCCTTAGGGAACTAATCTAGATGTATGGTGAGCACATTGGGAGACATAATAAACAAATCAGTAGCAGGTGAAGAATTGGTTTTATTTATTTTTTACGCCGTTCCTCGCGCGGTATAAGTGATGAGATTACTTTATTCTTCGGGTCGGTGCGATTACAGAGATACCAGATTCATATCGGGTTTTTATGATTGACAGCTGTCACACACTAAAAGACGCTTTTTTTTGCAAAATCTAGTTTTTGCATCGCCATATTTTGAGAGCTATAATTTTTCCATATTTCGGCTGACAGAGTCATGTGACGGCTTGTTTTTTGCGGGACGAGTTGACATTTTTATTGCTACCATTTTTGGGAACGTGACATTTTTTGATCACTTTCTATTCCATTTTTTGGGAGGTAAAATTAACAAAAACCAACAATTCATTGTTTTTTGAGGTTTTTTTTATGCCGTTCTGCGTGTGGTAAAAGTGATAAGGCAGCATTATTCTTCGGGTCAGTATGTTTACAGCGATACTACACGTACTGTATATTTTTTTTATGTTTTGGCGCTTTTACACAATAAAACAATTTTATAGAAAAAATATTTTTTTTGCATCACTTTATTCTGAGCGCTATAACTTTTTTATTTTTCGGCTAATGGAGCTGTATGGCGGCTTTTTTTTTGTGGAACAAGATGACGTTTTCAGCGGTACCATTTTTATTTCCATTTTGCTTTTTGATCGCATTTTTTTCCACTTTTTGTTTGGCGATATGAGGAAAAAGCATAGTTTTTTGCTCCGTTTTTTATTTATTTTTAATTACGGTGTGCATAGAAGGAGTTAATTAGTGTGACAGTTTTATAGCTCGGGTTGTTTCGGACACGGCGATACCAAATATGTGTACTTTTTTTGTTTTTGCATAAATATACGGATTTATCGGTTTAATATTTTATTTATTTATTTTTATTTATTTTGTGATTTTTTTTTTAACAATTTCAAAACATTTTTTTTACTTTTTTTTTACATTTTTACTTAGTCCCTGTATGGGACATTAATTTTTATTTTTCTGATCACTGATCTCATGTAATTTAATAGACATATATTACATTACATGAGATCGCTGCAGACTGTTTCCCAGTCAGTGTCTCCTGCCAGGCTTCTGCTGCAGGCTGAGTCAGGCAGGACACCATATATGGCAGATCTGGAGGCGGACCTGTGACCTCCAGCTGCCATAGCAACATCAGGTCCTGGAAGTATCAGGGGTCTTCGGAGAGGTAAGTATACGACCCCCTCTCCTCCTGCTGTCTTCTATATGCCGCGATCACTATAGATCGCGGCATATAGAAGACAGCAAAGGGTTAATGTAGCACCCCGAGGGCTCGGCTGCTACAGGGGTATTGCACCTCAAACCAGAGGTGTGATATTCCACTCCCGGGTAAGGATGGATTGTGGACCAGGACTCAGTAGCTGCATGCACCACACACACCCCATTTCCGAGGGACAGCTCAACGGTGCTCCCACAAGATAGAAGTGCAGGCACGACAGCATCTGTCCCTGGCTGGAGTGGGGAGGGGGTGGAATACCCAGTGGTGTAGGAGCAGATAGGGGTGGGTCTCTGGGCATAGGTAGGAGCCCATTGGCTGCTAGTCACCTGGGCTCGGGTGTCAGAAGGAGGTATATAAGGTGGGCACCATCTTAGAACAGAGTTGAGTTCAGTCCGGTTCAGTTCAGAGAGGAGGAGAAGAAGACAGGAGTTCAGCCAGAGAGGGCTGACAGGGAGCTGTGGCTCAGTCTGGGCCCAGCTCCAGAGGCAGGCCTGGAGTGGAGGCCAGAAACAGCAGAAAGAGAGAGGAGAAGGAAAGGAAAGTAAGAAAGGAACTGGAACAGAGGAGAAAGGAAACAAGGAACACAGAGAAAGGCCCAGAGACACAAGGACCGAAGGAACCCCATATGCCCAGAGGAGATACAGGGTGAAGGGTTGGCAGAACAGGGTACCGCAACCCAAATTGGTGGAGGCAACAGATTCCTCAGCCAAAGACCGGAGGTTGTTACCACATCTTGGTGCGACCCCTCACTACATCCACCAGAAAGGCATACCGTATAGGGTCAGGGAAACCGGGAGAGGTTTCGCCAACAGAAGGCCCGAGGAAGCTGGACAAAGGTGGGTCACTGGTGGGGACGGCCAGAGAAAGGTAGAGAAGGGAGCTCTGAACCACACTCTGGAATTACCTGGGAGTTGACCGAGTCCCTTGCCTGGTGGACGCAGCGCGGCTCGGGCAGTCATCGCCTGCAGCATTGACATGAACAACAACTGTGAGTAAAGCATTGAAAACTGCAACCGCACGTCTCTGTGGTTCCTCGCCGCACCAGCACCATTAGCACTGGGACGCTCACACCATCACTCCCATCATCTCTCACATTAGCTGCCCTGAGGCAATACTTCTCCCGTGGGGAGTTATCCCATACTCAGCTGCGCAAACAACATCAGCCTCAGCGGTCTGCAGCGCGGCGGCGGTCCCCACTGACCGCAATCCACGGGTGGCGTAGTCGGACATTTGCTATACATTAAGACTGCCACTGGTTTGACCACCCTGGGCACGGACCGGGTCACCGCCACACGGAGACTACAACCCCCAGCATTCTACAACAGGCCCGGTTCCAGGTTCCCCTGCACAACACAGGCCCAGGGGGCGCGTTAACTTTGGCGTAGTCGGCAGGATCGAGACCAACCCGCCACAAACGGGTATCGCGTGCCTGAAGAAAATTGTACATGTACCTGGAAAAGAAGTCTCCCGCCATTTCCCGACGTTTCCCGCCATCCGGAGCAGATTCCCGCCATCAGACGCCATCTTGGACCGTTTCCCGCCATCGGACGCCATCTTGGGTCATTTCCCACCGTCTTCCCGCCATCCGCAGTCGTTTTCCCGCCATCGGGCGCCATCTTCGGGACGCCGCACGGGAAGAAGAGGGGCGTGGACGCCGAAAGCGCGCGAGATCTGAAGCTCCGCCCCACGCACCGACGCTGCGTAAGGTCCAGAAAGGGAGAGGGAGCGACGCTGACGTCACAGGAGCGCGACGCAAGGTCCTCAACCCCGACGATCGACTGCGGAGCCGCGGCCTACGGAGGAAGATCAACGCAAGGTAGGCCACGGTCCACCAGGGGGGAGGTGGACACCAGGAACGGAGAGCAAGATGGCGGACCGGCAGCAGACCAAGCTGCCCAGCATCGGCAGTGCCCAAGCCGTCGCGGGCCCCGACCAGCGCCAGGAGAAGACGCGTGATGCAGGAGCGGTCGCGGGAGCAGGTAAGAGGAGTCTCCCTGTCCCGGACGCTGCCAGCGTCAGCCTGCTCCCGAGCCCCCCGGTGGAGCCGCCGATCCCGGGCGCTGCAAACACCGACCTGCTCCAGACCCCGCAACAAGCCCTGCTGCCGAGCCCTCCAGCCCTGGTCGCTGCCACCACCAGCCAGCGCAAAGGCCCAAAGTCGCACCCTCTGATCCCGGGCGTCGTCAACAGCGGCTCTCTCCAGGCCCGGCCGCAAGGCCTGCTACACAAGGGCACCAAGGGACTGTATGCCCTCCATGTCCACCGTCTAACAGAGGAGGAGCTGCGGTACCGCCCAGACATGGACTACCCTGAGGATCCGGACAGATCTGAAGACTATGAGGAAGGAGCATCAGGAGGATACCGTTACCAGTAAACGGTAAAATGGAACTGTATATAGTTACCCGTAAGGGTATAGAAACTGTTGCTGAGTGGAGTGTGGTCCCCGTTGGAACTAATGTGGAACTGTTAAAGGACTGTTATCTGTGTGCCCCTAATCCCTAACCAGGCTGAGGACTGTGAGCAGCCATTCCCCTATCCCCACTGGTCGAGGACTGAGAGCGGCCACCCTTGTATATAGTTGCGCTTCCTAAAGCGCCCCCTACTGGTTTTATACAAAAACCGCAACATCTATCTCAAGGCAGATTAAATGGACTGTTGCACCTTTTCCTGGTCGCAAGTTGCACAGCGGCCAGAGCTCAAGAATGTTCTACTTGAAAAAGTTTTATATTGAAAAGTTTTATATGCTGCTAGAATAATAATGCAAATGTTTCATGTGATGTTTTATATGCTAAAAGAGTTCCGGTAGTTTTGACCATAGCTAGTGACAGAAGAATGTTAAAGAAAAGAAAAAGAGTACCAGCAACGTTAAAAGAGAAAAGTGCCTCCCATAAAGTGATGGGTTTATAGTTATTGTCTTATATACGAATGCATTCTAAAAATTTGTATGTTTAAATTGTTTTGCTCTTTTCCAGCCCGAGGACGTGCTGTGATTTACCAGGGGGGGAATGTAGCACCCCGAGGGCTCGGCTGCTACAGGGGTATTGAACCTCAAACCAGAGGTGTGGTATTCCACTCCCGGGTAAGGATGGATTGTGGACCAGGACTCAGTAGCTGCATGCACCACACACACCCCATTTCCGAGGGACAGCTCAACGGTGCTCCCACAAGATAGAAGTGCAGGCACGACAGCATCTGTCCCTGGCTGGAGTGGGGAGGGGGTGGAATACCCAGTGGTGTAGGAGCAGATAGGGGTGGGTCTCTGGGCATAGGTAGAAGCCCATTGGTTGCTAGTCACCTGGGCTCGGGTGTCAGAAGGAGGTATATAAGGTGGGCACCATCTTAGAACAGAGTCGAGTTCAGTCCGGTTCAGTTCAGAGAGGAGGAGAAGAAGACAGGAGTTCAGCCAGAGAGGGCTGACAGGGAGGTGTGGCTCAATCTGGGCCCAGCTCCAGAGGCAGGCCTGGAGTGGAGGCCAGAAACAGCAGAAAGAGAGAGGAGAAGGAAAGGAAAGTAAGAAAGGAACTGGAACAGAGGAGAAAGGAAGCAAGGAACACAGAGAAAGGCCCAGAGACACGAGGACCGAAGGAACCCCATATGCCCAGAGGAGATACAGGGTGAAGGGTTGGCAGAACAGGGTACCGCAACCCAAATTGGTGGAGGCAACAGATTCCTCAGCCAAAGACCGGAGGTTGTTACCACATCTTGGTGCGACCCCTCACTACATCCACCAGAAAGGCATACCGTATAGGGTCAGGGAAACCGGGAGAGGTTTCGCCAACAGAAGGCCCGAGGAAGCTGGACAAAGGTGGGTCACTGGTGGGGACGGCCAGAGAAAGGTAGAGAAGGGAGCTCTGAACCACACTCTGGAATTACCTGGGAGTTGACCGAGTCCCTTGCCTGGTGGACGCAGCGCGGCTCGGGCAGTCATCGCCTGCAGCATTGACATGAACAACAACTGTGAGTAAAGCATTGAAAACTGCAACCGCATGTCTCTGTGGTTCCTCGCCGCACCAGCACCATTAGCACTGGGACGCTCACACCATCACTCCCATCATCTCTCACATTAGCTGCCCTGAGGCAATACTTCTCCCGTGGGGAGTTATCCCATACTCAGCTGCGCAAACAACATCAGCCTCAGCGGTCTGCAGCGCGGCGGCGGTCCCCACTGACCGCAATCCACGGGTGGCGTAGTCGGACATTTGGTATACATTAAGACTGCCACTGGTTTGACCACCCTGGGCACGGACCGGGTCACCGTCACACGGAGACTACAACCCCCAGCATTCTACAACAGGCCCGGTTCCGGGTTCCCCTGCACAACACAGGCCCAGGGGGCGCGTCATTAACATCACTGGGACCTGATCCAATCAGGTCCCGATGATGTTCCCTGTCAGAGCTATCGCTCTGCACCGCTCCCGCAGCGCTTGCAGGACCCTGAGGGTCCAGAGCGCTGCGGGACCACCCACCGTTTTTAAACGTTGGCGCTGCACAGAGCCCAGGCAGCACCGACGTTTATCTACAGTGGGCCGTCGCGAAGCGGTTAAGTCAAATTTATGCAGTAATACAGAAATTTTTGAGGGGTTCACAAATTTTCAAGTAAATACTAGGTTTACAAAAGAAACATAAGATTTCATCAAAGGGATTATTCTCCCCCAAACCTATATGAGATTGTACATTTCCTATGTATAATCACAACACCTGATGCCCTCATTTCTGCAAGCTCCTTAATATTGATGTCCCGTTCTCCTATTTTCCAAAATGGACACAGTAGAGGTGTGGAGAGAGATTTGGAAAGTGTTAAAGGAGTATTCCCATGTCCAAGATTCTATCCCAATATGTAATAGGTGTAATAATAATATTAATAGCAAATACCTCCAATTGGAAATGTAGTATAGTTCTTCTGATTAGCTATGTTGCTTAACCCATGTGCAGGGCATAGCAGTAGCTTAGGTATCCATGGTTACGACCACTAGCAAGTAACTAACTGTTACTATGAGTGGTCGTAACCATGGATACCTAAGCTACTGCAATGTCCTGCACATGGGGGTAAGAAACATAGCTAATCAGAAAAACTATACTACATTTCTAATTGGAGATATTTGCACACATTATTATTATTATACCTATTACATATTGGGACAGGATCTTGGAGATGGGAATACCCCTTTAACCACACTTTGACTGACTTTCCTCTGATGTGGAATAGACACATCACTTTTAGGTCTGGGGTGGAGGATAGTGTAAATGGACATAATGGGTTCCCCGGCTCTATGCCTAGTTTACAGTAATTTAGTTTAATTTGTAGACTGACCCATCTGGTTTGCGCATTTCAGGTTCTTTTCCGGACTGTAGCAATGATGGTCCCCAACTATGCTCTGATTGCGGAGATCTGCCTTTATTCTTACGGTTTTCTGCACGCTAAACCTCTAAACATTTACAAACTCCCCGTCAGCCAGCAAAAACGAGTTCACTGACAGTATCTCACTTAACTCATTCTGCAGCCGGCAATTAACAGTGCAACACAGAGGCCACATGTATTCCCTATGGAAAAACAATTCTGCAGCATATTTCAGTGCAACTCAGCAGCGTTCCATTCCTCTTTTATCATTCCTGGAAATGTAGGAATTAATTGAAATCTGTCAATAACGAGTACCCTACACAGTCTGACAATGTCACCACTGTTTGGGCACAGTCAGATTGTATAGGGTTGTCCCCTATATAGATTATATATACATTATATATCATTTACACATACATTTCCAGGAGGTATAACAGAGGGACGATACAATGTAGAGTTTTAGGAAAAGAGGTTTCATCCTTATTTTTTGGAGAATACTATTCTTTACTAATACAGACATACCACAAGAACTGACGGCTCCTTTGTAATGGGGTTCTTCACTTTTAATATTGTTTCATGTCATATTGTATATGAATTATTTTATCATTTAATCCTTTTTCATTCTATTTAGCTCTTGCCGTCAATTAAGGATGTAAACGAACCCAAATTTTTGTCTCATGATATTCCTCTGTTCAATGGGATTACCAGTGACCTGTTCCCTGGCATTCAACTTCCGAAAGCCGACTATAAGGTATTAAAATATAATAGTGTCTTAAAGGGGTTTTCCAAGACTTAAAGAGGACTTGTCCCTCGCCATAAATATGTAAATGCCGCTGTTCTCCTGACTCCGGCATTGTTTTTCTTTTCTTCCTGCTCCTCTCCGTTCCTGACATCTGTCACTCTCCTCTAGCCCTTTAAGCCAACTGGGCAAGGCCTTCCTGAAGACTCCCACAGAGAGGACTTGATGACCACGCCCACTTGGCTATTAAAAATTATGAACTAGATTTCTATAAAGAGGCTATATCTCAGGAATGGAGAGGCGCAGGAGCAAAAGAAAAGCAACACCGGATTCAGGAGAACAGCGGCATTTACACCAGGTAATAAAATTGCATATTAATGGCAAGTGATAGGTCCTATATAGCTGGCCAGCTATCATTTGGATGACAGTTATCTTTCCTGGCTCCCCCATATTCAGGAATGCTCGCTCCTGTTTTCTCTATGACAGAGTCGCTGCCAGAATCTTATGGCAGCTGCTAATTTCAGGGTCAGAAAGTAAGGATCGGGTGATTAAATTCCATCCGCCCGATTTTTATGTCCCCAACATAATCTGTCATGAGGCCCCCATACACAGTAGATGGTAGACCAATCCCATTGAAATCACCCGATCCTGATCCACTGCTTTGGAATTGGGTTACATGACCTTGTCACTCATCGTCCGGTCCCATTAGTGCAACCTGGGCAGCTGCACAGGGGCACCAGAGGTAAGGGGGCTCACTTATACCTCCAATGCAGGATGATCTGATGTAGAAAACAAATGGTTAAAACATCTGTGAGTGATTTATCGCTAGTTTAGTTGTAGGTTATGGAGACATTTTTTTTTAGATGAATGAATCGATTCGCAGGAGACTGATCCAATGGCCAGGTGTCATGGGTGCGTCAGATGTGACAGACAGTCGCCCTGCAGTTAGTTGCAGGAGATCCCTTCGTTTGGCATTACAGACATCTTCTTAGTGGTCTCACTGTAGGACCCAGCGGTTACCTCCCTCCTGCTCTAATTGACAATCAGGCCTGGGTGTTTAAATACTTCCAGGTTGCTACACAGAGGTGCCAGTGATATTCACATGACCCCTTGTGAAGGCTTGGAGCAAGTGCAGCTCTTACTTCCTCTCTGGTGCTAAGAGGATGTGTGTGCCATCTCTCAGAAGTCAACTCAAGCTAAGCTACTTCCCCTGTGTCTGTCTCCCCTTGCTGTCTTTAGTTGTCAGTGGGGATCGACTAGTGCTCACCCCCCTTCCCTATCCAGGGTCAAGCGCTAAGGAAATACAGGGATAGGTTCCTGTGTGGCAATTGGTGAGGAACCAATATAGAGTGGGTAGGGGAGACAGGGTGATTGCAGATCAGCCTAGGAGGTTTCCATTTCCCCCTTTCCCTAGTATCTGGGCTCCCTTCCCCTCATCCCTTTGTGTCGCACTTTGTCTTTCCTACACTGTGCGTGACATCAGGTCAGTGGTGGGCACTGAATAAGACCCCTGAGAGCCACCTTATTTCTTTCTGCCCCCTGGCTCTTCTTCAGATTAGCCGGCCTGGCATGACGTTATGGTTGCAGCATGATGTACACCAGGCCATATAATCAGAAGAGGAGCCGGGGATGCCGGCAGCTAAGAGGCGGCTCTCAGGGGTCCCGTCCAGCGGCCACAGAATACTGATCTGGGTCCTGAAAATGTATTCTCCCACCTCTAATTGGATCCACTGTAAACAGACTGATGAAATATTTTACCTTCCTTTTGCTCAGGATTTACTGGAATGCGCACAGGAGAGCTGTGCTGGACACAACATCCAACCCGAGAAGGTCTTCCTGGAGAACATGATCCAGACGTATGAGATGATGATTGTCAGACACGGGTAAGCTGGAACTACAGAAGTCCATGGGACGGGGGATTTATTCTTCGCTGTTTCCATTTTATACAATGGACCATGCTGCATTTTGTTTATCCCGTACAGTTTTATGTTGGTTGGAGAGCCGTTCTCTGGAAAAACGAAGGTCCTCCACGTCCTCGCTGATACGCTGTCTCTTATGAATGAGCGAGGGTGCGAAGAAGAAAAAGTGATTTACCGGACAGTGAACCCTAAAGCCATCACCATGGGGCAGCTGTTCGGGCAGTTTGATCCAGTGTCACATGAGGTTCGTCTATGATTGGAATTATTGTTTACTAGATGGTGGCCCGATTCTAACGCATCGGGTATTCTAGAATATGTATGCGGCCGACCGGGCGCAATTAGCAGAGCGGTGTTTAAATTTGGCGCCAAAATCGCTGATTGGTCGCTGCCGGCAACCGCGACCAATCAGCAAAGCGGTGTTTAAATTTGGCAGCAACATCGGTGATTGGTCGCGGGCGGCGGCCACGACCAATCAGCGAACCGTGTTAGTGAGGACTGGAGAGCGTGTTTAAATTTGGCGCCAAAATCACTGATTAGTCGCGACTGCGACCAATCAGCAAAGCGGTGTTTAAATTTGGCGCCAATAATGCTGATTGGTTGCGGCCTGCAAACGCGACCAATCAGCAGAGGGGTGTTTAAATTTGGCACCAAAATCGCTGATTGGTCGCGACAGCGAACAATCAGCAGAGCGGGGTTTAAATTTGGCGCCAATAATGCTGATTGGTTGCGGTCGGCGGTCGCGACCAATCAGCAGAGCGGTGTTTAAATTTGGGGCCAAAATCGCTGATTGGTCGCGGCCGGCAGCCTCGACCAATCAGCAGAGCGGTGTTTAAATTGACCAATCAGCAGAGTGGCGTTTAAATTTGCCGCCCATATCGCTGATTGGTCACGCCCGGCCACCGCGACCAATCAGCAGAGCGGGGTTTAAATGTGGCACTAATAATGCTGATTGGTCGCGGCCGGCCACCGCGACCAAGTAGCAGAGCGGCGGCGACCGCGACCAATCAGCGTCGTATTAGTGAGGACCGGGGAGCGGCGCTGCTTGTGCGGCTACTTCCGCTGCGAGAAGGCGGGAGATGCGCGGCTGCTCGCAGCAGAAGCATCCCGACCGGCGGCGGCGCTCCCCGGTCCTCCGTTCAGCTAGCGGCCGGGAGATGAGCGCCTCGCGACGGTCATCTCCCTGCTGCATCGCCGCTGACCTCCGTCCTGCAGATGAGCCGCTAACGGCCGCCATCTTTTTCTCAAATCCCGCGTCGCTGATTGGCCGCGGCCGGACCAATCAGCGACGCGGGATTTCCTGGACAGACAGACAGACAGAAAGACAGACAGACGGGATAAGACGATTATATATATAGATAATTCTAATATCTTTGCTGAAAATGGGAAAAAGCCCTTTTATGGCTTATGGACATGGTAGAAGGGGTTCCTTCAGAGACATAGACCCCAGTCATACATTGCCGGGCAATCATTTTATTATGACTTACTCCCTGTTTGCACAAAAATTGGAAACTGTTTTATTTTCCCCATCAGACATATAAAAAACAAATTGTATTATTTATGCCAGAAATTAGCATAAGTTTGCATACTTCCAGCCACATTCTGACTAGACTGTGTCTGGCCTCACTCAATACACTTGCTTTGAGTGAGGTCACGCACTTCTAGTTGGCATGTGACCGCATATATGCAAATCACTTACTTGCGGTCTCTCCCGGTGCCGGCACGTTCACTTCAATAGGGGCCACGTGTAGTCAATACATGTGTATCATCAATATCATAATCCCAGGCATTCCCTTTAATAATCCTTTCAATTGTGGGATTGTATTGGATTTTATGGGAAGAGCAATTTTATTGATGCCTCTCTTCATTTGCAGTGGACCGATGGGATAGTCGCTAATACTTTCCGGGAGTTTGCGTTATCTGAGACCCCGGAAAGAAAATGGGTTATCTTTGATGGACCTATTGATACGCTAGGGATAGAAAGTATGAACACAGTCCTAGATGATAATAAAAAGGTAACTCTCTATTTTACTTTGTGAAAACTTTTTTTTATTTAACCGTTTCCCGACCGCCCACTGTAGATAAACGTCCACGCTGCCTGGGCTCTGTGCAGCGCGGACGCTTAAAAACGGTGGGTGGTCCCGCAGCGCTCAGGACCCCGAGGGTCCTGCAAGCGCTAAGGGTGCGGTGCAGAGCGATAGCTCTGACAGGGAACATCATCGTGACCTGATTGGATCAGGTCCCAGTGATGTTAACCCTTTGCTGTCTTCTATATGCCGCGATCTATAGTGATCGCGGCATATAGAAGACAGCAGGAGGAGAGGGGGTCGTCTACTTACCTCTCCGACGACCCCTGATACCTTCCAGGACCTGGCGTTGCTATGGCAGCTGGAGGTCACATGACCGCCTCCAGATCTGCCATATACGGTGTCCTGCCAGGCTCAGCCTGCAGCTGAAGCCTGGCAGGAGACACTGACTGTGAAACAGTCAGCAAAGATCTCATGTAATGTAATATATGTCTATTACATTACATGAGATCAGTGATCAGAAAAATAAAAATTAATGTACCATACAGAGACTAAGTAAAAATGTAAAAAAAAGTAAAAAAAATGTTTTCAAACTACTAAAAAAAATCACAAAATAAATAAAAATAAATAAATAAAATATTAAACCGATAAATCCGTATATTTATGCAAAAACAAAAAAAGTACACATATTTGGTATCGCTGCATCCGAAACAACCCGAGCTATAAAACTGTCACACTAATTAACTCCTTCTGTGCACACCATAATAAAAATAAATAAAGAACGGAGCAAAAAACTATGCTTTTTCCTCATATCGCCAAACAAAAAGTGGAAAAAAATGCGATCAAAAAGCAAAATGGAAATAAAAATGGTAACGCTGAAAACGTCATCTTGTTCCGCAAAAAAAAACCGCCATAGAGCTCCATCAGCCGAAAAATAAAAAAGTTATAGCTCTCAGAATAAAGCAATGAAAAAAAAATATTTTTTCTATAAAATTGTTTTATTGTGTAAAAGCGCCAAAACATAAAAAAATATACAGTAAGTGTAGTATCGCTGTAAACATACTGACCTGAAGAATAATGCTGCCTTATCACTTTTACCACACGCAGAACGGCATAAAAAAACCCTCAAAAAACAATTCCTGAATTGTTGGTTTTTGTTAATTTTACCTCCCAAAAAACGGAATAGAAAGCGATCAAAAAATGTCACGTACCCAAAAATGGTAGCAATAAAAATGTGAACTCGTCCCGTAAAAAACAAGCCATCACATGAGTCTGTCGGCCAAAATATGGAAAAATTATAGCTCTCAAAATATGGCGATGCAAAAACTAGATTTTGCAAAAAAAAGCGTCTTAGTGTGTGACAGCTGTCAATCATAAAAACCCGATATGAATCTGGTATCTCTGTAATCGCACCGACTCAAAGAATAAAGTAATCTCATCACTTATACCGCATGAGGAACGGCGTAAAAAATAAATAAAACCAATTCTTCACCTGCTACTGATTTGTTTATTATGTCTCCCAACGTGCTCACCACACATCTAGATAAGTTCCTTAAGGGGTCTAGTTTCCAAAATGGTGTCACTTGTGGGGGGTTTCCACTGTTTAGGCACATTAGGGGCTCCCCAAATGCAACATGGTGTCCGCTAATTATTCAAGCAAATTTTACATTCAAAAAGTCAAATGGCGCTCCTTCCCTTCCAAACCCTGCCGTGCGCCCAAACAGTGGTTTTCCCCCACATATGGGGTATCGGCGTGTTCAGGAGAAATTGCACAACAAATTTCATGGTGCAATTTATTCTATTACCCTTATAATAATGCAAAATTAGGGGATGAAAAACATTTTTGTAGGAAAAATGTGAAAATTTTATTTTTACAGCTCAATATTATAAACTTCTGTGAAGCACCTTGGGGTCCAAGGTGCTCACCACACATCTAGATAAGTTCCCTAAGGGGTCTAGTTTCCAAAATGGTGTCACTTGTAGGGAGTTTCCACTGTTTAGGCACATCAGGAGCTCTCCAAACGCAACATGGTGTCTGCTAATTATTCAAATACATTTTGCATTCAAAAAGTCTAATGGCGCTCCTTCCCTTCCGAACCCTGCAGTGCGCCCAAACAGTGGTTTTCCCTCACATATGGGGTATCAGCGCGCTCAAGAGAAATTGCACAAAAAATTTTGGGGTTCATTTTTTCCTGTTACCCCTGCGAAAATAAAAAAAATTGGGTCTAAAGTAACATTTTTGTGAAAAAAGTTAAATGTTAATTTTTTTCTTCCACATTCCAAAAACTCCTGTGAATCACCTGAAGGGTTAATAAAGTTCTTAAATGTGGTTTTGAGCACCTTGAGGGGTGCAGTTTTTAGAATGGTGTCACTTTTGGGTATTTTCTGTCATAAAGACCCCTCAAAGTGACTTCAAATATGATGTGGTCCCTAAAAAAATGGTTTTGTAAATTTTGGAAAAATGAGAAATCGCTGGTCAAATTTTAACCCTTATAGCTCCCTAACAAAAAAAAATTTTGGTTCCAAAATTGTGCTGATGTAAAGTAGACATGTGGGAAATGTTATTTATTAACTATTTTGTGTGGCATATCTCTCTGATTTAAGGGCATGAAAATTCAAAGTTTGAAAATTGCAAAATTTTCAAAATTTTCGCCAAATTTCCGATTTTTACACAAATAAACGCAAGTGATATCGAAGAAATTTTACCACTATCATGAAGTACAATATGTCACGAAAAAACAGTCTCAGAATCAGCGGGATCCGTTGAAGCGTTCCAGAGTAATTACTTCATAAATTGACAGTGGTCAGAATTGAAAAAATTGGCCCGGTCACGAAGGCAAAAACAGGCTCTGGCGCAAAGTGATTAAACAATTCTCGACTGCCCATATGATGATGCCATGTGTTTGGAAGCTTCTAATAGTTTTTTGGGCAACATCTGAGTTAATTAGAGACACACCTGTGGATGTATTTTAATGCATACCTGAAACACACTGCTTCTTTGTGTAGCATCATGGGAAAGTGTAAATAAATCAGCCAAGATATCAGGAAGAGAATTGTGGGCTTGCACAATTCTGGCTCATCCTTGGGTACAATTTCAAGATATCTGAAGGTGCCTCGTTCATCTGTACAAACAATTATATGTAAGTACAAACAAGATTGGAATGTCCAGCCATCATACCACTCAGGAAGGAGACGGGTTCTGTGTCCCAGAGATGAACGTGCTTTGGTCCGACATGTGCATATCAACCCCAGGACAAAAGCAAAAGACCTTGTGAAGAGGATGGCAGAAGCTAGTAAGATTGTCAGAGTGACAATTCACAGTGAAACGAGTACTGTATCAACATGGGCTGAAAGGCCACTCTGCCAGGAAGAAGCCATTACTCCAAAAGAAACATAAAAAATCCAGATTAATGTTTGCAAATGCACACAGGAACAAAGACCTTAAATTTTGGAGACATGTCCTGTGGTCTGATGAAACTAGAATTGAACTTTTTGTGCATAATGACCATCGTTAAGTTTGGAGGAAAAAGGGAGAAGCTTAGAAGCCTAAGAACGCCATCCCAACTGTGAAACACGGGGGTGGCAGCATCATGTTGTGGGGTTGCTTTGCTGCAAGAGGGACTTGGTGCACATCACAAAATCCGTAGGTGCCTTCATGAGAAAAGAAGATTATGTGGCAATACTGAAGCAACATCTCAAGACATCAGCCAGGAAGTTAAAGCTTGAGCAGAAATAGGTCCTCCAAATGGACAATGACCCGAAGCATACTGCCAAAATGGTAACAAAGTGGCTTAACCCCTTCATGACCAAACCAATTTTTTTAAATCTGACCAGTGTCACTTTATGTAGTAATAACTCTGGAATAACATATCCCATAGCTTTTGAGACTGTTTTTTGTGACACATGATACTTTATAATAATGGTAAATTTAGGCTGATATGGTTTGCGTTTATTTATAAAAATATCAGAAACTTGGCAAAAATGTCTTAAAAATTGCACTTTTCAAACTATGATTGATTATGCCTTTAATCCCAATAGTCATACCACACAAAAACAGTAATAAATAACATTTCCCTCATGTCTGCTTTACATCAGCACCATTTGTAAAATGTTGTTTTATTTTATTAGCATTTTAGAAGATTTAAAAATGTAGCAGTTATTTTTCATTTTTTTCAAGGAAATTTACAAAACTTATTTTTATAGGGACCTGTTCAGTTTTGAAGTGACTTTGAGGCTTCGTGCCCACTGTGCGTTTTTCAAGCGTTTTTGCTGCGGAATTTTCGAAGCGAAAACGCTTAAACGCTTGGTAATGCGTGCCCCATGGTCCTCAATGATAACCCGCATGTGCTGTGTGTTGGTATATGCAACAGTTGTGGACTTCTTTGTTTGTGTGAAGGAGGACTTTATGCTGATCTGACAGTAGATGGCGATGTTGTGTAAAGTTTCCTTGTTTACTGTATTGTAAAAGAAAAAAAGTCTCTCTTGTATTTTCTATTTTGTTCTTACTTCCTGATGCAGTACTGTGTGACTGTGCATTTTTTCCTTTACCTCATGTTCTGAGAAGTAAAAGCTTGTTATCCCCTGTAATCTGCTCTGTGAAGTTTTATACTGCAACTGTCAGTATCCAGAAGCTATGCAACACTGTGCACATGCTGCGGAAATTTACGCTGCGGATTATCATTGCGGAAAAATCTGAAGCATATCCATTAATTTTGCGGAAACGCGGCGTAATTGCCTCCATTGACTTCCATTGAATTGCATAATATCTTAATGACTACATGTACACATGTGAATATTAAGTAATTCAATGTGGGGATGGTACCCGGGTCTGGAGAAGAGGAGACTCTCCTCCAGACCCGGGTACCATAGTACCTGTAGTTAAAAAAGAATAAAATAAAAAATAACATTATACTTACCTTCTCATGGCCCCCGGTCTCCTGTATGGTGCGTCCGGCGTCTTCGGCGGCTCGTGGTGATGTAAAAGGACCTTCCATGACGTCATTTAGTCATGTGACAGGTCACGTGACAGCTGATGTCGGCGGTCGCTTGACCTGTCACATGACTAAATGACGTCATGGAAAGTCCTTTTACACCATCGCGAGCCGCCCAAGACACCGGACGCACCGGAGAAGGAGACCGGGGGCCATCGGAAGGCGAGTAGAATGTTTTTTTTGTTTACCATTTTTATTCTTTTTTTAACTATTAACTTGGTCACACTATATAAATCCATGCCGGTTGCATGGATTTATATAGTGTGACCAAGTTGTCAAGCACTTTTCCAAGTGATGCTAAAATCGCTTGGAAAAGTGCTTGATAACCCGCATGCAAAAATGCATGCAAAAACGCTTGACAAACGATTCAACCTGGCGGGAAAAACGCATGTAAAATCCGCATGCATTTTTCCTGCCAGGGAGATACAGAAAAAATCTGGAGCATTTTTGCTTCGTGGGCACTTAGCCTGCGAGTCTTATATGTTGGAAACCACCCAAAAGTGTTACCATTTTAACCCCTTTAAAGCCCATGACGTACTAATACGCGTCTATGCCCTGGGCTTTAAGAGCCTGATCCGTATTAGTACGTCATCGCGATCGCGCGCGCACACAGGCTGTGCGGGCGCGATCGCCGCTGGGTGTCAGCTGATTGTCACAGCTGACACCCGGTACTATGTGCAGGGAGCGGTCCCGCACCGCTCCCAGCACATTAACCCCCGCAATGCTGCGATCGAAGTCGATCGCAGCATTGCGGAGGCAAGGGGAGGTGATCAGTATACTCACCTCCTCTTCCGGCCTCCAGCGCTGTCTGCCGCGGCTTCCCGGTTGTTGCCATGACGACCCGATGTCGTCATGACAACATACGGGTCACCAGACAGCAGTAAGATTGTTTGGACATGTGCAGTGCATCTCCAAACTATCTTCTCCCTGTCCAGCGCTGACAGCCTGCATGGCACAGGGATGGTGCTCCATCCCTATGCTGTGCAGGCGATCAGAATAAAAAAAGTGAAAGTCCCACAGTGGGACAAAGTAAAAAAGTGTAAAAACTCCCAGAAAGTGAAAAAAAAAATAAAAAAAAAATTGTAAAAATATGAAAAAAAAATAAAAAAAAATAATCCACTAAAAATAAAAATATAATGTACCCATCAATAAATATTATGAAAAAAAAACAAAAAAAACAATCAAAGTACACATATTTGGTATCGCCGCGTCCGTAACGACCTGGCCTATAAAACTGTTCCACTAGTTAACTCCTTCAGTGAACACGGTAAAAATAAAAAACAAAGCAAAAACAATGCTTTATCATCATACCGCCAAACAAAAAATGGAATAACACGCGATCAAAAAGACGAATATAAATAAAAATGGTACCGCTGAAAACGTCATCTCGTCCCGCAAAAAACAAGCTGCCATACAGCTCCATCAGCCGAAAAATCAAAAAGTTACAGCTCTCAGAATAAAGCAATGCAAAAAAATATTTTTTTCTATAAAATAGCTTTTATTGTGTAAAAGCGCCAAAACATAAAAAACGATATAAATGTGGTACCGCTGTAAATGTACTGACCCGAAGAATAAAGTTACCTTATCAATTCTACCACACCCGGAGCAGAATAAAAAAAAACCAAAAAAACAATTCCTGAATTGTTGGTTTTCGTTTATTCTGTCTCCCAAAAGCTGGAATAGAAAGAGATCAAAAAATGTCACATGCCTGAAAATGGCACCAATAAAAGCATCAACTCATCCCGCAAAAAAACAAGCCGTCACATGACTCGGTCGGCCAAAATATGGCGATGCAAAAACTAGATTTTACAAAATATGTGTCTTTTAGTGTGTGACAGCTGTCAATCATAAAAACCCAATATGATTCTGGTATCGCAGTAATCGCACCGACACGAAGAATAAAGTAATCTCATCACTTATACCGCACGAGGAACGGCGTAAAAAATAAACGCTAGGGCTGGGGTTGGGGTTGTGCTAATGTTAGGGTTGGGGTTTTTTTTTTTTCAAAAGTAAAGAAAAAGAAAAAAAAAAAAAAATGACGATATGGCAACTAGTGTTGAGCGCAAGTGCTCGCTACTTGAGTTTGCATCGGGTGCTCGGGTATGCATTGAGTATCGCGGGTGCTCGAGTCTCCGCCCCATATGCTTCGCGGCCAAAAAAACCTCACGGGGATTGCCTGCCATGCACGAGCGATCCCCGCATGTTTTTTTTGGGGGGTCTAATAACCGTGAAACATGCGGGCGGGGACTCGAGCATTTCACTTGAGCAACCGTGATACATGGTGCATACCTGAGTACCCGATGCAAACTCAAGTAGCGAGCACTTGCACTCAAGAGTAATGACAACTTATTCAATATGATGACCTAATGTTATCAAATTCTGTGTCGTACCTCTGGGTTCAAAATGTTCACTATACACCTTAATAAAATCCTTGAGGGGTATAGTTTCCAAAATGGTGTCACTTGTGGGGGGTTTCCACTGTTTAGGCACATCAGGGGCTCTCCAAACGCAACATGGCGTCCGCTAATTATTCAAGCAAATTTTACAATCAAAAAGTCAAATGGCGCTCCTTCCCTTCCAAGCCCTGCCGTGCGCCCAAACAGTGTTTTTTCCCCACATATGGGGTATCTGCGTGCCCAGGGCAAATTGCACAACAAATTTTGGGGTCCATTTTTTCTTGTTACCCCTGCGAAAATAAAAAAAATTGGGTCTAAAGTAACATTTTTGTGAAAAAAGTTAAATGTTCATTTTTTTCTTACACATTCCAAAAATTCCTGTGAAGCACCTGAAGGGTTAATAAAGTTCTTGAATGTGGTTTTGAGCACCTTGAGGGGTGCAGTTTTTAGAATGGTGTCACTTTTGGGTATTTTCTGTCATAAAGAGCCCTCAAAGTGACTTCAAATATGATGTGGTCCCTAAAAAAATGGTTTTGTAAATTTTGTTGGAAAAGTGAGAAATCGCTGGTCAACTTTTAACCCTTATAGCTCCCTAACAAAAAAAAAAATTTGGTTCCAAAATTGTGCTGATGTAAAGTAGACATGTGGGAAATGTTATTTATTAACTCTTTTGTGGGACATATCTCTCTGATTTAAGGGCATAAAAATTCAAATTTTGAAAATTGCTAAATTTTCAAAATTTTCACCAAATTTCCATTTTTTTCACAAATAAACGCAAGTGTTATCGAAGAAATTTTACCACAATCATGAAGTACAATATGTCACGAAAAAACAGTCTCAGAATCAGGGGGATCCGTTGAAGCGTTCCAGAGTAATTACCTCATAAAGTGACAGTGGTCAGAATTGTAAAAATTGGCCTGGTCATTAACGTGCAAACCACCTTGGGTTGTAAAGGGGTTAAACACTGCACCCCTCAACGTATTTAACCCCTTAAGCCCCGGAGCATTTTCCGTTTTTACATTTTCGTTTTTTGCTCCCCTTGTTCCTAGAGTCATAGTGTTTTTATTGTTTGGTCAATATGGCCATGTGAGGGCTTATTTTTTGCGGGACGAGTTGTACTTTTCAACGCCATTACTAGTTTTACCATATCGTGTACGGGAAAACGGGAAAAAAATTCCAAGTGCGGTGAAATTGCAAAAAAGTGCAATACCACAGTTGTTTTTTTATTTATTTTTTTACCACGTTCACTGAATGCTAAAACTGACCTACCCTTCTTATTCCACAGGTCATTACGAGTTCGTAGACACCAAACATGTATAGGTTATTGTTTATTTAAGTGGTGAAAAAAAATTCCACAATTTGTTAAAAAAAAATAGCGCCATTTTCTAAGACCCGTAGCGTCTCCATTTTTTGGGATCTGGGGCTGAGTGAGGGCTTATTTTTTGCGCACCGAGCTGAACTTTTTATTGATACCATTTTGGGGTAGATACGATGTTTTGATCGCCCATTATTGCATTTTATTGCAATGTTGCGGGGACCAAAAAACGTAATTCTGGTGTTTAGAATTTTTCTCTCGTTACGCCGTTTACCGATCGGATTAATTCTTTTTTTATATTGATAGATCGGGCGATTCTGAACGCGGCGATACCAAATATGTGTGTGTGGACTTTTTTTATTATTATTTTATTTTGAATGGGGCGAAAGGGGGGCGATTTAAACTTTTATATTTTTTTAATTTTTTTTATTTTTAAAAACTTTTTTTTTTCACTTTTTGCATGCTTCAATAGTCTCCATAGGAGACTAGAAGCAGCAACTATCCGATTGTGTCTGCTACATACAGGGAATCAGCAGATCCCCTGCATATAGCAGAATTGGTCCTGTGCTATGAGCGCCGACCACTAGGTGGCGCTCATAGCGACCAGATCATGACAACCACAGGCGTCTGCTGCAGACCCTGGGTTGTCATGCCCACCCATCGGTGACCCGCGATCACGTGACGGAGTCGCCGGTGGGCGGGGCTTAGGACGCGCTTCCAGGAAGCGCGCGTTAAATGACGCTGTCGGACAGCGGCATTTAACATGTTAACAGCCGCGGGTAGATCGCGATTACACCCGGGGCTGTTGCGGGCACATGTCAGCTGTAATAATCAGCTGACATGTGCTCGGTTCAGTGAGGGCTCAGCGCAGCAGCCCTCACTGAACCGGGGGGAGGCCAAATGTGTGTACTAATATGGCACCCGTTGTTAAGGGGTTAAAATTGCTTTCATATAGTTCATTAACCCTTCTGGTTCTTTTCAGGAAGTAATGGAAAGTGGAATGACAAGAATGAAAAAGTTTATTTTTACAATCTAGATTTTGATAACTTCTGAACAGGCAATTATAGCCGGCATACTTTAAAGGTAGTTATTTGGCCATGAGCTGCCAAGGCAAACATCAGGACCACACAATCAAGATATCAAGGTGCCGATAAAGTTAAAAGGAAGCCCCCACACTGTGTTAACTATTTAGATTCTATAATCACTATTGACAACAGAATCAAAGGGGTTAAACGTCCATGGTCTGTGCCAACACTGATCATGGCTGATGCAGCAAGTTGTCAGCTATAATGTACAGGTGACAGCTACAGGATAGTCACCTGTCGGGGAACGCTAGTCTCTTATATTGCAGATCAGTAAAAAGACGTCTATTGGTCAATAAGGGGTTAAGGATAACAAAGTCAATGTTTTGGAGCGGCCATCACAAAGCCCTGATCTTAGTCCTATTGAAAATGTATGGGCAAAGCTGAAAAGGCCGGTGCGAGCAAGACGACCTACAAACCTGGATCAGTTACACCAGTTGTGTCAGGAGAAATGGGCCCAAATTCCGACCTAAGAGTATGTGCCCACGTAGCGTTTTACAAGCGTATATGCTGCGGACTTTCCTCAGGGTAAACGCTTGTGAAACGCTAGGTAATCTGCCCCCCATGGTCCCCAAGGGGAATCCGCAAGTTCTATGCCCATGCTGCGGATTTTTCCGCAGCGTTTTTGATGCGCGCAATAATCCACAGCATGTCGATTAATTTTGCGTTTCCGCAAGCGGAATTACCTTTGCAATGCAATAAAAAACGCAAGGCAATTCCACATGTGGAAAACGCGCGATAAACGCAGGATAAACGCGCGTGGAATTCCGCATGTGGAAAACGCGCGATAAACGCAGGATAAACGCGCGTGGAATTCCGCATGTCGAAAACGCGCGATAAACGCAGGATAAACACGCGTGGAATTCCGCATGTGGAAAACGTGCGATAAACGCAGGATAAACGCGCGTGGAATTCCGCATGTGGAAAACGCGCAATAAACGCAGGATAAACGCGCATGGAATTCCGCATGTGGAAAACGCGCGATAAACGCAGGATAAACGCGCGTGGAATTCCGCATGTGGAAAACGCGCGATAAACGCAGGATAAACGCGCGTGGAATTCCGCATGTGGAAAACGCGCGATAAACGCAGGATAAACACGCGTGGAATTCCGCATGTGGAAAACGTGCGATAAACGCAGGATAAACGCGCGTGGAATTCCGCATGTGGAAAACGCGCAATAAACGCAGGATAAACGCGCGTGGAATTCCGCATGTGGAAAACGCGCGATAAACGCAGGATAAACGAGCGTTGAATTCCGCATGTGGAAAACGCGCAATAGACGCAGGATAAACACGCGTGGAATTCCGCATGTGGAAAACGTGCGATAAACGCAGGATAAACGCGCGTGGAATTCCGCATGTGGAAAACGCGCGATAAACGCAGGATAAAAAAGCGTGGAATTCCGCATGTGGAAAACGCGCGATAAACGCAGGATAGACGCACGTGGAATTCCGCATGCGTTTTTCCGGGAGAGGACATGCGGAAATGAAGCAGAAATTTTCTGCTTCATTTCCGCAACGTGGGCACATAGCCTTATATTGTGAGAAGCTTGTGGGAGGAAATCCCAAATGTTTCACCCAAGTCATTCACTTTAAGGACAATGGTACCAAATACTAATGAAATGGATGGAAAGTTTTGACTTTGTTTTAAGCATTTTTATTACTTACTGCATTCTCGCTCTCTCATTATTCTGGCATTTGGCAAATATTACAAATGATGGTAATCCTAATTGACCTAAAACAGGAAAGGTTTATTCTGATTTCATGTCAGATATGGAGAGAAACATGCATATACTGTTAGTCTTTTTATATAGTGTATGGAAACTTCTGGTTTCAACTGTATATGAGATATTGAAATTTAATTGGTCATATTGTAATTTATTTTGAATGAAGTGAATTCCCACATTAATTTGACATTATATAATAATGTCTTTATATTTAAATAAATCTCAAGTGATTTCAACAATACAACAGGATGTTATTTTCTTATAATAAAAAAATTAAAATAAAAAATTCTATTGTGGTGTTAATTTTGTAATATTGATTTCTTTATCTGTTTCATTTATGTCTCAGTGTTTGAAAAAGGCCTTTTGCATAAGGCTGAAACGTTACATTGAATTTTGGGATTTCTTTATGAAATAAAGAATTGCATTATCATTATGAATATTTGAGTGCCGAGTATCTATATATACACTGGCATGCCAGGCATGTCACTCTCCACAAATGACAAAAATGAGAAAAATGACCCTTTAGATCCCAGTGAGAAGCCTCTCATAGGCTGTGTGCCCACGTAGCGTTTTTCAAGCGTATATGCTGCGGAATTTCCGCAGCGTAAACGCTTGAAAAACGCATGTATATCCGCACCCCATGGTCCCCAATGGCATTCCGCAATGTCAATGCCCATGCTGCGGATTTTTCCGCAGCGTATATGCTGCAGTCAAAAATCCGCAGCATGTTCATTAATTTTGCGGAAGCGCAGCGGAATCAATGTGCGGATGGTACCCAAGTCTGGATGAGAGGAGACTCTCATCCAGACCTGGGTACCAAAGAACCTGTAAAAAAAAGAATAAAATAAAGTTTATACTTATCTTCTGATGTTTTCCCTCCGTCGCGCTGTTGTCTGAAGGACCTGCCACGTCATTGAGTCATGTGACCCACCACATGACTCAATGACGTCACCGCAGGTCCTGCACACAACAGCGTGAGCCGCTCAAGACTCCGGACGGGGCAGAGGATGCATCAGAAGGTGAGTATAAAGTTTATTTTTTTATTTTACCATTCTGAACAAATTGTCAAGCACTTTTCCAAGTGATGCTTGGAGAAGTGCTTGATAACCCGCATGCGGAAATGCATGCAAAGACGCCTCACAAACGCGTCTACCTGGCGGGAAAACCGCATGTAATATCCGCATGCGATTTTCCCGCCAGGAAGAAGCGTAAAAAATATGCTTCAGGTCCGCAACGTGGGCACATAGCCATACAGTCAAATCGGATCTCATGCTTTGTACTGACGAGGAGCAATACCCTGAAACACCGTGGCTGCAAATTGAGATTCTGGTTTGGCTTTTATCCCAAGTCATGTGACAAGGCTCGTTAAAGGGTCGATATTGACTTTTAGGATTGCTACTTCCAATAGACTTGTCACTTATCTCACTTTTAGCAAATCAGAATATACCGTAGATCATATATAATAGAAATAATCATTATCCACTGTCTGTCTTTCCAAAAGTGATAATAGGAAGTGCAGCCATATCGGTTGTGACCTTTGAATTAATTTCTCAGAAACAGACAGTGAACAGTCATTTTGTCAGGATGTTATATCAATGACTAAGTCATTAGTTTCCAAGAAGCTGCTTTAAAATTGACAAACTACTTCTTCCTATTTTTGCAGCGGTGCAATATTGCCATCTTATTAGAGAAGAGCAGTTAAAGAGAATGTGTTATCAAAAAATAACCAATTGTTTAAATTACCTTTTTACATGAAATTTATTATTTTTATTTTACTTTTTTCCACTATAGTAACCATCTAAACTAAAAAAACACACCCACAGATCCTGCAATTATCACCCTGGCCAAAATTAGTTTCATATCTCCTGTTGTATGCAGAAGATTTTTCAGCAGTTTTATTATCATGACTGAAAATGACAATGAAAGATGACACCTCTATATAAAGCAGATAAAGTAGCCACCATTCACAAGAAATGATAGTCACAGCTCACCTCCTCACCCTTCCTTCACAATGAGTCTATTCTTAGGACTAGTGGCCAGTGTGAAAATTGTAAGACTTCAGGATTGGTTTTTTTTTTGATTGTGATGTTAAAAAGTGAAAAGCTAAAAAAAATGACATTTAAAGTAAATTTAATGTAATCCCTTCTCACCATGGACAGTTTTAGTTTTTGTGCTTTTTCTTTGTTCCTCGCCTTCTTTCTCCCCTTTCGTGTGACATAGCTGTATGAGGGCTGTTTTTTTTTTACCCTACAATATACTGGAAAACTGGAACAAAAATTCCAAGTGAAGTTAAATGGGATTGCGTTTTTCATTGTATTTGGGTTTTGTTTCTAAGGTTTCATTGTGCAGTGAAAATGACCTGTGAACATGATTCTTCACGTCGAGCAAACTTGAAAAACCAGATATCAAACTTGTATAGTTTTATTTTGATGGTGAAAATATTTCAAAGATTCGGTCGATAGTTTTATGAGGGCTTGTTAATTGCTGAGGTTTTCATTAATAACATTTTTTGGCTTATATACGATGTTTCAATCACACTTTTTCATGTACCAACATGGCAGCCATGGGGGCGGTCAGCAGGCTCATGGTTGCCACTGAAATCCATAAGCAGCACTTTCACTTAGTGAAGGGGGGTGGAAGGCAACATCCCATGGGCATCCAAAATGGTGAACCTCTGGGACATCGCACCTTAACTACCACGGTCAGGGATTTACTGCAGCATCTAAGGGGTTAACAGCAGCAACCAGAGCTGCTCTAATAGCGGCTTTTACAGACAAATACCGGCAGTATAACACAGCTGGAATCTGCAGGTATATTGCGGGTGGAGTTGCAGAGTCCACTCCACACACTCGCACCCAACATGCACTATACATGTAGGGCAGATAGGGGTTAAACAACAGAGGACACGTTCCTTTTAAGCACTTAAGAATTTATTTATTTTTTACTTTGCAGATAGTATACTGGCATATGCTCTGTACTTAAAAGGAATGTCTGCATTAGTTAATGTCTTTTTGTTAGAAGGGCCCCAATATGCTGACTAAAGGATGATCTGTTGCTGGCAATCTCAGCGATAAGCCATTTGTTGAAAAATCTGGCAACAAGCATTTAATTCTCCTGCACTGCCACCAAAAGAAAGAGGAGGTACTGCACAGTATCCAGTGAAATCAATAAGCTGACTATGTAATGAATGAAGTACTGGGACCTTCAAAGTGGGAATGACTCCATGTAACTGACGCGCCCCTGGGCCTGTGTCGCGCTGCGTTGCGCACGTGGGAGCTTACCCGGAGCCGGATCTGTTGAGGGTTGTAGTCTCGTGGCGGTGACCCGGTCCGTGCCCAGGGAGTCAAACTGAGCGGCGATGTATCAGCGGTAGATGTTGGACGACTACGCCACCCGTTGAGTACAGCTAAGGAGCTGCTGCTGCAGGGCAGACCGCTGAGGCCGGTGGTAGGATTGTGCAGCGTGATAGTATAACCCCCAACGGGAGGGGTATGGCCTCAGGGCAGCCGACGTGGATGATGGGGGTAGCAGGAACCACTCAGAGACGGTACGGTGTAGTTCAGGGTCTTTACTGGTGACAAAGATAGACCCTCCTGGAGTACTGGCTAGCGATTGGGGCCTGGTCAGTCCTTGAGCAGATGGGATCTCCCCTGGCCAGGCGGAGTTGTAGGCCTCCCAAACTAACTGTACTCTTCTGGCTACCTTGCTAGAGGCGGGTATAAGTAGCCCACGTCCCTGAGTGTACCGTGTGGTGCTCACCCGTATGGCCGGTGACTCGGGGCCTTCTAGTAGCTTCCGCTCCACGACGGCGGTGCTGGTCCCACGCGTGTGACCGTGCCTTCGGGTTTCTTGGCCAGAGGACCTGGAATCCCCTGCCTGACGGATTCTGCTGCTGGGTAGGAGTTAGTCCCCACAGCCTCGGACTCCGGGTCCGGTAAGAAATCTTCTCAGTCAGGGCGAGCTCTGCAGCTGCCAGCCCCTGACTCCTTGTAACACTGCTCCCACAGAGCTCCTGATGTTCTGTTCCTATATTTGCTTCTTTTCTCTGTCTCTACTTCTTCTCTACTCACCAACCCTGCTTCAGCCCTAGGTTTATATAGGGGAAGTTCTTCCCCTCCCAGGACTGGGCAGGAGGTGTGGCATGCATAGGATTCCTGACCAAGAGACCTCCCACCTGCTCTCAGACGTAATATCTCTATCACTGTGGCAACCAGACCCCTGGGGTGTCACATTCCCCCCTAGTGAAATTTAGTACTCCGGGACTAAACATATTTTAGAAAAACATAACAAGATATAACAATAACAATACAATAAAGAAACACATAAAGGTGGTCACGGCATGTCCGTAACCGGGTGCAGTCTTTGAAGAAAGCAAGGTGTCCATTTCACCAAAACAGGGAGACGTAACCAGGTAGGGGTCTGTCCTGCCCCGAGTCCTTAACAGTCTTTAGTCCGTCCTGGGTTACGCTCCAACTATGTACACAGGATTCCCGGTAAATCCACCAAAGACTCCTATAAACAACTAGAAACACATAATTATACACAAGCAACAAGAAAAACAGGTAACCACAAATAAAAAAATTTATACACTTCAAATCCTCCAACGTGCGGGTAACTGGCCTCTAGTGGCCCTAGTGGACCTACGGAGCTGACTGTCTAGCCCTGAACTACAGGGTGTAGGAGCTGTCAAGGGTAAACTGGGCAGCTGTCTACCGGCTCTTTGGCTCACTAGGGGTACGGCAGGCTCACTATAAGCAGAGGGTTGATCCTCCTGTTCTGCTTGTGTGGAGTCTTCTGCCTCCTGGACCGGCTGCTCTTCCAGCTCTACCTGTTGCTCCGTAGGCACTTGGGATGCTGGTTGGAGGAACGTGAGGACGGGTACCACAACTGCACCATTGACTTGAGTCCAGGACCGAGGGAAGTCTCCGAGCACAGTACTAACCATATCTTCCCTTTCCTCTACGGGTCGATGGTCTTCTTGTTCCTCTTCAGGGTTCCGTAGCTGTTCAGGACACTTCTTCAGGTGATCCCGGGATACAATGGCTATGGTCTCCCCTCCGTCTTTACTGATGGTACAGACTTTCAGGTTCTCGTGGCTTGAGGGCAGTACGGTGTACGGGTCCTTCTCCCACTGGTCGTCCAACTTGTGGAGCCGTCGTTTCCTCTTCAAGACCTGCTCTCCGGGTACCAGGGGAACAGCGGGAGCATACTGGTTGTAAGTTTTCTCTTGTCTTTCCCTAGCCTGACCGAGACTTCGCTCCACGCTCTCCTGTACTTTCCGGTACTGTTGCTGCCTCTCTGTGTCCCAGTCTGCTTCTGGTGAGGTGTCCTCGGGTGTCAGGACTCCCATTTCCAGGTCAACAGGTAACTTACCAGGTCTCGCCCTCATTAGGTAAGCCGGGGTACAGTTGGTGGAACCTACCGGGATGTGGTTGTATAGGTCCACCAGATCGGGCAGCTTCTCAGGCCACAGACTGCGTTCTTCCAGGGGCAACGTTTTCAGGAGATCCATTACCACCTGGTTCATTTTCTCACAAAGTCCATTAGTTTGCGGATGATAGGGTGTCGTCCTTATCTTCCGGCAGCCATACAGATTGCAGAATTCCTGGAAGACCTCCGCTTCAAAGGCAGGTCCCTGGTCCGTCAGCACTTGGTCCGGGTACCCGTGTGGACGGCAGAAGTGCTGCTGGAAGGCTCTAGCTGCTGTTTGAGCCGTTAAGTCCTTAACGGGGACGACAACCAAGAACCGGGAGTAATGATCCACAATGGTTAACGCGTAGACGTAGCCACTTCTGCTTGGGGTCAGTTTTACATGATCCAAGGCTACCAGTTCCAACGGCTGCCGGGTGACGATGGACTGCAGGGGAGTCTTCTGGCTGGCACGGTCCTTCCTTCTTAGGTTGCACGGGCCACAGTCTCTGCACCACCTCTCGATGGTTCCCCTCATGCCTACCCAGTGGAACCGCCCACGCAGCAGGAACTCCAGCTTCTTCCATCCGAAGTGTCCAGCCCCGTCGTGGTATGCTTCCATCACCATGGCTGCGTCTCTCCGTGGCACCACTACTTGCCAGATTAGTTCATGCGTCCGGGAGTTAACCATTCTGCGGCACAACTTCCCCTTGTAAAGGAACAGTCGACTCTTCTCAGCCCACAGTTGCTTGGCTTCCTCCGGAGCGTCTGGGTCAAGGCGAGCCTCTGGCCGAGTCAGCATCTCCTTCACCAGCCGGACGGCAGGGTCACTGTCTTGCGTTTCCTCCCAGTTGTAGTGAGGCAAGGGGTTAAACGTAGCGGCTTGCTTACTCCTTACCCGATGGGAATACTGGATAGTCCCATGACGGTGGAACGCGGGGAGTTCGACTTCTTCCAGTCCCTCTGCATCTTCTCCTACGTCCGGTAGGTTTGGCATCCTGGACAGGGCGTCCGCGTTGGTATTGGAGCGTCCTGCCCGGTATTTGATTGTGAACTCGTAGTTGGACAGACGGGCCATCCATCTCTGCTCTAGGGCACCGAGTCTTGCCGTGTCCAGGTGTGTCAACGGGTTGTTATCCGTGTACACAGTGAACCGGGAAGAAGCGAGGTAGTGCTTAAAGCGTTCGGTGACTGCCCACACCACTGCCAGGAACTCTAGCTTAAATGAGCTGTAATTCTCAGGGTTTCTTTCGGTGGGTCGCAGTTTTCGGCTGGCGTAAGCGATTACTCGTTCTTTCCCCTGCTGGATCTGGGACAGCACGGCTCCTAGCCCGATGTTACTTGCGTCGGTGTAGAGGATAAAGGGCTGGCTGTAATCAGGGTACGCCAGGATTTCATCCCCCGTGAGGGCCATCTTCAGCTGGCGGAAGGACTCTTCTTCTAACTTCTCCCATCTGAAGGGTGGCTTCTGGTTCTTGGCCTTCCGGGACTGGCCTATCAGGAGGTCCTGCATAGGAGCTGCCTTTTTGGTGAAACCGGGGATGAATCTGCGGTAATAGCCTACCAACCCGAGGAACTGCCGCACTTCCTTTACACTGGAGGGACTTGGCCATTCCTTAATTGTGGTGATCTTATCAGGGTCGGGAGCCACTCCATCAGCGCTCACCACTTGTCCCAGGTACTGCACCTTTGGTTTCAGGAGGTGACACTTGGAGGGTTTCACCTTTAGGCCGTAGCTTGCCAGAGCTTCGAACACTTCCGCCAGGTGTTTCAGGTGGTCCTCATAAGTCTTAGAATATACGATGACATCGTCCAGGTACAACAGGACCGTCTCGAAGTTTCTGTGGCCCAGACAGCACTCCATTAATCGTTGGAAGGTTCCTGGTGCGTTGCAGAGTCCGAACGGCATACAGGTAAACTCGCTAAGTTCCATCGGGGTGGTGAATGCGGTCTTCTCCCGGTCCGCCTCTGCTACAGGAACCTGCCAGTACCCACTAGTGAGATCCAAGGTAGAGAAGAAGTTAGCAGATCTTAAAGCAGCCAAAGACTCCTCTATCCTTGGTAAGGGGTACGCATCCTTGTGTGTGATACGGTTGATTTTCCGGTAATCTACACACATCCTCATGGTGTTGTCTTTCTTTTTGACTAAGACTAGTGGAGCTGCCCAGGGGCTACAGCTATCCCTGATCACCCCAGCCTCCTTCATGTCTCTAAGCATCCCCTTGGCGTGTTGGTAGTGTGCAGGGGGTACGGGTCGATACCTCTCTTTTATGGGAGGTTGGTCTCCCGTGGGGATGTGGTGTTCTACCCCCTTGACTCGCCCAAAGTCTAACGGGTGTTTACTAAACACTCTCTCGTACTCTTGAACCACCCGATAGACTCCCTGTTTCTGGTGTGAGGGAGTGGAGTCAGTACCCAAATGTAGTTGCTGACACCAGTCCTCCATTGTTTTCTTAGAGCCGTTACCTTCCTCCGGGTGAGATGGTGGCAAGGGTTCCACAGATTGTATAGCATTTTGGTTAATGGTATATAATTTGGCTAGCATGGCATACCGGGGCAGGTACACTTCCCTCTTCCCGATATTGATTATGCGAACGGGCACCCTCCCATGGCGTACATTAACCACCCCCCGTGCTGTCAAGATGGTGGGCCTACTGTCTGAGTAAACTGGTTCTACCATTGCCTGGTAATCTCTACCTCTCAGACCAATAGCTGCCCGGCACCAAATCATCATTTCACTTTTTGGGGGCATGGCAATAGGGAAAGGGTCACACATTCTCACGCTACCAATCTCACCGCCGGAGAGTTCCACCTGTTGCCGTCGCATCAGTGCCCGGATCTCTTTTTGGAGCACTCGCTGCTCGCCGGAGCTGGCGTTCTTGGAAACCTGCTGTAAAAGGAAAATCACCTCTGCAAGACAATTTTCAATTACATTAGTTCCTAGAGTTATCTTTGGGTGACTCTCGTGTTTGTCAATGTCTACAATGATCAGTCCCTGTGCTGCCAGTTCAACTCTACCGATTTTAATGGTCACCTCTTTAAATCCAATCTGTGGCACGGGCTGACCATTGCTGGCGATGATACTCAAGTCGTCGTCAGGGTAGCGGGTGATATCCGAGTCATTCCAGTACTGCTTGAAGAGCACGTACGGGATGGTGGTGACCTGTGACCCGGTGTCCAGTAGGGCACTCATAGGAATGCCATCCAGTACCACGGGTAAGACTGGACGTCCTCCCACATATTTGTCGCGCCAGTTCGATGGGCCTGGTGATCTTTTTCCTGGGGGTTGGCCCTCTACCCCAGGTTGTGCCAGTTTAAAGGACAGTACCTTGCCATATGTCCGGGTTGATTGCAGCGGCGGCAGATGGGTCATCCGTCCTCGTTGTATCGGTCGCTGGGTCTTCCTCTGGCCGGTGGGGTCCTCCTTGGTCGACGCCACGGGATGTCCTCCGGTCCGGATGCCAGCTGGATCTTCCCTGGAGTGGAAACCTGTAAAGACTGCACAGTTCGGGTTAGCGCAGCAACGCTTTTAGCTAGCTCTTGGACCTGATGGTGCAGGTCTGGAGCCGGGTCATTGTTCAAAGCCTGCGCATCAGCTCCCACAGGCCCTGCCGACAAGGGCGCCGCCTCCTGGTGGTAAGTGGTAGTGGGGCGTCTGGGGGTCACAACGCCACTTGGTGCCGGTTCTCGAAGCACCCGGATGGCTCTGTCCTTGAACTGTGCAAATCCCAGATGAGGGTCCTGTAAGGCCATTGCCCGTAACTGGGTTCGGTGGGCATTGCAATATAAACCCTCTATAAATTGTTCAGTCAACAGCCTGTCCTCGTCTCCCACGCCGTCAGGGTCGGTCTGCTTAATGGCTCTCAGGGCCTCTTGTAGGTTCAGGGCATAGTCCCTTATACTCTCATGTGCCCGCTGTTTGCACCCGTAGAATCTAAGCTTGATCTCGGCTGAGGTGCGGGTATCAAAGGTGTCCCTCAGCCGGGTTAGTATCCCTGCGACAGTCCTCCCCCCAGGTGGCCAGGACTTTACCTCCCTTCGGGCTGCCCCAGTTAATTGGGCCACCAGGATGCTCACTTTTTGCTCTTCTGTGAGGGGGTACACCTGGAAGAGGCTATCCAGCTTTTCTCTAAAGTCATGCAGGGTATGTGACTCCCCTGAGTACTGGGGTAGCCAGGCCGCTTCCGGGATATAGGGCATGGTGAAAGGCATGACTGCAGCAGCGGTGGCGCTGGCGGGGGTTGAGGCAGTGAAGCTCTCCTCCGTATCCGACATCCTCCTCCCCCCTAGTGGACCGTGGCCTACCTTGCGATGATCCTCTTCCGTAGGCCGCGGCTCCGCAGTAGATCGTCAGGGTTGAGGACCTTCCGTCGCGCTCCTGTGACGTCGGCGTCTGCTGGGCTCCTTCCAGGACCTTACGCGACGTCCGGACGTGAGGCGGGGCTTCAGTTCTCGCGCGCTTTCAGAGTCCACGCCCCTCTTCTTCCCGCGCGACGTCTTCAAGATGGCGTCCAACGGCGGGAAAACTCCACGGAAGGCGGGAAGAAGGCTGGAAATGGCGCCGGATGGCGGGAATCTTCACCGATGGCGGGAAGAAGGCTGAAGATGGCGCCGGATGGCAGGAATCTTCACCACAGGTAAGTTTGAACAGTCTTTTTCAGGCACGCAGTACCCGGTGGTTGCGGGCACGAGATCCTGCCGACTACGCCAAAAGTTGACGCGCCCCTGGGCCTGTGTCGCGCTGCGTTGCGCACGCGGGAGCTTATCCGGAGCCGGATCTGTTGAGGGTTGTAGTCTCGTGGCGGTGACCCGGTCTGTGCCCAGGGAGTCAAACTGAGCGGCGATGTATCAGCGGTAGATGTTGGACGACTACGCCACCCGTTGAGTACAGCTAAGGAGCTGCTGCTGCAGGGCAGACCGCTGAGGCCGGTGGTAGGATTGTGCAGCGTGATAGTATAACCCCCAACGGGAGGGGTATGGCCTCAGGGCAGCCGACGTGGATGATGGGGGTAGCAGGAACCACTCAGAGACGGTACGGTGTAGTTCAGGGTCTTTACTGGTGACAAAGATAGACCCTCCCGGAGTACTGGCTAGCGATTGGGGCCTGGTCAGTCCTTGAGCAGATGGGATCTCCCCTGGCCAGGCGGAGTTGTAGGCCTCCCAAACTAACTGTACTCTTCTGGCTACCTTGCTAGAGGCGGGTATAAGTAGCCCACGTCCCTGAGTGTACCGTGTGGTGCTCACCCGTATGGCCGGTGACTCGGGGCCTTCTAGTAGCTTCCGCTCCACGACGGCGGTGCTGGTCCCACGCGTGTGACCGTGCCTTCGGGTTTCTTGGCCAGAGGACCTGGAATCCCCTGCCTGACGGATTCTGCTGCTGGGTAGGAGTTAGTCCCCACAGCCTCGGACTCCGCGTCCGGTAAGAAATCTTCTCAGTCAGGGCGAGCTCTGCAGCTGCCAGCCCCTGACTCCTTGTAACACTGCTCCCACAGAGCTCCTGATGTTCTGTTCCTATATTTGCTTCTTTTCTCTGTCTCTACTTCTTCTCTACTCACCAACCCTGCCTCAGCCCTAGGTTTATATAGGGGAAGTTCTTCCCCTCCCAGGACTGGGCAGGAGGTGTGGCATGCATAGGATTCCTGACCAAGAGACCTCCCACCTGCTCTCAGACGTAATATCTCTATCACTGTGGCAACCAGACCCCTGGGGTGTCACATAACTGCTCTCTAGTCTGCATAAAATGGGTTCAGGTTTACAACGGAAAATCCCTACTATTAACCTGTATAGTGCCCCAAGTATGTGCAAGTGGTTTCTAAACCAGACAACCTCATTAAGTCTCATAACACCTTTGTCAATAAACAGGTATTCTCAAGTTACTAAGTTGCTTTAATTAGTTAAACAGCATGAAAATACGCAAGTTTGCCACTGACTTGCTTTTTCTATCTGCTGTCATTCTCCTGCAATGAGAGCTTTTATCTTACATAGTGTAAAGCTCATTTCCATGGAGTTCAGCCACTAGTAGACCTTGGTAGAGAGTGTGCAGTAGTCACATTCCAGGAGAAAAGTTAATTCCTAACATACCGTTATCTCTGTCCAGCCCATTCATTTCTATACACCAGTTAGCTGCTCCCTGCCTTCTCCCTTTAGGCTTTTGACGAGATGCTCTTATCCGTCCTGTAGAATCACAATTCCTGCACCCAGTATCTAGGCTCTCACTGTTTGTGGCTGTGTGCTTGCTCAAATACCCTGTTGTCTCTATGTGTAAAAATAGTGATAGTGATAGAGTACATTCCAGAACCAACCACTGATGGCTGAATGTGTTACAGCAGAACTTGTGCTGAGCTTTATAGTTCTAATAATACTACAGCTCTGCTGCTCATCAGAGCTATCACTCAGGGAGAAGAGCCCGTCCTGCCAGAAATCAGGAAGTAAGGAGACTGCACAGCTCTGAGCTGCTCAAGAGATCACTTATGAAAACTCCTTATAGGCATCAAACATTTCCTTTGTTCAAATAGAAAGAATATAGATCTACATATTTTAGAATGTGTATGAACTACATGTCTGAAATAAAAATAAATGATTCTAAATAATATATATATATATATATATATATATATATATATATATATATATACAGTACAGACCAAAAGTTTGGATACACCTTCTCATTTAAAGATTGTTCTGTATTTTCATGACTACGAAAATTGTACATTCACACTGAAGGCATCAAGACTATGAATTAACACAGGTGGAATTATATACTTAACACAAAAAATTTGGGAAACAACTGAAAATATGTCTTATATTCTAGGTTCTTCAAAGTAGCCACCTTTAGCTTTGATAACTGCTTTGCACACTCTTGGCATTCTCTTGATGAGCTTCAAGAGGTAGTCACCGGAAATGGTCTTCCAACAATCTTGAAGGAGTTCCAAGAGATGCTTAGCACTTGTTGGCCCTTTTGCCTTCACTCTGCGGTCCAGCTCACCCCAAACCATCTCGATTGGGTTCAGGTCTGGTGACTGTGGAGGCCAGGTCATCTGGCGTAGCACCCCATCACTCTCATTTTGGTCAAATAGCCCTTACACAGCCTGGAGGTGTGTTTGGGGTCATTGTCTTGTTCAAAAATAAATGATGGTCCAACTGAACGCAAACCGGATGGAATAGCATGCCGCTGCAAGATGCTGTGGTAGCCATGCTGGTTCAGTATGCCTTCAATTTTGAATAAATCCCCAACAGTGTCACCAGCAAAGCACCCCCACACCATCACACCTCCTCCTCCATGCTTCACGGTGGGAACCAGGCATGTAGAGTCCATCCGTTCACCTTTTCTGCGTCGCACAAAGACACGGTGGTTGGAACCAAAGATCTCAAATTTGGACTCATCAGACCAAAGCACAGATTTCCACTGGTCTAATGTCCATTCCTTGTGTTCTTTAGCCCAAACAAGTCTTTTCTGCTTGTTGCCTGTCCTTAGCAGTGGTTTCCTAGCAGCTATTTTACCATGAAGGCCTGCTGCACAAAGTCTCCTCTTAACAGTTGTTGTAGAGATGTGTCTGCTGCTAGAACTCTGAGGAAGCCATACGGCGAGAGCGTGGGTTCGGGGCTAGGCTGACGACCTGGTGCGGGCTGCACACACATGGGTATGCATTGTTTCTGACTGTTTCTCTCTCTACTTTTTTGGGAAGCTCCTCTTATATTCATGCTTTTATGGCATGCCTAATACATTCTTTACTGAGGGCTCCCATGTATAGGTATCTCACCTGTCATTAGTGGCACATTATTGCAGGGACTGTGATTATACAATCTACTGGGTAATCTATTGCATAGAGCTTTTGCATGGAACATTGAATGGATTACTACTATTATTATTTATTTTTCTTTGCGCAAGACACCTGCACTTTATGATTCATTGGGGAGATTATTACATGGACCTCTGCACGTAATATTGTATGGACTACCAATATATGTTTAACCCCCCTCCTTCCCCTTTTTTTTCTCTCTGCAAAGTGCCTGCTATAAGTACTGCCCCATTTTTGTCCAATAAATGCAGCTGATCTCTGCGACCTGTGTATGTGCTGTGCGCCTGGGCACTTCAGCCCTCACTGGGTACCCATCTTTACATCTTAAACTGTATGTTAAATTATGTATGCAAGTTTTTAAGAAATTGAATTAATAAAAATTATGTTTTTTATCGCTAAACTCAATGTCCTTCTCTCTTTCTGCTAGAACTCTGTGTGGCATTGACCTAGTCTCTAATCTGAGCTGCTATTAACCTGCGATTTCTGAGGCTGGTGACTCGGATAAACTTATCCTCAGAAGCAGAGGTGACTCTTGGTCTTCCTTTCTTGGGGCGGTCCTCATGTGAGCCAGTTTCTTTGTAGCGCTTGATGGTTTTTGCAACTTCACTTGGGGACACTTTCAAAGTTTGCCCAATTTTTCGGACTGACTGACATTTATTTCTTAAAGTAATGATGGCCACTCGTTTTTCTTTAATTAGCTGCTTTTTTCTTGCCATAATACAAATTCTAACAGTCTATTCAGTAGGACTCTCAGCTGTGTATCCACCTGACTTCTGCACAACTGATGCTCCCAACCTAATTTATAAGGCAAGAAATTCCACTTATTAAACCTGACAGGGCACACCTGTGAAGTGAAAACCATTTCCGGTGACTACTTCTTAAAGCTCATCAAGAGAATGCCAAGAGTGTGCAAAGCAGTCATCAAAGCAAAAGGTGGCTACTTTGAAGAACCTAGAATATAAGACATATTTTCAGTTGTTTCACACTTTTTGTTAAGTATATAATTCCACATGTGTTAATTCATAGTTTTGATGCCTTCAGTCCAAAATTTATCCAAAATTAATGGGTATGCTTCAGATTTTTCCGCAATGATAATCCGCAGTGTAAATTTCCGCAGCATGTGCACAGTGTTGCACAGCTTCTGGATACCCACAGTTGCAGTATAAAACTTCACAAAGCAGATTACATGGGATAACAAGCTTTTACTTCTCAGAACATGAGGTAAAGGAAAAAACGCACAGTCACACAGTACTGCATCAGGAAGTAAGAACAAAATAGAAAATACAAGAGAGACTTTTTTTCTTTCACAATACAGTAAACAAGGAAACTTTACACAACATCGCCATCTACTGTCAGATCAGCATAAAGTCCTCCTTCACACAAACAAAGAAGTCCACAACTGTTGCATATACCAACACACAGCACATGCGGGTTATCATTGAGGACCATGGGGCACGCATTACCAAGCGTTTAAGCGTTTTCGCTTCGAAAATTCCGCAGCAAAAACGCTTGAAAAACGCACAGTGGGCACGCAGCCTCAAAGTCACTTCAAAACTGAACAGGTCCCTATAAAAATAAGTTTTGTAAATTTCCTTGAAAAAAATGAAAAATAACTGCTACATTTTTAAATCTTCTAAAATGCTAACAAAATAAAACAACATTTTACAAATGGTGCTGATGTAAAGCAGACATGAGGGAAATCTTATTTATTACTGTTTTTGTGTGGTATGACTATTGGGATTAAAGGCATAATCAATCAAAGTTTGAAAAGTGCAATTTTTAAAACATTTTTGCCAAGTTTCTGATATTTTTATAAATAAACGCAAACCATATCAGCCTAAATTTACCATTATTATAAAGTATCATGCATCACAAAAAACAGTCTTGAAAGCTATGGGATATGTTGAAGCATTCCAGAGTTATTACTATATAAAGTGACACTGGTCAGATTTAAAAAAATTGGTTTGGTCATGAAGGGGTTAAGCCACTTTGTTACCATTTTGGCAGTATGCTTCGGGTCATTGTCCATTTGGAGGACCTATTTCTGCTCAAGCTTTAACTTCCTGGCTGATATCTTGAGATGTTCCTTCAGTATTGCCACATAATCTTCTTTTCTCATGAAACCATCTATTTTGTGATGTGCACCAAGTCCCTCTTGCAGCAAAGGAACCCCACAACATGATGCTGCTGCCCCCGTGTTTCACAGTTGGCATGGTGTTCTTAGGCTTCTAAGCTTCTCCCTTTTTCCTCTAAACTTAACGATGGTCATTATGCACAAAAAGTTAAATTCTAGTTTCATCAGACCACAGGACATGTCTCCAAAAATTAAGGTCTTTGTTCCTGTGTGCATTTGCAAACATTAATCTGGCTTTTTTATGTTTCTTTTGGATTAATGGCTTCTTCCTGGCAGAGTGGTCTTTCAGCCCATGTTGATACAGTACTCGTTTCACTGTGAATTGTCACTCTGACAATCTTACTAGCTTCTGCCATCCTCTTCACAAGGTCTTTTGCTTTTGTCCTGGGGTTGATATGCACATGTCGGACCAAAGCACGTTCATCTCTGGGACACAGAACCCGTCTCTTTCCTGAGTGGTATGATGGCTGGACATTCCAATCTTGTTTGTACTTGCATATAATTGTTTGTACAGATGAACGAGGCACCTTCAGATATCTTGAAATTGTACCTAAGGATAAGCCAGACTTGTGCAAGTCTACAATTCTCTTCCTGATATCTTGGCTGATTTCTTTACACTTTCCCATGATGCTACACATAGAAGCAGTGTGTTTCAGGTGTGCATTAAAATACATCCACAGGTGTGTCTCTAATTAACTCAGATGTTGCCCAAAAAACTATTAGAAGCTTCCAAACACATGGCATCATCATATGGGCAGTCGAGAATTGTTTAAATACATAGTAATCTTAGTGTATGTAAACTTTTGACTTTGCAGTAAGTAATAAAAATGCCTTAAAACATTATCTCTCTCTCATTATTCTGGCATTTGGCAAATATTAAAAATGATGGTAATCCTAATTGACCTAAAACGGGGAAGGTTTATACTTATTTCATGTCAGATATTGAGAAAAACATGCATATGTGTCTTTTTATATAGTGTATGTAAACTTCTGGTTTCAACTGTATATATGTATATATATGCACATCTCATTGCTATAGCAAATCAGTGGGAGTCATCAACAGTGATAAAGTAATAGAAAAAAGGAAGAAAATTGAATCCTTAGAGGAAAAGTAAGATAATTTGTCTAAAAAATGCCAGTGTAAGGAGGCTTGTAAGCTCCCCGGGGAGCCATTGCATGGTTTATAAGCCTCCTTACTCTGGCATTTCACTCTCCTCACTGGGATCTAAGGGGTAAAGTTTTTCCTTCTGAAGTCTCTCACACAGCTAAATCAGATCTCATGCTTTGCACTGCTGAGGGGCAACACCCCGAAACACCATGGCTGCAAATTGAGATTCTAGTTTGCCATTTATCCTAAATCATGTGGCAAGGCTTGTTAAAAGGTTGATATTGACTTTTAGGATTGCTACTTCCAATAGGTGGCACTGGAAGAGACAGTTTGCAAGTTTTGGGTAGAATTTCTCTTCAATAAAAATACTTTTTGATTACACCAGTGATTTTTTTCCTTTCTCTACAGACTGGACCAGTCATTGGGGAAGCCCTCGCTGTTTCTTTCTGGATAGATTCCACTTCCTACCACTATGAAATGGAATAAATGCTATGTTTTAGAGAAATTAACAATAGTAATGGTAGTAATCTGACACCATATGATGGCAAATCCAAGCAACATGCCGTCATTTGTAACAATGGGAAAGCCTTTTTTTTAAGAGGTTGTCCAGAATAAGGATGCCATATTTCATCGCTTTGTGGAAAAATAGGTAAATCGTTTCTCATGTTATATTCTCTGAACTGTAAATCATAAACAGTTTCACAAATTTGGTTGAATGCCAGTGGACCCAAAAAAATGCTAATTTCTAATAGTAAATTTAAAAATGACTTTTTTTTACTTTTATTTATTTCCAGATAAAGTGAAAGATCGAGGCTCTAATACAATTGGGTCAAGATTGAACCGTGTCGAGGACAAGGTAAGAAAATAAGATAAAACCATATATATTTATATTATGCACAGCTACTACTTACACATACACACATGGAGTACAGGATATACAGACAATTACCACATACTACATACAGAATATTCCTCACTCTCTGAAAAAGTGTAAAATACATAATGGTGCATCCAGACACCAATTCTACAGCGCTGCTCATACACTGCAAAGAGTCTAAATACCTGTGGTCATCTGTGACTTGCACACACAAGTTAAGGTGGCCACACACAATAACTGAACGTTGATTGCTGGTTCGGCCGTCCACTACCTCTCCCAACTCTCATACACGAGAAGGTTTGGCTTGGTTAAATGTTCATGTGTTTTCAAAGTGGAGAACTGTGAAAATCACTGCCAAAAGGCTCTGGCAGCAGCTTATCACCTGAATAACAAAAGGGTCGGGCATTAAGGGTCAGGCAGTTTGAATTTTACCTCCTCTGACCTCATCTGTCAGGGAAGAGTCTGGATGTCCCCTTAGACTATTAGCTTAGTCTATTGTGTATGGAGGCTTAAAGGGGTTTTCCATTACTCAGACAACTACATCTCAATCCATATGTGTGTCCCCCAGTAAAATAATAACACCTATACTCACCTCCAGTGCCAGCACTATTCCAGCGGTGTCTGCACTGGCTCTCCTGGGGATTGCGTGTGTCATGGGTGTGTCAGAAGTGACAGACAGTCATCCTGCAGTTGGTTGCAGGAGATCTCTTCATTTGGCCTTACAGACAACTTCTTAGAATATGTATCTCTAGGACCCAGGGGCTAGCTTCCTCGGGCTAATTAACACCCTGGCCTGGATGTATAAATACCTGTTGTGAGCCAGAGGGAAGTGCCGGCGATATTCATTACCCCTTGTGAAGGCTTGAGCAAGAGCAGTACTTCTATCTCTCTGGTGCTAGAGAACGTGTGCGCATTTGTCTGGAGTCGAGTAAAGCTAAGCGATTTTCCCTTGTTTGTCCCCCCTTGTTGTCTTTAGTGTTCAGTGGGGATCAACTAGTGCTCATCCTTTCTGTTCCCTAGCCTGAGCCTAATGCCAGGGATAGACAGGCTGAGGTATGCGTGCGGCGATTGGTGAAGAACCAATAAAGGGACATTAGTGGAGACAGGGTGACACTAGATCAGCCTAGGAGTTCTCCACTCCCCACTTTCACTAGTCTGGGTTCCCTTTCCGTTTTACCTTTGTGTTGCACTTAGTCTTTCCCACACCTTGCGTGACAGCATGACATTATGTCTCATGATTCCTAGGGGCAATCAGTGCTGACTTTACTCTCCCCGCCTTTGGCCAACTTGCATACATCCAGAGGAAGTGAGAGATGTTGCTGCTCTTACTTCCTCCGGATGTACAGGTATGTGCTATAACTGGAGGCAGGAAGAGTGAAGCCAGCGCTGATTGGCAGCAGGGATCACTTGACATAACAATGTCACGTGATCCCAAGGAGAGCCAATGCCGACACGGCTGGAACACTGGAAGGGAGTATAGGTGTTATTATTTTACTGAGGGCAAAAATATATATATGGAGAAGGAGATGTCCGAGTAGTAGAAAACCCCTTTAACTGTTGGCTACTACTTTCATGGATGTGGACTGAAAGCTCTTTCTGAGTTCATTAAGCAGTTCAATCTGACAAAGGTTTCCAATAGAGTTGGTGCGAGTCAATTCGCAGGACCCAGTCCATCAGCCACATCCATAATCTGTGACCGCTGCATCGGAGCCCTGAGAACCACCTCCTACATCCCGGCATCCACTGCTGTTCTACTGATTAGCCGGCCTGATGCAATGTCACATATGCATCATGCTGTAACCATAAAGATGCAGCTAATCAGAAGAGAAGCAGGGAATCTTGGAAGGTAGAAGGCAGGTCTTGAGGCTCCTGTCCAGCATCCAAAGATTACTGACGTGGCCGATGGACCGAGTGCTGCGAAACGAATCGCACCAACTATAGTTTTCAATTAAAACAACAATGTCTAAATGGCTAACCAATATTGCATTAAAGGATCTATCTACTTTATTTCTCCCCAAAACTGTGCCTCTCTTGTCCATGGGGTGTGTCTGGTATTGCAACTCAGTGCCCCATTGATTTGGTTAGGGATAAGCTACAATATCAGGCAGCGCTCATGGGTAGTGTGAAAAGTGTTACATAGTTACATAGTTTATAAGGCCGAAAAAAGACAAGCGTCCATCCAGTTCAGCCTATTTCTTGTGCACTGCAGCTATTCCGCAGCGTTGATCCAGGGGAAGGCAACAAAAAACCATGAGGTATAGGCCAATTTACATCATTGAGGAAAAATTCACTTCCCGACTCCAATCTGGCAGTCAGATTAAATCCCTGGATTAATTAACTAAGCATAAGATGTAATTTTATTGTTCTCAAGAAAGGTGTCCAGGCCTCTCTTGAACTCTTTAAGTGAGTTGGACATCACCACTTCCTCTCCCAGAGAGTTCCAGAGTCTCACGGCTCTGACCGTAAAGAATCCCCTTCTATGCTGGTGCAGGAACCTCCTTTCCTCCAGACGCATAGTGTGCCCCCTCGTCTTTGTCACCATCCTTGGTATAAACAGGTCATGGGAGAGATCTCTGTACTGCCCCCTAATGTATTTATACATGTTTATGAGGTCTCCCCTAAGCCTTCTCTTTTCCAATGTAAATAGGCCTAATTTTGACAACCTCTCTGGGTATTATAGTCCCTCCATTCCCTTTATTACCTTAGTCGCCCTCCTTTGTACCCTCTCTAGCTCCAATATGTCTTTCCTGAGCACCGGAGCCCAGAACTGTGCACAATATTCTAAGTGCGGCCTTACCAGCGCTTTATACAGAGGAAGAACAATGTTCTCATCGTATGCCCCTATTCCTCTTCTGATGCATGCCATGACTCTATTTGCCTTCGCAGCTGCTGCCTGACACTGGGCACTCCAATTTAATTTGCTATTAACCAAGACGCCCAGGTCCTTCTCCATGTCAGATTTCCCCAACGGTTTCCCATTTAATATGTATGGGTGACTGCTGTTTTTCTTTCCCATGTGCATGACCTTACATTTATCGGCATTGAACCCCATTTGCCATTTTTTAGCCCAACTCCCCAATTTATCCAAATCCTCCTGTAGCTGTGCCCTGTCCTCATCTGTATTAACTACTTTACAAAGTTTAGTATCATCTGCAAATATTGCTATTTTACTATGCAACCCCTCCACTAGATCATTAATAAATATATTAAATAATATAGGGCCCAAGACAGACCCTTGAGGCACCCCGCTAGTAACCCTGACACACCCTGAGCTTACTCCATTGATAACCACCCTCTGCTTTCTATCACTCAGCCAGCTATTTACCCACTTGCACACATTATCCCCCAGACCAAGCATTCTCATTTTATATACCAACCTTTTGTGTGACACGGTATCAAACGCTTTGGAGAAGTCAAGGTATACAACATCCACTGACTCTCCCCGGTCCAGCTGTGAGCTCACCTCCTCGTAGAAGGCGATCAGGTTTGTTTGGCAGGAGCGATCCCTCATGAATCCATGTTGATATGGAGTTAGACAGTTATTATCATTAAGATATTCTACAATAGCATCTCTAAGAAATCCTTCAAACAATTTACCCACAACAGACGTTAAGCTGACTGGTCTATAGTTCCCAGGGTCACTTTTAGACCCCTTTTTGAATATTGGTACCACATTTGCTTGGCGCCAGTCTAGTGGGACAGTCCCTGTCCATAAAGAGTGCTTGAATATAAGATACAGCGGCCTGTCTATCACATTACTTAATTCTTTTAGTACCCGGGGGTGTATGCCATCTGAGCCTGGTATCTTGTCTATTTTGATATTATTTAGGCGTTTCTGAACTTCCCCCTGGGTTAGGTGGGTGATATTTAGCGGAGGATTTACTTTATCACTCTGCATTTCCTCCGATAAATTGTTTTCTTTTGTGAAAACAGTGGAGAAGAAGCTATTGAGTAGGTTTGCTTTACCCTCATCGCCCTCTATGATTTTACCCAGGTTATTTTTCAATGGCCCAACGCCATCAGTTTTAATCCTTTTACTGTTTATATAGTTAAAGAACAGTCTGGGATTCGTTTCACTTTCCTCGGCAATTAGTCTCTCTGTCTCCTCTTTTGCTATTCTTATTTGTTTCTTACAGATTTTGTTTTTTTCCCTATAAGATATTAGCGCTTCCTCGCTGCCTTCTTGTTTAAGTTTACCGAAAGCCCTTTTTTTGTTTTTCATTGCCCTCTTGACTTCCTTATTTAGCCACATTGGCTTCCTCCTATTCCTAGCCCTTTTATTCCCATAAGGTATGCACCTTCTACAGTGACTATGTAGAACTGTTTTGAAAATGTCCCATTTTCTATCCGTGCTCCTATTACTAAAGATACTATCCCAGTCTATAAGGTGAAGGGCATCTCTTAGCTGATCAAACTTTGCCCTCCTGAAGTTCAGTGTTTTTGTGACTCCCTTGCTGGGCAACTACTGAAGCACATGTGGAATTGTATAATGTTGTGGTCACTATTTCCCAGGTGCCCCCCGACCTGCACCTCAGTTATTCTGTCTGGCCTGTTAGTTAATATTAAGTCTAAAAGGGCCGTCCCTCTAGTTGGTTCCTGCACAAGTTGTGACAAATAATTGTCTTTGATAATTGATAGAAACCTGTTTCCTTTCTGAGATCTACAACTTTCGGTTTCCCAGTCTATATCGGGGTAGTTGAAGTCCCCCATAATAATCACCTCGTTATTTTTTGCTACTTCGTCTATTTGTCTCATTAATAGACTTTCCGTGGCTTCTGCTATATTTGGTGGTTTATAACAGACTCCTATGATAATTTTATTATTGTTTTTTGCCCCATATATCTCCACCCATAAGGACTCGACCTCCTCATTTCCCTCCCATACATCCTCCCGTATTGTAGGCTTTAGACACGTCTTTACATATAGACAGACTCCACCCCCTTTCCGACTTCTTCGATCCCTTCTAAACAGACTGTAACCCTGTAAGTTAACTGCCCAGTCATAGCTTTCATCTAACCATGTCTCGGTTATTCCCACTATGTCATAGTTACCTGTAGATATTTCAGCTTCCAGTTCATCCATCTTGTTTGTCAGGCTCCTGGCATTTGCTAGCACGCAGTTTACACGATTTTGTTTTGTTCCAATCTTCTCCCTGTGGATTGTATTAGAAATTGTATTAGAATGTGTATGGAGTGTGGTCTGTATCTATGCTATTCTCTTTGTTTGAATTTTTTTTTTATACATTTGTAGGTAACTCAAATGGATCATAAACTCAATCTCATAACCGATATGATTCACCACCTGATAGCAAACCAACAAAGCGGTCAGTCTACAACCAGAACACCGCACCGAAGCAACTCTCTGAACGACGGGAGCAGCCTCTCCAGTACTCTGCCTACCTACCAACAGTTAACAGTGCCAAGACGAAACCAAGATAATGCATCTTGATGAACAAACAGAAACTAGTTCTTCTACTGTCCTCAATGCAGATATTCATTATTTTAATGAATGCATTTATAAGCAGAAAGTAAAATGAATGATGAAATTAGACTGAGTATCGAGTAAGTGTGTAACACTGTAAAGGAAGTCTTGTCTGTTCTCTGTAGATCCTATCAGGGTTCATTGAAGGTTTCTTAGAGGAAGGGACATGGAACATATGTGTATTGCTCCATGTAGAAACATGCAAGAAAGCATCTGATACATTGATGAATCCTTTCTCAGGAAGATTGTAGCTCATCGGCCTGTGGGATCGTAAATCGCTACGGGTCGTGCTGTAAAACTGGCAATACAACTGAACAATTACCCTGATTTTTTTATTGTATTAAAATACACTTTTTACATTGATTTTCAATTTTTGGGGGCCTAAAATGACAATTCTTTTGAGAAAAATAGAAATAAATATTGTACTGTAGAAAATTACACTTCTTTTTTTTTACAATGTATTTTTGGTAAAAATGGTATTAAAGAGTTAATTTTTCTTTATGATTTCTGATCACAATTTTTTTTTTCTGGAATATTTTTTGACATCTGATCAAATGTATTGTATTTTCTCAAAAATGTTGATATTTGCACATTGATTGGTTTAAAGCAGTGATGGCGAATCTTTTAGAGACCGAGTGCCCAAACTGCAATCCAAAACCCACTTATTTATCGCCAAGTGCCAACACGGCAATTTATCCTAAATATTGAGGTTTTACTGATACAAACAACTGATACAAAGAGCAGGCGAGGGCAGCATAGAGCAGCCACAGACAGGAGCAGGGGTAAGAGACTGCAGAAATAAAGAATGTGCTCACCCACATCCTGGTGTATATGCTGGCCCTCCCCTCAATCCTAGTATATTTGCTGGCCCCCCCCTCAATCCTGGTATATATGCTGGCCCTCCCCTCAATCCTGGTATAAATGCTGGCCCTCCCCTCAATCCTGGTATATATGCTGGCCCTACCCTCAATCCTGGTATATATGCTGGCCCTCCCCTCAATCCTGGTATATATGCTGGCCCTCCCCTCAATCCTGGTATATATGCTGGCCCTCCGCTCAATCCTGGTATATATGCTGGCCCTCCCCTCAATCCTGGTATATATGCTGGCCCTACCCTCAATCCTGGTATATATGCTGGCCCTCCCCTCAATCCTGGTATATATGCTGGCCCTCTCCTCAATCCTGGTATATATGCTCCCCCCCTCAATCCTGGTATATATGCTGGCCCTCCCCTCAATCCTGGTATATATGCTGCCCCTCCCCTCAATCCTGGTATATATGCTGCCCCTCCCCTCAATCCTGGTATATATGCTGCCCCCCCTCAATCCTGGTATATATGTTGGCCCTCCCCTCAATCCTGGCATATATGGTGGGCCTCCCCTCAATCCTGGTATATATGCTGGCCCTCCCTTCAATCCTGGTATATATGCTGGCCCTTCCCTCAATCCTGGTATATATGCTGGCCCTCCCCTCAATCCTGGTATATATGCTGGCCCTCCCCTCAATCCTGGTATATATGCTGGCCCTTCCCTCAATCCTGGTATATATGCTGGCCCTCCCCTCAATCCTGGTATATATGCTGCCCCCCCTCAATCCTGGCATATATGCTGGCCCTCCCTTCAATCCTGGTATATATGCTGGCCCTCCCTTCAATCCTGGTATATATGCTGGCCCTCCCTTCAATCCTGGTATATATGCTGGCGGTCCCTTCAATCCTGGTATATATGCTGGCCCTCTCTTCAATCCTGGTATATATGCTGGCCCTCTCCTCAATCCTGGTATATATGCTGGCCCTCTCCTCAATCCTGGTATATATGCTGGCCCTCTCCTCAATCCTCGTATATATGCTGGCCCTCTCCTCAATCCTGGTATATATGCTGGCCCTCTCCTCAATCCTGGTATATATGCTGGCCCTCTCCTCAATCCTGGTATATATGCTGGCCCTCCCCTCAATCCTGGTACAAATGCTGGCCCTCCCCTCAATCCTGGTATATATGCTGCCCTCCCCTCAATCCTGGTATATATGCTGGCCCTCCCCTCAATCCTGGTATATATGCTGGCCCTCCCCTCAATCCTGGTATATATGCTGGCCCTCCCCTCAATCCTGGTATATATGCTGGCCCTCCCCTCAATCCTGGTATAAATGCTGGCCCTCCCCTCAATCCTGGTATATATGCTGCCCTCCCCTCAATCCTGGTATATATGCTGGCCCTCCCCTCAATCCTGGTATATATGCTGGCCCTCCCCTCAATCCTGGTATATATGCTGGCCCTCCCCTCAATCCTGGTATATATGCTGGCCCTCCCTTCAATCCTGGTATATATGCTGGCCCTATCTTCAATCCTGGTATATATGCTGGCCCTCTCCTCAATCCTGGTATATATGCTGGCCCTCCCCTCAAACCTGGTATATATGCTGGCCCTCCCCTCAATCCTGGTATAAATGCTGGCCCTCCCCTCAATCCTGGTATATATGCTGCCCTCCCCTCAATCCTGGTATATATGCTGGCCCTCGCCTCAATCCTGGTATATATGCTGCCCTCCCCTCAATCCTGGTATATATGCAGGCCCTCCCCTCAATCCTGGTATATATGCTGGCCCTCCCCTCAATCCTGGTATATATGCTGGCCCTCCCCTCAATCCTGGTATAAATGCTGGCCCTCCCCTCAATCCTGGTAAATATGCTGGCCCTCCCCTCAATCCTGGTATATATGCTGCACTCCCCTCAGTCCTGGTATATATGCTGGCCCTCCCCTCAATCCTGGTATATATGCTGGCCCTCCCCTCAATCCTGGTATATATGCTGGCCCTCCCCTCAATCCTGGTATATATGCTGCCCCCTCAATCCTGGCATATATGCTGGCCCTCCCTTCAATCCTGGTATATATGCTGGCCCTCCCTTCAATCCTGGTATATATGCTGGCCCTCTTTTCAATCCTGGTATATATGATGGCCCTCTCCTCAATCCTGGTATATATGCTGGCCCTCTCCTCAATCCTGGTATATATGCTGGCCCTCTCCTCAATCCTGGTATATATGCTGGCCCTCTCCTCAATCCTGGTATATATGCTGGCCCTCCCCTCAATCCTGGTATATATGCTGGCCCTCCCCTCAATCCTGGTATATATGCTGGCCCTCCCCTCAATCCTGGTATAAATGCTGGCCCTCCCCTCAATCCTGGTATATATGCTGCCCTCCCCTCAATCCTGGTATATATGCTGGCCCTCCCCTCAATCCTGGTATATATGCTGGCCCTCCCCTCAATCCTGGTATATATGCTGCCCTCCCCTCAATCCTGGTATATATGCTGGCCCTCCCCTCAATCCTGGTATAAATGCTGGCCCTCCCCTCAATCCTGGTATATATGCTGCCCTCCCCTCAATCCTGGTATATATGCTGGCCCTCCCCTCAATCCTGGTATATATGCTGGCCCTCCCCTCAATCCTGGTATATATGCTGGCCCTCCCCTCAATCCTGGTATATATGCTGGCCCTCCCTTCAATCCTGGTATATATGCTGGCCGTATCTTCAATTCTGGTATATATGCTGGCCCTCTCCTCAATCCTGGTATATATGCTGGCCCTCCCTTCAATCCTGGTATATATGCTGGCCCTCCCCTCAATCCTGGTATAAATGCTGGCCCTCCCCTCAATCCTGGTATATATGCTGCCCTCCCCTCAATCCTGGTATATATGCTGGCCCTCCCCTCAATCCTGGTATATATGCTGCCCTCCCCTCAATCCTGGTATATATGCTGGCCCTCCCCTCAATCCTGGTATATATGCTGGCCCTCCCCTCAATCCTGGTATATATGCTGGCCCTCCCCTCAATCCTGGTATAAATGCTGGCCCTCCCCTCAATCCTGGTTTATATGCTGGCCCTCCCCTCAATCCTGGTATATATGCTGCACTCCCCTCAATCCTGGTATATATGCTGGCCCTCCCCTCAATCCTGGTATATATGCTGGCCCTCCCCTCAATCCTGGTATATATGCTGGCCCTCCCCTCAATCCTGGTATATATGCTGGCCCTCCCCTCAATCCTGGTATATATGCACCCCCCTCCCCCCCTCAGTCCATGCATATATGCTCCCTCTCCCCCCCAGCCATTGTGCATCCCATATTAAAAAAAAAAAAAGACCACACATAATAAACCCTCCTCCTCACCTTCCTTCTTCTCCCGCGCAGCGTCCTCTCCTGTAGCCGGCACATCTAGCTGAAGTGTATTGCAGCGCACGTACTACCCAGGCCCTTGCGCTGCAGTACACGCTGCCGGCCAATCAGAGGCCAGCGGCCACTGGCCTCTGATTGGCCAGCCGACGTCATGCTGGCCTCTGATTTGCCCGCAGCCGCTTCTGATTGTCCGGAAGCCACTAGCCTCTGATTGGCCGGCCAACGTCATGCTGGTCTCTGATTGGCCAGAAGCCGCAGGCCTCTGATTGGCCGGCCGAATTCATGCTGGCCTCTGATTGGAAGGAAGCCGCTGGCCTCTGATTGGCCGGTCGACGTCATGCTGGCCTCTGATTGGCCGGCAGACGCTGGCCTCTGATTGACCGGTCGACGTCATGCTGGCCTCTGATTGGCCGGCAGCCGCTTCTGATTGTCCGGAAGCCGCTAGCCTCTGATTGTCCGGCCGACTTCATGCTGGCCTCTGATTGACCGGAAGCCGCTGGCCTCTGATTGACCGGCCGACGTCATGCTGGCCTCTGATTGGCCGGCAGCGTGTATTGCAGCGCACGGGCCTGGTTAGTTCGTGCGCTGCAATACACTTCAGCTCGATGTGTTTCCGTCCGAGAGAGATCGCACATCTAGCTGCAGTAGCGGAGCTGGTGCCGGCACTCGGCGGCTCAGAGTTCTCCCCGCCGGCCCGATCCAGTAGCGCTAGTGCTGCGGCCATGGTGCCCCCCAGGAGGGCTCTGCTGCCCCCTCTGCACGCTGCCATAGGTTCCCAGCACTGGTGTAAAGCATTTCTTCTTTTACAGCTGACGACCCAAAATTGGTGATTTTCTAAAAAAAAAAAAAAAATGGCCGGTCTGCATTATATATGGTGGAAGTGAGAATGTATCATCTGGATAAGGGGGTGGTTTTCACAGAGGGGTCTATGGAGAGATGTCTCTTTATAAGGAGCACATAGCATGGAATACCGAGGTGAAGCCTTCTGGCTCCTTATGTTGCACCAGTCCGGAATGCTCCACTATGGTCCATCCTTCTATAGTTCTTCTCTTACACTTTCTGCTGGTCGGTATATGGACGTATTCGCTCTATGCTGACAGGCGCTCCCTTAGTATAGCCCATGTAATGCACGGCACCACAATGTTGTAGGTTCTGACTACTGTGTAAAAAAACACCACCCAGAGACCGGCCATAATCTTATAGTCTGGGTGTGAATACGCTGTAGGTATAGCTACACTTTTGTTGTGGAAATTTTGGTAATTTTATTCACCTTTTTGCATTTACCCGAATGAGGCTTGTGAGAAATCCTTAAATATGCTGCAGATTTCTCCTGTATGATGCTGACCAATCATAAGCAAGCAGCAACACTCAAAGAAAAGAAGAACACGCCCCCACCATAGCTCAAAGCGGGTTTCTTAGGGTATAAAGCTACGTTCTCACTATGAGTTTTTAGTGAGTTTTTACGCTGCATATTTTAGAAATAATGCAAGTAACCTATCTTAATGGGTGCAGAAATTCTGCAACATCAAAAACTCACCAAAAGCTCATCGTGGGAACCTAGCCTAAGATGTGTAATGATGGAGAGTCCTGATCTCCTGGTCTAACCTTCTGCATGATTAGAAAGCAGAGGTAACAGCTCTTAGACAAGGAAGGAGCCGCACAGCTGAGTTTCTCTGTGTCACATTACAAACCCTTTTATTGACTCTCCTGATTATGGAGTGTGCCAGTATCACACTTATGTCTTCTGTGCTCAAGCAACCTGTATTCTTTCTGCAGTGATATTAGGCTGTTATTACACCTCACACAGGAGCAGTGTGTTCTGGGTTACTTCTATGGTGAAATGTAATGACAGTCTGCTCTAATCTCACTGCAGAATGAGTACAAGTTGAGCACAACGGATCTAAGTGTGATACTGACACTGTGCTCTCATTTCTGGACAGGCAGTTTGGGATAGGTGCAGAACAGCAGAGGTGAGAGTACCATAAGAGGAGGAGAGCTGTTAGAAAGGTTTGTAATGTTGCACAACTAAACTCTCTTGTGCTGCCCCTTCACCCACAGAGACCTTAACTGAAAGGTATTAGTCAGTTGTGTGCTCTAATCATGCAGGAGGTTAGCCCAGGAGACCAGGTCTGTATCCTTACATCTTAGACACTGAGAAATCTGCTCTAAGCTATGGTGGGGATGTGATCATCTTTCTTTTCAGTGTTGTCGTCTGCTTATAATTGGTCAGCATCATGCAGCGAGAAGAATTTCGCACCCCCAGTGAAAACTCTGATAACATCTACTTGGACTTAATTTTTTTTAACTCATTAGGCGCCAAATACTTTCATTGCTAATATCTCTGCAAATGAAAGATAAAATAGAAAGAGCATGGATGAGATACCAGGACACTGTGTGTGGCACTTTATTATTATTATTATTTATTATTCTAGCTCCATTTATTCCATGGGGCTTTACATGTGAAAAAGGGGGTATACATAGCAAACACAATTGCAAAAATCTTGAACAAAAACGCAATGGCAAACTGGTACTGGAGGAAAGAGAACCCTACCTGCGATGTCTCACAATCTTCAAGGGATGGGTGAGGATACAGTAGGTGAGGGTAGAGCTGGTCATGCAGCGGTGTGGTGGAGCAATGATTACTGCAGGTTGTAGGCTTTTCGGAAGAGGTGGGTTTTCAGGTTCCTTTAGAAGGTTTCCACGGTAGGCGAGAGTCTGATGTTTTGGGGTAGAGAGTTCTAGAGTAGGGGGGATGCACGGGAGAAATCTTGTATGCAATTGTGAGAAGAAACGATAAGAGGGGAGTAGAGAAGGAGATCTTGTGAGGATCGTAGGTTGCGTGTAGGTGTGTACCGGGAGACTAGGTCACAGATGTATGGAGGAGACAGGTAGTGGATGGCTTGGTATGCCACGGTTAGGGTTTTGAACTGGAGTCTCTGGGCAATGGGGAGTCGGTGAACCATTTGACAGAGAGGAGAGGCCGGGGAGTAGGCGGAAGGCAGGTGGATTAGTCGGGCAGCAGAGTTTAGGATAGATTGGAGGGGTACGGGAGTGTTAGCGGGGAGGCCACAGAGCAGGAGGTTGTAGTAGTCGAGGCGGGAGATGATGAGGGCGTGCACTAGTGTTTTTGCAGATTCATGGTTGAGGAATATGCGGATCCATGTTTTTGAGTTGGAGTCGGCAGGAGGAGGAAAGGGCTTTGATATGTGGCTTGAAGGAGAGGTTAGAGTCCAGGGTTACTCTGATGCAGCGAGCTTGTGGGACTGGGGAAAGTGGACAGCCATTGATTTTGATGGATAGGTCAGATGGGGAGGCTGAGTGAAATGGGGGAAAGATGATGAATTCTGTTTTATCCATGTTAAGTTTTAGAAATCTAGCAGAGAAGAAGGATGAGATAGCGAACAGACATTTTGGGGTTCTGGTTAGTAAGGAGGTGATATCAGGTCCAGAGAGGTAAATCTGTGTGTCGTTAGCATAGAGATGATACTGAAAGCTGTGGGACTCTATGAGCTGTCCCAGGCCGAAGGTGTAGATGGAGAAGAGCAGGGGTCCTATGACTTAACCTTGGGGAACACTGACAGATAGGATGCGAGATGAGGAGGTGGTGTGTGAGTGAGAAACACTGAAGGTTCTGTCTGTTAAGTATGAGTAGATCCAAGATTATTATGATCTGCAACATAAACTAGGGAAAGAAGGGGAGAGCTGTCCCCACAGTAAGACTAAGCTGAGTCCCTACATTGTAGCAGTCAACCTGTTCCTTGTGAACAGACCCGCCTTCGTCCTCGGCTAGTCTGAACGGAGACCTATAGAGAAAGGAAGGGGTCCCTAAAAGAACTAAGGACTGGGACAAAAATGGGACACCTCCTAACAGAAGTTGTTGCAGAGCAAAAGAAAAACTGACAAAAGTACTAGAGGTCCAGAGGACTAAGCAAACTAGAGATAGATAGGCACAAAAGCACCTGGCTAGAAAGACAGTCTAAACAACACTGAAGTCTAGCAAGGCCAGAAGGGTGGAGCTGGAATAAATAGGAAGATGGTCACGTGACCGCAAAACACAAGATAGAAACAAAAACAAACAGGAGGGTTCTAACAGTATCCCCTCTTTTATGAGGATCCTCCGGATCCTCCAGGCCCAGGCCTATCTGGAAATCTCCTGTGGAAAGCTCTGACAAGTCTAGGGGCAGAGACATCATCCGCCTTAACCCAGGAGTTATTCCTCGGGACCAAAACCTTTCCAAGCGACGAGATACTGCAATCTCCCTCTATGCTCTCTGGAATTCAGGATACGAGAAATTTCATATTCGCCGTCTTCCACCACCGGAGGAACTGTGACAGTGGCCTCCCTATCCGATACATCAGCCTTTTTCAACAAGGAAACATGAAACACAGGATTAATCTTCCAGGAGGAGGGAACCTCCAACCTAACAGCAGACTGGTTAACCACCTGAAGCACCTTAAAGGGCCCCACAAACTTCGGACCCAATTTTTTAGAGGAAATCCTCAATCGCAGATTCTTTGAGGACAACCAAACCATGTCACCCACAGTAAACAAAACCTCTTTACATTTCCTGTTAAAATACTTCTTGGACTTTTTGTTAGCCTCTTGAAGGTTACAACGTACATTAGTCCAAACTCTCTCCAAATCACCGGAAAAATTCTCCTCCTCCGGCACCGCCGACCGCAATTTGGAGAACGAACCAAAAGACGGATGTCTCCCAGTACAACAAAAAAAGAACACCCAGCAGAGGAGGATGTATGGTTGTTAAGAGCAAATTCTGCGAGTGGCAGAAACTCAGACCACCTCTCTTGATTGTCTGCCACAAAGCAACGCAAAAACTGTTCCACATCCTGGTTCTTTCTTTCAGTCTGTCCATTAGACTCAGGATGATAACCAGACGAAAATGACAAATGGACTCCCAACCTGTCATAAAAAGCACGCCAAAAGCGAGCCACAAACTGAGGTCTCCTATCAGAAACAATGTCGGTGGGAACGCCATGGTGCCTGACAATTTCCTTAACAAACGCCTTAGCGAGTGTCTTAGCGCAGGGTAGCTTAATGAATGGAACCAAATGACACATCTTGCTAAAACGGTCCATGACCACCCAGATGTCAGTGAAACCCTCGGACACAGGAAGGTCAGTAATAAAATCCATTGCCAAATGCGTCCAAGGCGCACTAGGAACCTCCAGAGGTCAAAGCAACCCCGCAGCAGGGGTATGGGAAGCCTTTGACCTAGCACACACCGTACACTGACGCACCCACTTGATGACTTCCTTCTGCCACCCGGGCCACCAAAAACTGCGACTGATAAGTCTCTTAGTCCCAGAAATTCCTGGATGACCTGCCAACCGAGACTCATGATACCCCACAAACAAATCTCTCCTAGAGGTTCTAGGCACAAACAATCTCCCATGAGGAGTGTTAGATGGGGCATCCTCTTGGGCTTTCAGAATCCCTTCTTCCAAAACAGAGTCTAATGCTGCTACCACAACTCCTTCCTGTAAAATGCTCTCCTCCTCCTCGGTACCAACCATGGGGGAAAAGCTGCGAGATAAAGCATCGGCTTTAACATTCCTAGTACCAGGGATATAGGTAACAGAAAAATTAAACCGAGAAAAAAAAAGTGCCCACCTAGCTTGACGGGCATTCAAGCGTTTGGCAGCATCCAGATAGATCAAATTCTTATGATCTGTGAAAACCTGAACAGGAAATTTAGCACTTTCCAAGAAATGATGCCAATGTTCAAACGCAAGTTTAATAGCCAACAATTCCCGATTACCAACATCGTAATTAAGTTCGGTTTCTGAAAATTTTTTTGAAAAAAAATCACAGGGATGTACTCCATCCTTGTTCTCCTGAGACAAAACTGCACCGACCCCCACCGAAGAAGCATCAACCTCGACCAAAAAAGGCTTGGTCTCATCAGGCTGCATAAGGATAGGGGCAGAACTGAACCTCTCCTTGAGATACACAAAAGCTTCAATGGCCTCAGTAGTCCACTGGACCGTATTCGCACCTTTCCTGGTGAGATCAGTCAGTGGCTTAACAATTATAGAAAAATTCTTAATGAATTTCCTGTAATAATTGGCGAAACCCAAAAATCTCTGTATCGATTTCAAACCAATAGGCCTAGGCCATTCCTGCACAGCCTGAACTTTCACCGGGTCCATCTCAAAGCCCTCGCTGGAGATAATGTAGCCCAAAAAACTAATTCTCTGCACAGCGAACTCACATTTCTCCAGCTTAGCAAAAAGTGAATTATCACTCAATAACTGCAACACCTCGCGTACGCTCTGCCAATGGGAATCCAGATCTGGTGAATAAATCAGAATGTCATCCAAATACACAACCACATTCTTGCCAATCAAAGGTCTCAGGATGTCATTAATAAGGTTCTGAAAAAACGCGGGTGCATTGGTAAGACCGAAGGGCATCACCAGATTCACAAAATGACCTACCGGAGTGTTAAAAGCAGTTTTCCATTCATCACCCTCCTTCATTTGTAACAAATTGTATGCCCCCCGGAGATCAATTTTATAGAACCACTTGGTCCCCACTAACTGGTTAAACAAGTCTGGAATTAACGGCAATGGGTAGGAATTGCGTACGGTAATCTTATTAATTTCACGAAAGTCCAGACATGGACGTAACCACCGTCTTTTTTTTTAACAAAGAAAAATCCAACGGCCACAGGCGACTTAGAAGGTCTAATGTGACCAGCAGCCAAGCTCGTCTGTATGTATTCCTCCAAGGCCTTTCTTTCAGGGATAGTCAGATTTAATAAGCGACTCTTGGGAAGAGTAGCTCCAGAAACAAACTCAATGGTGCAATCATAGTCCCTATGAGGAGGTAAAACTTGCGACTCCTCCTCTGAAAAAACCTTCCAAAAATCCTGAATAGGTACAGATAATTCCCCTTTTTCCACAGCCGCAATGCGACCATTACAACATTTATCAAAGCACTTAGGACTCCAAGACTTAATCTCATTAGTAGACCAGTCCAGTAAAGGATTGTGCAGTTTTAACCAAGGCAAACCTGCACATGCGGATTTCAATTGGGGAACATTGCTGCCCTTCTACCATGCGTTTTTCATGCGTTTCCGCGGCGTTTACGCAACTGCAAAAATGCCGCGGAAACGCATGAAAAACGCATCGTGTGAACTCAGCCTCAGGCTATGTGCCCACGTTGCAGAAATGAAGCAGAAAATTTCTGCTTCATTTCTGCAAGTCCTCTCCCGGAAAAACGCATGCGGAATTCCGCACGCATTTATCGCGCGTTTTTCGTGCGTTTATCTCGCGTATTCCACATGCGGAATTGCCTTGCGTTTTTAATGCATTGCACAAGGCAATTCCGCTTGCGGAAACGCAAAATTAATTGACATGCTGCGGATTTTTGAACGCAGCATAAAAGCTGCGGAAAAATCCGCAGCATGTGCATAGAACTTGCGGAATCCCCTTGGGGACCATGGGGTGCGGATTACCATGCGTTTTACAAGTATTTCCGCTGCGGAAATTCCGCATCAAAAACGCTTGTAATCCGCAACGTGGGCACGCAGCCTAAAAGCAAAAGTATAAATACTAATTATTTATCAAAGCTGGACAAAATCTAGAAACCATATAATAAAACTGGCATAAAATATAGTGCTGAACAAGAGTTTAGGGAGAGATGTACAACTGGCACTGGCCTTTAAAAGGGATTGTGTAATCGCACAAAACTAGCAAAAATGTAAAGTTCCTGTAAAACAAGGAACGTGCAATTTACCTCTTAGTAAAAATCCTATTCTTTCTCAAGAACGGGAGGAATTTTAATTTCATGATTTTTTTTTAATCAAATAATTTTTATTGAAAAACTCCAAATACAAATTTTCCATCTTTCAAATAACATACATGACATAGTAATTCCATAGTATAAAACATGAACAAAGTATCTGAACTTCAATTCCCTAACCCACCCTAAACCCAAATCCCAACACTCCAGAGAGAACCATTTTCAGAGCAGTTCTAGAATAACGGACTACAGCATTCGTAGAAGGGGAAGAAGATAAAAAAGAGACTAACAAAGGGATAGCAGCATTTTAATTTTATCATTTACTGCTTGATGCCTGAGCCGGGAAGTGCACGCTTGAAAACTGTTGCAGGCTGCTGTAATCACAGGACACAAGCAAACAGCATGGCATTTCCTATCAGCAGGGAGGAAGTAAAGGGAACAGTAATGAAAGTCTCCTCCTACTCCGCTCCATAATGAAATGAACAGTGTGCATCCTACAAATGCGATGCATACAGCAAACAATTCATTTTCCATACACAGGTTGTGAGTTGACCACTGGATATATACATGTGTATAACTAATTACCAGAACTGGAAATCGAAAAAACGACGAGCAAGTTTGGGGTGAATCCTGCCTTCATTACTGCACAGCCGCTCATAGAGGGATCGGTGCTAGGAACAGCAGGAGTGCCGGCGATGTTCACAGATTTACCTGCTGCGGGACTGAAGGAGTCTGATAGTGTTCGGCTCTAAGCTTTTTACCTTGTTTACGACAGGAATAATTGAAAGCTGTGCTTCAAAGGCGAGGAAGAAGTTGGTCACCGTCTGCACTTGAATACCCTTAAGGGGGGAAAAAATATATATACATATATACAAATACTGAAACATCTAAATGCATTAGAACATCAAACCTGGTGAAGCGGTAAATGACTTGTCCTCCAGGGATACAGGCTACTGTCATTCAGTAATTATTTCATAGGAATTTTACATTTTATGTGATCACCACGCTAGAATGTAAATGATGAAAACACAACACAACTCCTCACCATATGAAGATATTTTGTGTTTTAGGCTATGTGCCCACGATGCAGAAATGAAGCAGAAAATTTCTGCAGCATTTCTGCATCTCCCTGGCAGAAAAAAACGCATGCAGATTGTACATGCAGATTGTGCATGCGTTTTTCCTGCAGAATACATGCGGATCCACATGCGGATTCACATGCATTTCCGCATGCAGATTGACAAGCACTTTCCAGGCGATTAGCATCACTTGGAAAGTGCTTGACAACTAGGTCACACTGTATAAATCCATGGAAACAGCATGGATTTATACAGTGTGAACCGCAAAAATTAAAACAAATAAAGCTATACTCACCCCCGAGGCCCCGGCGTGGCTGCAGCTCTGCTTCCTGGCTGGTTCCCGGCTGCCGGCATATCGCGAGACAGAGCGGTGAAGGGCCTGCGGTCACATGACTGTGACGTCACCGAAGGTCCTTCAGCGCTGCTGGCATTCAGAGAGAAGACGCCGGACAGGTGAATATAAACTTTATTTGTTATTTTATTCTTTTTTTTACAGGTACAATGGTACCCAGGTCTGGATCAGAGTCTCCTCTCCTCCAGAACTGGGTACCATCCGCACTTAGAGACGCATAGAAGCCGCTTGTAAAAATGTACAGTCGCGGTTTCTGTGCGTCTCAATGCAAGTCAATGGCGGGAGTTCCGCTGCGCTTCCGCAAAATTAAATGACATGCTGCGGATTTTTGTACGCAGCATAAACGCTGCGGAAAAATCCGCAGCATGTGCATAGAACATGCGGAATCCCCTTGGGGACCATGGGGTGCGGATTACCTAGCGTTTTACAAGCGTTTCCGCTGCGGAAATTCCGCAGCATAAACGCTTGAAAAACGCTACGTGGGCACACAGCCTTATAGAACAGCATTTCTGTGGAATAACACGACTGATTTACTGTGTATGCACCATAGCCTTCATTTGATGTCACTTACTGTCACCTGTCACCTTGCCCCAACTCTGCAATCCCCAATATCAGTCCATGACCTCAATGGGGTCACTATAAAATTCTAAAGAGGACTGGTCATGTCTCTATTAGAAAATAAACAAACTTAGGATAGAAACAATATGAGCATATACCCTGCTATAAGTAAGTAAAAAGCAATAGTGAATATATATAATATAGGGTACTTAGTAAACATGGTTTTTGATTTAAAAAAAGCCATCCCACCCACACCAAGGTGTACCCAGTCAGTTATGTGAAATATATAATAAAATACACTTTAGTACAATATTATTGTTTTGTCCCTTTAAATCTGCTGCTACTTCTGTCACCATGGTAACTGCATTCATACTCAGCCAATAGGATTGCTCGGTTTGAATTTGGAAAAAAAAAAAAAGTCCTATATCGTCAGTTTGTTCCTTCTCATCTGAGTGTGAAGACAGACACCTGCGATCAGCGAGAGATTATAGGTATAAGACGTGATATAATATAACGGACGGAGCCACATCCCGTCACACGCACTCAGCGACCACAACTCACAGGAATCAGCACATTTACCAGACAATAAGTTATTATTCCCCAACACATGATACGCTGAGACACCAGTGGGGGGCGCCGCACTCGTTACATCTCCCATCTGGATGGATCCAGCGACGAGATCCTGATATTTACCCCCAGCTCCGCTCCTCCATAGGGAATGGCCCAGATGCACGCAGAACGGACCGAAGTGTAATACTGCTAGAACTCTGCATGATATCACATCCTCCATATATACGACATAATAAAGGGGTGCTCCCACTGGGACAGGTCATCACCTATCCAGAGATCAGTGATAACTTGTTCCAACTAGACATCCCCTTTAATGGAAGAGATCACATCTCTAACAGTCAATACGCTATTCATTCCCAATCTTCCCTGGCCCCAGTAATGCCCCTGAGTATATCGCCAATATGAGCCAATCATCAAACCCTCTGCTGACTGTTCCCGATGTTTTATAGAGTTTGGAGACGTTTCTACAAGAGAAGATATCAGCGGACACCATGGGGGTGGAGTATTCTGCCAGCGATGGAGCAGGTAGTATCCACCAGTCTGTGATATCTGACCTTCCTCCATATTCTGCTCTTACATGCGTTTCTTCAGCTTTACCCCTTCCCGACATAACCAATTTATGTTTTTTTTCTGTTTTTTCCTCCGCTTTTTCCAAGGGCTATAACTTTTTGATATCTGTCCACATAGTGTGAGGTCTTGTTATTTTGTAGGATGAGCTGTCCTTATAAATGACACCATTCATTTACCACATAGTGCTAGAAAACGGGAAAAACATTTCAAGTGCAGTAAAAGTGCGAAAAAAAAGCCTGACATTGTTTTTCTGGGAACGGTTTTAACGGCGTACATTGTGTGGTAAAAATGACCTGGTAATAGGATCCTACTCCTCAGTGTGATTACAGCAAGACCAAACTTCTCCAATAGTTTTGGCAAAAATGCTGTCACCATTTTTTCTGAGACCCGAAACATTTTCAGTTTCCGGGTTGATGGAGCTGTGTGGGGGCTTATTTTTTGAAGGGCAAGAGGACTTTATTGATAACATTTTGGGACACATATGTCATGGTCATCGCTTCTTACAGGATTTTCTGCAGTATTGAGGCGAACGAAAAAATGCAATTTTGTCTTTTTGAATTTTTTTCTGTGTTCACTGATCGTTTTTTTTTTTTATATTTTGATAGATTGTATTTCTCTGAAAGAGACCATACCACAAAATGTGTATATTTTTATTATCTTTATTTTTAGTGGGAGGTGAGTTGAACGTGTGGGGTTTTAATAAATATATATATACTTTTTTTCACTGTATTTGTATACATCATCTGATTGCTTGTGCTATATACAGCGATACCACAGTAATGCTCCATATAGCAAAACCACGGTCTTCTTTACAGCCCAAATGAAGCGTTATGATGACAGGCACGGAGGCTTCAGCAGACCCCCGGATGTCATAGCAGTCCATCGGCGCCCTATGATCGCGTCACAGAAGCGCCGGTGGGCGTATGGAACGACGCGTCCCAATGCTGGCGCGCTGTTAATGCTGCTGTTAGAGATTGACAGCAGCACTGAACAGGTTAACAGTGGTGGGCAGATCTTCGCTCCACTCGCAGCTGTTAGAGGCAGGTCCTGGTTGTTTGTCACAGCCATTATCTGCCATGTACGCGGCGAGCTGACCCTGCTCCATACACCCGCTACTGACTTATACCATACATGTACGGCAGATGTTGGTAAGGAGTTAAAGCGGTTGTCCAGCTTTGGGGCCATTTTTTTTACTTTAATGCAAGTATTTGGGGCTAAAATCGATTTCTGTAATTGAGTTTCATTAAAAATGTTGCCTTCTGTAGCATCTGTGCTGCACTGTCTATTGCTGGCTGCAAAATTAGCTAACTGAGAATCTATCAGTGAGCTCCTTAGTCTTAAGGGAGAGTTTGTAGATCTTTAATCTGTTTTTTTTTCCTGAGTGCCTATTAGCTGATCTATGCCCAAAGAAAACACAAAACTTGAATGTGCAGGGAAACAATAAGTCTGTAATAGTCGGTGTAAAACACTTAATGAAACCTAAATGTAAAAATTACTTTTAGTAGTAAATACATGACATGAGAAAATATACACTGCTTAAAAAAATAAAGGGAACACTTAAACAACAGAATATAACTCCAAGTAGATCAAACTTCTGTGAAATCAAACTGTCCACTTAGGAAGCAACACTGATTGACAATCAATTTCACATGCTGTTGTGCAAATGGAAGACAATAGATGGAAATTATTGGCAATTATCAAGACACACTCAATAAAGGAGTGGTTCTGCAGGTGGAGACCACAGACCACATCTCAGTACCAATTCTTTCTGGATGATGTTTTGGTCACTTTTGAATGTTGGTTGTGCTTTCACACTCGTGGTAGCATGAGACGGGCTCTACAACCCACAGAAGTTGCTCAGGTAGTGCAGCTCATCCAGGATGGCACATCATTGCGAGCTGTGGCAAGAAGGTTTGCTGCGTCTGTCAGCGTAGTGTCCAGAGGCTGGAGGCGCTACCAGGAGACAGGCCAGTACACCAGGAGACGTGGAGGGGGCCATAGCAGGGCAACAACCCAGCAGCAGGACCCCTACCTCTGCCTTTGTGCAAGGAGGAACAGGAGGAGCAGTTCCAGAGCCATGCAAAATGACCTCCAGCAGGCCACAAATGTGCATGTGTCTGCATAAACGGTTAGAAACCGACTCCATGAGAGTGGGATGAGGGCCAGACGTCCACAGATGGGGGTTGTGCCCAATGCCAGACCTCATGTGGCTGGAGTATGTCAGCAGTTCCTGCAAGATGAAGGCATTGAAGCTATGGACTAGCCCACCCGTTCCCCAGACCTGAATCCCATTGAGCACATCTGGGACATCATGTCTCACTCCATCCACCAACGTCACGTAGCACCACAGACTGTCCAGGAGTTGGTGGATGCTTTAGTCCAGGTCTGGGAGGATATCCCAAAGGAGACCATCCTCAACCTCATCAGGAGCATGTCCAGGCGTTGTAGGGAGGTTATACAGGCACGTGGAGGCCACACACAATACTGAGCCTCATTTTGACTTGTTTTAAGGACATTACATCAAAGTTGGATCAGCCTGTAGTGTGTTTTTCCACTTTAATTTTGGGGGTGACTCCGAATCCAGGCCTCCATTGGTTAATAAATTTGATTTCCATTGATGATTTTTGTGTGATTTTGTTGTCAACACATTCAACTTTGTACAGAACAAAGTATTCAATGAGAATATTTCATTCATTCAGATCTAGGATGTGTTATTTGAGTGTTCCCTTTATTTTTTTGAGCAGTGTGTATATATAATATAAATAATTACTGCAGCTTTAATGCTATTTATTACGTCTCAGGAGGAGGACGGAAGAGGAAGAGGACGGAAGAGGCGGAGGACGGAAGAGATGGAGGACGGAAGAGGCGGAGGACGGAAGAGGAGGAGGACAGAAGAGGAGGAGGACGGAAAAGGAGGAGGACGGAAGAGGAGGAGGATGGAAGAGAAGGAGGACGGAAGAGGCGGAGGACGGAAGAGGCGGAGGATGGAAGAGGCAGAGGACAGAAGAGGCGGAGGACGAAAGAGGCGGAGGACGGAAGAGAAGGAGGACGGAAGAGGAGGAAGACGGAAGATGAGGAGGACCGAAGAGGAGGAGGACGGAAGAGGAAGAGGACGGAAGAGGAAGAGGACGAAAGAGGCGGAGGACAGAAAAGGCCAAGGACGGAAGAGGCGGAGGACAGAAGAGGCGGAGGACGGAAGAGGCGGAGGACAGAAGAGGAGGAGGACGGAAGAGAAGGAGGACGGAAGAGGAGGAGGACAGAAGAGGAGGAGGACAGAAGAGGAGGAGGACGGAAGAGGAAGAGGACGGAAGAGGAGGAGGACGAAAGTGGAGGAGGATGGAAGAGGAGGAGGACAGAATAGGAGGAGGAGGACAGAACTGCACCTTAAGATCCCTAGGGGGAAAGGGATGGTAGTAATATAGTGGTAGTATATCCGTATTAGTGTAATATGAGTAATAATACTAGTGATAATAGTAAGAAAGTAATAAAATAACAGTAGTAATAGTAGTAGGTAGAATAGCAGTGTGATCCAGGGTCCTAGGACTGATCGCCTTTTCTCGGGGTCAAGAAGGAATTTTTCCCCTGTGACACAAATTGGCTGAAGGTGTCCTGGGGTTTTTGCCTTCTTCTGGATCAACACTGTAGGTATAGGGCAGTATTAGTAGTGAAAGGAAAGAAGAATAATACTGTAATAAGATAGCACAATGTAATAATAACCATATCAAATAGATTTATAAAAACAAATTAAAATAACTCCAGTAGTACAATAATTAGTGTAATATTATATAACTTGTAATAACATTAATAGGTTTGATCCAGGGTCCTAGGACTGATCGCCTTTTCCCGGGGACAAGAAGGAATTTTTCCCCTGTGACACAAATTGGCTGAAGGTGTCCTGGGGTTTTTGCCTTCTTCTGGATCAACACTGTAGGTATAGGGCAGTATTAGTAGTGAAAGGAAAGAAGAATAATACTGTAATAAGATAGCACAATGTAATAATAACCATATCAAATAGATTTATAAAAACAAATTAAAATAACTCCAGTAGTACAATAATTAGTGTAATATTATATAACTTATAATAACATTATTAGGTTTGATCCAGGGTCCTAGGACTGATCGCCTTTTCCCGGGGTCAAGAAGGAATTTTTCCCCTGTGACACAAATTGGCTGAAGGTGTCCTGGGGTTTTTGCCTTCTTCTGGATCAACAGATTTAGGCATAGGGATTTTAGTAATACCATTATTAGAATCACAAGATTAATAAAAAAAAATTAGAATTACATTTTTTTAATTCGTTTTATAACAGTTACAATTAATTGCATTAATGCAATAATAATAAATAGTAAAAATGGTGGTAATAATAATAATACAAAAAACTAGTCCCAGTTAGTAAGTTAGTGTAATGTTAGTGTAGGGACCCATCTGAAGAGGTCGCCTTGACGTTGGCAGATGGGCTCGCACAATTTGCTCAAAATGTGCGCTAAGAACCTCATATTTCTATGTACAGGAGATCTAGCAGTAATACCATTCAGGAGATATCTGTGTACACACATTTTGTTATATACTTTTGTGCAGCACACAGGGCAGGTATACAGGTACAGGGCGAGAGTGTTACAGTGATATTATAACTCGGCCTTAAGGATAAAATGCTGATAACTACAGATCCTGGAAACACATTCGAAACTAGACCTTGTAGGTAACTGGTTCCCAGCTAGTGGTAAATATGTACAGGGCAGTCCGGTACCAAGACCTGCTCTATAGGACACATTATCATCAGGCAGGTCCTTACAAGATCTGCGGCAGAATTGTGGCTGTGTAACACAGTCCTGCTCCTGCCTCAGCTGCCCACAGTGGAGCCAACCTTGATCCTGGCAGCTTAATCCATTGTATGACACAGTAGGGGGCTTCCACAGCATTTAGGCACTTTAGACAGGAGAGGGAGGCATGATCATGGTGCCAATGAGTTTCTATGGCAGCTGAGATCTAACAATGGACCCCATGACGGCCATTTTACTGCTCCTATTAGACCCCGGCTGAGGAAAGGTCTATGAGGACACCGGTCAGACTTATGTCGCCTGCTCTGCACATATTAGAAATACCTAGGGCTGATTAGTTTGCCATTTGTAAATCTGATCCAGCAGCGTTGGGCTACCACTGACGTGATCAGGGCTATTGAGCTCCTAGATTGGGCAGAGGAGCTCAGTATTCAGCGGGAGCTGGCCGAGGAGAGCAGAGCAACTTGCATGGGGCTGCTGCACAAGAAGCAACTCACAAGGTGGAGATTTACCCGGAGACGCTGTGCTCGGGCTGTGATCTGCTGTGCAGGCTGCATAGTAGATGCCTCGAAGGACCCGAACTTCACCCCTAACAGGCACAGCAGAGCTCGGACGGCTGCAAGTGAACAGAGAGCGGCTGATTAGTAACTGCTGAGTCTCCTGCAGCTCAGATAAGAGCCGCACAGAGCGGGGGTTCAGTAATGATGAATATGGGAAGTGTCCGCCCCTCACATGCCCTAAATACGGCCTCCAGAGGTAAAGTTTCCCCTGTAACCAGCGCCTCCTCCCACCTTCTCTGCTGGCATGCTCCATTACTTAAAGGGGATGTCTGTAGAAAACAAGTTATCACTTATCCACAGGCTCGGTGATCACTTACTGATCGTGGGGTCTGACCGCTGCGAGCCATCGTCTGATCGGGAAGGAGTGGAAAGTCAGGGATCAACTGCTGCTCCATTCATTCTCTATGGGGCTCCGGAAAAGCCGAGCTCAGCGCTTGAATGCCACATAGGGAATGAATGGAGCGGATCCTGGAGTAATAACATGCCCTCCTCTCCTCAGCTTTCTGTCTGTGTAAGTGGCTCAGCCCTTGTCTCCCCTTCTGCTCCGGCTTCTGTGCTAGTCCTTGTGAGGAAGAGGAAACCCTCTGCCCTTCTGCTCCGGCTTCTGTGCTGGTCCCTGTGAGGAAGAGGAAACCCTCTGCCCTTCTGCTCTCAGTCCTCTGCGACTTTTCACAATCGCTCAGTGCACCCATTATATGTAATAAGGATCATTCTTCATCCCTTGTCCAGCTTTCATCCCCCCCAGTCTGACCAGCGGACAAGATAATAAACATGTGAGTGGAAGGTTCACAATTATTAGAAGTGTTGTGAAAAGTCTCCACAGCATTATCCGGAGAAAACTGCAGTGTGACCGCTTGTGAAACCAGCACAAAATCCAGCGGACAGCGCTTCCCTGTCCCCCACCGGTCTCCGTATCCTGGCATTCAGCTATTCCATTTGGTGCTTATTCTGGAAGGAAAACAAAAATGTGATGTTCTTACACAGATGCCTGAAGACGCAGCTTTTCATCATCCATGTTGGGCTGTTGTATGACGTGTGGATTACTCTGCTTGCTGGATTCTTGCATTACCACAAACACTGCCTTTATTTTGTGATTTCTGTGCCGCTTCCCACTTCTATTGGCACTGTGATATATCAGCACGTGAGGGCTGCCACAATCATGTGTCAATAGGTTATTGCTGGAGCCTGTGATATAGAGACCATCCTGGACCAGGGAAGACTTGGTACAGAAGCACCTAGAGAGGGGGGTACAGGGGCTTCATTTCAATTTTAAACTTAGCTGGATTGTGTTTAGCTACAAGAATGGAAAGTAAAATAATAAAATCTTAATTTTTTTTTTCTATTTGGCAAAATCGTCCATCAGAGGTTTGGCCACTACCGAAAAGTTTTTGATGAACTTACAGTAGTAGCTGGCGAAACCCAAAAAACTTTGTAATGCCTTTAAGTCTTGAATATAATACCAATCCAGTACCGTCCGGACTTTGGCCAGATCCATGCAAAAACAGTGAATGATAAGAACTAACCCTGAATGGAGAACATACATTTCTCTGGTTTGACAAATAATTTATTATCTTTGAGTATCTGTAAGACCTGCCTGATATGTACCTGATGTGACTGGAGGTAAGTAAATTAATATGTCATCAAGATTGGTTTGTTGTGATCTACCTGCCAGATGACTAAAAATGTCACTAACAGTGTTGAAAGAAAGCGGGAGCATTAGTCAACCCAAATGCCATCACAAGCTTTTCATAGTGCCCCTCAGGAGTATTGAAGGCCATCTTCCACTCATCTCCTCAATGTGAATGAGATTATAAGCCCCCCTGAGGTCTAGTTTAATCAAATCGTAGGAGCCAAATTTTTTTCTAAAGAGGTCGGGGATGAGAGGGAGAGGATATGCATCCCAGACCGTGATCCGATTAAACTCGCGAAAATCAAGGCGGGGGCGCAACCCCCAGTCTTTTTTTTTGACAAATAAAAACCCCACTGCAACGGGAGATGAAGAACGTCTTATAGGGCCCAATGGTAGACTGACTGACCATTCTGTTCTGAACTGCCACCCTAAGATGGCTTCCCATTATATACCTACTGTATAAGTGCTCCCTCTAACGGCTTCCTCCACCCACACCCACTACTGGTTCCCCCTACCTTTGGGTTCCCCCCACTCCAGCCAGGGACAGGGCTCAGCAGCTGCACTCTGCATGTTGGATGCAGGTGTTTTGGGGGGTTCTGTGCAGCACTCCCATCTTACCTGAGTGAAGGGAGACACCACACCTCTGGGTGAGGTGCAGTACCACTGTGGCGACTGAACACTCAGGGGCGCCACATTCCCCCCCCCGGTAAAACACAGCACGTCCGCGGGCTGGAACAGAGCAAAACCAGGCATAACTGACATGCAAAATTTTTAAGATGCATCAGCATATTTGACCATAAAACAACATTTCTTCCCTTTATGGGAGGCACATTTCTTTTAACGTAACTGTTTACATTATAAAACATCATAAGAGTATTGTCATATAAAACAATTTTCAAGACAGTTCCCGCACCAGGGTGCAACAGTAGCAGCATGAGGGACCCGTCCACAAACCCTCAACGTAGGCCCTGGGCATGGCTGCAGGGCATAGACGATCCAATCCTGGACCTCGTCTTCCGCCACGTCAAACGGGTTTTTGTTCTGAGGTATATTTGTAATTATAAAACCAATAGGATGCACTTTAAGAAGTGCTAAACTATGTACAATGTCAACGTCCGGCTTCTCACAGTCCTCAGCCTGTCAGTCTCTGTACCCTGACGGGTAACTGGGTAGCAAACATGAAGTCAACTGCACCCTTCCGGGCAACTTATGTACAGTCCAGTTAACTAAAACAGTTTAACAGTGGGGCCCCCTCCGGGGGAACCCCTGGTTTCTGCAGGCTGACCCAGCCTGGTCATCAGCCTCAGGCTGCAGGGGGACCAGGGATGGAGCAGCGCCAGCCGCATTTGGGACAGGGACATCACTCCGACCTGCTCCCGCGACTGCGTCAGCTCGGCCTGACACCTCCCGGTCTTTACGCAGCTTCTCTCCACCGCCTCTCCTCTTTCGGGGGTGGTCCCATGGCACTTTGCTGTCGGTCACTCCCTGTGTCGGCCTCCCCGCTTTGACGGACACATCTATGCGGACAGTCACTGTTGCAAGGGGCAGGGCCTGCTTTTGGAGCCATTCTGGGACCCGGCCCACGACGGGAGGTTCCATTCTGTTGTTCTTTAGCACGCACATAATGGCGCCCGTTCTTCTGGGGCGGGCGCCACATTCAAGGCAGAAAACACTTCTTTAGGCGCACATTACCCGCAGATGGCAGGCTGGTCACGTATCCTGTTCGTGACGCCAAGTGGTGACTCGCTGCCCCTTGGGCCGTGGGGCACACGGCAGCCGGGCCGTATGGCTGCTTTGGGGAATATCACGGTGGCTGGCCCGGGGCGGTCAGTGCAAAAGGGATTATTTATAGGATTTGTCGTGAAGTCACCTGTGGTGTCTGGTGAGGATCACCAGCGCTGCAACAGTCCTCTGAGGCAGATGTTAGGGCAGCTAGAGATGGAACGGCTCCCCACAGGTGGAGCGGGCCTCAGGGCAGTGTAAATAGATGGAGGGTGCGCTGGGCGTTGTAGTGCAGGGAGGGAAATGGCACCAGTGAAGGAATAGACGGAGGCAACTCAGTGCAGTCGTCCAAGATTTTAATTCACAGTTCTTCAGGAAACACAAAAGTGCAAGTTACAGGTGAAGGCCTCCCACGTTGCGCCGTGTTCACCCTGGCAGGGGTTCAATCCTTCCTCAGGAAGTTTAGGAATGCTTGGCAGAACCCCACTTTCTCGTGTTCCTACTTTGACCGTCTTCACACTAGGTCCTTTTCCCTGCTGCCCTGCGCTGCCCACTCTCAATCCCGCTCGGGTATGCTGAAGTCCTTCCTGTACGTCGGATCCGGGACCAACCTGACCCCCTGGAGATTAGAATGGGGCAACCGATCCCTCTGTCTTCTGACAGATGCGGGGCGTATGGGTGCTGTCCTGCACGCGCCGTACCCCTGGGATCCCTTCTTAGAATGGAGCCTACTCCCTTCTCCCCTCCGGGGCCTCTATCCCGGGCCCTTCTTGTGGAGCAGAGCTCCTGCTGAGCCTCTGCTCCCAGAGAGTCCTCACTGACCATCTGTACTGTACTGACTGACCATTCTGTTCTGAACTGCCACCCTAAGATTGCTTCCCATTATATACCTACTGTGTGCTCCTTCTAACTGCTTCCTCCACCCACACCCACTACTGGTTCCCCCTACCTTTGGGTTTCCCCCACTCCAGCCAGGGACAGGGCTCAGCAGCTGCGCTCTGCATGTTGCCCTTCCAGCCGGTCTGAAGCAGTGTAATGTTGGATGCAGGTGTTTTGGGGGGTTCTCTGCAGCACTCCCATCTTACCTGAGTGAAGGGAGACACCACACCTCTGGGTGAGGTGCAGTACCTCTGTGGCGACTGAACCCTCAGGGGCGCCACATGCCCACGATGCAGAAATGCTCCGCATTTTTCCTGAGTGTTTCTGCATCTCCCTGGCAGAAAAAACGCATGCAGATTTTACATGCGTTTTTCCTGCCAGGGACAAACGTAAGTGAAGCATTTTTCACATGCATGTCCGCATGCGGGTTGTCAACCGCTTTCCAAGCGATTTTAGCATCACTTGGAAAGTGCTTGACAACTTGGTCACACTATATAAATCCTTGCAACCGGCATGTATTTATATAGTGTGAACAAGTTAATAGTTGAAAAAAAGAATAAAAATGGTAAAAAAAAAAAATAGAATTAGACTTACCGGTAATTCTGTTTCTAAGACCCTCCACGACAGCACACCTGGAGGTAGCCTCCCCATCCTAATTAGGGACAGGAAAACAAGATGTTAAATAGCCCCTCCCTGCTACAATCCCCAGTGTTTTCAAAGGACCACACAGTATGAATGCTCTAAATATTTATTAACACTAAGGATTTTTCCAATCAAAGAAATGGAGGGAACTACCCATGCTGTTGTGGAGGGTCTTAGAAACCGAATTACTGGTAAGTCTAATTCTATTTTCTCCAATCCCCTCCATGACAGCACACCTGGAGTAATACCAAAGAATGAATTTTAGGGAGCGACAACAGCCTGAAGGACTTTCCTTCCAAATGCTAAGTCTCTATTAGATATTACATCTAGTCTATAATGTTTAGCAAAGGTATGGACAGACGACCATGTAGCTGCCCTGCAAATCTGCTCAATGGATGCACTAGCTTTTTCCGCCCAGGAGACCCACATAGCTCTAGTAGAAAGAGCTTTCAAAGATTTCAGAGGAGGCAAATCTTGAACTATGTATGTTTCACAAATTGCTTTCTTAATCCAATTTGCTAGCATATTTTTGCAATTTTCTTTCCTTTATTGGGGCTTCCATATTGGACAAATAGGTTCTGATCCTTCCTCCAGGTTTCAGTCTGCCTCAAATAGCGGATTATAGTCCTTCTTACATCCAACGCGTGGAATTCTTCTTCCTTGCTATTTGATGGATTTTGACAGAATGACGGAAGAATTATTGGCTGAGACATATGAAAATTAGACGACACTTTAGGTAGAAAAGAAGGATCCAACTGGAGGATGATCCTGTCCTCCAAAATACGACAATAAGTCTCTCTGATAGACAGGGCTTGGATTTCACTCACTCTTCTGGCTGTAGTCAGAGCTATAAGCAATGCCGCTTTCCAAGACAATTTGTCTATGTGTGCCTCGGCTATTGGCTCGAAAGGATGCATAGTTAGGCCTCTAAGAACTACGTTGAGATCCCAAGGTGGAACTATTTTAGCTCTTGTTGGATTAATCCAAGAAGCAGCTATCATGAACCTCTTAATCCATCTGTTTTGGGCCAAATCAGCATCAAAATAGGAACTTAAAGGCGAGACTTGGACCTTCAGCGTGCTTGGTCTTAATCCTTTAGACAGACCGTTCTGTAGGAAATCCAAGATTCTGGCCACGTCAGGCCGAAAGGGATCTAATGGACGAGGCTCATACCATAGCTTGAAAGCTTTCTAGATTTTTCCATAGATGGAAATTGTGACTGGTTTTCTGCTTTTCTGCAGTGTATGTGACTCGCCCCCAGGGGTGTCGCGGGGCACCCGGCAGCCGGGCCTAAGACTGCCTGCGGGGATTATCGCGGTGGCTGGCCCAGGGCGGTCAGTGCCAAAAGGAATTATTTGTAGGGAATTTGTTGTGACGCCACCTGTGGTGTCTGGTGAGGATCACCAGCGCTGCAACAGTCCTCTGAGGCAGATGTCAGGACAGCTTGAGATGGAACGGCTCCCCACAGGTGCAGCAGGCCTCAGGGCAGTATAAATGATGCAGGTTGCGCTGAGCATTGTGGTGCAGGGAAAGCGATGGCACAGCAGCAGTAACGGACAGAGACAGGGGATTTGCTTCATTTCCTTTACTGGTACAGCTGTTAGGTACGGTCCAGGGTACTCCAGATGAAGGGCGCACTTTTGGACTTCTCCCCAGGGAGCAGGTATAGGGCCTCCTGATCCGTGTCTGTCCCTATGTATGCTCCTGGCCAGCCTGCAACTGGGCCTAGCTTATGTGTCCTGCTTTTACTTCACCAGATGCTCAGAAATAGGACCTCTGGTTGGTAACCACTTTCCCTGGACGTCGGGGCCTTCGTGGTTCCTGATCCTGTGTGTGTCTAGCCTTCAGGTTTGTCAGGGACTTGTAGTCCTCCTGGGATTCCGGTTATCCCCACTGGGTGTAAAGGGTCCCTGTAGGCGCGGATCCGGTGTCCGGTAGATATAATGGGGTGAGCTTATTGTGCTCCTCTGCCCCCTTGGTTTCACTCCCCTTTTTCTCCTTGCCGTCGGTCACACTCGGGGCCCTCACTACTAGGCAGCTGACGTGCTGCGTCTTCACCGCTATCTGAGTGTCGGCACGCTCTCAGGCTCTCTCTCAGCCTGCCTGCTCTGCTCTGACTCTGAGCACTCACTAATCAACTGAGCTGCCTGGCTCCACCTTCCCTATATATATCCCTATCTGGGCTCCCTCTGCTGGTATGAGTTGGAAGGTAGAGGTGTTTGTATCTAGTGAGGGCCTCTTGTGGAGAAATCCATCCATGCACCCTTCTGGGTTCTGTGGCACCAATGCACAGCAGGGCGCCACATTTGGATCACCTGTACTGAGAAGCCTCTGGCTTTTCAGAGGGTGGTCTCGGAAGCCAAGCTGCTAGAGCCAAATTCTGAGGGGCCGGATGGAAAATCTGGCCCTAATGCAGCAGATCGTGGATTCGAGGAAGCATCAATGGATCATCCATTCTTAGACTGCTCAATGTTCCGAACCATGCTCTTTTTGGCCACATTGGAGCTATTAGGATAGTCTTGAGCCCTTCCGACCTGATTTTTTGTAAAGTCCTTGGTATTAACAGAATCAGGGGAAAAGCATTAGCGAGCCCAACTTTCCAAGGGTGAGCGAATGCATCTATCCCTGTTGCTGAATCCTCGGGTTTCAAAGAGAAAAAGGCTCTTACTTTTGCGTTTTCCTGGTTCGCAAACAGGTCCACATATGGGTATTCCCACTTTTGAACAATCATCTGAAATATCTTCGAGTTCATGCTCCACTCCCCTGGATGAATGTATTTTCTGCTCAGAAGATCTGCATGATAGTTGTCGGAGCCCCTCAGATGCAGAGCCGATAAGGATAGTAGATTATGCTCCGCCCAGTGGAAGATCCTTTCGGAGATCATCTGTAACCTCCTGTTTCTTGTACTTCCCTGATGTCTCTGTAGCACCCTGAGGATTCGGCTGCTACAGGGGTATTACACCTCAAGCCAGAGGTGTGGTATTCCACTCCCGGGTAAGGATGGAGTGTGGAACTGAGCTCAGTAGGCTGCATGCACTACATACATCCCATTTCCGGGGGACAGACCAATGGTACTCCCACTAGAGAAATGTTCAGGTACGACAGCGTCTGTCCCTGGCTGGAGTGGGAGGGGGGTGGAACATCCCAGTAGTGTAGGGGCAGATAGGGGGAGCAGTCTGGGTAATGCTAGGAGCTCATTGGGTGCTGGTCACCTGAGCTCACACATAGAGGGAGTATATAAGGTGGGAACCATCTTAGAACAGGGTATTTTGTAGAGGTTTGGTCAGACAAGCAGAGCAGCTCAGCCAGCTCCAAGGCCAAGAGAGTGAGAGAGAGGAGAAAAGAAGGACCCAGAGGGGGAGAAGAGGGAACTCCAAGAACCCAAAATTAGACCAGAGGGTGAAGAGTTGGCACAAGGGTACCGGATCCCAAGCTGGTGGAGGGCACTAATCCTTAGCCAGAGACCGGAGGTCGTGGGCAGGATCTGCCACGACCACCCACTAAATCCACCCGGAAGGCAAACCAAGAATAGGGTCAGGGAACCCAGAGACAAGGGTTTTACCAACAAGAGGCCCGAGGGAGCCGGACTTAGGTGGATCCCTGGTGGAGAAGGCCAGAGAGAAGGACAAGTCAGAAAGGGAGCTCAGGAACACGCTCCAGAATCACCTGGGGGTTGGCCGAGTCCAGGACCTGGTGGATGCAGCACGGCTCGGGCGGTCACTCAAGGCCGGAGTGACCAACACAAAAGCAGTAAGTAAAAACCCTGAACTGCACAGCCTGACTCTGAGTTTCATTACCATCCTCACTGCACCTCCACAACCACCATCCTCTGCAACTGACCCCCTGAGGCTATACCCCTCCCGTTGGGGGTTATACTACCTGAGCTGCACACACACCACCAGCCTCAGCGGACCCTGCTGCAGCGGCGGCCGTAGTGACCGCAAATCAACGGGTGGCGTAGTCGACACTAAAGAACATCCAGTAACATCTGTAGGACTGCCACACACTGAGCTTGACACCCTGGGCACGGACCGGGTCACCGCCACTCGGAGACTACAACCCCCATCTGATCCGGCTCCGGGTATCCCCCAAACAACACTGGCCCAGGGGGCGCGTCAACTTTGGCGTAGTCGGCAGGATTACGTGCCCGCAACAACCGGGTACTGCGTGCCTGAAGAAAAGTTCACCGTTACCTTAAAAAGAAGTCTCCCGCCAGTTCCGGAGGGTCCCCGCAAACGGACCCCATCACAGGTCGTTTCCCGCCGGTTGTCCGCCATTTGCAGCTTTTTCCCGCCATCCATGGAGTTTCCCGCCACTGGGAGACGATTCCCGCCATTTCCAAAGATTTCCCGCCTTGGAAGAGCGGACGCCATTATGGGCGTGCCAGAGGGTGGCAAAAGGCCACCTCCCATCGTGGGCCAGGTCGAAGAATGGCGCCAAAAGCGGAAACCGCGCCCACCAACAGAGACTGTGATGCTGGAAGTGTCCATCAGCGTGAGAGAACTGCCCCTGGAACTGACAATCACTAAGTTGCCCCGGGACCACCCTCAATGTGGGCGGAGACAGAACAAGAGAACGAAGATGGGTGTCGCCTGGAGCAGTCTGGAGAGAGCACACCCGGAGACAAGAAGTCTGGAGAGGAGTCCAGAGAAAGCGTACCCGGAGATGGAGGGAGAGACAGGCAGCACCGACCCAGTGGTCAGGAGCCTGCTACAAGCCACAACCCCACTAGGCCTAGTGGAGGTCCTGGCACAGCTCCCCCGAGACCGGGAGTGTGCACAGACTGCGCTGGAGGGCCTCGCACGGAGGATGGCCCGGGTGCAGCGAGAGACGTTGGCGGAGTGGAGCCGAGAGATGGCCCAGCGGACCGAAACCCGTCAGCGGAGCACGCCACCCGAGACGAGGAGACAGACCGCCTCTGAGGATGGTGCAGGAGGACTCAAGGCCGGAGACGGCGCCGAGAAGGGAGCTGAACGAATGGAGGCAGGTAAAGGGGACGTCTCTACCCCGAGCCGGGAAACCGCGTGCCTGCCCCAGCTCCCCGTCGCAGAGCCCGAAATTCCCCCTGCCGTGCCCGTCGCTGCATCGTCACCGCCGCAGACTAGGCCTCAACCGGAAACCGCGGCCGCGACCCCTGTGACGTCACGCGCTTCGACCCTGAGCGCGGCAAAGCAGGAAATACCATCGGCCTGGTCGCAAGGCCTAGTACACCCGGGCGCCGCCATTCCAACAGCGCCCCCTACCTCAGCGGAGCCACCAGCCTGGTCGCAGGGCCGAGTAACCACGGGCGCCGCCGTTCTTACGGTGCCCTTTTCCTTTAGCGTGCCCCAAGCCTGGTCGCAAGGCCTGGTCAACCCGGGCGCCGCTACCACCACAGCGCCCATAACACCCAAAGTACCGCACCTGGGTGAGGACCTGTTCGCCCAGCATACGTGCCCGGATGGGCAGCCCTTCATATGGCCCCAGGAGTACTACCAACTGGAACTCCAAAGGGCGAGGCCCCTGTGTGAGCCCCTGATTCCGGCTCCGAAGCCCGTCAGGAGGACCCAGCCCCCGCTAGAGGAGGCACAATTTGAGTGGGACCCCACCGGAGGAGACCTCATGGGGTTCACTCAGGAGACTCGGGCGGCCACAGCGGAGCGTGCAGAGTGCTGCCGCCAGCAGCTCGAGGTCTTCGAGAAGGAGCGGAGAGAGAGGCGGGTCCGGGAACAGCAAGCACAGATAAGGAGCGTGGAGCAGAAGAGCCGGACCAGGAGAGATCCCCGTGCAGCTCATGGTCCCCGTACCACCGGGACTGTGATTAAATTCAACCTGCAGCATGGGTGGGGCTTCATAAGAGACCATCATACCCCCGGCGACGTCTTTGTCACCCGCAGAGACGTAGAAAGCCATCTGCCGGAGGGACACAGAGGTCGTGACCTGTATGTAGGGGACGAGGTCACCTTCACCCGGCACAAGTGTGCCAAAGGACCCTACGCCCTCCATGTACATCGCCTGACGGAGGAGGAGCTGCGGTGTGAGGAGGAGCAGGAGGACCCGGACGGGTCTGAATCCAAAGAAGGAGCAGGAGGACGCCGTCGTTAAAGTACGGTAAAGAGACTGTAAATAGTTACCCATCGGGGTACAGTGAACTGTTGCTGCTTTAAATATGTCCCCGTTGGGACAAGAGTGAACTGTTAACCCGTGTGTCCCTATTCCCATTACCTGGCCGAGGACTGAGAGCGGCCATATTCCCCCTGTATATAGTTGCGCTTTCTAAGGCGCCCTCTACAGGTTTTATAGGAAAACCGTGTTTCTAAAGGAGACTGTCGCACTTTTCCCGGTCACAAGTTGCACCGTGGCCGGAGGAGCAAGAGTGTTTACAAGGATGTTATTTATGAAAAGTTTTATATGAAAAGTTTTATTGCTGATAATATATGTGATGTTTTATATGTTTATGTTTATGAAAAAAAAAAAAAAAATTGTACGTTTTGGATGTTTTTTATATCTTACAGCCCGAGGAAGCGCTGTGGTTTACCAGGGGGGAATGTAGCACCCTGAGGATTCGGCTGCTACAGGGGTATTACACCTCAAGCCAGAGGTGTGGTATTCCACTCCCGGGTAAGGATGGAGTGTGGAACTGAGCTCAGTAGGCTGCATGCACTACATACATCCCATTTCCGGGGGACAGACCAATGGTACTCCCACTAGAGAAATGTGCAGGTACGACAGCGTCTGTCCCTGGCTGGAGTGGGAGGGGGGTGGAACATCCCAGTAGTGTAGGGGCAGATAGGGGGAGCAGTCTGGGTAATGCTAGGAGCTCATTGGGTGCTGGTCACCTGAGCTCACACATAGAGGGAGTATATAAGGTGGGAACCATCTTAGAACAGGGTATTTTGTAGAGGTTTGGTCAGACAAGCAGAGCAGCTCAGCCAGCTCCAAGGCCAAGAGAGTGAGAGAGAGGAGAAAAGAAGGACCCAGAGGGGGAGAAGAGGGAACTCCAAGAACCCAAAATTAGACCAGAGGGTGAAGAGTTGGCACAAGGGTACCGGATCCCAAGCTGGTGGAGGGCACTAATCCTTAGCCAGAGACCGGAGGTCGTGGGCAGGATCTGCCACGACCACCCACTAAATCCACCCGGAAGGCAAACCAAGAATAGGGTCAGGGAACCCAGAGACAAGGGTTTTACCAACAAGAGGCCCGAGGGAGCCGGACTTAGGTGGATCCCTGGTGGGGAAGGCCAGAGAGAAGGACAAGTCAGAAAGGGAGCTCAGGAACACGCTCCAGAATCACCTGGGGGTTGGCCGAGTCCAGGACCTGGTGGACGCAGCACGGCTCGGGCGGTCACTCAAGGCCGGAGTGACCAACACAAAAGCAGTAAGTAAAAACCCTGAACTGCACAGCCCGACTCTGAGTTTCATTACCATCCTCACTGCACCTCCACAACCACCATCCTCTGCAACTGACCCCCTGAGGCTATACCCCTCCCGTTGGGGGTTATACTACCTGAGCTGCACACACACCACCAGCCTCAGCGGACCCTGCTGCAGCGGCGGCCGTAGTGACCGCAAATCAACGGGTGGCGTAGTCGACACTAAAGAACATCCAGTAACATCTGTAGGACTGCCACACACTGAGCTTGACACCCTGGGCACGGACCGGGTCACCGCCACTCGGAGACTACAACCCCCATCTGATCCGGCTCCGGGTATCCCCCAAACAACACTGGCCCAGGGGGCGCGTCATCTCAAGTGGGCTATAGTTGTCATATTGTCCGAGTAGACTCTGACATTCGACCCCTGAAGCACAGTAGTGGCTGCCCATAGGGTTTCTTCCACCACTTTCATTTCTCTTAAGTTTGAGTACTGCTCTGCTATTTCTTGCGACCAGACCCCTTGGAAGGCCACGTGGGAGACTACTGCTCCCCATCCTCTTTTGCTTGCGTCTGTTTTGACGGATAACAAGGGAAGTTGAATCCATGCTGAACTTTTCTCCAGATTTCCTGGACAGAGCCACCAATTTAAAGATGCTTTCACCTTCTCTGGCAGATGAATTCTGTTGGAGAGGGAACTTGGAGATCTGTCCCAACAGGAAAGGATGTAGTTTTGAAGGACCCTTGAATGCGCTTGAGCCCAAGGTACCGCCTAAATAAATGAGGTCATGGACCCGAGGACGGACATGGCGAATCATAATGACACTCCTCTCTGGTTCTTTAGTGCATAAACTTTCGACCTCAACTGAATCTGCTTCTCTTTTGGCAGAAAAGAGGCTTGTTGCTGAGAATCCAGGAGAATTCCCAAGGAGGTCTTCCTGGTGGAGGGAATCAGATCTGACTTTTGGTAGTTTATCAACCATCCCAAGGATTCCAGGATCTGGAGGGTCATCTGGAGGTCTCTTTCCAAACTTGAAACCGAGGGAACCATCACCAAAAAATTGTCTAAATATGGGACGATGCAGATATTCAGTTTCCTTAGATAAACCTACTACCTCTGCCATGATCTTTGTAAACAGGCGGGGTGCTGACGAAATGCCGAAGGGGAGTACATTGAATTGAAAATGAAGTACCTCTCGGTTCTGAGTTACAGCAAATCTGAGAAATTTTCTGTAATCCGGATGAATTGGCACGTGGTAGTAAGCCTCTGGCTGGTCTGCTGTTGCCACGACAAATCCTTTTCCAATCAATAAGCTGCCATTGAGGAAGGAAGCTCGCAATTCTGCCTCCTACCTTCTTGGCGTCATTGTCTGTCCTGCCTAGAACCTTGAAAGATATTCCTACCTCTTCCCCCTTTTGTGTAACTCCAGCGACCAGTTTTACCCTTGCCTCTGTACTGAAATGCTTGCTGCTGTTGTTGTTGAGGGAGAAGAAATGGTCTCTTTCTGAAACTTTTTGGATTCTTTGGCTCTGGCAGAGACTTCTTCTTGTCGGATGCTTTCTCCAACAACTCGTCTAGCACCGCCCCAAACATATACTCTCCTTTAAATGGAATGGAACAAAGCTTAGATTTTGATGCGTTGTCCCCACTCCACATCTTCAACCACAGAGCTCTTCTCATAGAATTTGATAATGCTGCCGATCTTGCCGCAATCTTGACCGACTCCGCCAAGGCATCTGCTAGGAATCCAGTGGCCTTCTGCAGAAAAGGAAGAGATGCTAGGAGGTCCTCTTGAGTGGTACCTTTCCAGAGATGTTCCTCTAGTTGTTGGAGCCAGAGGAACATGGAATGAGCTACACAAGTTGAAGCGATATTAGTCTTCAGTGAAGCCGCCGATGTTTCCCATGCCTTCCTTAGAAGGCTGTCCATCTTCCTATCCATAGGATTTTTGAGCTGTGACGAGTCTTCAAAGGGAAGGGTTGTTTTCTTCGCAACCCTTGCCACCTGTACATCAACCTTCAGGACTTCCATCCATAGCTTAGCCGCCTTTTCATCTAGAGGGAATCTATCCTTCATTTCTCCTGCCATACTAAGCCTTTTCTCAGGTGACTCCCATTCATCCAAAATAAGACTCCAAATGTTGTCATGCACAGGGAACACTACCTTCTTCTTGGATTTCAGACCGCCAAACATTTCATCCTGAACTGTACGGGTTTCCTTCTCCTCTTCCACCTGCATCGTGTCTCTCACCTGCGACAACAATTCCTCCATATTCTCAGACGAAAAGTAATATTTCCTATCTTCCTCATGATCTTCACTTAGGACCCCTTCTTCCGGTTCCTCCATAGACCCTAATTCTGAATCAGAGGTCTCCCTAACCGTATATTTTCTCCTTTTGGGGGGAGATGGACCTTCAGCTCTGGCTTGTGAGAAGGAGGCTAGGGAAGATTGTATTTCCTGCCGAACCATTCCCCTGACTTCTTCCATAAGGGAAGGCTGTTCTTCCTTCACAATGTTGTCAGTGCATTTCCAGCATAGGGGTTTCTTATGCCCTGAAGCCAGCTTTTTTATACAGATGGCACATTTGCAAACTGTAGTGCTTTCTCCCACTGTCGATGCCGGATCCTTGTCTCCCTAAATTAAAAATAAAAAAAGGGGAGATTTAAAATATATTTAGGATCCTGCTCAAAAGAGAGTGGGGAATAACCTAGGACCTAGTACTTACTGGGGCCGGGTTAGCGCTGGGCTCTGCAGACGCAGGGTTTGGAACAGCACCCTCCATAGTAGCAGAATATTCTGTCCTACCTTAATGGAGTCTTCTCATCTGGGTCTTTTATAGGGGAGACCGAGATCCAGTGCCAAATTTTCACCTATCTGGTGAAGGATCCTCATTTTCAGGGCAAACCGCGGCTTCTCCTTTTGAATTTCCCGCCGCGGCCCCATGCGTTCCACGGTGGAACGCACCAGAAGTGACGTCCCGCTGGCCAAAAGCCTGACTTCCGGCACGCCGCCATGGAGGACAGAGGAGACTCCGGCCGGGGAGCTACAGGAGGCCCCCAGCCCCCAAAACCCTACTCGGCTTTACACGCAGGCGAGTGTGTGTGTGGGGGGTCCCGTTCTCAAGGAGACACGGGAGCTGCAAAGGAAGGAAGGTCGGAGGCGATCGCTCCCTGCAGCCCGGCAGGTAAATTTAATAGGGCCCTGCTTGCCGGCTGCAGGCACCCCAGGTAACCTCTTCATCCCATAGGGACAGGAAAACACTGGGGATTGTAGCGGGAAGGGGCTATTTAACCTCTTGTTTTCCTGTCCCTAATTAGGATGGGGAGGCTACCTCCAGGTGTGCTGTCATGGAGGGGATTGGAGAAAATAACATTATACTTACCTTCTGATGGCCCCCGGTCTTTTCTCCACTGCGTCCGGTCTCTTGTACGGCTCGCGGTGGTGTGAAAGGGCCTTTCTATGACATCATTTAGTTATGTGACAGGTCACGCGACCGCCGTGACCAGTTGAACATCCGCAACAAGACCACAGAGAAACAAATGAAGAAGAAACGTCACACTCACCGGAGTGTTGATCAGGTTCAGGAGATACTTCTTTCCCTCGTAAGTGTAAAACAGAGACGCAGTCAGGGCCTTCACCGTAATCCCGCACTCCCTCTCCACCTGCAGCTTGTCCAGAACTTGCTTATTGGAGGAGGCTTTTGGCATACAACCTGAGGGAAGGAGCGAGACACCAGAATCCACACTGTTAGATCGTAGTGGCAGTGTCTCCCTCCATACTAGTCTGTCAATGGTAGCTTGTTTCTGTGTTTTATATATGTATTTTAGGTGTGTAAACCCTCTTCATGTGTACAGCAACCTGGAATGAACGCTGCTTAAAAAATAAATAATAGAGTAAGGCCTCATTCAGACTTTCATCAGCTTTGTTTTGCATCCGAGAAGCTCTAAACTTTGACTTGGATCAAAGTCCGACAGGTCAACGTGTTTCGGTGAAAAATACGCGGTCCACAGAAATATGTGAACAGCCCTAGACTATAATAGATATGAGCTCTGTGAAAAACATGGATCGAGCTCGTACGAAATCCAACATTTCATTCTATAAATCTACATAAATTAAGTAACGTGCCAAATTGCTTTTTTTTTGGTTTATGTTTTGTTTATGTACGGAGGGAAAGTTCCCAGTGCTAGTGTCTAGCTCACTGATTTTCCTTGCTTGGTGCCTGACGTCCCAAAAAACTGACAGTGAGCTATCAATCAAGATAAAGAGGCTGGTGCTGGGCAGGGAAGCAACCTTGGAAGGCTGAGGCTTGGTTAGTGCTCCGTTACACCCAGAGCACTCAGAAATGCAGCAACAGATAAAAGATATAGAGGTGTCTATGGATTTAGCTTTCCAAATCCTGCATGGTCATGAATGGGAATTGGAGGGAGGGGTATATCTGATGGATACCCTTAAATTGTTAATTGGCAATTGCAGTTCACATAGTTGCATATTACTTAATCATTAGAGCTACAAAAATTTGCACTTCAAGCACCAGTAAAACAGAGGCCAAAAAAGATTCCTTAGAGGCATCTGGTCACTATTAGTGATGATCGAGCGTGTTCTATCAACCCCTTCGGCGAGCACGCTCAGGTGCTCGCCGAGTATTTTGGCATGCTCGGCATTTCTTTTAAGGTCGCCGTGCCTGCAAGTGTCACGGCTGTTAGCGTGCTCGCTGAATGGGTTCATAGAACACGCTCGATCATCACTAGTCACTATACATTAGTATACAATAAAAAAACACATATCACATAGTGAATAACACAGACACTATTCAATACAGCAGGGTTGAGGTGTACTTTGTGGGACAAAATTACAGCATTTTTGAAAGACGCCATTCACTTTACTGTGCAACATATAGAAAAAAAAGGGCAATGAATTCCAAATAAAGTGAAATGGTGCAGAAGAAAACGAAAACATTTTACTGCTTTTAAAAAATTCTAAACTTTGCAAACAAATTGTTTGGCTTGTGTTTCAATTTTCTAAGACCGTTTTTAATACCATTTTGGGGTACAACTTTTTGATTGCTCCATCAAATGTATAGTCGTAAGTTACTTACCGGTAACGGGATTTTTCAGAGACAGCACCACGAGAGAGGGGATCCGCCCACCAAGGAGAGGAAACCTACAGGCTTAAAAGGGCGCCACCTCTCTCCCGCCTCAGTTGGGATTACAGAGCATTGAGAGGACTGCCAGGTTAATAAACACAGCAAACAATCACAAAATTGCCATACCAGACGACACCTATTGAGTGTGATATTATAATTAATAAAAGGGGAGTGTTCCCATAAACGTGAAAGGAGGAAATATAAAGGTGCTGTCATGGTCTCCGAAAAATTCCATTACCGGCATGTAATTTAAGATTTTATCGGTCGACCATGACAGCACCACGAGAGAATTACAGAGATGAAGTAATCTATTGAAGGACCACAGCCTGGAACACTCTTCTCCCAAAGGTGAGGTCAGCCGATACACCCATATCTAACCTATCGTGTCTATGGAATGTAGAGGGACAGGACCAGGTAGCAGCCTTACATATGTCTTCTATCGAGACACCTGTCTTCTCAGCCCAGGAGGGGTGGGGTGGGATGAGCCTTCAGCCCTTCTGGCACTTCCTCGCCGCTAGATGTACAGACCAAAAGTTTGGACACATCTTCTCATTTAAAGATTCTTCTGTATTTTCATGACTATGAAAATTGTACATTCACACTGAAGACATCAAAACTATGAATTAACACATGTGGAATTATATACTTAACAAAAAAGTGTGAAACAGCTGAAAATATGTCTTATATTCTAGGTTCTTCAAAGTAGCCACCTTTTGCTTTGATGACTGCTTTGCACACTCTTAGCATTCTCTTGATGAGCTTCAAGAGGTAGTCACCGGAAATTGTTTTCACTTCACAGGTATGCCTTGTCAGGTTTAATAAGTGGGATTTCTTGCCTTATAAATGGGGTTGGGACCATCAGTTGTGTTGTGCAGAAGTCTGGTGGATACACAGCTGATAGTCCTACTGAACAGACTGTTAGAATTTGTATTATGGCAAGAAAAAAGCAGCTAAGTAAAGAAAAACGAGTGGCCATCATTACTTTAAGAAATGAAGGTCAGTCAGTCCGAAAAATTGGGAAAACTTTGAAAGTGTCCCCAAGTGCAGTTGCAAAAACCATCAAGCGCTACAAAGAAACTGGCTCACATGAGGACCGCCCCAGGAAAGGAAGACCAAGAGTCACCTCTGCTTCTGAGGATAAGTTTATCCGAGTCACCAGCTTCAGAAATCGCAGTTTAACAGCAGCTCAGATTAGAGACCAGTTCAATGCCACACAGAGTTCTAGCAGCAGACACATCTCTTCAACAACTGTTAAGAGGAGACTTTGTGCAGCAGGCCTTCATGGTAAAATAGCTGCTAGGAAACCACTGCTAAGGACGGGCAACAAGCAGAAGAGACTTGTTTGGGCTAAAGAACACAAGGAATGGACATTAGACCAGTGGAAATCTGTGCTTTGGTCTGATGAGTCCAAATTTGAGATCTTTGGTTCCAACCACCGTGTCTTTGTGCGACGCAGAAAAGGTGAACGGATGGACTCTACATGCCTGGTTCCCACCGTGAAGCATGGAGGAGGAGGTGTGATGGTGTGGGGGTGCTTTGCTGGTGACACGGTTGGGGATTTATTCAAAATTGAAGGCATACTGAACCAGTATGGCTACCACAGCATCTTGCAGCGGCATGCTATTCCATCTGGTTTGCGTTTAGTTGGACCATCATTTATTTTTCAACAGGACAATGACCCCAAACACACCTCCAGGCTGTGTAAGGGCTATTTGACCAAGAAGGAGAGTGATGGGGTGCTACGCCAGATAACCTGGCCTTCACAGTCACCAGACCTGAACCCAGTTGTTTCACACTTTTTTGTTAAATATATAATTCCACATGTGTTAATTCATAGTTTTGATGCCTTCAGTGTGAATGTACAATTTCCATAGTCAAGAAAATACAGAAAAATCTTTAAATGCGAAGGTGTGTCCAAACTTTTGGTCTATACTGTATATGATAGAGAAATGGCCTCCTAATTCCATCTAGCTATGGTGGACTTCGTGACCTTAGACTGTTCCTAGCCCCTTGGTAGGATATAAACAACGAGTTATCTTTCCTAAAGCTTTTGGTAACTGAATGGTACCTAACCACACATCTCCTCACTTCTAACGTATGTAACTCCACCTCTTTCTGGTTACTAGGATGTGGACAAAAGGAGGGTAGGAGGACTTCCTGAAGTCTGTGGAAACGAGTAGCTACCTTAGGGAGAGAGAGTGATTTTTAGACCAGATCCTGCCTATCATCCAGAATTTGAGTAAACGGCGAGGCCATAGACAGGGTCTGGATGTCACTAATGCTCCTGGCCGAGGTTAAAGATATTAAAGCGGTCTTAAGAGAGAGGGATTTAAGGGTTGCTGACTATTAGCTCAAACGGCGAGCTAGTCAAGGCCTTTAGAACCAAATTTAAATCCCAGGGAACCAAGCTGCTTTTAATAATGAGTCTAGATCTAAAAGCTGCCTTAATGAACCGAGAAACCCAGTAGCTACAAGCTACATCACAGCTATATAGGGCACCCAAGGCAGAAATCTGTACTTTAAGGGTGCTGGTGGATAACCCTAGTTCAAGACCTTTTTGTAAAAACTCCAAAGATTTGTCCTATTGGCACCCCTTCCCCATCAACCCCAGAACCAGAGAAAGACAAAAACTTTCTCCAACTTGTGGCATAAATCTGGGTTGTAACAGGTTTTCTGCTGTGCAGGATGGTTACTAGACCTTTGGAAAAACCTTTCTGATTTGGCAGTGTCCTTTCAAGTTCCACACCGTCAAGTGGAGGCCAGTTGCTTGAGGATGGAATATCGGACCCCGGAGAAGGAGATATGGAATCTCTGGAAGAACCCAAGGATCAGAGATGGACATGTTCCTCAGGCATGAGAACCAGGGCCTCCTGGGCCAAAAGGGTGCGATCAGCAGAACCCTGGCCTTCTCCTCCCTGATCTTTCTTATTACCATGAGAAGAACAGCCAACCAGGGGGGGAGGAGTCATACGCCAGGCTGAAATACCAACGTATCAGGAAAGCGTCCACAGCTAGAGGATTTAGGGAACACAAGATCTTTGTCTTCCGATTTAGTTTTGTGGCAAACGGATCTACCTGACCGGAGGCCCCCCCATCTTCGGCTATTTGGGTAAAAATTCCTTGATTTAGTTCCCATTCCCCTTGCATCAGAGGATAGCAGCTTAGGAAATCTGCTCTCATGTTTTCTTTTTCCATTATATGGAGGGCCATCAGGGAAAGGAGGTGACTTTCTGTAATCTGGAAGAGATGATCTGTCACTCTCATCAGCGATCTTGACCATGTATCCCCCTGGTGGTTCACATATGCTACCGCAACTAGATTATCCAAGAGGATCTTTACATTCTGGCCCTGAAGGAAAGGTAAGAAATTATTCACCGCCTTGTCTACCGCCAGAAGTTCTTTTGAATTGGAGGAGAGACCCTTTTCAATATCTGACCAGGTCCCCTGGGCTACCATATCTCCCAGATGGGCTCCCCACCCTCTCGGACTCGCATGTGTGGTAATTGTTCTAGTGACCCTAAGTACCCAGGGAACCCCTCGAGATAGGTTAGGCTCATCCTGCCACCACTATAAAGATTTTACTGACCGGGGTGATAAGGACATCTTCCAAGTGCCCCTTAAGAGAAACTTCATTATGTAGCACATCGCACTGTAGAACTGTGGCGCCCCTGAAGGTTCGACCGCCACAGGGATGCTGCACTTCTGTAATGGAGTGTAGTGTTCCTCCTCCGAGGTAAGAACAGCGTGATGGTCGGGACCCAACCTTTGCATCCAACACCACATTTCTCCACCAGGGGGGCTAGTATGCACCAGGTGCTGCCCTCCTGGTTACAGGAAGACTGGGGAACCAAGAGTGAGGGGAACCAGTTAGTGGGTGAGGGTTGAGGACTTACAATTTAGTGACACTTTAAATTTCATATTTAATAAAAAGCCATCTTTGGTTTTGGTCTTTGTGCTGTTAATTACTGTGAGGTATTGTGATCTCCCACCCTGAACGTGGATCCTGTGTGGACCTGCAGTGGATGGAGACACAGCCCTCATACCCCAGCCTTGGGACGGGGGGCAGGTTGCAGACGAGGAATGTCTCAACCCGGTCAAGGACCACGACCAAGAAGGCCCGGAGCTTAAGAGTGTAGCTCCACAGCTAATGGATCCCGGGGAGGATGCAGACGGAGCAGTGTACGCCACCTGTCCTCACCATCTGATATATTCAGAGGGAGTCCGGCTGCAAGAGGGGTACCGGCCCCGACACCCGACCTTGCTTCTCCATGTCCTGGTTGGTAAAGCCTGGTAGGCCCAGAGGATCCCATCGGGTATCGGAAGGAGCGGAGCTGCCACCCGTGCCCTTGTTCTGAGAGGAGTTCAGAGGGAGACCCGGCCTATCTACACACACAGACAGGAGAGGATACGGTCTGTAGTTCAGGAACACTCTGGTGCGGGGTCCCGATTGAATGCTGGTCTTGCTCGGAGGTTGTCGGACCCCCATCCCTGGTGACTGCAGGACTCCGTGGGGATCAGGGAGTCGCCTTCCTTCTGCCATCTCTAATGTGAGTAAAGCCTTGGAAGTTCACCCCTATGGCCTCCGGACTGTTTATTCTGCGCTACACCGCGCGACGTGGCATCCGTTCTTCCTCCACTACTACCCCCTCCATCCTTCCTGTCCCTCTGCCCTGAGGCCTTGCTCCGCCTGTGGGGAATAGTAATAACTCTGGCCGCCGTAACACTATGCCTCAGCGGACTGCAGCGGCGCTGGTGGCCTTCACCAGGTGCCACAGGTGGCGTAGTCGTAAATCAGCCACTCAACCCGGATAAGCCCACACCATCTCTTTTAATGTGACGGCCCTGAGCACGGGTCGGGTCCGGGCCACGGCTGCACCCCATCTCTCCATCACAGGACCCGACTCCGAGTCCCCCATCTCCCAGGGTAAAGAAAAGGGCTTTTTCGAGTAAGAGACGTCACGCTATCACTTGTGGGGGGTTTCTGCTGTTTTCACATGTCAGGGGCTCTCCAAATGTGATATGGCATCCACTTTTTTCATATGGCAGTTTGTTTTCATAATGGCATTACGGCATTCATTTTAATATGGTGATATGGCATTCAGTCTTTTTTGCGTTCAAAAGGTCGAAACGGTGCTCCTTCCCTTCCGAGCCCTGTCATGTGCCCAAACAATAGTTTTCCCCCACATATGGGGTATCAACATGCTCAGTAGAAATTACACAACAAATTTTGTGGTTCATTTTATCTTGTTACCCTTGTGAAAATAAAAAAATTGGGGCTATAGTAAAATTTTTGTGAAAAAAAGTAAAATGTTCATTTTTCTTTCCACATTGCTTTAGTTCCTTTTGGGTATTTTCTGTCATAAAGGCCCCTCAAAGTCACTTCAAATGTGATGTGGTCCCTAAAAAAATGGTTTTGTAAATTTTGTTGGAAAAATTAGAAATCGCTGGTCAACTTTTAAACCTTCTAACTTCCTAACAACAAAAATGTTTTAAAAATTGTGCTGATGTAAAGTAAACATATGAGAAATGTTATTTATTAACTATTTTGTGTGACATAACTCTCTGGAATTAAAAGTTTGAAAATTGCAAAATTATCAAAATTTTCACCAAATTGTCGTATCAAAATTGGTTACCACTATCATGAAGTACAATATGTCACTAAACACAATCTCAGAATCAGTGGGATCCATTGTAAAATAAGAAGAAAATAATAAAATCCTTATACTCACATGTCCTATGTGTCCCTAGCTGTAATTCTCTGACCGCTGACGCTGAGGAGCCGAGGAGAATGAGCCGCTCCGGCGAGCGGGCCCCGAAGCTGAGCTCAGGAGCGGTGTCCTGTCACTCAGTGAGCGCAGCTCCGGGGCCACTATCCGGGGAACACTTAGGACCATAGGCAGATTATAATGAGGGCAATCTGGGCTACCGCCCGGGGCCCCGGGGCTCCGGGGAGCCCCGGGGGGTCCATGGCCAAGCTTAAAGGATCCCTCACTTTACACACTTAACATCTTTTATCCATTGTTAAAAAGCGTCATAGATTTCAAGCTTTTTTCATAGTGTTTTTCACCCTTGAATTTGTTCCAGAAAATGAAGTATTGCTCCTGGAAAATTAATGTAATTACACATGTGTTGGTATAGATATGTTTATTTCATTTGTATGTAATGGAACAACACAAAAAAACAAACAAAAAAGGCAAATTGGACATAATTTCACACAAACCTCCCAAAATGGGCCAAACCAAAATGTTGGCACTTTTCCAAAGTTGTAGGTAAACAACTTTGTTTCAAGCATATGATGCTCATTCAAACTCACCTGTGGCAAGTAACAGGTTTGAGCAATATGAAATCATACCTGAAACCAGATAAAAAGGTGAGAAATTTACATATTCTTTGCATTGTATGACTGTGTGTGCCAAACTAAGCATGGAGAACACAAAGAGGAGAAGAGAACTGTCTGAGGAGTTGAGAACCAAAATTGTTGAAAAATATCAACAATCTCAAGGTTACAAATTAATCTCCAGAGATCTTGATGTTCCTTTGTCCATGGTGCGCAACATTATCAAGAAGTTTACAACCCATGGCACTGTAGCTAATCTCTCTGGATGTGGACAGCCGAGAAAAATTGATGAAAGGTTGCAACGCAGGATAGTCCAAATGGTGGATAAGCAACCCCAATCAAGTTCCAAAGATATTCAAGCTGTCCTGCATGCTCAGGGTGCATCAGTGTCAGCGTGAACTATATGTAGTCTTTTGAATGAAATGAATCACCATGGCAGGAGACCCAGGAGGACCCCACTGCTAACATAGATACATAAAAAAGCTAGACTACAATTTACCAATATGTGCGTGAGTAAGCCTAAATCCTTTTGGGAAATCATCTTGTGGACAGATGAAACCAAGATAGAGTGTAGTGCCGGCGTCCCTGCCCTCTGCTAGGCAGGGACGCTGTTCCCCTCACCGCTCTGCTCCGTGCCCGGCGTCCCTCTCCCGCTCTGCTGGCAGCGCGCGCTCCTTCCCGGCCACTGTGCTTAGGGCGCGCGCCCTCCCTCCCTCTTAAAGGGGCCGCGCGCGCCGTCCTAAGGAGTCCCCGGCCAATGGCCGGAGGACTTTACCATATATAAGGCACCTCCTCCAAAATGGAGGTGCCCGAGCAATGTTGTTGCACCGTTCTACTCTGCTTCAGCCCTCAGGTCCCTTGCCAGTTACCTGCCAGTTACCTGCCAGATTCCTGCCAGCTTGCTGTCCTAATCCTGCCTGATTTCATGTTACCTGCCTGCCTGCCTGAGGTCCGACGGTTTGCCTTACAACTCCGGTCAGTCTGTCTAAGGACCAACTTGCCCGCTCACCTGGGAGCGCACATCAGCTACCTGCCTGCTTGCCTGAGGTCCGACGGTCTGCCTTACAACTCCGGTCAGTCTGTCTATGGACCAGCTTGCCCGCTCACCTGGGAGCGCTTCTCCGCTACCTGCCTGCTTGCCTGCCCGGAGGCTCCGCTGTCACGTGCTGTGACCACCAGCTATTCCAGACTCTTGCCCGCTCACCTGGGAGCGCTTCTCCGCTACCTGCCTGCTTGCCAGCCCGGAGGCTCCGCTGTCACGTGCTGTGACCACCAGCTATTCCAGACTCTTGCCCGCTCACCTGGGAGCGCTTCTCCGCTACCTGCCTGCTTGCCTACCTGGAGGCTCCGCCGTCACGTGCTGTGACCACCTGCTATTCCAGAGACTCTCGCTTGCTCACCTGGGAGCACACATCCTCCATCTGCCTTGCTAGCCTACCTGGAGGTTCAGCCATCACAGGTCGTACCTACCCTTTTCCTAGAGACTGCCCCGGTCACTTGCCGTGACCTCCAGCCCGTTCTTCCAGAGACTGCCCCGGTCACTTGCCGTGACCTCCAGCCCGTTCTTCCAGAGACTGCCCTGATCACTTGCCGTGACCTCCTGCCCGTACACCCAGAGACTGTCCCGGTCACCTGCTGTGACTGCCTGCCTGGTCGCCACCCGCTCCATTACAAGGACCGCTCCCTTGTATAGTAGCCCAGAGGTTCCGCCTTCCAGACCCGTTACAGTTTGCTCGGGCCATGGAACCCGGTGGCACCCAAGCTCCCTCGCTCTCGGACCTGTGTCATGAACTGTCCCGTCAGAGGTCCCAACAGGAGTCCATCCTGGGTCACCTGCGGAATGTCAATACTCGCCTGGACACTCTGACTGCTCCACCAACAACCTCCGCCAGTGCCATGTCTCGCAATCCGGCAGCTCCGCTGTCCACTAACACCATGATATCCTACCCCGGACCTCGGCTTTCTGCACCTCCTCGCTTCGGAGGCGACTCAGCCCAGGCTCGGGGCTTCATAAATCAGTGCACCCTGCACTTTGAACTATTGTCCCACCAGTTTAACTCCGACCGAGCCAAAATTGCATTCATCATGTCCCATCTCACCGGGGAGGCCCTGGCCTGGCTAAATCCTCTATGGGAGAGAGGAGACCCCCTGGTGTCCAACTTGCCTGCTTTTCTCACGGCTTTCCGGAAAGTCTTCGACGAACCCGGACGGAAGACCTCATCCGCATCATCGTTGCTATGCCTCCGTCAGGAAAGTCTCACCGTGGGCCAATATGCCATACGGTTCTGTACCCTTGCCTCGGAGCTGGCCTGGGATAACGACGCTCTGGTTTCCGTCTTCTGGGAGGGTCTGTCCGGCCGTATTAAAGATGAACTTGCCGGTCGGGACATTCCTACCACTCTCGATGACTTAATAACTCTTGCCACCCGGATTGACCTACGGTTCCAGGAGCGTGCCAGAGAGGTCACCCGTGAGAGGAGGTTACCACGTCTAGCTCCTACTTTTCAGAAACCCGTCACTCCTTCTGTCTCTAACCAGGTACACCCTCCTGAGCCTATGCAGGTCGACCAGACCAAGATGGTCAAGACCCGTCAGGACTTACGCCGTGCCAAGGGGACCTGCTTCTACTGTGGCAGTAAGGAGCACCGGATCCGTGCCTGCCCGGAGAGGTCGGGAAACGCCTGTGTCTAGGTTCGCTCAGAGAGGTCCACCTAGACAAGAATAAATCCTCTCCATCCCTGCTGTTGTCAGTTTCAATCGTCTACGGGGAGAACCGTTATTTCGAACTAGCCCAACTGGACTCTGGAGCAGCCGGGAATCTTATTTCACAGTCCCTGGTAGAGAAATACCGCATCCCCACCAAACCTCTGGCTGTACCCTTGTCTGTTGCTGCCGTGGATGGGGGGCTCTTACCACGCCCCATCCAACTCATCACCGAATCCATTACTCTGCAGGTGGGAATGCTGCATTCTGAAAGTATCTCCTTCCATGTTCTGCCTGGACTCTCTCACGCCCTCTTGCTAGGCCTACCTTGGCTCCAGAAACATGCACCCATTCTTGACTGGCAGACCGGAGAAGTCCTTCGCTGGGGACAGGGCTGCCATAAGACCTGTCTGGTTCCCGTTCATCCCGTCCGTCCTTCTCCTACCCCAGCTAATCTACCTGGACTTCCGATTCCTTATTGGTCTTATGCTGATGTCTTTAATAAAAAGGAGGCAGAGACACTACCCCCTCATAGACCATACGACTGCCCTATCGACCTGTTACCTGGTACTTCTCCTCCCCGTGGGCGTATTTATCCATTATCCGCTGCTGAGACCCGGTCGATGTCCGAATATATTGAGGAGAATCTGGCCAGGGGATTCATCCGGAAATCTACCTCCCCGGCGGGAGCAGGCTTCTTTTTCGTCAAAAAGAAGGACGGCTCTCTCCGTCCCTGAATAGACTATAGAGGCCTTAACCAGATCACGGTGAAGAATAAGTACCCCCTTCCGCTCATTCCGGAGTTATTTGATCGTCTGAGGGGGGCTAGAATCTTCACCAAACTGGACCTCCGTGGGGCGTACAACCTGGTTCGTATCCGTCAGGGGGATGAATGGAAGACGGCATTCAACACCCGGGACGGCCACTATGAATATCTGGTAATGCCCTTTGGCCTCTGTAACGCTCCTGCCGTCTTTCAAGAGTTGGTCAATGACATCTTCCGGGACCTTCTCTACTCCTGCGTAGTGGTGTACCTGGACGACATCTTGGTCTTCTCTCCGGATCTCCAGACTCACCGGAGGGATGTTCGTCAGGTCCTGCTCAGGCTCAGGCAGAACCATCTCTACGCTAAATATGAGAAGTGCCTCTTTGAGCAGACCTCGCTTCCGTTTCTGGGCTACATTATCTCTCAGACCGGCCTACAAATGGATCCTGAGAAACTGTCTGCCATCGAGAAATGGCCCCGACCAGAGAGGTTGAAGGCTATTCAACGGTTCCTGGGCTTCGCCAACTATTACCGCCTCTTCATCCCGCACTTCTCTTCCCGGACTGCCCCAATTTCCGCGCTCACCCGTAAGGGTACTAATCCCAAAGAGTGGCCGCCCGAAGCAGAGGAGGCCTTTCTTTCCCTAAAACAGGCCTTCTCTTCCGCCCCAGTGCTGCATCGCCCGGACGGCAACAAGCAGTTCTTCCTGGAAGTTGACGCCTCCTCCTCTGGAGCCGGAGCGGTACTTACTCAAAAATCATCTTCCGGGAGAATGGTAACTTGTGGCTTCTTCTCCAAACTCTTCTCCTCTTCTGAGCGCAACTATTCCATAGGAGACCGAGAGTTATTGGCCATCAAGCTGGCGTTGGAGGAGTGGCGTTACCTACTCGAGGGGGCTCTTCATCCGGTAATAATTTACACTGACCACAAGAACTTGGCTTACCTCCAGCATGCCCAGAGACTTAACCCGCGCCAAGCCCGGTGGTCCTTGTTTTTTGCTCGCTTTGATTTTGTTCTTCATTTTCGCCCGGCTGACAAAAACGTCAAAGCAGACGCCTTCTCCCGATCCTTTCTGGTGTCCGATCTCGAAGAAGAGCCTAAACATATCATCGATCCCGCCAGAGTAATGCAGGTGGCTCCCGTGAGTCTAAATCGTCTCCCTCCCGGTAAGACGTTTGTTTCAGTACCTGATCGGGAGAAGATCCTACACTGGGGCCATTCGTCTAAACTAGCTGGCCATGCCGGTCAGAAAAAGACCCTCCAGCTTATTGCCCGGCACTATTGGTGGCCTACCCTGCACAAGGACATAATAGACTTTGTTTCTGCCTGTGTGTCCTGCGCCCGCAACAAAGTCCCGAGACATCTGCCAGCCGGACGCCTCCTTCCGCTTCCTGTACCTGCTGCCCCCTGGCAGCATATAGCAATGGACTTTATAACTGATCTCCCCGTCTCTGCCGGTTGTACGGTCATTTGGGTGGTCGCTGACCGCTTTTCCAAGATGGCTCACTTTATTCCCCTGCCAGGCCTTCCGTCTGCACCCGAGCTGGCTAAAGACTTTATCCGCCACATCTTCCGTCTTCATGGCCTGCCCCTCCACATCGTGTCGGATCGTGGGGTACAGTTCACCTCACGTTTCTGGAGAGCCACTTGTAAACTACTAGACGTCACCCTGGACTTCTCTTCCGCTTACCACCCACAGTCCAATGGTCAAGTGGAGCGGATCAATCAGAACCTGACCAGTTACCTCCGGCACTTCGTTAATGCCCACCATTCTGACTGGGTGGATCTCCTACCATGGGCCGAGTTCTCTTATAATAATCACGAGAGCGAATCCTCCTCCAAATCCCCATTTTTTGTAGTCTTTGGTCAGCATCCTCGGATTCCTTTTCCTGTCTCCACCTCTGTGGACAACCCGGCTGCGGAATCTCTCGTTAGCAAATTTTCCTCCATATGGGAGAGTACCCGGTCCGCACTCCTTCTGTCATCCGAGCGTATGAAAAGACATGCTGACAAAAAACGCCTGGATCCTCCACAATTTCATCCAGGAGATAAAGTCTGGCTCTCATCTAAATATGTTCGACTCAAGATACCTTCTTACAAGTTAGGACCTCGGTTCATCGGTCCTCTGGAGGTCATCAGTCAGATCAACCCGGTGGCCTATAAATTGAAACTCCCGGCCAACTTACGGATCCCTAACTCCTTCCATGTATCTCTCCTCAAACCCGTGGTGCTTAACTCTTTTTCCAAGTCTACAGGTACGCCTCCTGCTCCGGTTTCTGCTGAGGACGAGTTTGAGGTAGAGAACATTCTTGCCACCAAAAGGGTAAGAGGAAAGACCTTTTTTCTGGTAGATTGGAAGGGGTTTGGTCCTGAGGAGAGAACGTGGGAGCCCCGGGAGAACATCCATGCCCCTCTCATCCTAGCTAAATTTCTATCTGGCCTAAAAAAGGGGGGGCCTAAAGGGGGGGGTACTGTAGTGCCGGCGTCCCTGCCCTCTGCTAGGCAGGGACGCTGTTCCCCTCACCGCTCTGCTCCGTGCCCGGCGTCCCTCTCCCGCTCTGCTGGCAGCGCGCGCTCCTTCCCGGCCACTGTGCTTAGGGCGCGCGCGCGCGCCCTCCCTCCCTCTTAAAGGGGCCGCGCGCGCCGTCCTAAGGAGTCCCCGGCCAATGGCCGGAGGACTTTACCATATATAAGGCACCTCCTCCAAAATGGAGGTGCCCGAGCAATGTTGTTGCACCGTTCTACTCTGCTTCAGCCCTCAGGTCCCTTGCCAGTTACCTGCCAGTTACCTGCCAGATTCCTGCCAGCTTGCTGTCCTAATCCTGCCTGATTTCCTGTTACCTGCCTGCCTGCCTGATGTCCGACGGTCTGCCTTACAACTCCGGTCAGTCTGTCTAAGGACCAACTTGCCCGCTCACCTGGGAGCGCACATCAGCTACCTGCCTGCTTGCCTGAGGTCCGACGGTCTGCCTTACAACTCCGGTCAGTCTGTCTATGGACCAGCTTGCCCGCTCACCTGGGAGCGCTTCTCCGCTACCTGCCTGCTTGCCTGCCCGGAGGCTCCACTGTCACGTGCTGTGACCACCAGCTATTCCAGACTCTTGCCCGCTCACCTGGGAGCGCTTCTCCGCTACCTGCCTGCTTGCCAGCCCGGAGGCTCCGCTGTCACGTGCTGTGACCACCAGCTATTCCAGACTCTTGCCCGCTCACCTGGGAGCGCTTCTCCGCTACCTGCCTGCTTGCCTACCTGGAGGCTCCGCCGTCACGTGCTGTGACCACCTGCTATTCCAGAGACTCTCGCTTGCTCACCTGGGAGCACACATCCTCCATCTGCCTTGCTAGCCTACCTGGAGGTTCAGCCATCACAGGTCGTACCTACCCTTTTCCTAGAGACTGCCCCGGTCACTTGCCGTGACCTCCAGCCCGTTCTTCCAGAGACTGCCCCGGTCACTTGCCGTGACCTCCAGCCCGTTCTTCCAGAGACTGCCCTGATCACTTGCCGTGACCTCCTGCCCGTACACCCAGAGACTGTCCCGGTCACCTGCTGTGACTGCCTGCCTGGTCGCCACCCGCTCCCTTACAAGGACCGCTCCCTTGTATAGTAGCCCAGAGGTTCCGCCTCCCAGACCCGTTACATAGAGCTTTTTGGTGAAGCACATCATTCTACTGTTTACCAAAAATGGAATGAGGACTGCAAAGAAAAGAACACAGTACCTACAGTCATATATGGTGGAGGTTCAAAGATGTTTTGGGGTTGTTTTGTTGCCTCTGGCACTCATTGCTTTGACTGCGTGCAAAGCATCATGAAATCTGAAAATTACCAAAGGATTTTGGGTCACAATGTAGTGTCTATTGTCAGAAAGCTGGGTTTGCGTCCTAGGTCATGGGACTTCGAGCAGGACAATTACCCCAAACATATTTCAAGAAGCACCAAGAAATGGATGGGAACAAAGTGCTGGAGAGTTCTGAAGTGGCAGCAATGAGTCCGGATCTAAATCCTTTTGAACACCTGTGGATTTAGATCCGGACTCATTGCTTAGTCCGGATCTAAATTGCTCTTAAAATTGCTCTTGGGAGGAGACACACTTCACATATGGGAGACCTGGGACAGTTTGCAAAAGAAGAGTGGTCTACATACTTTTATATATATATATATATATATATATATATATATATACATATATATATATATATATGTATAATACTTGACACCTAATGGGAGCCAAAGGCCAAAGAAGGGGGCATTGTCCTAAGTAGGGGCCACAGAGGGAGACATTATTTTAATTGGGGTCCAAGGAGGGGGACATTATTTTAAATGGGGGCCCCAAGAGGGGACATTATTGTAAATTTTGTCTAAAAAGGGGGGCATCATACCATGGGAGCAAAAGGGGAACATTATGATAAATGGTGGCCAAAGAAGGGGACTTTATTCTAAATGAGGACCAAAAAGAGAGACATTGTACTACAGGGGGCCAAAGAGAGTTATATATAATAATATTTTTTATTTAATTTCTATATTTAGTAGAGACATGTACAAACTGAATAAGACAATACAGATTATCACATAATTCATGACATACTAAGAGGAGTGAAGGCCCTGCTAACAAGCTTACAGTCTATGAAGATATAGGAGTGACACAAAAGATAAAAAGGTGCTTGTCATGTATGGTCCGGCCATGATTATTATAAACAGGGGAATTCAAATACCATTACATGAACCAGTCATCAGCCAGAATCTGTATAAGTACAGATACAAGGAGCTGTAGAGTGCATGGAGGCTGTGGATACAGATGAGTGAAGGGACCAGATTCTGGAGAAAATTAAGGAAGGGAGAACAGGGCATAGTTAGATTAACCATATTCTGTGGGATAGTGCATTCCAGAGAACTGCTGCAGCACAAGAGAAGTCCTGAAGATGGGGGTAGAAGGTTTTGATTACAGAGGATGCTAGTCTTAGGTAGATAGTTGATTTTACATTTCTGGATTCTGTAGATTTGTGATTTGTATTAAACAAAAAAAAAAAACAACAACAATCCGAGGTGTCAGTATTCTTTAATGAGGACATAGCCCTCATGGTTTGTAATTCCAGTGTGTGATGATTAAATAAATGTTGTGATTAAGGTGCAGTTACTGAAGTATATCACAGATCAATTAATCCACAGTCACACTAGCTATGTATACGGATGTCCCCCAGGCCGATACCCCAGCAGTTGTTTCGGGATGCCTTGGCTTCTGCTGCTTTAGAAGATGCAGGTCATCCTTGTACATTTATCTGTATAGAAATAAATGGTTCGAGGCATGGTCATTAATTTTCCACAAAGCACTCTGCTACTATGCAAGCCAAATAATTTGTCCCTTTTTCCTTTCTGTTAAATTTGGGAATTATACAATAGATAACAGTCACATATTATCCTGTATATGATATCTGACTTCTGTAATCACTGTATACCATATACCAGTCATATATTATCCTGTATACTGCAGGTGCTATACTATGTGTATAGACATCAGATGATATATAGACTCCTTCATCATATCCTATGAGCTTTATTTATTGTTGTGGAGTTCAATTGTTTCCCATGGTATTTAATGGGTATTTTTAGAAATTACTTTTGTTATGTTTTTATATTTATTTTTAATAAAGGCATTTTTTTATTGCTTCAGTTGTACGTTGTTATTGTGGCTACTAGAATGGGAGTAACACTCAATCAGGTCAAAGAAGTATAGATGCACAAGTTTGATAAAAAGATTTGGAACTTTTATTGAATTATTTAAAAGAAATTTATAAAACACACATAAAGGGGAAGTGAACCAATGAAGGTGCCTGCAGTGCTAGTGACTCGCCCCCTGGGCCGTGGGGCACTCGGATCCGGGCAATAGGGGACGATGGGGGTAGTAGTGGCAACCCGGTTCCGTGGCTCAGGGTGGTCAGGCCAGTGGTAGTCCATTATATTGATTATGTCCGACTACGCCACCCGTGGATTTGCGGTTATTAGGAACCGCCGCTGCATGCAGACCGCTGGGGCTGATGAGATGTGCAGCTATGGTAGTGTGACTCCCCACGGGAAGAGTGCGGCCCCAGGGCAGTATAGTGGATGGTGGGAGTGATGGTAGTGAGAGTCCCAGTGATGATAGTGCTGGAGGAGCAAGGAGCACACAGACAACAGGTTGCAGTCCAGGGTCTTTACTTGAACAGGTAAACTGACCCACAAACAGTCCCAGCTAGGAGGGGACCTGGATGTCTGAGAGCAACGGGGAAATTGGCCCTGGTCAGGGTGAGGGTGTAGGCCTACCGTGCTTTCTGCGCTCCTTCTGGCTATCTCCTCGTTATAGGGTAACAGCCCACGTTTCCGAGCTTCCGTGCTTTCTCGCCTGTATGGCCTGCGACGTGGGTTCCTTTCTGCTCCCAGCCTTGTACGGCTTTACTGGTCCCTTCGGTCGTGGCAGCGCCTCCAGGCTTCTTAGGCCAAGGAATGTACAGTCCCTTGCGGGCTGGTTCTCTGCTGGGGGATGTGGAATCCTTCCAGCCTCAGACACCAAAGTCTGGTAAAATTAAGTCTTTTCTCTGCCAAGACAGGCTCTCTTCGCCTCTTGTCTCTGGCTGGTGGCTCTCTCCTACTGCCACACTTCCTCTTAGGTGCAATCAACTTTCTGTCCCTGCTCCACTCTGGGACACGTCTCAAAGCTGAGACAGGCAATCCAGTTCTCCCTAACCCTGTCCCCAGTACCAGCTTTTATAGGGGCAGCCTGCTCCCCCTACTGGCCTGAGACAGGAGGCATTGCATGCTAATGTTCCCCTAACCAGAGAACCTCCCCCTTGCTCTCAGACACAGCTTTAATTACACTTGTGGCATCCAGGCCTGGGTGACACATTCCCCCCTAGTGAAATTTAGTACTCCGGGACTAAACAATAAACAAAGACAATATGCATAACCATAAAACATTAATAGACAGACGACGCACAAATTGAGTTCTTTAGGTCACAGTGTGGCCTGTGACCGGGTGTCCATATCACCAAAACAACGGGGAGCCTTAACCAGGTGGGGGTCTGTCCTACCCCAAGTCCTTTACAGTCTTAGTTCATTCCTGGGTTAGGCTCAGAATGCAGTCCATACAAGGTCCCGGTTATAAAAAGTCCATAACCTGTGAGTCCTTACGGTTGCTGCAAGAGACTGAAACACTCTATTAATAAACATGCAGGTAACTTTGGCAAACAATTCAACATTTGGCAACAGGGTTATTTACAATCTTATTGCACACTATATTCTCCAGCGAGCGGGTATCTGTCCCTTTGTGCTCCTGGTTGACCTCCTTAACCCACTGTCTGGTGGTGGACCAGCCTGGCTTTCCCCACTAGCGTTAGGGGTACAGCTACCAGCTGGGTGTACAGGTAGGGCAGGCAGCTGTCTGCGGGTTCTTTGGCTTACCGCAGGCATGGCAGGCTCACTGTCAGCAGAGGGTTGACTCTCCTGGGCTGCTGGTACAGGCTCTTCTGCCTCTGGAACGGCTTGCTCCTCTTCACCTTCCGGCTCTGATGTTGGTTGTTGCTGTGCCGGTTGCAGGAAATGCAGGACAGGTACCACTATGGCATCATTTATGCGAGTCCAGGACTGAGGGAACTCTCCGAGAACGGTGCTGATCATTTCTTCCTTGTCCTCTGCGGGTTCAAGGTCACTCTGATCCTCTTCTGCACTACGGAGTTGCTCGGGGCACCTTTTGAGGTGGTCTCTGGAGACGACACTAGTGGTTTCTCCTCCATCCTTGGTGATTACGCACACCTTTGGGTTGTCATGGTCAGACTGCAGTACGGTGTAGGGTTCCCTTTCCCACTGGTCGTCCAACTTATGTAGCCTTCTCTTCCGCTTTAGGACTTGCTCACCAGGTTCTAGGGGACTAGCAGGGGCGTGTTGATTGAAGAGTCTTTCTTGCTTCTCTCTCACCTGGGCCAGGCTCTTCTCCACACTCTCCTGTACCTTCTTGTACTGCAGTTGCTTTTCCGTATCCCAGTCCGCATCCGGGGAGGTGTCCTCAGGTATTAGGACTCCCATCTCCAGGTCTACGGGCAGCTTACCCGGTCTAGCTCGCATCAGGTAAGCCGGGGTGCAGTTTGTAGCATTCACCGGGATATTGTTGTACATGTCTATCAGGTCCGGCAGTTTTTCTGGCCACAGGCTGCGTTCCTCCAGGGGCAACGTCTTCAGGAGATCAATGACTATATTGTTCATCTTCTCACACATCCCATTGGTTTGGGGGTGGTAAGGCGTTGTACGAATCTTCTTACAGCCATAGAGGTTGCAGAACTCCTGGAAGATTTCAGCTTCAAACGCTGGACCCTGGTCTGTCAGGACTAGAGATGAGCGTTGTTCTACTCGAACTGTTCGCCAATCTCAAATTCGAGCTGTTTTGGGCGGTGTTCGAGCCATTCGGCGAACACGAACAATTTGAGAAAAATTCGGCTGTTCGAGGTTATGTTCGATAACTGTTCGTGCACCAAAATCATAACTGGATTTTTTCTCAGTAATGATGAAAATTAATGTTAATACGTAGTTTGAGTGTACAGCGGGGTGGGGGGAGGGGCAGGGGATGGATCTCTGCAGGAACAATGAAGATCTCCATTTTTTTTTCTCTTTCCCGCATTTGCAGTGGGGAGGTGCAATCTGTCAGCCTATCAGCAGCGCACACACGGAGCGAAGTGCTTTTTTTCACACAAGCAAGGGCATGTGTCATTGGCAGTGTATGTCACATGTCCTTGCCCTATAAGACCAAGCCATTTTCCCCGTCGCCACCATTTTCTCACTGCTGCAGCTGCGTGTTAGACGGCACCGCTGTTGCTGTGTGCGCTATACCTTGTTAATTTCAAGCCAATTTTCGCACAAATATACAGATAGCTTGGGAGTAGGGAATAGTTGTGATTGCAGTCCTTTTAAGGACTAGGTTACAGCATTTCCTACGACTTTTATCAGGGAGGTCTGTGCTCTTAAATAGATAGGTTGTGGGAGTAAAGACTAATTGTAATTGGAGTCCTTTTCAGGACTAGGTTACATGAGTTCCTATCAGTTTTTGCCAGGCAGGTCTGTGCCAGTGCTGTGCAAGTTTTTTTCACAGCATTTGGCTGAATCTAGCAAAGCTAATCCTTTTTGGCCTATTGCAGAGTGTGTTAGTCAGTGGAGTAGCCTATCTGTGTTGCAAGATATAATGACGCGCCCCTGGGCCTGTGTCGCGCTGCGTTGCGCACGCGGGAGCTTACCCGGAGCCGGATCTCTTGAGGGTTGTAGTCTCGTGGCGGTGACCCGGTCCGTGCCCAGGGAGTCAAACTGAGCGGCGATGTAACAGCGGTAGATGCAGGACGACTACGCCACCCGTTGAATGCAGCTATGGAGCTGCCGCTGCAGGACAGTCCGCTGAGGCCGGTGGATGGATGGTGCAGCGTAGATGGTATAACCCCCAACGGGAGGGGTATGGCCTCAGGGCAGCAGATGTGGATGATGGGGGTAGCAGGAACCACTCAGAGACGGTGCGGTGTAATTCAGGGTCTTTACTGGTAACAACGATAGACCCTCCCGGAGTACTTGCTAGTGAACGGGGCCTGGTCAGTCCTTGAGCAGATGGGATCTCCCCTGGCCAGGCGGAGTTGTAGGCCTCCCAAACTGACTGTACTCTTCTGGCTACCTTGCTAGAAGCGGATATAAGTAGCCCACGTCCCTGAGTGTACCGTGTGGTGCTCACCCGTATGGCCGGTGACTCGGGGCCTTCTAATGGCTTCCGCTCCACGATGGCGGTGCTGGTCCCACGCGTGTGACCGTGCCTTCGGGTTTCAGTGCCTGAGGACCTGAAATCCCCTGCCGGTCGGCTTCTGCTGCTGGGTAAGAGTTAGTCCCCACAGCCTCGGACGCCGGGTCCGGTAAGAAAGCTTCTCAGTCAGGGCGAGCTCTGCAGCTGCCAGCCCCTGACTCGTAGTAGTATTGCTTCTGCTGTTTCTTGTCTCTACTCTCCTTGACTCCTAACCCTGCTTCAGCCCCGGGTTTATATAGGGGAAGTTCTTCCCCTCCCAAGACTGGGCAGGAGGTGTGGCATGCACAGGATCCCTGACCAAAGGACCTCCCACCTGCTCTCAGACATAACATCTCTATCACTGTGGCAACCAGACCCCTGGGGTGTCACATTCCCCCCTAGTGAAATTTAGTACTCCGGGACTAAACATATTTTAGAAAAACATAACAAGATAAAAACAATAATAATACAATAAGAAAAACATATAAAGTTGGTTACGGCATGTCCGTAACCGGGTGCAGTCTTTGAAGAAAAGCAAGGTGTCCATTTCACCAAAACAGGGAGACGTAACCAGGTAGGGGTTTGTCCTACCCCGAGTCCTTAACAGTCTTTAGTCCGTCCTGGGTTACGCTCCAACTATGTACAAGGATTCCCGGTAAATCCACCAAGGATTCCTAAAAATAACTGGAAACACAAAATTATACACAAGCAACAATACACAGATAAACATAAATAAAACAATTTATACACTTCAAATCCTCCAGCGTGCGGGTAACTGGCCTCTAGTGGCCCTAGTGGACCTACGGAGCTGACTGTCTGGCCCTGAACTACAGGGTGCAGGAGCTGTCAAGGGTAAACTGGGCAGCTGTCTACCGGCTCTTTGTCTCACTAGGGGTACGGCAGGCTCACTATAAGCAGAGGGTTGATCCTCCTGTTCTGCTTGTGTGGAGTCTTCTGCCTCCTGGACCGGCTGTTCTTCCAGCTCTACCTGTTGCTCCGTAGGTGCTTGGGATGCTGGTTGGAGGAAGGTGAGTACGGGTACCACAACTGCACCATTGACTTGAGTCCAAGACCGAGGGAAGTCCCCGAGCACAGTACTAACCATATCTTCCCTTTCCTCTACGGGTCGATGGTCTTCTTGTTCCTCTTCAGGGTTCCTCAGTTGTTCGGGACACTTCTTCAGGTGGTCCCGGGATACAATGGCTGTGGTTTCCCCTCCGTCTTTACTGATGGTACAAACCTTCGGGTTCTCGTGGCTTGAGGGCAGTACGGTGTACGGGTCCTTCTCCCACTGGTCGTCCAACTTGTGGAGCCGTCTCTTCCTCTTCAAGACCTGCTCTCCGGGTACCAGGGGAACAGCGGGAGCATACTGGTTGTAAGTTTTCTCTTGTCTTTCCCTAGCCTGACAGAGACTTCGCTCCACGCTCTCCTGTACTCTCCGGTACTGCTGCTGCCTCTCTGTGTCCCAGTCTGTTTCTGGTGAAGTGTCCTCGGGTGTCAGGACTCCCATTTCCAGGTCAACAGGTAACTTACCAGGTCTTGCCCTCATTAGGTAAGCCGGGGTACAGTTGGTGGAACCTACCGGGATGTGGTTGTATAGGTCCACCAGATCGGGCAACTTCTCAGGCCACAGACTGCGTTCTTCCAGGGGCAACGTTTTTAGAAGATCCATTACCACCTGGTTCATTTTCTCACAAAGTCCATTAGTTTGCGGATGGTAGGGTGTCGTCCTTATCTTCCGGCAGCCATACAGATTGCAGAATTCCTGGAAGACCTCCGCTTCAAAGGCAGGTCCCTGGTCCGTCAGCACTTGGTCCGGGTACCCGTGTGGACGGCAAAAGTGCTGCTGGAAGGCTCTAGCTGCTGTTTGAGCCGTTAAGTCCTTGACGGGGACGACAACCAGAAACCGGGAGTAATGATCCACGATGGTTAACGCGTAGACGTAGCCACTTCTGCTTGGGGTCAGTTTTACATGATCCAAGGCTACCAGTTCCAACGGTTGCCGGGTGACGATGGACTGCAGGGGAGTCTTCTGGCTGGCACGGTCCTTCCTTCTCAGGTTGCACGGGCCACAGTGTCTGCACCACTTCTCGATGGTTCCCCTCATGCCTACCCAGTGGAACCGCTCGCGCAGCAGGAACTCCAGCTTCTTCCACCCGAAGTGTCCAGCTCCGTCGTGGTATGCCTCCATCACCATGGCTGCGTCTCTTCGTGGCACCACTACTTGCCAGAGTAATTCATGCGTCCGGGAGTTAACCATTCTGCGGCACAACTTCCCTTTGTAAAGGAACAGTCGACTCTTCTCTGCCCATAGTTGTTTGGCTTCCTCCGGAGCGTCTGGTTCAAGGCGAGCCTCCGGCCGAGTCAGCATCTCCTTCACCAGTCGGACGGCAGGGTCGTTGTCTTGCGTTTCCGCCCAGTTGTAGTGGGGTAAGGGGTTCAACGTAGCAGCCTGCTTACTCCTTACCCGGTGGGAATACTGGATAGTCCCATGACGGTGGAACGCAGGGAGTTCAACTTCTTCCAGTCCCTCCGGATCTTCTCCTCCGTCCGGCAGGTTGGGCATCCTGGACAGGGCGTCCGCGTTGGTATTGGAGCGTCCTGCCCGGTATTTGATTGTGAACTCGTAGTTGGACAGACGGGCCATCCACCTCTGCTCCAGGGCACCGAGTCTTGCCGTGTCCAGGTGTGTCAACGGGTTGTTATCCGTGTACACGGTGAACCGGGAAGAAGCGAGGTAATGCTTAAAGCGCTCGGTGACTGCCCATACTACGGCCAGGAACTCTAGCTTAAATGAGCTGTAATTCTCGGGGTTCCTTTCGGTGGGTCGCAGTTTTCGGCTGGCGTAGGCGATTACTCGTTCCTTCCCCTGCTGGATCTGGGACAGTACGGCTCCTAGCCCGATGTTACTGGCGTCGGTGTAGAGGATAAAGGGCTGGCTATAATCCGGGTACGCCAGGATTTCGTCCCCCGTGAGGGCCATCTTCAGCTGGCGGAAGGACTCTTCTTCCAGCTCCTCCCATTTGAAGGGCGGCTTCTGGTTCTTGGCCTTCCGGGACTGGCCTATCAGGAGGTCCTGCATAGGTGCTGCCTTTTTGGTGAAACCGGGAATAAACCTTCGGTAGTAGCCTACCAACCCGAGGAACTGCCGCACTTCTTTTACGCTGGAGGGGCTTGGCCATTCCTTAATTGCGGTGATCTTATCAGGGTCGGGAGCCACTCCGTCAGCGCTCACCACGTGTCCCAGGTACTGCACCTTTGGTTTCAGGAGGTGACACTTGGAGGGTTTCACCTTTAGGCCGTAACTTGCCAGAGCTTCGAACACTTCCGCCAGGTGTTTCAGGTGGTCCTCATACGTCTTGGAATATACGATGACATCGTCCAGGTACAACAGGACCGTCTCGAAGTTTCTGTGGCCCAGACAACACTCCATTAGTCGTTGGAAGGTTCCCGGTGCGTTGCAGAGTCCGAACGGCATGCAGGTGAACTCGCTAAGTCCCATCGGGGTGGTGAATGCGGTCTTCTCCCGGTCCGCCTCTGCTACAGGAACCTGCCAGTACCCGCTAGTGAGATCCAAGGTAGAGAAGAAGTTAGCAGATCTTAAAGCAGCCAATGACTCCTCTATCCTTGGTAAGGGGTACGCATCCTTGTGTGTGATACGATTGATTTTCCGGTAATCTACACACATCCTCATGGTGTTGTCTTTCTTTCGGACTAAGACTAGTGGAGCTGCCCAGGGGCTACAGCTATCCCTGATCACCCCAGCCTCCTTCATGTCTCTAAGCATCCCCTTGGCGTGTTGGTAGTGGGCAGGGGGTACGGGTCGATACCTCTCTTTTATAGGAGGATGGTCTCCCGTGGGGATGTGGTGTTCTACCCCCTTGACTCGCCCGAAGTCTAACGGGTGTTTACTGAACACTCTCTCGTACTCCTGAACCACCCGATAGACTCCTTGTTTCTGGTGGGCGGGAGTGGAGTCAGTACCCAGATGTAGTTGCTGACACCAGTCCTCCATGTTTTTCTTAGAGCCGTTACCTTCCTCCGGGTGAGATGGAGGCAAGGGTTCCACAGATTGTATAGAATTTTGGTTAATGGTATATAATTTGGCTAGCGTGGCATACCGGGGCAGGTACACTTCCCTCTCCCCGATATTTATTATGCGAACGGGCACCCTCCCATGGCGTACATCAACCACCCCCCGTGCTGTCAAAATGGTGGGCCTACTGTCCGAGTAAACTGGTTCTACCATTGCCTGGTAATCTCTACCTCTCAGACCAATAGCTGCCCGGCACCAAATCATCATTTCACTTTTTGGGGGCATGGCAATAGGAAAAGGGTCACACATTCTTACGCTACCAATCTCACCGCCGGAGAGTTCCACCTGTTGCCGTCGCATCAGTGCCCGGATCTCTTTCTGGAGCACCCGCTGCTCGCCGGAGCTGGCGTTCTTGGCAACCTGCTGTAAAAGGAAAATCACCTCTGCAAGACAATTTTCAATTACATTAGTTCCTAGAGTTATTTTTGGGTGACTCTCATGTTTGTCAATATCTACAATGATCAGTCCCTGTGCTGCCAGTTCGACTCTACCGATTTTGATGGTCACCTCTTTAAATCCGATCTGTGGCACGGGCTGGCCATTGCTGGCGATGATACTCAAGTCGTCGTCAGGGTAGCGGGTAATATCCGAGTCATTCCAGTACTGCTTAAAGAGCACGTACGGGATGGTGGTGACCTGTGACCCGGTGTCCAGTAGGGCACTCATGGGAATGCCATCCAGTACCACAGGCAAGACTGGACGTCCTCCCACATATCTGTCGCGCCAGTTCGATGGGCCTGGTGATCTTTTTCCTGGGGGTTGGCCCTCTACCCCAGGTTGTGCCCGTTTAAAGAACAGTACCTTGCCATATGTCCAGGTTGATTGCAGCGGCGGCAGATGGGTCGTCCGTCCTCGCTGTATCGGTCACTGGGTCTCCCTCTGGCCGGTGGTGTCCTCCTTGGTCGACGCCACGGGATGTCCTCCGGTCCGGATGCCAGCTGGATCTTCCCTGGGGTGGAAGCCTGTAAAGACTGCACAGTTCGGGTTAGCGCAGCAACGCTCTTAGCTAGCTCTTGGACCTGATGGTGTAGGTCTGGAGCCGGGTCATTGTCCAAAGCCTGCGCATCAGCTCCCACAGGCCCTGCCGACAAGGGCGCCGCCTCCTGGTGGTAAGTGATAGCAGGGCGCTTGTGGGTCACAACGCCACCCGGTGCCGGTTCTCGGAGCACCCGGATGGCTCTGTCCTTGAACTGTGCAAAGCCCAGATGGGGATCCTGTAAGGCCATTGCCCGCAACTGGGTTCGGTGGGTATTACAATACAGTCCCTCTATAAACTGTTCGGTCAACAGCCTGTCCTCGTTTCCCACTCCATCAGGGTCGGTCTGCTTAATGGCCCTCAGGGTCTCTTGTAGGTTTAGTGCATAGTCCCTTATACTCTCATGCGCTCGCTGCTTGCACCCGTAGAATCTAAGCTTAATCTCGGCTGAGGTGCGGGTATCAAAGGTGTCCTTCAGCTGGGTTAGTATCCCTGCGACAGTCTTCCTCCCAGGTGGCCAGGATTTTACTTCCCTTTTGGCTGCCCCGGTTAGTTGGGCCACCAGGATGCTCACTTTTTGCTCTTCTGTGAGGGGGTACACCTGGAAGAGGCTATCCAGCTTTTCTCTAAAGTCATGCAGGGTATGTGACTCCCCTGAGTACTGGGGTAGCCAAGCTGCTCCCGGGATATAGGGCATGGTGAAGGGCATAACTGCAGCAGCGGTAGCGCTGGCGGGGGTTGAGGCAGTGAAGCTCTCCTCCGTATCCGACATCTTCCTCCCCCCTAGTGGACCGTGGCCTACCTTGCGATGATCCTCTTCCGTAGGCCGCGGCTCCGCAGTGGATCGTCAGGGTTGAGGACCTTCTGTCGCGCTCCTGTGACGTCGGCGTCTGCTGGGCTCCTTCCAGGACCTTACGCAACGTCCGGACGTGAGGCGGGGCTTCAGTTCTCGCGCGCTTTCGGAGTCCACGCCCCTCTTCTTCCCGCGCGGCGTCCTCAAGATGGCGTCCAATGGCGGGAAAACTCCACGGATGGCGGGAAGAAGGCAGAAGATGGCGCCGGATGGCGGGAAACTTCACCGATGGCGGGAATAAGGCTGAAGATGGCGCCGGATGGCGGGAATCTTCACCACAGGTAAGTTTGAAAAGTCTCTTTTTCAGGCACGCAGTACCCGGTGGTTGCGGGCACGAAATCCTGCCGACTACGCCAAAGTTGACGCGCCCCTGGGCCTGTGTCGCGCTGCATTGCGCACGCGGGAGCTTACCCGGAGCCGGATCTCTTGAGGGTTGTAGTCTCGTGGCGGTGACCCGGTCCGTGCCCAGGGAGTCAAACTGAGCGGCGATGTAACAGCGGTAGATGCAGGACGACTACGCCACCCGTTGAATGCAGCTATGGAGCTGCCGCTGCAGGACAGTCCGCTGAGGCCGGTGGATGGATGGTGCAGCGTAGATGGTATAACCCCCAACGGGAGGGGTATGGCCTCAGGGCAGCAGATGTGGATGATGGGGGTAGCAGGAACCACTCAGAGACGGTGCGGTGTAATTCAGGGTCTTTACTGGTAACAACGATAGACCCTCCCGGAGTACTTGCTAGTGAACGGGGCCTGGTCAGTCCTTGAGCAGATGGGATCTCCCCTGGCCAGGCGGAGTTGTAGGCCTCCCAAACTGACTGTACTCTTCTGGCTACCTTGCTAGAAGCGGATATAAGTAGCCCACGTCCCTGAGTGTACCGTGTGGTGCTCACCCGTATGGCCGGTGACTCGGGGCCTTCTAATGGCTTCCGCTCCACGATGGCGGTGCTGGTCCCACGCGTGTGACCGTGCTTTCGGGTTTCAGGGCCTGAGGACCTGAAATCCCCTGCCGGTCGGCTTCTGCTGCTGGGTAAGAGTTAGTCCCCACAGCCTCGGACGCCGGGTCCGGTAAGAAAGCTTCTCAGTCAGGGCGAGCTCTGCAGCTGCCAGCCCCTGACTCGTAGTAGTATTGCTTCTGCTGTTTCTTGTCTCTACTCTCCTTGACTCCTAACCCTGCTTCAGCCCCGGGTTTATATAGGGGAAGTTCTTCCCCTCCCAAGACTGGGCAGGAGGTGTGGCATGCACAGGATCCCTGACCAAAGGACCTCCCACCTGCTCTCAGACATAACATCTCTATCACTGTGGCAACCAGACCCCTGGGGTGTCACAATAACACCTGTGTATAGAATACCAATTTTTTTACTGCACCTAGTGAAGTAAAATCTTTTGGGCATAGCATCATTCTATTAGTCCATCTATACTGACCTCCATCAGGTTGCAAACTGAATATAATTTTTTTCTGCATCTAGCTCTGAAAAAATATTTGGGCTTCTAGCAGTGTGTGGGACTTGGTCTATTAGTCCATCTATACTGACCTCCATCAGGTTGCAAATTAAAAATAATTTTTTTCTTCATTTAGCTCTGAAAAAATATTTGGGCTTCTAGCAGTGTGTGGGACTTGTTCTATTAGTCCTTCTATACTGACCTCCAGCAGGTTGCAAATTGAATATAATTTTTTTCTGCATCTAGCTCTGAAAAAATAGTTGGGCTTCTAGCGGTGTGTGGGACTTGGTCTATTAGTCCATCTATACTGACCTCCATCAGGTTGCAAATTAAACATAATTTTTTTCTGCATCTAGCTCTGAAAAAATATTTGGGCTTCTAGCAGTGTGTGGGACTTGGTCTATTAGTCCATCTATACTGACCTCCATCAGGTTGCAAATTAAAAATAATTTTTATCTGCATCTACAGTACCTCTGAAAAAATATTTGGGCTTCTAGCAGTGTGTGGGACTATTTGTATTAGTCCATCTATACTGACCTCCATCAGGTTGCAAATTCAAAATATTTTTTTTCTGCATCTAACCCAGCCAATAGTTTTGGCCTAATACCACAGTTTGGCCACTCAGCTCTGCTCGGTTACCATCCATTGTTTTTTTGTGCAAACAACTCCAGAATTGTGAATTAGTTAACCACCAAAATGAGTGGAAAAAGGCCTGCTGCTGGTGGAAAGGGGAATAGGCGTGTTGGGAAGGGGAAAAAAAGGTTGTGTCCGTGGGGTAGGTGTTAAAGCAACAGTAACATCTGCAGAAGAAAGACCATCTTCCAGCCAAACTAAAATGTCTACTTCTTTTAGCGGACAATGTGATAAGATCCCTTTCTTACGGCCACGCCAATCGCTACAAATTCCAGATGAGGCACAAAAACAGCAGGTGCTTCAACGGATATCAAGTGCTCCTTTAAGTGGGCTCTCCTTCACCTCAACTTCAACATCACAAATACTCCAGTCCTCAAAGGTGTCACCCAAATCGCACTTGCTTCCTCACAGCTCCCAAATCTCCAGCTGCCCGTCTGAGTATGAGGTAGAACAGATGGTTGAGTCTGCAGAGCTGTTTACTCATACTATAGCCTGGGAATCAGAGGTCGACTCCAGCGCTTCTGTGAATCCAGACGAGGAAATGATCTGCACTGATGCCCAGAATCTTTATGAGTCGGATCCAGGACCAGACGCAGAAGGTTCTGACCATAATGTAGACCCTCATTCCCAAACTGTAACTCCTGTTGGTGGAGACAATGAGGAAGACAATGATAAGACTCAAATACCTGATTGGAGCGACAACTTTAGTTTTTTGTCAGGGCAGGAACAGGTTGGCTCTGAGGACGACGGGTGTGATAACGCACAGGGTGATGATGATGAGGTCGGAGATCCCACTTACTGTCAACCCACAGTCAGCCAAGAGATGAGGTCAGCAGAGGAGGTGGAGGAAGATGCTAGTGACGACGAGGTCAGGTTGCGCCTTCCTGGACAGAGACTTAGTACTGGAAGCACGTCAACAACTGCATCCTCAAACACAACTCTGCCTCTCACCACAAGTCGTGGTGGCTCTTCAGGTCGCATGGGTGCTAAGCCTTGCATAGCCTGGGCATTTTTTTCAGATCGATAAAGATGACCCAACTTGTGTTATCTGTAACATTTGTCAGCAAAAGCTAAGTAGAGGCCAAAAAATACATAGTTTGAGTACTTCATGCATGAACCGGCACATGGACATGAAGCATAAGTTGCAGTGGGAAGCTCAGTGTGCTACAATGTGGCCTAGCCGGCCGGGCCAATCACCGTCTGCCATATCTTGTGCATCCGCGGCCTCTTCATCCTCTGTGACTGGGGGGACAGCAGTCACACCTGTTTTGGGGCGCAGACCTGCCACCTCTTTACCCGCAACAGCCAGCGTGATTGGCAGGTCATCATTTTCTTTGGAGGTGGTAACACCAGCTGGTGTTGAGCGCTGTCTGACATCGATAGCACCACCTTTGGATCAAGGCAACCTAACATGTCCGCCTGCATCTTCCTCACAGACCGGCAGTTTGCCGGGGACACCCTTATCAACCCCGTCTAAGCACAATAGCCAGCCCTCGGTCCCTCAGATGTGGACAAGTAAAAGACCATTTCCTCCTAGCCATGAGAAAGCTAAGAGGTTGAATTTCACCATCTGCAAGCTCTTGGCTACAGAAATGCTGCCTTTCCGCCTGGTGGACACAGAGGATTTTCGAGACCTTATGTCCGTCGCAGTGCCCCAGTACCAGATGCCCAGTCGGCACTACTTCTCAAAGAAAGGTGTGCCTGCGCTCCACCAGCATGTCGCACACAACATCACCGCTTCTTTGAGAAACTCTGTGTGTGACAGGGTGCATTTCACCACAGACACTTGGACGAGTAGGCATGGACAGGGGCGTTACATGTCGCTGACTGGGCACTGGGTAACTATGGTGACAGCAGGACAAGGGGCTGCTGTCCAAGTCTTGCAGTCCCCACGAGTTGTGCGTCAATCCTCTTTATGTCAAAGTTCCTCCACTGCTTCTGCCTCCTCAACCTCCTCTCGGTCTTCCACCTGCACCCAAAGCCTGTCTGGTCATGCCATAAGCTTTCTAACTGCGCAGAAGGGATCCTGCACACCTCCTTACTATGCTGGCAGTAGGGCTCAACGTCATCAGGCGGTTTTTACATTGAAATGTCTGGGAAATGTGAGTCACACAGCTGAGGAGTTGTGGTCAGCTCTGGAGAACCAATTTCATGAATGGTTGTCTCCACTGGACCTGAAACCAGGGAAGGCCGTGTGCGACAATGCTGCAAACCTGGGTGCGGCCCTTCGCCGGGGCAATGTCACACACGTGCCTTGTATGGCTCACGTGTTGAACCTGGTTGTCCAGCAATTTTTAGCCCACTATCCCAGACTAGATGGCCTTCTGCAGAGGGCACGGTCGCTGTGTGCTCACTTCCGCCGTTCGCATCCTGCAGCTCAGCGACTTACATCTCTACAGAAGTCGTTGGGCCTGCCACTTCACCGGCTAAAATGCGATGTGCCTACCCGGTGGAATTCAACTCTGCACATGTTGCAGCGACTGTGGCAGCACCGACTAGCCCTGGTGCAATACGTTCTGACGTATAGCCTGGGCCAACGAGATTCAGAGGTGGGGCAAATCACGCTGGAGGAGTGGTCTCAGATCAGGGACCTATGCACCCTTCTGCACAGTTTTGAAATGGCGACGAAGATGTTTAGTGCTGACGATGCCATTATCAGCATGACTATTCCGGTGATTTACATGCTGGAGCACATGTTAAACAGAATTCGGAGTCAGGTGGTGGCACAAGAGGAGGTGGAGGAAGTAGAGGAGGAGGAGTTGTATGCGGAAGGGCTAACATCTGCAAGGTCCAGACGGTCGGCAGCACCAAGGCGGCAGGCATGTGAGGGTGGGGGAGATGGTTTTACCAGGGCGCATGGTAGCAGCCAAACTAGTGAGGAAGGTGCAGGAGCCCAGGAAGAAGTGGAGGACGAACTGATGGAAGACTCATCAGATGAGGGAGATCTTGATCACATTTCTGTTGTGCGAGGTTGGGGGGAGAGGACAGAGGAAGGAAGCATGATTGTTACCTCGCCACCAACACAACAGGGACTTGGTGCTCCTGGATGCGCAACACACATGAGTGCCTTCTTGCTGCACTACCTGCAACATGACCCTCGAATTGTGAGAATTAGAAATAATCCTGACTACTGGGTTGCCACACTGTTAGATCCCCGGTACAAAAGTAAATTTTCAGAAATTATTCCTGCCATAGAAAGGGATGCACGCATGCAGGAGTATCAGCAGAGACTGTTGCAGAATCTTACATGTGCTTTTCCACAAAATACCAGTGGTGCACGTAGTGAATCTCACAGTTCCAACTTGCCAACCGTGGGACCGTCAAGTGTTCAGCACTCAAACCGTAACAGAACCACAGTATCTGCTGGTAACATCAATTTTGCGGAATCATTTCACCACTTTTTTAGCCCATCCTTTGCAAGGCCACAGGAGACAAGAAGTCTGACACATAGTCAACGCCTAGAGACGATGGTACAGGAGTATCTCCAAGTAAACATTGAAGCCACGACTGTGTCACTGGACCCTTGCTCTTTTTGGGCTTCCAATCTGGATAAATGGCCGGAGCTAGCCACTTACGCCTTGGAGATCTTGTCATGCCCCGCAGCCAGCGTTCTGTCTGAACGTGTGTTCAGCGCTGCTGGTGGTGTGCTGACAGATAAGCGCACGCGGCTCTCCACTGATAATGTAGACAGACTCACGTTCATAAAGATGAACAAATCATGGATCCGAAACGACTTTTCTACCCCTGTGTCATCCTGGGGAGAGTAAAAGCTTGATGATTGGTTAAAATCACCCTACCAACCGTTTTAAGCTTTCAAATTACTAATCATGTTTATCTGTATCTTGACTGGAAAATAATTTGGGCTTTGTAGCAGTGTGCAGCACTGATCCTATTAGGCCATCTATACTAAAGCTTCACCAGATTTAAAATTAAAAATAATTTTTAGCTGCATCTAGCCCGGAAAATAATTTTGGGGCTCCGAGATGCGCAAGGCACATAAGTGCCTTCTTGCTGCACTACCTGCAGCATGACCCTCATATTGTCAGAATTCGAAGTAATCATGACTACTGGGTTGCCACACTCTTAGATCCCCCAAACTTTTCGATCAACCTTTTCATTTTAATAAAGACCAAAAAAATGGTCATTTTTGAAATTATAAGCATTAGCAGGTTGTTAGAAACTGAAATCAAACAGTTTTCAACTCAAAACTTTATTCTAGGTGATGTTACATTTTCACATAGGACCCCTTGTTCGAAAGGAGCTTCTGAACTCTCTCGTCCATTGAATTTGTCAGGTTTTGGATGGTTTCTGCTTCAATTGTTTTGCATGAGGACAGAATACCCTCCCAGAGCTGTTGCTTAGATGTGAACTGCCTCCCGCCATCATAGACACTCCTTTTAATGATGCTCTAAAGGTTCTGAATGGGGTAGAGGTCAGGGGAGCATGGGGGTCACACCATAAGTTTGTCCCCTTTTATGCCCATATCAGCCAGAGATGCAGATGTTTTATGTGCAGCATGAGATGGTGCATTATCATGCAGAAAAATGATCTTGCTGTGAAATACACGGTTCTTCTTCTTGAACCATGGCAGGAAGTGCTGTTTGAGAAAATCCACATACATTATGGAGTTCATCTTTAGCGCCTTCAGGGATCCTAAAGGGGCCGACAATCTCTCTCCCCATGATTCCAGCCCAAAACGTTACTCCACCTCCTCCTTGTTGGCGCTGTAGCCGTGTTTGCGTGTCCATCAACCAGCCATCCTCCACTCCATCCATCTGGACCATCGAGCGCTGCACGGCACTCATCCGTGAACAAAACAGTTTTGAAATCAGTCTTCATGTAATGTTTGGCCCACTGGAGCCGTTTCTGCTTGTGTGAAGTGGATAGAGGAGGTCGACAGGATGGCGCATGCACAGTTGCAAACCTCTGAAGGACCCTGCATCTTGTTGTTCGGGGGACGTTGGAGGCACAAGCAGCTTCAAAAACTTGTCTGCTGCTATGACAAGGCTTTTTTGCCGCTGCTCTTTCAACCTGACGTAATTGCCTGTAGGAAAGAGTCCTCAATTTGCCCTTATCAGCACGCACACGTGTGTACTGTGAATCAGCTACATACTTCTTGATTGCCAAGACACTTCATCCTGATCATCGCACAATGTTGATTGTAGTCATGCCTTGACCTAAACACTCCACAATTTGTTGCTTCTCAGCAGCCGACACATCCTTTTTCTTTCCCATTTTGGCAGAAAATGTAGGCTGCTTAATAATGTGAGAGAGCCTTCTTAAGTAGTCTTGCCTTTCATTGGACACACCTGCCAAACTAATTAGCACAGGTGTCTGCAATTGCTTACAGTGATATAAAGAGCCCTGACACACATCACCATCAATGAGTTTAACTGACAAACAAACAAATTCTTCCCTTATCACTCCTAAACACTTTTTGTATAATAATTTGGAACGCAGTGTACATGTGCTTTTCCACAAAACACCAGTGGTTCACGTAGTGAATCTTACAGTTCTAACTTGCCAACCGTGGTCTGTATGGAGTTGTTCAATAAAGGGCCCAAAATTAAGATAACATAGATGGGAGAGGTCTCTATGAATAGGAATTCCTAAGTATTTGATACCCTGTGAGGGCCAGGCAAAGGGAAAGTTGGACTGGATGGAATCCTATATGGATTTGGGGAGGGAGACATCGAGGGCCTCAGACTTCGCTGCATTGATTTTAAAATTTTACCATGTAACAAAGTGATCTATTTCAGCCATAACAGCATGGATGGATATATGTGATTGAGTGATATATACTAGGACATCATCAGCAAATAGAGAGCACTTGTACTCGGTGCCTCCCACCTCAATCCACCTAATATTGGGGTTATGGCGAATTGATGAGAGCAGGTGCTCCGTCACTAGGATGTATAAGAGAGGGGACAGAGGACATCACTGCCTTGTCCCATTGGTGATTGTGAAAGGTGATGAAAATGTTCTGACGCACCCCCTGGGCCTTGGGACACCCGGAGCCGGACCCTTTTTGGTGGATGCTGGTGGTTGTAGTCTTCGTGGCGGCGACCCAGTTCCGTGGCTCAGGGCGGTCAAACCAGTGGCGGAACTATTTATGTGGTTTTCATGTTTAAATGTCCGACTACGCCACCCGTGGATTGCGGTCAGAGTGAACCGCCGCTACAGGGCAGACCACTGAGGCTGGTGTTGTGGGTGCAGCAGAGCGTAGCATAACTCCCCACGGGAGGAGTATAGCCTCAGGGCAGTGTATGCGGAGGATGGGGGTGATGGTGCAGGGCAGCAGCAGTAACGACACGGAGTCAGTGATGCAGTTCAGGGCCTTTACTCACAGTTCTTATTATCCAGACCACGTCTGCAGGTAACGGCTGCCCACATCGTACTGTGCTCACCAGGTGAGGGGCTCAGACAACTCCCAGATAACTTTGGAGCACTTCACAGGACCCCCTTTGTGTGTCCTTTGTCTGGCCTTTCTTACCAACACTTCTGTCCGGCTGCCTCGGGCCTCCTCTTGGTAAACTTGGCGCCAGTTTCCCTGACCCTATGTGGTGCCTTCCTAGCGGGTGTAGCGAGGGGCTGCGCCACATAAAATGTCAGAGCCTCCGGTTTCTAGCTGAGGGTCGTTTCCTGCCTCCACTAGTTCGGGGACCGGTCTCCCCCTTTGGCCTGACCCCTCCACGCAGGTGGATTCGGGCGTGCGGTGGCGACTCGCCCGTCCGCACCCCTGGGATCCCTTCATTCCTCGTTCCTGGAGCCTTCTCCGCTCCTCTTCCTTCCTTCTCCCTCTTCCAGGCCTGGGCCTCTGTTACTAGGCCCGCCTCCGGAGCAGAGCTCATGCAGAGCCCCTGCTCCCTGCCACTTCTGCTCAGACTTCTCTGCACTGAACTAAGATGGTGCCCACCTTTTATACTCCCTTCTCAATGCACCCAGGAACTGCTTCCTCCCTGCTCCTGCACTACAGGGTTCCCCTTCCTCAGTGTTCCCTCCCCCCACTCCAGCCAGGGACAGGGACTGTCGTGCCCATCTCAGGGGCATATTGGTCGCCCTGCCCCACGGCAATGTGGTGTAATGCATGCAGGTGTCGGGTCCTGATCCACACTCCATCCTTACCTGAGAGTGAGATATCACACCTCTGGGTGAGGTGCAATACGTCTGTAGCAACCGAGCCCTCAGGGTGCTACAGTTCCATTTATCTTCAGCCTAGGTGACGTATTGCGATACAGGGCCGTGATTTTGGCTATAAAAGGGTCCCCTAGACCCCTACCCCAAGCTTTTTAAGAGAATCATATATGGCGTGCCAGGAGACTCTATGGAATGCTTTCTCAGCATCCAACGAGAGTATCTAATTACAAATTTTTAACTGCATCTAGCCCAGGAAATACTTTGTGCCTAGTAGCAGTGTCTGCTAGTGAGCGGATTATCCCGGCTGTTAAGCAAGCTGCACCACCTGTAGTTTAGACACTTAATTTTTTCAAAGGAAATGCTTCGGGACCATGGGATACTTAGTGAAGAGCATCAGGAGGCACCCCAAGGCATAGGGGCTGGGACTGGCAGTAGGATGCCTTGCGGTGGACAGCCGAGCTCGATCCTTATAAAAGCTTTTTAACTGCAGCAGCTTTAGTGGACGCTACTGGAGCTGGAATTACCGCGGCTGCTGGCATGAGACTTGCCCTCCAATAGATCCTTGTAAATGGATTTAAAGTGTATTCATTCAAATTAGAGAGACAATTTAAATTAAAAAGCTTAGAGCTGCCTCCACCACAGGGGGGCTCGCTCGACCCACCAGCGGACAGGCACCAGTATTGGGAGAGGGGGGCTGGCCGTCAGGGTTCACCGCGGCTCTGGCACAAACCCGGCGACACGGAGGTGGCACGGGCAGGAGCGGACTGGCCGTGTCGGCTTCTCACTTTTTGGATTTTAGAAGGGCATGACATGCCTATATCTGTGTCTCCCCCTCCTTTTACTCCTCCACCTCTTTTATTTTCGCATGACTATATGTACTTGTCACTTTTCCATGTGTTAGTTATGTCTTCTGAGCAGTTTGTCAGCTTTTGGACACCTTTGAAGGTGTTTTCTATGTGTTTCTATGTGTTTTTGTTTGCCTGCCATTGGTTTTAACGGTGTTCGAAGGTGTTCGACGAACAGTTCGACGAACAGTTCGGCGAACACACGGGTGTTCGACGAACCGAACCGAACTCGAACACTACGGGGGTGGCTCAACACTAGTCAGGACCTGTTCCGGATACCCGTGTGGACGGCAGAAGTATTGCTGGAAGGCTCTGGCCGCTGTTTGGGCTGTCAAGTCCTTTACCGGGACCACCACTAGAAAACGGGAATAGTGGTCCACGATTGTCAGGGCGTAGATGTATCCGGACCGGCTTGGAGCCAATTTGACGTGGTCCAGAGCTACCAGCTCAAGAGGCTGCGTGGTGACGATGGGCCTCAAGGGTGTCTTCTGGCTGGTGCGGTCCTTCCTCCTCAGGTGACAAGGGCCACAGTCTCTGCACCACTTTTCTACAGCTCCTCTCATGCCGACCCAAAAGAACCTTCCTCTTAGTAGGAACTCCAGTTTCTTCCAACCGAAGTGTCCCGCTCTGTCATGGTAAGCTCCCAGGACCATAGCTGCATCTCGCCTTGGGACCACGACTTGCCAGGTCAGCTCGTGCGTCCGGTGGTTGACAATCCTTCTGCACAACTTGCCTTCGTAGAGGAACAGCTTGCTCTTCTCCTTCCATAGCTGCTTGGCTTCCTCTGGGGCATCTGGATCTAGGCGGGCGTCTTCCCGGGTCAGCAGATCTTTCACCAGGCGGACAGCAGGGTCACTATCTTGGGTTTCGGCCCAGCTGTGGTGAGGTAGGGGATTCATCATCACAGTTGTTAGATCATCCTCCTTCACGCGGTGAGAGTGTTGAGCGGCTCCATACCGGTGAAACGCGGGGAGTTCTACCTCTTCCAGCTCTTCTGGGTCTTCGTCACCTTCAGGTAAGTGAGGCATCCTTGATAGGGCGTCCGCGTTGGCGTTGGTTTTGCCTGCCCGGTACTTGATCACGAAGTCATAGTTGGAGAGACGGGCCATCCACCGCTGTTCCAGGGCACCCAGTCTTGCATTGTCCAGGTGTGTCAACGGGTTGTTGTCCGTGTACACGGTGAACTTTGCGGAGGCCAGGTAATGCTTGAAGCATTCCGTCATGGCCCACACCACCGCCAAGAATTCTAGCTTGAAAGAGCTGTAATTCTCCGGGTTCCTTTCGGTGGGCCTCAGCTTCCGGCTGGCGTATGCGATCACCCGTTCTCTGCCCTGTTGGTTTTGGGACAGTACGGCTCCCAGTCCCACATTACTGGTATCTGTGTGGAGAATGAAAGGCTGGCCATAATCAGGGTAGGCCAGGATCTCATCCCCAGTGAGGGCCAACTTTAGCTGGCGGAAGGACTCCTCTTCCGGTTTATCCCACTTGACTTCTGGACTTGGCCTACCAACCCGAGAAACTGTCTCACCTCTTTGATGTTCGAGGGGCTTGGCCAGCTCTTGATTGCCGTGACCTTGTCAGGGTCGGGGGCCACTCCTTCCGCGCTTACCACGTGCCCTAGGTACTGGACCTTTGGTTTCAGCAGGTGGCACTTCGATGGTTTCACCTTCAGGCCATAGCCTGCCAGGGCTTCGAACACCTCAGCCAGGTGCTTGAGATGGTCCTCGTAGGTCTTCGAATAGACGATCACGTCGTCCAGGTAAAGGAGGACCGTCTCGAAGTTTCGGTGCCCTAGACAGCATTCCATCAGCCGCTGGAAGGTCCCTGGTGCGTTGCAGAGCCCGAAAGGCATACAGTTGAATTCGCTCAGTCCCATCGGGGTGGTGAAGGCGGTCTTCTCCTTGTCAGCCTCTGCCACAGGAACCTGCCAGTACCCGCTAGTAAGGTCCAAAGTAGAAAAGAAGTTAGCAGATTTTAGTGCGGCTAAAGACTCTTCTATTCTAGGCAGCGGATATGCGTCTTTGTGGGTGATACGGTTGATTTGTCTATAGTCCACGCACATTCTCATGGTGCCGTCTTTCTTTTTGACCAGAACCAAAGGGGCTGCCCAGGGGCTACAGCTGTCTCTAATGACCCCAGCTTCTTTCATCTCTCTTAGCATGCCCTTTGTGTTCTGATAATGTGCAGGGGGTACAGGTCTGTGCCTCTCTTTTATTGGTGGGTGGCTCCCTGTGGGGATGTGGTGTTCTATCCCCTTTACTCTGCCGAAGTCTAGCGGGTGCTTACTAAAGACTCTCTCGTACTCCTGTACCACCCGATAGACTCCTTGTTTTTGGTGCAGGGGAGTGGAATCAGCACCCACGTGGAGTTTCTGGCACCAGTCCTCCTTTTGTTTCTGGGAGCCATTACCCTCCGCCTGAGGAGATGGAGGCAAGGGTTCCACGGCCCTGATAGCTTGGTGTTCGACAACAAACAGTTTGGCGAGTGTAGCGTACCTGGGTAAGTGTACTTCCCTCTCCCCAATGTTGAGGATGCGGACGGGCACCCTCCCATGACGGACATCAACCACCCCCCGGGCTGTCAAAATGGTGGGCCTGCTGTCTGAGTACACGGGTTCTACCATGGCTTGGTAGTCTCTACCTCTCAACCCGATTGCAGTCCGACACCAGATCATCATTTCACTTTTGGGAGGCATGGAAATGGGGAATGGATCACTGAGTCTTACGCTACCGATCTCACCACCAGACAGTTCTACCTGCTGCCGTCTCATCAGGGCTTTTATCTCCTTGTTGAGGACTCTCTTTTGGCTGGAACTAGCATTCACCGCCACCTGTTGTAGAATTACAATTACTTCTGAAAGACAATTTTCAATGATGTTAGTACCCACAGTTATTTTAGGGTGACTTTCATGACGGTCAATGTCCACAATAATCACTCCCTGTGCCGGCAGTTCAACTTTACCAATTTTAATGGTCATCTCCTTGAACCCCATCTGCGGCACGGGTAAGCCATTACTGGCGATGATGCTCAAGTTACTGTCTGGATACCGTGTGATATCAGCATCAGTCCAATACTGCTTAAAAAGTACATAAGGGATTGTGGTTACTTGCGACCCAGTATCCAGCAAGGCGCTCATGGGGATACCGTCCAGCACCACGGGTAAAACCGGGCGCCCCCCAACGTACTTATCACGCCAATTATAAGGGCCTGGTGATCTTATGCCTGGGGGTCGGCCCTCTGCCCCAGGTTGGACCCGTTTAAATTACAGTACCTGGAAATGTGTCCGGGCTGGTTGCATCGACGGCAAATGGGCTGTCCATCCTCTGCGTAGCGGTCTGTGGGCCTCCCTCGGAACGACGGGATCCTCCTCTGTCGACGCCACGGGACATCCTCCGGACTTGAAGCCAGCTTGATGGGTCTCGACGGGTCCACTTGCAACGCCTGGACGGTCCTGGTCAACGCCGCGACGCTCCTGGTCAGCTCCTGGACTTGGTGGTGCAGGCCTTTCGACGGGGCTTGGTTCAGGGCCTGTGCATCAGCCTCCACGGAGTCCATAGAGGAGGGCGCCGCCTCCTGGTGGTAGGTGATAGCAGGGCGCCGGGGGTTTATAGCGCCACTGGTTGCAGATTCACGGAGCACCCTTATGGCCCTGTCCTTAAATTGGGCAAAGGTCAGGTCGGGGTTCTGGAAGAACATGAGGCGCAGCTGGGCCCTGTGGGCGCTGGACAGCAGACCCTCTATGAATTGCTCTGTTAGCAGCTTATCGGTTTCCTGCACACTGCCAGGGTCAGTTTGTTGAATAGCCCTCAAGGCTTCCTGCAGATTTAGGGCATAGTCTCTGATGCTGTCCTGTGCCCGCTGCTTAAATCCATAGAACCTCATTTTAATTTCAGCGGAGGTACGTGTATCAAAGGTACCCCGCAGCCGGGCCAGAATACCCTTCACAGTCCCTTTCTCCTCAATGGGCCATGATTTTACCTCCCTTTGGGCTGCGCCAGTTAACTGCCCTGTCAATATACTGACCTTCTGTTCCTCTGTCAGGGGGTAAACATGGAACAAACTATACAGTCTTTCCTTGAAGTCAGTTAGGGCATGGGGCTCCCCTGAGTATTTGGGCAGCCAGGCCGCTCCAGGGATGTAGGGCAAGGAAAAGGGCATCACCGCTGCTGCAGCTGCGTTGGTGGTAGTGGGCGCCTCTGTGTCCGACATCTTCCTCCCCCCCTAGTGAAGTGCGGCCTACCTTCCGACGATCCTCTTCTGTAGGCCGCGGCTCCGCTGCTGCTCTGGACGAGGACCTGGAGTCGCACTCCGATGACGTCAGCGTCGCTCTCTCTCCCTTCCAGGACCTTGCGCAGCGTCGGTGCGTGGGGCGGAGCTTCGGATCTCGCGCGGTTTTGACATCCACGCCCCTCTTCTTCCCGCGCGGCGTCCTGAAGATGGCGTCCGATGGCGGGAAGACGGCAGAAGACGGCGGGAAACGGTACAAGTTGGCGTCTGATGGCGGGAATCGGCTCCGGATGGCGGGAAACGATTCCGGACGGCGGGAAACTTCGCCACAGGTGAGTTACAAAAGTCTTTTTCAGGCACGCAGTACCCGGTGGTTGCGGGCACGAAATCCTGCCGACTACGCCAAAGCTGACTCGCCCCCTGGGCCGTGGGGCACTCGGATCCGGGCAATAGGGGACGATGGGGGTAGTAGTGGCAACCCGGTTCCGTGGCTCAGGGTGGTCAGGCCAGTGGTAGTCCATTATATTGATTATGTCCGACTACGCCACCCGTGGATTTGCGGTTATTAGGAACCGCCGCTGCATGCAGACCGCTGGGGCTGATGAGATGTGCAGCTATGGTAGTGTGACTCCCCACGGGAAGAGTGCGGCCCCAGGGCAGTATAGTGGATGGTGGGAGTGATGGTAGTGAGAGTCCCAGTGATGATAGTGCTGGAGGAGCAAGGAGCACACAGACAACAGGTTGCAGTCCAGGGTCTTTACTTGAACAGGTAAACTGACCCACAAACAGTCCCAGCTAGGAGGGGACCTGGATGTCTGAGAGCAACGGGGAAATTGGCCCTGGTCAGGGTGAGGGTGTAGGCCTACCGTGCTTTCTGCGCTCCTTCTGGCTATCTCCTCCTGATAGGGTAACAGCCCACGTTTCCGAGCTTCCGTGCTTTCTCGCCTGTATGGCCTGCGACGTGGGTTCCTTTCTGCTCCCAGCCTTGTACGGCTTTACTGGTCCCTTCGGTCGTGGCAGGGCCTCCAGGCTTCTTAGGCCAAGGAATGTACAGTCCCTTGCGGGCTGGTTCTCTGCTGGGGGATGTGGAATCCTTCCAGCCTCAGACACCAAAGTCTGGTAAAATTAAGTCTTTTCTCTGCCAAGACAGGCTCTCTTCGCCTCTTGTCTCTGGCTGGTGGCTCTCTCCTACTGCCACACTTCCTCTTAGGTGCAATCAACTTTCTGTCCCTGCTCCACTCTGGGACACGTCTCAAAGTTGAGACAGGCAATCCAGTTCTCCCTAACCCTGTCCCCAGTACCAGCTTTTATAGGGGCAGCCTGCTCCCCCTACTGGCCTGAGACAGGAGGCATTGCATGCTAATGTTCCCCTAACCAGAGAACCTCCCCCTTGCTCTCAGACACAGCTTTAATTACACTTGTGGCATCCAGGCCTGGGTGACACACTAGTAACAAGGGTAGTCAATCATTTATTCTGTTTAACAAGACTTACAAAAGGAGATCATATCAATGAACCCAGTGATAAATACATGAAGAATTAAATAAATAAATAAGTAAAAGGATCAGTATCCAAAATTCATTCATCTAGTAAGCATTAGTGGATAACAAGTACATACCTTAAAGTATCCAGCATAGATAAATGTAGTCAAAATGCCATGAAAGTATATATCTATAAATATGTCAATAGGTCATATAGAGAGAAGCCATAAAGCCCACAAGTGGTAGACAAGTGTCAATATAGGGCAAAGTCAATCATGGCCCACAAAATACAGATGGTATCACCAAGCATAGAAATAAACAGATGGAATCATCAGGCATAGAGATAAACAGAATGTAAATAAAGACAATACAACCTTTCAACTGCAGGTAAGGACAGCTGTATTGTCTTTATTTACATTCTGTTTATCTCTATGCCTGATGATTCCATCTGTTTATTTCTATGCTTGGTGATACCATCTGTATTTTGTGGGCCATGATTGACTTTGCCCTATATTGACACTTGTCTACCACTTGTGGGCTTTATGGCTTCTCTCTATATGACCTATAGTGTTGAGCATTCCGATACTTAATTCCGATACTTTTATAATATCGAATACCGGAATCGGAAGTTCCCATAATGCCTGCGCTCTGCAGTGTCTGTGAAGGATGACAAGCTGGATGGCAGCGCTCAGCTGCGATCCAGCTTGTCATCAGAATGCCATCCCAGCGTGGGAGAATTCTCCTGATTGTTTAAAAGCCGGCGCGCGGTAAAAAGCCGCCGGCTTTTAAACAATCACGCAGCCCCATACTGCTTCCCCGCAGCCTCCCACCCCGATCCTCCGCTCCCCTCGCCACCTCCAATCCCAATCGTAAATTAGGACCGGGCGGGGAGCGCAGCACCAAGGAGCGAAGGACCCGGGCGGGGAAGCCGGCAGTGAAAAGACTTCACCGCCGGCTTTCCCGTTCTGTGCTGCGCTTTCCCGCCTGTTATTTCAAATGAACAGCTGAGGTATCAGGTGATGCCGATCAGCTGTTCATTTGAAGTAGCCGCGGTGCCCTCAGAGGGTTCATGTGAGTTCATGCTTGACTGCATGAACTCACATCAACTTTCCCACGGCCGCACAGGTCAGCCACTCCTCCCAGACCCGTCATGATTAGTGTGTGCGGGGTGTGTGTGTGTGCGGGGTGTGTGTGTGTGCGGGGTGTGTGTGTGTGTGTGGGGTGTGTGTGCGGGGTGTGTGTGTGCGGGTGTGTGTGCGGGGTGTGTGTGTGCGGGTGTGTGTGCGGGGTGTCTGTGCGTGCAGGCAGACATAGGCCGATGTGACACTACTACTCCCATCGGCCTATGTCTGTCCCCCGTCCACTCGTGCCAGCAGGATCAGCTCGATGGGAGCAGTAGTTCCCATCAGCCTGATCCTGCTATTTAAATTGCCCTACTGTGTCCCCAATAAATTTTAAATACATGTCATTGGTGGCCAGTGGTTACCTAAAAGAAATTAGTTCATACATTACCTGTCCCCGCCGATCGCCACCTAAAATAAAGTAAAAAATAAAAAACTACACCTATACTCACCAAGACACCTAATTCCCCGAAGCCATCGATCTCCTGTAATAAAATATAAAATAATAAACCACAACCTTATCCTTACCCCTCCGTAGCAGTCCACGAGTGTCCCACGAAGATCTCCAGTTCAGAGCAGCCACAGAGAATGTGACCGCTCTGAACCGCTGCCGCCGCTAGAATGACGGGGCCGTAAGGGTTCACCGGAGTTCAGGCAGCGCTGCTCCGGTTAGCTCCTTTACGGCACTGCTGTATCGTGAGAAATTCCCACGGTACAGCACTGCCGTAAAGGAGGTCTCCGGAGCTGCGCTGCCTGAATGCACTCCGGTGACCTCAGTCAGTGGCTCCCGCTGCCGGGAGCGGACGTGTTCCCGGCAGCGTGAGCTTACAGCAGCCATGACAGCTGTCACCATCTCCAGATGTGACAGCTGTGCATGGGAGATCAGCGCAGGAACGTGGACAGGTAACTATTTTTTTTTTAGTAAACTAAGAATTAAATAAAATGGTCTGTTTTATTTCAAATAAATTATTTTTTTCTGGGTGTAGTGTGTTTTTTCTTTTTAACACTTTGTAGGTTAGTAATGGGGGTGTCATATAGACGGCCATCATTACTAACCTGGGCTTCATGGCAGCTGGCGCTGACATGAACCCCACCACTATTACCCCCTGCCACCGCACCAGGGCAGCGTGGAAGAGCGAGGCTAAGTGCCAGAATTGGCGCATCCTATGGATGCGCCATTTCTGGGGCGGCTGACGGCTGGTGTTTCTAGCCTGGGAGGGGGCCAATATTCATGGCACCCTTCCTGAGCTATTAATATCAGCCCCCAGCTGTCTGCCTAGCCTTTGCTAGCTATTAAAATAGGGGGGACCCCACGTCATTTTTTTTGGGGGGGTCCCCCATTTTAATAGCTAGTAAAGGCTAGGTATTCAGCTGGGGGCTGATATTAGTAGCCTGGGAAGCTCCGTGGGTTTTACCCCCTTCCCAGGCTTCAAACATCTGCCCCAGCCGTCTGCTTAACCTCCGCTAGAGACTAAAATTATGGGGGATCCCACGCCATTTTTTTTTAAAATAAATCCTTTATTTTAACACTAAATGACATTTGAGGACTTAATAAAGATGCAGTCCCTAAATTATTATTTATTTTTTAATACATTTTTCCCAAAACTTTTGACGTGGGCTTCGCCATATTTTTGTATGCCAGCCAGGTACAGCATCCAGCTTCTATGAACGCGCCATTTTCCGGGGCGGCCGCGGACTGCAATTTTCAGCGGGGGGGGGGGGGGCAGAAAGCTTGGGCCTCCCTGCGCTGCAGATTCCAGCCCCCAGCTGCCTAGTTGTACCTGGCTGGACACAAAAATAGGGAGAAGCTCCACGTTTTTTTTTTTTAATTATTTCATGAAATTCATGGAATAATTAAGAAAAAAATGGCTTCCCTATATTGTTGTGTCCGGCTAGGTACAAATAGGCAGCTGGTGGTTGGGGGCAGCCCGTTCCTGCCTGCTGTACCTGGCTGGACACAAATATAGTGTGAAGCCCCACGTCAATTTTTTTTTAATTATTTCAGGAAATTCATGAAATAATTAAAAAAAAATTATGTGGGGCTTCGCCCTATATTTGTGTCCAGCCAGGTACAGCAGGCAGGAACGGGCTGCCCCCAACCACCAGCTGCCTATTTGTACCTAGCCGGACACAACAATATAGGGAAGCCCTTTTTTTCTTAATTATTCCATGAATTTCATGAAATAATTAAAAAAAAAAATGTGTGGCGCTTCGCCCTATTTTTGTGTCCAGCCAGGTACAACTAGGCAGCTGGGGGCTGGAATCTGCAGCGCAGGGAGACCCAAGCTTTCTGGGCCCCACCCGCTGCAAATTGCAGTCCGCAGCCGCCCCGGAAAATGGCGCGTTCATAGAAGCGCCATCTTCTGGCGCTGTACCCAACTCATCCAGGGCCCTGGTGCGGTGGCTCACTGGGTAATAAAGGGGTTAAGGCCAGCTTGGCATTATCAGCTGGCCCTAAGCCCGAAATTCATGGGGTCACGCCAATATTAGACATGACCGCCATGAATTTCTAGTAAAGTATTTAAAAAAAACACAAACACCCAGAAAAAAGTCCTTTAATTGAAATAAAGACACAATTCTTTATTGTTCTAAATTAAACCATACTTACCGCCACGCCCATTCCAGATGAAGCCAACGATCTCCTGCAATAAAAGTAAAATAATAAAGCAACCTCATCCTTACCTTTCCATGGTTCCCAGGACAGCTTCAGCTCTGCTACATCGAGATGACAGGCTGGACCGCAGCAGAACGCTGCCATCCAGCCTGTCATCCCGCGGACACTGAGAAGCGCAGGCATGCTTGCGCTCCTCAGTGTCTCTCTGTGACGTCATCCAGATGAGCCGAGGTCATGTCCAATGAACTCAGCTCACCTCATGCACGTCACTGACAGCGTGGGAAAATTCTCCTGCACTCAGCGCTTCAGCGTGAGAATTCTCCCACGCTGTCAGTGACGTGCATGAGGTGCGCCGAGTTCATTGGACATGACCTCACCTCATGCACGTCACTGACAGCGTGGGAAAATTCTCACGCTGAAGCGCTGAGTGCAGGAGAATTCTCCCACGCTGTCAGTGACGTACATGAGGTGAGCCGAGTTCATTGTCGGCTCATCTGGATGCCGTCACAGCCAGACACTGAGGAGTGGAAGTATGCCTGCGCTTCTCAGTGTCTGCGGGTTGACAGGCTGGATGGCAGCGTTCTGCTGCGGTCCAGCCTGTCATCTCGATGTAGCAGAGCTGGAGCCGTCGTGGGAGCCATGGAAAGGTAAGGATGAGGTTGCTTTATTATTTTTCTTTTATTGCAGGAGATCGTTGGCTTCAGCTGGAATGGGCGTGATGGTAAGTATGGTTTAATTTAGAACAATAAAGAATTGTGTGTTTATTTCAATTAAAGGACTTTTTTCTGGGTGTTTGTGTTTTTTTTAAATACTTTACTAGAAATTCATGGTGGTCATGTCTAATATTGGCGTGACCCCATGAATTTCGGGCTTAGGGCCAGCTGATAATGCCAAGCTGGCCTTAACCCCTTTATTACCCAGTGAGCCACCGCACCAGGGCCCTGGATGAGTTGGGTACAGCGCCAGAAGATGGCGCTTCTATGAACGCGCCATTTTCCGGGGCGGCTGCGGACTGCAATTTGCAGCGGGTGGGGCCCAGAAAGCTTGGGCCTCCCTGCGCTGCAGATTCCAGCCCCCAGCTGCCTAGTTGTACCTGGCTGGACACAAAAATAGGGCGAAGCTCCACGTTTTTTTTTTTTAAATTCATGAAATTCATGGAATAATTAAGAAAAAAAGGGCTTCCCTATATTGTTGTGTCCGGCTAGGTACAAATAGGCAGCTGGTGGTTGGGGGCAGCCCGTTCCTGCCTGCTGTACCTGACTGGACACAAATATAGGGCGAAGCCCCACATCAATTTTTTTAAATTATTTCATGAATTTCCTGAAATGATTTAAAAAAAATTGACGTGGGGCTTCGCACTATATTTGTGTCCAGCCAGGTACAGCAGGCAGGAACGGGCTGCCCCCAACCACCAGCTGCCTATTTGTACCTGGTTGGACACAACAATATAGGGAAGCCCTTTTTTTCTTAATTATTTCATGAATTTCATGAAATAATTAAAAAAAAAAAATACGTGAAGCTTCTCCCTATTTTTGTGTCCAGCCAGGTACAACTAGGCAGCTGGGGGATGGAATCTGCAGCGCAGGGAGGCCCAAGCTTTCTGCCCCCCCCCCCCGCTGAAAATTGCAGTCCGCAGCCACCCCGGAAAATGGCGCGTTCATAGAAGCTGGATGCTGTACCTGGCTGGCATACAAAAATATGGCGAAGCCCACGTCAAAAGTTTTGGGAAAAATTAATTAAAAAATAAATAATAATTTAGGGACTGCATCTTTATTAACTCCTCAAATGTCATTTAGTGTTAAAATAAAGGATTTATTTTAAAAAAAATTGACGTGGGGCTTCGCCCTATATTTGTGTCCAGCCAGGTACAGCAGGCAGGAACGGGCTGCCCCCAACCACCAGCTGCCTATTTGTACCTGGCCGGACACAACAATATAGGGAAGCCCTTTTTTTCTTAATTATTCCATGAATTTCATGAAATAATTAAAAAAAAATTGACGTGGGGCTTCGCACTATATTTGTGTCCAGCCAGGTACAGCAGGCAGGAATGGGCTGCCCCCAACCACCAGCTGCCTATTTGTACCTGGTTGGACACAACAATATAGGGAAGCCCTTTTTTTCTTAATTATTCCATGAATTTCATGAAATAATTTAAAAAAAAAATGCGTGGGGCTTCGCCCTATTTTTGTGCCCAGCCAGATACAACTAGGCAGCTGGGGGCTGGAATCCGCAGCGCAGGGAGACCCAAGCTTTCTGGGCCCCCCCCCGCTGCAAATTGCAGTCCGCAGCCGCCCCAGAAAATGGCGCGTTCATAGAAGCGCCATCTTCTGGCGCTGTACCCAACTCATCCAGGGCCCTGGTGCGGTGGCTCACTGGGTAATAAAGGGGTTAAGGCCAGCTTGACATTATCAGCTGGCCCTAAGCCCAAAATTCATGGGGTCACGCCAATATTAGACATGACCACCATGAATTTCTAGTAAAGTATTTAAAAAAACACAACACCCAAAAAAAAGTCCTTTAATTGAAATAAACACACAATTCTTTATTGTTCTAAATTAAACCATACTTACCACCACGCCCATTCCAGCTGAAGCCAACGATCTCCTGCAATAAAAGTAAAATAATAAAGCAACATCATCCTTACCTTTCCATGGCTCCCACGACAGCTTCAGCTCTGCTACATCGAGATGACAGGCTGGACCGCAGCAGAACGCTGCCATCCATCCTGTCATCCCGCAGACACTGAGAAGCGCAGGCATACTTCCACTCCTCAGTGTCTGGCTGTGACGGCATCCAGATGAGCCGAGGTCATGTCCAATGAACTCAGCTCACCTCATGTACGTCACTGACAGCGTGGGAAAATTCTCCTGCACTCAGCACTTCAGCGTGAGAATTTTCCCACGCTGTCAGTGACGTGCATGAGGTGAGCTGAGTTCATTGGACATGACCTCACCTCATGTATGTCACTGACAGCGTGGGAGAATTCTCACGCTGAAGCGCTGAGTGCAGGAGAATTTTCCCACGCTGTCAGTGACGTGCATGAGGTGAGCTGAGTTCATTGGACATGAACTCGGCTCATCTGGATGACGTCACAGAGAGACACTGAGGAGCGCAAGCATGCCTGCGCTTCTCAGTGTCTGCGGGATGACAGGCTGGATGGCAGCTTTCTGCTGCGGTCCAGCCTGTCATCTCGATGTAGCAGAGCTGGAGCTGTCCTGGGAACCATCGAAAGGTAAGGATGAGGTTGCTTTATTATTTTTCTTTTATTGCAGGAGATCGTTGGCTTCAGCTGGAATGGGCGTGATGGTAAGTATGGTTTAATTTAGAACAATAAAGAATTGTGTCTTTATTTCAATTAAAGGACTTTACTCTGGGTGTTTGTGTTTTGTTTTAACTTTGACTATGGGGTTAGTAATGGGGGTGTCTTATAGACGCCTCTCCATTACTAACCTGGGCTTGATGTCAGCTGGCATTATAAGCTGACATCAACCCCAACCCTATTACCCCCTGCCACCGCACCAGGGCAGCGTGGAAGAGCGAGGCTAAGTGCCAGAATTGGCGCATCCTATGGATGCGCCATTTCTGGGGCGGCTGACGGCTGGTGTTTCTAGCCTGGGAGGGGGCCAATATTCATGGCACCCTTCCTGGGCTATTAATATCAGCCCCCAGCTGTCTGCCTAGCCTGTGCTAGCTATTAAATTAGGGGGGACCCCACGTTATTTTTTTGGGGGGGTTCCCCCATTTTAATAGCTAGTAAAGGCTAGGTATTCAGCTGGGGGCTGATATTAGTAGCCTGGGAAGCTCCGTGGGTATTACCCCCTTCCCAGGCTTCAAACATTTGCCCCAGCTGTCTGCTTAACCTCCGCTAGAGCCTAAAATTAAGGGGAACCCCACGCCAATTTTTTTTTAAATAAATCCTTTATTTTAACACTAAATGACAAGTACAGTAATCAACACTGTCACTGTACTTCATATATATGTGACTGACATGTTTCTATCTATCTAATCTATGTGTGATTCTCTATTCCTTCTATTCTAAATTGTCGGGTACAGATGCTGAATTGCCGGCCGGCTTTCTTAAATAGACGGTGCATGAAAACACTATTATTTTTTTAAATAAATCCTTTACACTAAATGACAAGTACAGTAAGCAACACTGTCACTGTACTTCATATATATGTGACTGACATGTTTCTATCTATCTAATCTATGTGTGAAGCTCTATTCTTTCTGTTATAAATTGTCGGGTACCGCTGCTGAATTGCCGGCCGGCTTTTTTAAAGAGACGGTGCACGAAAACACTAATATTTTTTTTAATAAATCCTTTACACTAAATGACAAGTACAGTAAGCAACACTGTCACTGTACTTCATATATATGTGACTGACATGTTTCTATCTATCTAATCTATGTGTGATTCTCTATTCTGTCTGTTATAAATTGTCGGGTACAGATGCTGAATTGCCGGCCGGCTTTTTTAAAGAGACGGTGCACGAAAACACTAATATTTTTTTTAATAAATCCTTTACACTAAATGACAAGTTCTGTAAGCAACACTGTCACTGTACTTCTTATATATGTGACTGACATGTTTCTATCTATCTAATCTATGTGTGAAGCTCTATTCTTTCTGTTATAAATTGTCGGGTACAGATGCTGAATTGCCGGCCGGCTTTTTTAAAGAGACGGTGCACGAAAACACTAATATTTTTTTTAATAAATCCTTTACACTAAATGACAAGTACAGTAAGCAACACTGTCACTGTACTTCATATATATGTGACTGACATGTTTCTATCTATCTAATCTATGTGTGAAGCTCTATTCTTTCTGTTGTAAATTGTCGGGTACCGGTGTATGCCGCTGATGAATTGCCGGCTTTTCATGTCATTCTACATTATTCTTAGTTGTTTTACTTCATGTAGAATTAACCTACAAGGAAAGAAAGGGTTTATTTTCATTCCGATATTTGTGTCCCATTGACTTGCATTGGTTTCCGGTATCGGAATCGGCGATATCCGATACTTTTTGGGTATCGGCCCGATCCAATCCGATACGATATTTCCTGGTATCGGAAGGTATCGCTCAACACTAATGACCTATTGACATATTTATAGATATATACTTTCATGGCATTTTGACTACATTTATCTATGCTGGATACTTTAAGGTATGTACTTGTTATCCACTAATGCTTACTAGATGAATGAATTTTGGATACTGATCCTTTTACTTATTTATTTATTTAATTCTTCATGTATTTATCACTGGGTTCATTGATATGATCTCCTTTTGTAAGTCTTGTTAAACAGAATAAATGATTGACTACCCTTGTTACTAGCACTGCAGGCACCTTCATTGGTTCACTTCCCCTTTATGTGTGTTTTATAAATTTCTTTTAAATAATTCAATAAAAGTTCCAAATCTTTTTAGCAAACTTGTGCATCTATACTTCTTTGACCTGATTGAGTGTTTGTTGAATAGAAGTATTGTACCAAATAGGCTTTTTACTTTTTGGACTAATAGAATGGAAGTATTAGTAGGATATTTTGCAATTATTGGGCTTTTGTTTTGCAGTATATGACAACGCCCCCTGAGGAAGCGATAGGTGAAACACGCATCAAGCTGTGGGTGGCTGCCGGATCTCCATCATTTCCACTTGATCACATTTGATTGATCTTTCTCATTGTGTACCTAGTGGGCACTTATGATTTTGGTTACTTAGTCCCACTTTGGTTTATGCCCACTATGGATAAAATGCACATTACTTCTGTTATACTATAACTGGGCTGCAATCCTCCTCCTCCTCCTAATCTTTGTGCAGTATCACTTCTAATTGTATATCTATATATTTTTATGCTCTAATAAAGATTGTTATTTTCCATGGATTTTGTATCGTTCACCTTATCCGCATTGTTATACATAGTGGGGAAATCTGTCTGTCTTAGGGGATATATACAGTAGACATTATCCATTATGGAGTGTATAGGATTGTAGTGTTATAGGATTGTATTTTGCAGTGTATAGTAATATAGGAATGAGGCTTCAGATTCAGGATTGGTTATTACTTTCTATGGACGTCGCTGTATTGTACAGATCTGTAATACTATAGTGTGCAGGGGCCCTGATGCTTTTTAGTCTAATATATATATTTGTTAAAGTAATCAAATTATACAGATCATTACATTGCTGGAGCTACACAATACATCTCCGTATATTCAGAAGAAAACAGAAGAAACTTACAAAAGTCACCAACAATATAAATAATATAAATTACTACTTAAATAAAATAATCTATGACGATGTGTAATGTGAAGTGTAACCACCAGATCTGATGTTACTATGTAACCATTAGTGTCATTTACATTAGATACAAGGGGGCGGAGCTATTACCACTGACCCCTCCCCCAAATGTAGTGTCCCAGTCCTATATAAAGAGGCCTCTTCCATCTGCTCCTCACTTCTTACCTGTAGTCATACAGAAGCGAGGACCACCATGCAGGCCACTTACCTTCTCCTCCTCTGCTGCGTGACCCCCATATTTTCTGCACCTCGTAAGTCCAGTTCCTTTATCTATTGTCTGATTTCTTACAGCTTCTTAGTATATGTAATAGTTATATCATAATATCTTATGCTCTAGTGGTTTAATCCTGTAAGAATCTAAATCCAACATCAATGTCTTCAATTAATTAAACACTCAAATGCACAATGTTCCATTATATGTATCTATTGTCTGACTTCTTACTGCTTCTTATTATATGTAATATTTGTATGGTAATATCTTATGCTCTATTGTTGTAATCCTGTAAGAATATAAATCCAACATCAATGTGTTCATTTAATTCCACTATTAATTACAGACTCTTCTATGGGGAATCCCTGGGTAGACCTTACTTTGGGCACAGCTTAGGCGGCATTATGTGTCTTTATGTGTGATAGCATTCTTGGACACACCAAGCAGTTAGATATTTCTATCTGTTGATGAATCTTGCTACAAGAACGGCTTCTGCGATTGTCGCCCTCCACATAATGTAGATAGTTTACATTGTGTAACTTATTTTCCAATAATTCTATTGGTCATTACCATAGGTAATAGTAATAGTATATACAGTTATATGAAAAAGTTTGGGCACCCCTATTAATCTTAAGCTTATTGTTTTATAAAAATTGATGTTTTTGCAACAGCTATTTCAGTTTGATATATGGAATAACTGTTGGACACAGTAATGTTTCTGCCTTGAAATGAGGTTTATTGTACTAACAGAAAATGTGCAATCTGCATTCAAACAAAATTTGACATGTGCATAAGTATGGGCACCTCACCAGAAAAGTGACATTAATATTTAGTAGATCCTCCTTTTGCAAAAATAACAGCTTCTAGTCGCTTCCTGTAGCTTTTAATGAGTTCCTGGATCCTGGATGAAGGTATTTTTGACCATTCCTCTTTACAAAACATTTCCAGTTCAGTTAAGTTTGATGGTCGCCGAGCATGGACAGCCCTCTTCAAATGATCCCACAGATGTTCAATGAACATGATGGAACCTCCACCAAATTTTACTGTGGGTAGCAAGTGTTTTTCTTGGAATGCTGTGTTTTTTTGCCGCCATGCATAACGCCTTTTTGTATGACCAAACAACTCAATCTTGGTTTCATCGGTCCACAGGACCTTCTTCCAAAAAGAAATTGGCTTCTCCAAATGTGCTTTTGCATACCTCAGCCGACTCTGTTTGTGGCGTGCTTGCAGAAACGGCTTCTTTCGCATCACTCTCCCATACAGCTTCTCCTTGTGCAAAGTGTGTTGTATAGTTGACCGATGCACAGTGACACCATCTGCAGCAAGTTGATGCTGCAGCTCTCTGGAGGTGGTCTGAGGATTGTCCTTGACTGACCTCACCATTCTTCTTCTCTGCCTTTCTGATGTTTTTCTTGGCCTTCCACTTCTGGCCTTAACAAGAACTGTCCCTGTGTTCTTCCATTTCCTTACTATGTTCCTCACAGTGGAAACTGACAGGTTAAATCTCAGAGACTGCTTTTTGTATCCTTCCCCTGAACAACTATGTTGAATAATCTTTGTTTTCAGATCATTTGACAGTTGTTTTGAGGAGCCTATGATGCCACTCTTCAGAGGAGATTCAAACAGGAGAACAACTTGCAAGTGGCCACTTTAAGTAGCTTTTCTCATGATTGCATACACCTGGCTTTGAAGTTCAAAGCTCAATGAGGTTACAAAACCAAAAAAAGTGCTTTAGTAAGTCAGTAAAATGTAGGTAGGAGTATTTAAAACAAGAAAATGATAAGGGTGCCCATACTTATGCACCTGTCAAATTTTGTTTGAATGCAGATTGCACATTTTCTGTTAGTACAATAAACCTCATTTCAAGGCAGAAACATTACTGTGTCCAACAGTTATTACATATATCAAACTGAAATAGCAGTTGCAAAAACACAAATTTTTATAAAACATTAAGCTTAAGATTAATAGGGGTGCCCAAACTTTTTCATATAACTGTATTGTAATCGTAATAGTATATATTATAATATTTAGAGTATTCTAAACATAATTACTGTATATATTATAGTTTACTGCTAAGAACAAATGTAATAATTTAACAAGTAATTACAAATTTATAATGTGATATATATTAACTTGATGTTCATGTGCACACTATCTATGAAGTGGCATAAGGAACAAAATGGCTGAATTTTTGCATTTCTACCATGGTTGCACATACACCAATGTGATACATTTGCTGCAATTAGTGACATTTTTAAAGACTAGTAAATTCATGCCCTCTCTCTGATAATTTTAATAAATATCCCCAATTGAGCTGTTTTATAATCTAATTCTTCCCACGTGAATAAACCCCAGCGCGTTGTGTTCCTTAACACACAAAGTTGCTCTTGGATACTAATCTGCTTGTTCTTTTGTAGTTTTAATATTTTTTTGCTGTTTAGTAACTAATTATGAAATTGATGGCTGCTAACTATTGAATTTTTTAGTTTTTGAAGGATCTGGATTAGGATCTGGCGAGGAATTTGTCACAATAATCGGTCAAGATGAAGGATCTGGCATTGTCATCACTCCAGAAGGATCTGGCTCTGTAATCGGTCAAGATCAGGGATCTGGCATTGTCATCACTCCAGAATAAGGATCTGGCTCTGTAATCGGTCAAGATGAAGGATCTGGCATTATCATCACTCCAGAAGAAGGATCTGGCGCTATAATCGGTCAAGATGAGGGATCTGGCATTGTGATCACTCCAGAAGAAGGATCTGGCGACATAATCGGTCAAGATGAAGGATCTGGCATTATCATCACTCCAGAAGAAGGATCTGGCACAATAATCAGTCAAGATGAAGGATCTGGCATTGTCATCACTCCAGAAGAAGGATCTGGTGCAATAGTTGGTCAAGATGAAGGATCTGGCATTGTCATCACTCCAGAAGAAGGATCTGGTGCAACAATTGGTCAAGATGAAGGATCTGGCATAATCATCACTCCAGAAGAAGGATCTGGCACTATAATCGGTCAAGATGAAAGATCTGGTATTGTCATCCCTCCAGAAGAAGGATCTGGCACAAAATAATTGATCAAAATGAAGAATCTGGTATTTCAATCCCTCCAGAAGAAGGATCTGGCACACAATAATTGATCAAAATGAAGGATCTGGCATTTCAATCCCTCCAGAAGAAGGATCAGGCATTAGTTATTTCTCTAAAAAATAAACTGGTTGAAAATATATACTATTGGGAAACCAGATCACTTTTGGACATTAAGGAGATGCCCCATCACATGTTTGTTAGTGCGATTTCTTCTTTTAGGTGCTTATTTTATGAACTTAATTCCACAAAGCCGAAATAAAGCAAAGTAATCCAACCTGCACTGTATTCATGCATTTATCTTGTGCCTTGTATCCAGTTCACAGTTGAATATCAGTATCTTATATTTTTTTCAATAATAAAAATAACTTTTGCAACATATTTCACTTCATTTCATATGAATTCTATTAATATTACAATGAGAAAATTAATTAAAAAAACTCCATTTGATCTCTGTAAACCAGGGCCGGACTGGGACAAAAAAGCAGCCCTGCAAGACAAACCCCACCAGCCCACATACTGTAACACTCATTACCCCAGATCAGTAAATTTGGCTTTACTTAGTCGTGCCCCTCATCACTCCCTTTAAGGAGTTATTTGATGAGCCACATGTGAATAGTGCAGCAGTGTGTATGATCCACCATAGCCCCACTAACATGGTGCTCTTCAGAGCTCTGGATCTCGGGATTATGGGGGTCTCAGTGGACGGACCCCCAGTGATTGGAAAGTTCTCAGGATAGGGGATACTTGGGATGTTTAAATTAGTTTTCCAATATTTATTCTTATTTTATCATAGGAATATTGAAAATAATAAACCAATATTAACCCAACCAAAGTCTAATGTTGCCTCACGACAACAGGACACAAAAAGTGGTACTGTGCAGTGTATATGTATATACAGGAAACAAGAAGTGGTACTGTGCAGTGTATATATACACGACAGGAGAAGTGGTACTGTGCAGTATATATATATACAGGAAAGGAGAAGTGGGACTGTGCAGTGTATATAAACAGGAGAAGTGGTACTGTGCAGTGTATATACACAGGACAGGAGAAGTGGTACTGTGCAGGAAAGGAGAAGTGGTACTGTGCAGTGTATATATACAGGACAGGAGGAGTGGTGCTGTGCAGTGTATATATACAGGAAACAAGAAGTGGTACTGTGCAGTGTATATTTACACGACAGGAGAAGTGGTACTGTGCAGTATATATATACAGGAAAGGAGAAGTGGGACTGTGCAGTGTATATATACAGGAGAAGTGGTACTGTGCAGTGTATATACACAGGACAGGAGAAGTGGTACTGTGCAGTATATATATACAGGAAAGGAGAAGTGGTACTGTGCAGTGTATATATACAGGACAGGAGGAGTGGTGCTGTGCAGTGTAAATATACAGGAAACAAGAAGTGGTACTGTGCAGTGTATATTTACACGACAGGAGAAGTGGTACTGTGCAGTATATATATACAGGAGAATTGGTACTGTGCAGTGTATATGTAGCGCCCCGAGGGTTCGGCCGCTACAGGGGTATTGCACCTCAGACCAGAGGTGTGATATTCCACTCCCGGGTAAGGATGGAGTATGGACCAGGGCTCAGTTAGCTGCATACAGCACACACACCCCATTTCCGAGGGACAGCTCAGCTGTGCTCCCACTAGACAGAAGTGCAGGCACGACCAACTATGTCCCTGTCTGGAGTGGGGAGGGGGGTGGAACACCCAGTGCTGTAGGGGCAGATAGGGGTTGGTTCCTGAGCGTAGATAGGAGCTCATTGGTTGCTGGTCCCCTGGGCTCATGGCTAGAGGGAGGTATAAAAGGTGGGCACCATCTTAGATCTAGGTTCTGTCCAGAGAAGAGAAGACAGGGAGTAGAGGCTCTGTAGGCGCTCTACTCCAGAGTGGGCCTAGTGAGAGGCCGAGGAGGAGAGTGGAGAGAGAGAGAGAGGAGGTGAAGTGGAGCTGAGATTACGTCTCATCCCAGCTCCACGAGAAAGGAACAGAAAAGGAGAAGAAGAGAGAGAGAAACAGAAGGGCTCAGGAACAAGAAGGTGGAAGGGACCCTAAGAACCCACGAGAATCCAGGGTGCATGGTCAGGCAGATTAAGGGTACCAGATCCCAAGTTGGTGGAGGAGAAACAACCCTCAGCCAAAGACCGGAGGTCGTGATCATTTACTGGTGCGACACCTCATCAAACCTGCTAGGAAGGCACCATATAGGACAGCGGAGGACGGGGCCCACGTTTAGCCGCACAAGTCCGCGGTAGCTGGACAAAAGTGGGTCACTGGTGAGGCAGGCCAGAGAAAGGACAAAAGGGGGTCTTGAGCCATACTCCTGAGCTGTCTGGGGGTTGACCGAGCCCCTCACCTGGTGGACGCAGCACGGCTCGGGCAGTCATTCCCCGCAGAAGTGACTTGGATATTAATCGTGAGTAAAGACCCTGGACTGCAGTACGTTGTCTGTGTGCTTTTTCACTCCTCCGGCATTACCGGTACTGGGACTCTCACCACCATCACTCCCACCATCCACTACACTGCCCTGGGGCCGCACTCTTCCCGTGGGGAGTCACACCATCCCAGCTGCATACATCATCGGCCCCAGCGGTCTGCCCTGCAGCGGCGGTTCCTAATAACCGCAATCCACGGGTGGCGTAGTCGGACATTATCTAAAACATCTAAAAGACTGCCACTGGTCTGACCACCCTGAGCCACGGGACCGGGTCGCCACTACTACCCCCATCGTCTCCCTATTGCCCGGTTCTGAGTGCCCCACGGCCCAGGGGGCGAGTCATATATACACAGGACAGGAGAAGTGGTACTGTGCAGTATACAGTATATACAGGAAAGGAGAAATGGGACTGTGCAGTGTATATATACAGGACTGTGTATATATATAGTGTATATGTACAGTGTATATATACAGGACTGTATTCAGGACTGTATATATACAGTCTATATATACTGTATATATACAGGTATATATACAGGACTGTATATATACAGGACTGTATATATACTGTATATATGTATATATACAGGTACTGTGCATTGTATATACTGTATACAGGAGAATTGGTACTTTGCAGTGTATATATACAGTACACAGGACAGGAGGAGTGGTGCTGAGAGTAGCACCTGCCTCCTGAGCTCAAGCACTTCCAGGAGGAGGGTCGTCGTCTGCCTCTCTTCTCCCTAGGGAGAGGCAGGCCTACTGGGAGGCCGGCATGGCTTCCCAGCCTCCTATCCCCCGGTCTATGCCGGCGGGGGAGAAGGAGCCTCAACAACCGGCCCAGAAGGGAGTGAGGAGATCGGGAAGGGTGAGGAAGAGTACATCCACCTACTCCAACCCCGAGACTGTCGCCCGCCCAGAGAGGGAGACCGGGGCACCCCAGGCCCCAGGAACAAGAGCCCAGCAAGATCCTGGGGGGAGATGAGCTCTTGCGAGTCCACAAGTTCCTTCTCCTCCCGAGTGGTCGCCACGTTGCGAGAGTACGAGGACGCCGGCAAAGCACTAACCCAGCTGAAAGAGGAGCTGAGGGAGGCCTGGGTCCTGAACACCCGGGCGTCCAACAAGGAAAGACCCGCGACCTCCCAGAGGTTTAAAGCCCTCAGAGACGAGGTGGTCAGGTTAGTGCTCCTCCGGGAGGGGATTGAGAAAAGCGCAGGTCCCTTCCTGGAAAGGTTTAAGAACCAGCGGTGGTTCTCAGAAATGAAGGGGTTAAACACCTCAGGAGAACCGCCAACCGGCGTCCTTAGTGAAGAGGAGGAGGAGGATGAAGAGGTGACTGGAGTTTCAGTTGCTGGAGCCAGTGAGGGGCAGAGCCGGAGCCCAAGTGGTCTCCCTGCAGGGCAGAGGACTCCGACAGCAGAGGCTGGAGTGTTGGGGGAGGAGGAGGAAGGAGGATTGCTGAGGGAGATCCGACTGCTGGAGTTTCCAGTGGACCTGACACGGTTTTCCTTCGGTGAGAACAAACCAGTGGAGGAGACCAAGAGGAGGAAGAGGAAGACCGGAGGAGCCGCACAGGAGGTGGTGAGTTACAAGTATGTACCAATGTCTGATATTGTGCCTGCCACCTTCTGTTTAAACCCCACCAAACCTAAAGACACGGGCTCTGCAGTGGGCTCGAGGCAGAGGCAAGGTGGGGAGAGGAGAAGGATGTCCGGCGATGCTGCCATCTGTGCAGGGAACAGTGCAGAGGGCGAGGCTGTGGAGGTACTCACAGCGCCGGACATAGGAAGTTCTGTGGAGTTTCCCTCCCTGCCCTCTGCGGCTAAGCCAGTTATCACCGGGGCTGGGGGGGGCCGGGAGGGATGTGAAAAACACATCTGCGAGGAACACTGGGCACACTGCTGCGACAGGGGGGCAGTGTGCCCCAGCGCCCAAAAAGGACACTAAGACCCCAAAGTCTGTGGGTGCAGGGCGGGCATCGGTGCCCAACAAACAGTCTGCCCAGCACAAGGACCAAAATGCTGCAGTAGGGGGGCAGGGCGCTCCAGGAGACGACCTGCAGAAAGCCAGCAGCAACCAAAGGGAAAAGGGTGTGGTGCTGCAGGGAAAGGAGTCTCTGGAAGTGCTCCCCTCCCCCGGCCCAGCAGGTGTGAGTGCAGAGACACCAGACACAAGGGAGGAAGGAATGGAGGTGACTGTGGAAGGTGCAGAGAACAGCAGAGGTAATGGGGTGACAAGTAAAGGGAATGGAAGTAGTGGTGTAGTGAATGATGGGAGTAGTGGTGGAGCAGATGGTGGGAGTAATGGTGGAGCAGATGGTGGGAGTAGTGGTGGAGTGAATGGTGGGAGTAGTGGGAATGGTGGGAGTAGTGGTGTAGCAAATGGTGGGGGTAGTGGTGGAATGAATGCTGGGAGTAGTGGGAATGGTGAGAGTAGTGGTGTAGCAAATGGTGGGGGTAGTGGTGGAATGAATGGTGGGAGTAGTGATGCAGCAAATGGTGGGAGAAGTAGTGGAGTGAATGATGGGAGTAATGGTCCTGCGAATGGTGGGAGTAGTAGTGAAGTGAATGGTGGGAGCAGCACTGGTGTTGGTGGGGGGAAAGTAGGTGCTGGTCCCGCTGCCCCCCCCAGCATTGGCGGGGGCTTCAGCCCAAAGCTATTCAGGAGCTGTCAGTGCTGGGGGTAGTAGTGCGCCCTCGTCTGGTGGCCCTGGGGATGGTGACTTGCAACAGCAGCTTCTGGACGCCCTGAGGAGAGGGGAGAGCTCCATCACTATAGAGGGGAGGGAGGTTGATCTGTCTTTCTGGATAGAGAGACATGGTCTTTCAGCCTTCCGAGATAGAGGGGCAGAGACTGTCTGGTCTCTGTCGACAACGGGGCAGAGGAGTAACCATAGGAACGTGGTCCGTCTCCAGTGGGTAAGCAAGGATGCCTGTCCTGATAGGTGGAAGGTGGTTGAGCTCCTGCTGGGGATGGGCTTTGCGGCATATGACATCTTTGCCTTGATCCATCCCTACGGGACCTCCTACTTCGATGTCAGCTTCGTGAGACCGGAGGGCCTTGAGCTTTTCTGGTCTTGCCATGAGCTGGCTCGGAGTCGCCCCCAATGGCATGGTCTCTTTCCCCTGGCAATAACCCGCCAAGATTCAGTCAGGAAAGTGACCGTTTTGACTAGTAACAAGTCGCTTTCCTGTATGGACATTACGACCTGGGTGAGTCGATACGGAGAGGTCACCAATATTCCCGAAAAGAATCTGAATGGCCATAGTATCTGGTCAGGAGCCTGGACCTTCATGGTGAGATTGAAGGTTTCGGGAAACACTATTACCCATATCCCCTCCTCAACCTTTTTGGGGAGGGATAGGATCTTGATTTTCTACCGGGGGCAGCCTAAGGTCTGTCACAGGTGCGGTAGCCCCACACACTTCAGTGCGCAGTGTACCACCCAGAAATGCGCACTGTGTGGGGACCTTGGTCATCTTGCTGCTGCCTGTCGCAGGATTAGGTGTAACTTGTGTGGTGACCTCGGTCACCTGTTCAGTCGCTCTCCACGTTCCTTCGCCAATGCTGTCCTGAAAGCGGCGAGTGCGGGACAGACGAAAGCCAGGACTAATCTTGCCGGTGAAGGGACCAGTAGAGGCGGGGAGGCAGGGAACCGGTGAGGAGCAAGCTGCCGCCATCCACCATCAGGCGGCAGGAGCAGCGCCGTGAGGACAGGGGGCAGGGAGTAATGTCCCTAAACTCTGACCCAGGTACTTCACTTGCAGCTGAGGATCCTAAAGACAGTGAATTGAGCGAGGAGGTCAAGAGACTTGAAAGGGAAGAGCGAGAGGACGCCACGTCTTCCCAGGAACCCTCTTCTGGTGACAGTCTAGATGAGGGAGAGGGGGAGTGGTCACAGAAAAAGAAAAAGGGTAACAGGAAAACGGCCAGAGGTAGGAGGGGGACCAGGTCTCGAGCTGCCTCTTTGGAGTGCGACCCCTCTGACTCTCTGGCCGTGATCCAAGCGCCATTGGAGGGTTCAGCCGCCCCCCCTCTGGTGGATCTCTCCAACCGGTTCGGGGCTCTCCAGGACCTCCCTCTGCAGGGGGGAAATGGGGACCCGAGGCCGGAGGTTGCGGACAAGGTGGTTGCAGCTCAGGAGATGGCTGGGTCTTCCTCTCGGGGGCAAATACAAAGCCCTCTGGGGGGACGACTAACCCAGGACCACCAGACGGGGGCAAGAATGTATGTAAGGAGAGAATGGACGAGTCTGTTTGTCTTAAGCGCACTAAAAACCCGTCATTATCGGAGGAAGAGGTTGGGACTGTCAGTGGTGGGAAGAAAAAGGCTATCTAATTCAACCATTCATGATGGCGGCACCCACCCCGTTGACGTTGGCAACTATTAATGTTTGCAGCATAAAGTCAGATGCGGCAAGGTACACGGCCTTTCATTTTCTCAGCCAACTTGACGCCGACATTTTATTTTTGCAGGAGACCAGGTTGACCGATATATCAACCTTGCATAAAGCAAGGCGGGAGTGGAGGCATGGGCCCTCCTACTGGTCTCTTGCGGCCGAGCCGTATAGCGGGGTGGCGGTCCTTTTTAAGACCGCAGCGGTTGAATGCAGACGAGTGATCGAATTAGAAATGGGGAGATGCTTGATCCTAGATGTCTCCATGGGGGGACAAGAGCTTCGGCTCATTAACATCTATGGTCCCCAGTCCAAGTGGGACCGCAAATGTCTCTTCCTGAAGATCAAACCTTTTTTATTTTCGAGTCGGCAGGTGGTCTTCGGAGGGGATTTCAACAATGTCACGAGATCCTGTGATAGAGGAGGTTCCAGAGACCGGCTGTCTTATGACTGGGTCGCGTTAAACAGGATAGTGAGTGAGGCTCGCCTGGTGGATGTCCACATCCGGCACAACCCGGGCAACACGGGATTCACCTTTTCTAGAGGTAGTCAGTGCAGGTCTAGGCTAGACAGGTTTTATTTGAAGGAGGAGGCCGTCTCTTCACCGTTGTCGGTTGTGGAGGTGGAGTTCTCCGATCACTGTTTGATTATGTTTTCTCTGAACGTTACAGAGACTCCTCGGATGGGAAGAGGTTATTGGAAGCTGAATTCGTCACTCCTTGAGGAAGAAGCTGTAAGACGTTCTTTTGAGGAATTATTTCAGAGCCAGGTACCATTGCTGGGCCTAAGTAACACTAAGTCAGAGTGGTGGGAGATGTTCAAAAATCGGGTGGCGAGATTCTTCCGGCAGCTCTCGAACTTCAGAAGCCTGAACAGGGATCGCCTGTATCAGAGCCTGAGGAGGAAACACGAGCATCTTGTCTTGACTGGAGGTAGCCACAAGGAGATCTCCAGAGTGAAGTCCTTGCTGAAGAGGTGTCAGTACGATAGGCACGCATCTATGGTTTTCGAGAGGGACTACGGGAAGTACTGCTCGCCCGACCCTTACAGAAACTGTAAGATGTCAGTGAATAGTAAGATAGTGACAGGGCTGGTGGACAGTACGGGGTCCCTGAGAAGGTCCAGGTCAGTGATCTTGGAGGTCGTCAGTTCCTACTACTCGTACCTCTTGGGAAAGAGGGAGCTTGATCGTGACGGGATGTCGGCTTTCCTGACTGAATCTGTTCCTGAGCCAGGGGCTGACCTCTCGCTGGGCGATTTGGCAGAAGCGATCAAAGAAGAGGAAGTGAGACTGGCGATCGATGGGCTTAGGCCCAAAAAGTCGCCAGGTCCGGATGGCTTAACATCCGAGTTCTTTAGGACCTTTAGGGACTCTTTGGTCCCCCTCTTGACTCAGGTGCTTAACGAGTGTCTCTCCACGGGCACTCTGCCGAGATCGTTAAGGAGGTCAGCTTTGATCATTTTGTCAAAGGGTAAGGATCCGTCACGCATTGAGAACTGGCGTCCCATAGCACTTCTCAATGTGGACAGGAAGATTTTGGCTAAGATACTTTTCAACAGGCTGGTGAAGTTTGCACCCCGGCTCCTTTCGGAGGTTCAGCACTGTTGCGTTCCTGGCCGTAGCACTTTTAGTGCTGTTCTAGGTGTCCGAGAGGCCGTGGAGCAAGGCAGGGCGGGCCTCTGGAAGGGGTTCTTGCTGACCTTGGATCAGGCAAAAGCCTTTGATCGGGTTAACCACGAGTACCTCTGGTCCACTCTTTTGAGGTATGGTCTGCCTGGAGGGTTTGTGGACAGGCTTAAGACCTTATATGCAGGGGCTGAGACTTTCCCTCTGGTGAATGGGTGGATTGGACGACCTTTCGGGGTAGGATCCGGTGTCCGTCAGGGCTGTCCTCTTAGCCCTTTGCTTTACGCGTTTGCAATCGATCCCTTCCTCAGAAGGATCGATTGTGGACCGTTGGCGGGGGTGCGGATGGGCGGGGCGGCACCGGAGGCTATCCTGAGGGTGGTGGCCTACGCGGACGATGTCACCGTATTTGTTTCTTCGCAGGGGGAGGCAGCGAGTGGAGCGCTACTCGGAGCATCCGGGTCCAAGGTCAACCAGGATAAGTGTGAGAGTCTCTGGCTGGGAGGCGGAGATCCCGGGTTTGATCTTCCGGACACCCTCCCCGAACCCCAAGAACATGCCAAAGTCCTGGGCATCGAATTCGGCCAGGGTGATTACTCCACGAAAAACTGGGAAGGCAGAATCAAAGGTGTCGCCCAAAGAGTGGACCAATGGAGGGGATGTTCTTTGACCCTGAGGGAAAGGGTTGGCCTGTGCAAAGCTTTCCTGCTCCCCTTGCTAATCTACCTGGGCAGCGTCTGTGTCTTGCCAGAGCCTCTCTGGACACGGGTCTACAGTCTGTTCTTCCAGATGTTATGGGGTAACAGACTGAACCTAGTCAAGCGGGAGGTCACTTACCACACGAGGAGACTAGGGGGTTTGAATATGGTGAACCCCGTGGTGTTCCTAGTGAACACTAGAGATGAGCGGTGTTCGACTAGAACTGTTCGCCAATCTCAAATTCGAGCTGTTTTGGGCGGTGTTCGAGTTGTTCGACGAACCCGAACGATTTGCAAAAAATTCGGCTGTTCGAGGTTATGTTCGATAACTGTTCGTGCACCAAAAGCGTGTCCTGCATGGATTGTCTGCCACTCACTGTAATGCCACAGCCATGGTGGTTGTGGCATTACAGTGATTGCCCAAATCGATGGGAACAGTGCCAACAGTGAAACATGAAAAGCCGGCAATTCAGCAGCGGCATACACCTGTACCCGACAATTTAGAACCGAAAGAATAGAGCTTCACACATAGATTAGATAGATATAAACATGTCAGCCACATATATACGAAGTACAGTGAAAGTGCTGCTTACTGTACTTGTCATTTAGCGTAAAGGATTTATCAAAAAAAATAATAGTGTTTTCATGCACCGTCTCTTTAAAAAAGCCGGCCGGCAATTCAGCAGCGGTACCCGACAATTTATAACAGACAGAATAGAGCTTCACACATAGATTAGATAGATAGAAACATGTCAGTCACATATATATGAAGTACAGTGATAGTGTTGGTTACTGTACTTGTCATTTAGTATTAAAATAAAGGATTTATTATTAAAAAAATTGGCGTGGGGTTCCCCTTAATTTTAGGCTCTAGCGGAGGTTAAGCAGACGGCTGGGGCAGATGTTTGAAGCCTGGGAAGGGGGTAATACCCACGGAGCTTCCCAGGCTACTAATATCAGCCCCCAGCTGAATACATAGCCTTTACTAGCTATTAAAATGGGGGACCCCCCCAAAAAAATGACGTGGGGTCCCCCCTAATTTAATAGCTAGCAAAGGCTAGGCAGACAGCTGGCGGCTGATATTAATAGCCCAGGAAGGGAGCCATGAATATTGGCCCCCTCCCAGGCTAGAAACACCAGCCGTCAGCCGCCCCAGAAATGGCGCATTCATAGGATGCGCCAATTCTGGCACTTAGCCTCGCTCTTCCACGCTGCCCTGGTGCGGTGGCAGGGGGTAATAGGGTTGGGGTTGATGTCAGCTTATAATGCCAGCTGACATCAAGCCCAGGTTAGTAATGGAGAGGCGTCTATAAGACACCCCCATTACTAACCCCATAGTCAAAGTTAAAAAAAACACAAACACCCAGAATAAAGTCCTTTAATTGAAATAAAGACACAGTCCTTTATTGTTCTAAATTAAACCATACTTACCGTCACGCCCATTCCAGCTGAAGCCAACGATCTCCTGCAATAAAAGAAAAATAATAAAGCAACCTCATCCTTACCTTTCCATGGTTCCCACGACAGCTTCAGCTCTGCTACATCGAGATGACAGGCTGGACCGCAGCAGAACGCTGCCATCCAGCCTCTCATCCCGCAGACACTGAGAAGCGCAGGCTTGCTTGCGCTGCTCAGCGTCTCTCTGTGACGACATCCAGATGAGCCGAGTTCATGTCCAATGAACTCGGCTCACCTCATGCACGTCACTGACAGCGTGGGAAAATTCTCAAGCTGAAGCGCTGAGTGCAGGAGAATTTTCCCACGCTGTCAGTGACGTGCATAAGGTGAGCTCATGTCCAATGAACTCAGCTCACCTCCTGCACGTCACTGACAGCGTGGGAGAATTCTCCTGCACTCAGCGCTTCAGTGTGAGAATTCTCCCACGCTGAAGCGCTGAGTGCAGGAGAATTTTCCCACGCTGTCAGTGACGTGCATGAGGTGAGCCGAGTTCATTGGACATAAACTCGGCTCATCTGGATGCCCTCACAGAGAGACACTGTGGAGCGCAAGCAAGCCTGCGCTTCTCAGTGTCTGCGGGATGACATACTGGATGGCAGCGTTCTGCTGCGGTCCAGCCTGTCATCTCGATGTAGCAGAGCTGAAGCTGTCATGGGAACCATGGAAAGGTAAGGATGATGTTGCTTTATTATTTTTCTTTTATTTCAGGAGATCGTTGGCTTCAGCTGGAATGGGCGTGATGGTAAGTATGGTTTAATTTAGAACAATAAAGAATTGTGTGTTTATTTCAATTAAAGGACTTTTTTCTGGGTGTTGTGTTTTTTTTAAATTCTTTACTAGAAATTCATGGTGGTCATGTCTAATATTGGCGTGACCCCATGAATTTCGGGCTTAGGGCCAGCTGATAATGCCAAGCTGGCCCTAACCCCTTTATTACCCAGTGAGCCACCGCATCAGGGCCCTGGATGAGTTGGGTACAGCGCCAGAAGATGGCGCTTCTATGAACGCGCCATTTTCCGGGGTGGCTGCGGACTGCAATTTGCAGCGGGGGTGGCCCAGAAAGCTTGGGCCTCCCTGCGCTGCGGATTCCAGCCCCCAGCTGCCTAGTTGTACCTGGCTGGACACAAAAACAGGGCGAAGCCCCACGTCAATTTTCTTTAAATTATTTCATGAAATAATTAAGAAAAAAGGGCTTCCCTATATTGTTGTGTCCGGCCAGGTACAAATAGGCAGCTGGTGGTTGGGGGCAGCCCGTTCCTGCCTGCTGTACCTGGCTGGACACAAATATAGTGCGAAGCCCCACGTCAATTTTTTTAAAATTATTTCATGAATTTCCTGAAATAATTTAAAAAAATTTAAGTGGGGCTTCGCACTATATTTGTGTCCAGCCAGGTACAGCAGGCAGGAACGGGCTGCCCCCATCCACCAGCTGCCTATTTGTACCTGGCCGGACACAACAATATAGGGAAGCCCTTTTTTTCTTAATTATTTCATGAATTTCATGAAATAATTAAAAAAAATTGAAGTGGGGCTTCGCACAATATTTGTGTCCAGCCAGGTACAGCAGGCAGGAACGGGCTGCCCCCAACCACCAGCTGCCTATTTGTACCTGGCCGGACACAACAATATAGGGAAGGCCTTTTTTTCTTAATTATTTCATGAATTTCATGAAATAATTAAAAAAAAAGTACGTGGGGCTTCGCCCTATTTTTGTGTCCAGCCAGGTACAACTAGGCAGCTGGGGGCTGGAATCTGCAGCGCAGGGAGGCCCAAGCTTTCTGGGCCCCCCCCCGCTACAAATTGCAGTCCGCAGCCACCCCGGAAAATGGCGCGTTCATAGAAGCGCCATCTTCTGGCGCTGTACCCAACTCATCCAGGGCCCTGGTGCGGTGGCTCACTGGGTAATAAAGGGGTTAGGGCCAGCTTGGTATTATCAGCTGGCCCCAAGCCCAAAATTCATGGGGTCACGCCAGTATTAGACATGACCGCCATGAATTTCTAGTAAAGTATTTAAAAAAAACACAACACCCAGAATAAAGTCCTTTAATTGAAATAAAGACACAATTCTTTATTGTTCTAAATTAAACCATACTTACCATCACACCCATTCCAGCTGAAGCCAACGATCTCCTGCAATAAAAGAAAAATAATAAACCAACCTCATCCTTACCTTTCCATGGTTCCCACGACAGCTTCAGCTCTGCTACATCGAGATGACTGGCTGGACCGCAGCAGAACGCTGCCATCCAGTCTGTCATCCCGCAGACACTGAGAAGCGCAGGCATGCTTGCGCTCCTCAGTGTCTCGCTGTGACGGCATCCAGATGAGCCGAGGTCATGTCCAATGAACTCGGCTCACCTCATGCACGTCACTGACAGCGTGGGAAAATTCTCACGCTGAAGTGCTGAGTGCAGGAGAATTCTCCCACGCTGTCAGTGATGTGCATGAGGTGAGCTCATGTCCAATGAACTCAGCTCACCTCCTGCACGTCACTGACAGCGTGGGAAAATTCTCCTGCAATCAGCGCTTCAGCGTGAGAATTTTCCCACGCTGTCAGTGACGTGCATGAGGTGAGCCGAGTTCATTGGACATGAACTCGGCTCATCTGGATGTCGTCACAGAGAGACGCTGAGCAGCGCAAGCAAGCCTGCGCTTCTCAGTGTCTGCGGGATGACAGGCTGGATGGCAGCGTTCTGCTGCGGTCCAGCCTGTCATCTCGATGTAGCAGAGCTGAAGCTGTCGTGGGAACCATGGAAAGGTAAGGATGAGGTTGCTTTATTATTTTTCTTTTATTGCAGGAGATCGTTGGCTTCAGCTGGAATGGGCGTGACGGTAAGTATGGTTTAATTTAGAACAATAAAGGACTGTGTCTTTATTTCAATTAAAGGACTTTATTCTGGGTGTTTGTGTTTTTTTTAACTTTGACTATGGGGTTAGTAATGGGGGTGTCTTATAGACGCCTCTCCATTACTAACCTGGGCTTGATGTCAGCTGGCATTATAAGCTGACATCAACCCCAACCCTATTACCCCCTGCCACCGCACCAGGGCAGCGTGGAAGAGCGAGGCTAAGTGCCAGAATTGGCGCATCCTATGAATGCGCCATTTCTGGGGCGGCTGACGGCTGGTGTTTCTAGCCTGGGAGGGGGCCAATATTCATGGCTCCCTTCCTGGGCTATTAATATCAGCCCCCAGCTGTCTGCCTAGCCTTTGCTAGCTATTAAATTAGGGGGGACCCCACGTCATTTTTTTTGGGGGGTCCCCCATTTTAATAGCTAGTAAAGGCTATGTATTCAGCTGGGGGCTGATATTAGTAGCCTGGGAAGCTCCGTGGGTATTACCCCCTTCCCAGGCTTCAAACATCTGCCCCAGCCGTCTGCTTAACCTCCGCTAGAGCCTAAAATTAAGGGGAACCCCACGCCAATTTTTTTAATAATAAATCCTTTATTTTAATACTAAATGACAAGTACAGTAACCAACACTATCACTGTACTTCATATATATGTGACTGACATGTTTCTATCTATCTAATCTATGTGTGATGCTCTATCTTTCTGTTCTAAATTGTCGGGTACCGCTGCTGAATTGCCGGCCGGCTTTTTTAAAGAGACAGTGCATGAAAACACTATTATTTTTTTAAATAAATCCTTTACACTAAATGACAAGTACAGTAAGCAACACTATCACTGTACTTATTATATATGTGACTGACATATTTCTATCTATCTAATCTATGTGTGAAGCTCTATTCTTTCTGTTCTAAATTGTCGGGTACAGATGCTGAATTGCCGGCCGGCTTTTTTAAAGAGACGGTGCATGAAAACACTAATATTTTTTTTAATAAATCCTTTACACTAAATGACAAGTGCAGTAAGCAACACTGTCACTGTGCTTCTTATATGTGTGACTGACATGTTTCTATCTATCTAATCTATGTGTGATGCTCTATTCCTTCTTGTCTAAATTGTCGGGTACCGGTGTATGCCGCTGCTGAATTTGCCGGCCGGCTTTTTTAAAGAGAGTGTCTTCTGAGCAGTTTGTCAGCTTTTGGACACCTTTGCAGGTGTTTTCTATGTGTTTCTATGTGTTTTTGTTTGCCTGCCATTGGTTTTAACGGTGTTCGACGGTGTTCTAAGATGTTCGACGAACAGTTCGACGAACAGTTCCTCGAACATCCCGGTGTTCGACGAACCGAACCGAACCCGAACACTACGGGGGTGGCTCAACACTACTTGAGAGACGGCTGCCCCAGGAAAGTTACGCCAGCGAAAGCAGAGGAGCTGCATACGTGAACAGGGCCGTCACTTCTACTGTTCACTCATGGTACCGGGGACAATTGGGTTTAGGTACTCAGGTTGGGAGGGGAACGGTTGGGGCTAAAGAAGCTCAACGTGACCTAATTGAATTTATCCGGAAAAAGACTCACGGCCTAGCGGGAATAACCGTTGACCCCCGCTAGAGCCATATGCACAGTTAAGGAACTCACGTGGTGTCTCCCATGATCTAGGGCACCACATTACCTTGAGAGACTTTGCATTTTGCTAATACTTCAAATTACTGTTTATTACCCTTGTTGCAATCCCTTATTCAGCGTACCTGTTAAATATATATATAAACTGTTTATATTCAACTCTTACTGTTCTCGCCTTGTGTCTCTGTGCGTTGCATTCCGGCACCTGCATTACATTTGGCGTAGTCGGCAGGATGCAACATTCAGACGCAGAGATGGCAGAGCAGCCTGTGACTGGGTCCGGCCGGAGCCATATACCTTTGGGGGCTATGCTCAGCCACCTACCCAAGTTTACGGGGGATGGCATGTCACTGTGGGACTGGATAGAAAGACTGAGAAGTATGCTACGTATGTATCCCCTCGATCCTCTAGCCCAGGCGGAGCTGGCCCTCCTAACCCTTGATGGAGAGGCCCGGCAGACTGTGATGTACCGCACACCTGGGGACCGTGACACCGTGGACAAAGTGATAAAAATTCTAGAGGACATGCACGGTGACACCACAGATCTGGGACACTTGCGCTTATGGTTGTTTCAGCGGGTCCAAGGGGAAAATGAGACAGTAAATCAGTATGTTAATGCATTACAGGAAGTGACGGCCCATATCACCAAGAAAGCTCGAGATGGGAACCGAGGACTGGGACCATTGGATGAGGTGTTGCGTGACCAACTGATTGCTGGCTTGAAAGACCCTTCCCTGAGGCAGATCCTGAAGGAGCGGCTGCGATTGAGCCCTGATCTGGGCTTCCCGGAGGTAGAGGCTGAAGCTAGAGTCCTGGAGAGAGAAGTTCCTGTTGTCAAAGCCACAGTTAGAAGTCATGAGGCAATTGCCCCTGAATTCACCAACAAAGAGCCTGATTGGGTACGGAAAACACGTCAGGAAATTCGAGACATTCGGGGTGAGTTGAATGCTATTAGAAAGACCCCTACTGCCCCCTTACCTACGGACCGTACTGCCCAACGCAGACGGAGACCAGAGCGAGAAAGACGTTCCTACCCGGCCCCAGCACGGCATGTACCCGACCTATCGGTAGAACGTGGACCAGAGTGCTGGACCTGCGGAGGTAGGGGGCATATGTCCAAAGACTGTCCCAACCGAGAAAGGAGGAGGAGGGGACAGCCGTTAAACTAAAATGCCCCACGGTTGTGGAGCATACCGTGGGGTCTCGAGCTTCAGAGAGTGGAAGAGGGAGCTCTAAAGACATTGTCTCCGAGAGGCCCATTATCTGGGCTGAATTCAATGGGCAGCGGATCCGCTGTTTAATGGACACTGGGTCTCAAGTGACCACTATGCCTGAGACGTATTTCCAAAGTCACTTTCCTGAAGTCCCTCGTTCCTGCTGGGAACCCACTGTCAAACTGGTGGTGGCTAATCAACTACTTATCCCAGTAGCGGGAGTAGTATGGATGTCCGTTCGGGCATGTGGAAAGGACCTCGGTCAGAAAGGGATCGTACTGACCACAGGGCCCGGAGGCAATGGGCCCATTGTAACCCTGGGCATGAATGTGCTGAAAGAGGTCGGACAGTTCCTGGCTGAGGGCTGTAACAAAAACAACTGGACCCGTGCCACTCTAGATCCAGCTAACAAGAGAGTATTCCAGCATCTCGTGCGGGTCAGTCAGATTCAAAAATTGCCCGCTACCTCTCAGTACCTTGGTAAGGTATCGATACCACCCGAAGCCACAATGACACTGCCAGTGGGACAGACTGTACTCACTCTACCGGTGCTGGCACATGTGTCCTTAGAGGGCGTGGACATTCAAATTGAACCAATGGAGGGAGAGGAAGCACCCTCTGGACTCCTGGTTGCTCGGACCCTGGCCACCGTGCGGCACGGTCGAGTACCCGTGCGTTGCATCAATTTAAGTGGCACAAGTTTACAGTTGGTGCCCTGACAAGAGGTGGTGCGAGTGTGTATAATGCCAGAAGCCCTTACTAGAGCTAACGCTATAGGGCTGGCACCTGTAGAAGGAAAGCCATGGACCCTGGAGGTGTCCCTCAATAGCCAGGAGAATGGAAGAGAACTGTTGGCTGGGCGCCACCTCTTGGAGGAAATGGAGGCTAATCTGACTGAGTTTTCTACTGGACAAGTAAGGCAGATCGAACAACTTCTACAGCGATATCAGGGAGTGTTTGCACAGCATGAAGATGATTTCAGGTGCACTCGGGACATTCAGCACTAAATACCCACCGGAAATACTGCTCCCATCAGAAAGAGATATTGGCAGATCCCACCTCAAATGTACCAGGAGGTGAAAGAGCTGTTGGCCCACATTTTGCGGAACGGTGTGATCCGTGAAAGTCAGAGTCCTTGGGCAGCTCCGATCGTGCTGGTCCTGAAGAAGGATGGTACCCTGAGATTCTGCGTAGACTATCGAAAGCTGAATGCCTGTACAGTACGGGACTCCTATCCACTCTCCTGAATTGAAGAGTCTCTATCTGCACTAGGGAGCGCCAAGTTCTTCTCTTCCCTCGACCTGGCCAGTGGCTATTGGCAGGTCCCAGTAGCTGAGAAGGATCGTCCGAAGACAGCTTTTGTTCTTCCTATGGGCCTGTTTGAGTTCAATCGGATGCCGTTCGGGCTAACAAATGTGCCGGGAACCTTCCAAAGACTGATGGAGAGATGCTTGGGGGACCTCAACTTTGAAGCCACTTTAATATATCTGGACGATATAATTATATTCTGGTACGTTTGAGGATCATCTCCGCCGATTGGAACAAGTGTTAGAACGGCTTCAAAGGCACGGCCTGAAAATTAAGCCTCGTAAGCGTCGTCTCTTCAAACGAGAAATTGAATATCTGGGGCACACTGTGTCCAGTGCAGGAGTGCACCCCACTGCGGAGAAAGTAGCTGCCGTGCAGAAGTGGCCCACACCCGCCAATCTAAGGGAACTGAGGGCGTTCCTGGGGCTTGCTGGATACTACCGCAGATTCATTAAAGACTTCGCTAAGATTGCGATCCCGCTCAATGAATTGCTGAGAGGAACGGCTGGGGGAGCCAAGCGGCAGCCCATTCAGTGGGGCCCACGCCAAGAAGAGGCATTTCGAGCATTGAAAATGGCGCTAATGGATGCCCCAATTCTGGCCTACGCTGACTTTTCGCAGCCTTTTATGTTGTACACTGATGGAAGCTTGCATGGACTGGGAGCAGTGCTGGCTCAAGTACAAGGAGGAAAAGAGTGAGTGATCGCGTATGGCAGCAGGTCACTCCGAGACATGGAGAAGAATCCGGACAACTACAGTTCGTTTAAGCTGGAGCTACTGGCACTGGTGTGGGCCATGACCGAGAAATTTGCTGAGTACCTGTCAGGGTCAGAAGTGCAAGTGCGGACAGATAACAACCCTTTGGCCCACATGGAGAACGCCAAACTGGGCACGTTAGAACAGCGGTGGGTCGCAAGGATGTCCAAATACCAATATAAAATCGCCTATCGGTCCAAGGCCCTGAACACTCATGCAGATGCCCTGTCCCGGGTTACTCAGGCAGGGCCGAAGAGGGACAGAGATGAGGAGCTCGAAGGCAACGATATCCCGGATTTCAGCCAGGTCGCCGCTGCTCTGGTCGACGCCCAGGAGACCAGAGAGGAGCCGAGGCCCACTCAAATTCTGGGCCCTTTGTTAAATAGTTAATTATGGATATTCATTTTTCTTAATCTGAGTTCTATGCATCAGCCATCGTGTCTAGTTGACATGCGCTATTTGTGTGTGTATTTTTAGTTCACTACCATATGTAGAACAGGTGTGCCATACGACTGGCTATAAAAGCCCATGGTACAGAAAGGGGGGGCTCTCTTGCTCTTCCCACCCCACAAGACACAGAAGAAGGATCTTCATGCTGAGAAGCAGCTGACATGTAGGCCTGGACACGTGTTGGACAAAGACATGATTTACCAGCCAGGATCCAAGGAAAGATGGACACTCATGATTGAATCTCTTTGTAACTACTTCATCTATTTTATATTCTGTTTCAATTATTTTTTAATGGACAATTCAAGAATAAATAGATACATTTTTTATAAGAAAATCTTGAAATTGATACTTTGCGAAGTCCTCAGAAGAGAAAAATAATACAGAAAGAAGTATTATTTAACAATGGTGAGCCAGCCAGTCCTGATTTAAGTGAGTAAGTGAATTTCTTCCCTGAACAAAGGGGGGAGTCCTGACGAGTTGAACAGCTGTTGACAACAAGGAACAGAATCAGACAGGTAAAGAATCAGACGAACTGAAGACAGGACGTGCTGATAAAGAGAAGCTAAGGAATCTTAAGGTAAGCAAAATATGGATATAATTTCTTCTTTTGCTAAACAAAGTAATATTAATTTCAAAGTTAATGTAGGAAATGACTTAGACGTTTTGTGGCTCAGTTTATACAAAGAATGTGAATTGCAGAATTTACAGTTAACTTCTAAATTGGTAAATAGAGAGAAACACAAATTGCGGAATATTCTACATCTTGTACAGGTATTTCATAATTTTGTACTTGAGAGGTCTAAGCAGGACAATAGTGTAGAAGAAGTGTCAGATGGTGACAATGATTCTGACTGTAATGTGGAAAATGAACAAGATTTGAGACACGTGTATATAACTGAAGGTGACCTTGGGTCTGACCAAGAGACGGACATACAGAAACCTGACATGGGAGGAGACATGACTGACATACGAGAAACTGACATATTAGGTGATGTCGGAGAAGACGTGAGTGACGTAGGAGGAACGGACGTACAAGAGCCACTAAAAATATCAGAGAATTCAGGAATTACCCAGGCTCAACTACAAATTAAAATGAGGAAAAATTTTCTGAAATTATACAAAATCATGCCAAAATATGATGTCAAAATCCATGCCTGTAGAAATTCAGAGACATTTGAGAGCTTTTCTGATAAGTTTGATTTATCCAATGAGGAGAGGAATCAATTATTTAAAATATGGATTCCTGTGACATTGTCCAGATGTTACTCTCCTAATGGATGGGAAAATGATTCGGACAGGTTAAAATATTTGATTTATTGTGTCACAATGGATTTTCCCAACATAGAAGATCTGCAGAAACTAAGGATTGGTAGGAAGGAATGTACATATACATTCATGTCCATATTTGAACGGTTGTACAAAGCTCTCATCAAAAATGGAAAAGTACAACAAATGATAACAACTTTTGTACAAAAATTCAAATTCCTAAATCCAGTGTCCCAACTTATGGCATCACAACAAAATCATTATTTGAATGTGCTCAGTTGCTGGATTTTGTTAGAAAACATGAGAATCGTGAAAAGAAAATAAATCAAGTTAAATTTATAAAACCAGAAAAGGTAAAATCTTACCAAAAGCCAATATCAAACTCTCCTAGACTGAGTCATCCCCATAGTGAACTCTATCAAATACGCAGAAGATTTCATATATGTTATAAGGTCCATCTCTTCACAGAAAGAGTTAAAAATTCAAAGCTATGACTTCTCCCTGGAAAGGAAAATGGCTGAAACTGATGGACAGAGTCAGGTGAGATGACCAGCTCACAGTGACATCATGGAATGTGGACAGAAGGACAGGCAGTTCTCTGAGGTTTTGAAGGATAGAAAAATGTCTTTCCTAAATAGGGCGTTTATGGAGATATTTGAGAGAGACAGAAGATTTGGTTTAGGGAGTGGGTAAGAAAAAACTGTAATTGTAATGTATCAAAATGTAATACAATGTATCATTATTAATTTATAATCTTATACAGTAAAATTGTAGTTACATGGTTTCTAATAGTTCATATATATATATATATATATATATATATGTATATATGTATATATATATATATATATATATATACACTTGTCTAAGTAGAGATTGTGTATAATTGTATATATATATATATTTATGGTAATAATTAAAGAAATTATTAATTAATAAATTAGAATTTCACATATAAATTAAAATAGCAATATTTTAAATTACATTAGAACCAACTAATATATGTATAAGATATTTAAATAATTATGTTTCTGTATGAATTTGATATTTAATTTTATTTTCTTATATTTCCTTAGAGTTTTCATTCCAAAGCAGGATTTGATCAAACAACTCTAAAATGGATTTATTTCTTTATTCACACAGGAAGTTGAAAATTGCATGATTTATGTGTATAACATTTTAAAATAATAACAATATAACTAGTTGAATTATTTTGTGTTGCTAATATTTTCTGTGCATGAAGTGTTCGTGCTAATTAAAGTAGCTTTACAGCATGACGTGTGACAGCTGCAGCCTTTGAACTTTGAGCTAATAAGTATAGATCCCATTCATTCTATTTCCAGCTGATGTAACTTAAAACCTGGCAGCCAGTGAAAAAAGAATCTAAGTCAAGTCAAGAGTGTTTTTCAAGTGTCTGAAATTTCAGTGACTTACTCTCATATTATATAATATTTACTTGGGGAATATTCAAAGAAATATTAAGATATTAAATTTAATTGATAAATTGGGATACAACAATTTTGAGTTAAATATATATATCTAAAATTTCATATGTGGAATGTTTGAGTTGAACAGATCTGTGAATGTCAGAGTGAAAATGACAGGGGATGAATGTGAGCAGCTGCTAAGTTATTGAATGTGAGGCCTCATGTGTACGAGAAAAAAAAATGTTTCTTTATGTGAAGGTACAAAAAAATATATTTCATTCTGAGAAAATTATAATACATAATTAGGTATTATCTACATATATATATTTCTATATTTCTTTAATAATTATTATTTCTTGATTTAACTAATAGTGGATAAGGGAAACCACACATCAAAATGGTTTACAAAGTAAATTTACATTTAGAATCATTTTTCCACATGATAATATCCTTGAATAACTATGATATTATTATTTTTTTAAATGGTTACCTAAATAGGTACACACCTCTCTTTAGACAAATCTATGCTACTCATCGATATGAAATTTATGCAAAATATTTATAGAAGAATAATTATTTTTTGATTTGGTTCTGATATATACATACATTTTATAAAATAATATTTTTTGATATTAAGGGGGGAAAATGTGTTTTTGATCCTGATTACATAATCACTTTTGATCAATACTTATTTTTCACACATTTTAATAAAGGTAAAATATTAATAAGGTACTATGGTATAATTAAGAAGGGTATTACATGCAAAGTTGCATAATTTAATATTTTTTGGTGATACAAGTTTATGACAAATATGAAATCATCCAAATAATGGAGATATAAAGGTATTTTTTTATGAAGAATGATTGTTCTGCATTTGTCATTAAAATTTAAAGGCCTTATTTTTGTTTTTATTCTTATTTTTACTCTTAATTTTATTTTTCATTTTTAAAATTTTATTCTTACTTATTTTCTTATTTTTCCATTTTTCATTTTTAATTCTCAATTTTTGATTTTATTTCGGTTCAATATCTCAATTGAGAAAACACATTAATATTTAATAAAGTAATGTCTAGTACAAAGAATATTGCTTCATTAAATATAATGATATAAATTAATAGAAGGAAAAATGTTTACATTTTCTGAGTAAACACAACAATTCATTCATTCATTCATATATTTATTCATTTTAGTTCAGGAGTATACATTCTTTGGTATTATTGGTTTAATAAAGATATAAACACTTGTTGTTTCAAAACACACTGACACCTATGGGTTGGAAAAGGTAATTACACCTATGACATAAAAATATTTTATCACATGAAGAACTTGATTAATAATGAATCATTATCTATTATTGTTTATTATTCCAAACATAATTTATTTAATATTTTGATAATAATTAGATGGATATTATTGATTGCTATGGTACACTGTGATATTATAGGTTAGAAAAAAATGCCAGATTTGGTATCAGATTAGGGAATGAAGACTTCAATCAAGACATCACAATTATGAATTTTATCTTAATAAAGACTTTTAATTTTTATAAATGAAAGAGACTCTCAAAAGTTACAAGAAGAAGCAACCGATATCCGGAAGTCTCAGAAGGTAACAGGTGTGAATGCTGAGTGATAACAGACTGTGTTCATTACATACAATACAATTCTCACCACTGATCACCAGGACGGCAGAGGACGATGATCCTATATGAACTGTGTTGTGCTCAAGTTTCATCACGTTCCAGTGGTTTCTCATCACCTGCAACGCTTCAATGAAAGCTGGTGAACAGGTAATACCTGGCATATGTGTCCTGTACATAAAGGACTGAGTACTGGTTAAGGTGCTATATAAAGCAGGGAAGTGTCTAGTTAACCCTTGCTTTACTGACCAAAGACGTCACATCTGTTCCAAAAGTGACATGAGACCAGTGCGGACGACACGGAAGATTCCAGAACTATCCAACGTAAGTCCAGGTGACATCGCACAGATATTAAAGCTACATTTCATCCATGGACTTTGTTTTCTTATCAATTGATCTTTCTAATAAAGAGTACAGTTTATGGACTGCACAATGATGAATACAATTATGGGCTGTACAATATCTACACGCTATCATTTATTTCAAAGGAGTTTTCATCTAAAGACTGTGTTATAAAAGAACCAAGAAGAAGACGAGACGAAGACCCGATGACATCAGACGATGACGATTGAACCCGCGATTGCTTCAATTTAGATATAGGGAAGTATAATTATACATATTAAATGAATATTAGTCACGGCTTACCATAACATGAATTCACATCATTATATAACAATAATCAGATATTGATACTATTATCATTATTATTATTATTATTATGGAAATTTAATGATATTGCCAAGGAAGAAGGAAAGAAAAAATGATTGATGAATGTATCTTCTTTTGTGGATTTTCAGTTAAAGTCCTTTTATCCTCAAAAAAAAAGGGGGGAATGTTAAATAGTTAATTATGGATAATCATTTTTCTTAAATCTGAGTTCTATGCATCAGCCATCGTGTCTAGTTGACATGCGCTATTTGTGTGTGTATTTTTAGTTCACTACCATATGTAGAGCAGGTGTGCCATACGACTGGCTATAAAAGCCATGGTACAGAAAGGGGGGGCTCTCTTGTTCTTCCCACCCCACAAGACACAGAAGAAGGTTCATGCTGAGAAGCAGCTGACATGTAGGCCTGGACACGTGCTGGACAAAGACGTGATTTACCAGCCAGGATCCAAGGAAAGATGGGTGAATCTCAACAATTAAGCTAATTATGGACAAATGGACAATTACTTTATAACTAATTATTGTATGTACCTGCTGCAATCTGATTCTTTTTAATGGACAATCCAAGAATAAATAGATACATTTTTTATAAGAATATCGTGATAGTGATACTTTGAGAAGTCCTCAGTAGAAAAAATAATACAGAAAGAAGTATTATTTAACAGCAGGATCCCTTCTGCGCAGTTAGAAAGCGGGTGGCATTACCAGACAGGCTTTGGGTGCAGGTGGAGGACCGAGAGGAGGCAGAAGCAGTGGAGGAACTTCTAGATAAAGAGGATTGATGCACAACTAGTGGGGACAGCAAGATTTGGACAGCAGCCCCTTGTCCTGCTGTCACCATAGTTACCCAGTGCCCAGTCAGCGACATATAACGCCCCTGTACATGCCTACTCGTCCAAGTGTCTGTGGTGAAATGCACCCTGTCACACACAGAGTTTCTCAAAGAAGCGGTGATGTTGTGTGCGACATGCTGGTGTAGCGCAGGCACACCTTTCTTTGAGAAGTAGTGCCGACTGGGCATCTGGTACTGGGGCACTGCGACGGACATAAGGTCTCGAAAATCCTCTGTGTTCACCAGGCGGAAAGGCAGCATTTCTGGAGCCAACAGCTTGCAGATGGTGAAATTCAACCTCTTAGCTTTGTCATGGCTAGGAGGAAATGGTCTTTTACTTGTCCACATTTGAGGGACCGAGGGCTGGCTGTTGTGCTTAGACGGGGTTGAGTAGGGTGTCCCCAGCAAACTGCCGGTCTGTGAGGAAGATACAGGCGGAAAAGTTAGGTTGCCTTGATCCAAAGGTGGTGCTCTCGATGTCGAAGAGTGCTCAACACCAGCTGGTGTTTCCACTTCCAAATGAAATGATGACCGGCCAATCACACTGGCTGTTGCGGGTAAAGAGGTGGCAGGTCTGCGTCCAAAAACATGTGTGACTGCTGTCCCCCCAGTCACAGAGGATGAAGAGGCCGCAGATGCACAAGATGGGGCAGACGGTGGATTGCCCGGCCCACTAGGCCGCATTGTAGCACAGTGAGCTTCCCACTGCAACTTATTCTTCATATCCATGTGACGGTTCATGCATGAAGTACTCAAACTATGGATTTTTTGGCCTCTACTTAGCTTTTGGTGACAAATATTACAGATAACACGAGTTGGGTCATCCTTATCGATCTGAAAAAAAGCCCAGGCTATGCAAGGCTTAGCACCCATGCGACCTGAAGAGCCACCACGACTTGTGGTCAGAGGCAGAGTTGTGGTGGAGGATGCAGTTGTTGACGTGCTTCCAGTACTCCGTCTCTGTCCAGGAAGGCGCAACCTAACTTCGTCGTCACTAGCATCCTCCTCCACCTCCTCTGCTGACCTCATCAACTGGCTGACTGTGGGTTGACAGTAAGTGGGATCTCCAACCTCGTCATCATCACCCTGTGTGTTCTCACACCCGTCGTCCTCAGAGCCAACCTCTTCCTGCCCTGACCGAAAAATCAAGTTGTCGCTCCAATCAGGTATTTGAGTCTCATCATCGTCTTCATCATTGTCTCCACCATCAAGAGTTACAGTTTAGGAACGAGGGTCTACATTATGCTCAGAACCTTCTTCATCTGGTCCTGGATCCGACTCATAAAGATTCTGGGCATTAGTGCATATCATTTCTTCGTCTGGATTAACAGAAGCTCTGGAGCAGACCTCCATTTCCCAGGCTATAGTATGAGTAAACAGCTCTGCAGACTCAACCATCTGTGTTACCCCATACTCAGACCGGCAGCTGGAGACTTGGGAGCGACACCTCTGAGGACTGGAGTATTTGTGATGTTGAAGTTGAGGTGGAGGAGAGCCCACTTGAAGGAGCACTTGATATCCGTTGAAGCACCTGCTGTTTTTGTGCCTCATCTGGAATGTAGCGATGGGCGTGTCCGTAAGAAAGGGATCGTATCACATTGTCCACGAAAAGAAGTAGACATCTTAGTTTGGCTGGAATATGGTCTTTCTTCTACAGATGTTACCCCCCCCACCGCGGGGGGGGGCTCGACCCACCAGCGGACAGGCACCAGTATTGGGAGAGGGGGGCTTGCCGTCAGGGTTCACCGCGGCTCTGGCACAAACCCGGCGACACGGAGGTCACACGGGCAGGAACGGACTGGCCGTGTCGGCTTCGCACTCCAGCGTAGACCCTCTGCCCGCTCGCGCCCGTAACCTCAAAGAGATGCGCAAGCGGCTTTTCTTCCCAGGGCTGTTCTCTGCCCAGCAGGAACGTGGGGGAGCTCAGGTTGGCCTCCCACTGTACTCCCTTACCTCCCTCGCCCTCTTTCCTTCTTCCATTCTCCATCTAACCCCTCGGCTCTGTGGTGTCCGCTCTCCCTCCAGCTCTCTCCTTCTCACAGGCGGACTACCGCGTGTATTCTCACTGTGGCGAATCTTTTGGGCCCAGGCATAAGAAGTTGTCGAGGTAATGGATAATATGTGCCCCCTTAGAAATGTCCATTACAACCCATTCGAGGAAGCAACTAAACGCCTCAAATAGTGAGCAGGATCTGGACCACCCCATGGGCAAAACAGCGATCTATATAGTATGCTCCTTCCCAGAAGCAGCCCAATAGGTGGACACTATTCGGAGGCACAGGTAGTAAGTAACCAGAACGCCGCATCAATGTCTGTTTTGGCCATTAGGGTGACCCTTCCCAACTTCTTGATCCGCCTGATTGCCTTGTCAAAGGATGTACAGTATATACTACTGTACTTGGTTCCGCGTCGATGTTGTCGTTTACTGACCTGCCCCTTGGATATGACAAATGGTGGATTAGTCCGAATGTATTGGGTTCCGTTTTTGGCACAACTCACAACGGGGATACCACTACGTCTTGTAAGGAAAGTGTTCTGAATGGAACAGCCATTCTACCTAAAGATATTTCTTTTTTTAATTTTCTTGTCACGACGTCTGGGTGTTGGTAGGCTGATTTTAGATTTTTACTCCAGCCTTTCTTGATTTTAGAAGGGCATGACATGCCGATATCTGTGTCTCCCCCTCCTTTTACTCCTCCACCTCTTTTCTTTTCGCATGACTATATGTACTTGTCACTTTTCCATGTGTTAGTTGTGTCTTCTGAGAAGTTTGTCAGCTTTTGGACACCTTTGAAGGTGTTTTCTAAGTGTTTCTATGTGTTTTTGCTTGCCTGCCATTGGTTTTAACGGTGCTCGACGGTGTTCGACGAACAGTTCGACGAACAGTTCGGCGAACATATGGGTGTTCGACGAACCGAACCGAACCCGAACACTACGGGGGTGGCTCAACTCTACTCTTCACTGGTCTAAGTGCCAGCACACTCTCTCACAACTCCGAACTAACTCAGCTCCTGGCTCCACCTTCCCTATATATATGTGACGCGCCCCCTGGGCCTGTGTTGTGCAGGGGAACCCGGAACCGGGCCTGTTGTAGAATGCTGGGGGTTGTAGTCTCCGTGTGGCGGTGACCCGGTCCGTGCCCAGGGTGGTCAAACCAGTGGCAGTCTTAATGTATAGCAAATGTCCGACTACGCCACCCGTGGATTGCGGTCAGTGGGGACCGCCGCTGCGCTGCCAACCGCTGAGGCTGATGTTGTTTGCGCAGCCGAGTATGGGATAACTCCCCACGGGAGAAGTATTGCCTCAGGGCAGCTAATGTGAGAGATGATGGGAGTGATGGTGTGAGGGTCCCAGTGCTAATGGTGCTGGTGCGGCAAGGAATTACAGAGACGTGAGGTGCAGTTCAGGGTCTTTACTGATGGTACAAGGCAGACCCTCCCGGGAGTACTGGCTAGTATAAGGGGCCTGGTCAGTCTGCGAGCAAGCAGGAGTTCCCCTGGCCAGGTGGAGTTGTAGGCCTCCCTGTTTATCTGCACTCTTCCTGGCTACCTTGCTGTCAGCGGTTACAAGTAGCCCACGTCCCTGAGTATACCGTGTGGTGCTCACCCGTATGGCTGGTGACTTGGGGCCTTCTGTTAGCCTCCGCTCCTGGATGGCGGCGCTGGTCCCTTCTTTGTGACTGAGCCTCCGGGCTTCTATGGCCAGAGGACCTGGAATCCCCTGCCGGCTGGTTTCTGCTGCTGGGTATATATCAGTCCCCACAGCCTCGGACTCCTGTGTCCGGTTTTAGTAACTTCAGCCAGGGCGAGCTATATCTCTGCTCACAGCCCCTGGCCTTCTGCCTCTGCTCCTACAGAGCTCCTGATGTATCTTTTCCTGTGTCTGCAGCTTTACTCTAGGCTCTGACTGCTCTGCTTGTTCTGCAGGCTCTGTCTGACTTAATCCCGCCCCAGACCCAGTTTATAAGGGCAGATTCCTCCCCTCCCAGGTCTGGACGAGCAGTGTTGCATGCTTAGGGCTCCTGACCAGAGAAACCTCCCACTTGCTCTCAGACATAATATCTCTATTACTGTGGCAACCAGACCCCTGGGGTGTCACATTCCCCCCTAGTAAATTTTAGTACTCCGGGACTAAATACATTTTTAAAACATAATAACAGGGTATAAACAATAATACGATAACATATTTACAAGAAGCTTTAGTTCTTTAAAGGTCACGGCGTGTCCGCAACCGGGTGTCCATATCACCCAAGGTGAAGTTTTTGAAACAAGAGGGTGTCCATGTCACCCAAGGTGAAACTTTAAGCCAAGTAGGGGACCTGTCCAAAGCAAACCCCTTGCGTTGTCCTTGGGCGTGGCTGCAAGGGTAGACTAACTACTTTGGGCCGCAAGGAGGCCACGCCAGACAGGTTTTCTCTTCAGCGGCCGTCTTCGCAAGAGGCACCAAGGTGCAACTATCTACAAAACTGTTCCGGTTATCCAGCGTCCATAACCTGTTAGTCCATAAAAATCTGCAGGGTAACTGAGAAACATAATTAATAACAGGCAACAAACATAAACCATAAACAGTTAACAGTTAAATTCACAGTGCATTAGTTTAGATTCTGCAGCGAGAGGGCATCTGACCTCTAGTGACTCTAGTGGACCTACGGAGCTCACTAACTGGTTCTGCACTACAGGGTGTAGGAGGTGTTATGGGTAAGCTGGGCAACTGTCTGCGCACTCTTTGGCTCACTAGGGGCACGGCAGGCTCACTACTAGCAGAGGGTTGATCCTCCTGTACTGCTGGTGTGGACTCTTCTGCCTCTTGGGCCGGCTGCTCTTCCAGCTCTACCGGTTCCTCTGTAGGCACTTGCGGGGCTGGCTGGAGAAAGGTGAGGACGGGTACCACGACAGCGCCGTTTACTTGTGTCCAAGACCGGGGGAAGTCTCCGAGTACAGTACTGATCATTTCTTCCCTTTCCTCTGCGGGTTGAGGGTTTTCTTGATCTTCTTCAGGGCTTTGCAGCTGCTCGGGACACTTCTTCAGGTGGTCTCTGGAGACAATGGCTGTGGTTTCTCCTCCATCCTTACTGATTACGCAGATTTTTGGGTTCTCATGGCTTGATGGCAGTACGGTGTACGGGTCCTTCTCCCACTGGTCGTCCAACTTGTGGAGCCGCCTCTTCCTCTTCAAGACCTGCTCTCCAGGTACCAGGGGAACAGCGGGAGCATACTGGTTATAAGCCTTCTCTTGCCTTTCTCTAGCTTGAGACAGACTTCTCTCGACGCTCTCCTATACTTTCCGATACTGCTGCTGCCATTCTGTATCCCAGTCTGCCTCTGGCGAGGTGTCCTCAGGCGTCAGGACTCCCATATCCAGGTCAATAGGCAGCTTACCAGGTCTTGCTCTCATTAGGTAAGCCGGGGTACAGTTGGTGGAACCTACAGGGATGTGGTTATACAGGTCCACCAGATCGGGCAGTTTCTCAGGCCACAGACTGCGTTCTTCCAGGGGCAATGTTTTTAGCAGATCTATCACCACCTGGTTCATCTTCTCGCAGAGTCCATTGGTTTGAGGGTGATAGGGCGTTGTTCTTATCTTCTTGCAGCCATACAGGTTGCAGAACTCCTGGAAGACCTCCGCTTCGAAGGCTGGTCCTTGGTCTGTCAACACTTGGTCCGGGTACCCGTGTGGACGGCAGAAGTGCTGCTGGAAGGCTCTAGCTGCTGTTTGAGCTGTTAAGTCCTTGACCGGGACCACCACCAGGAACCGGGAGTAATGATCTACGATTGTGAGGGCGTAGACATACCCAGATCTGCTTGGAGCCAGTTTCACATGGTCCAGGGCTACCAGTTCCAGTGGCTGTCTGGTGATGATGGGCTGCAGGGGAGTCTTCTTGCTGGCTCGGTCTTTTCTTCTCAGGTGGCACGGGCCACAGTCTCTGCACCACCTCTCGATGGCTCCTCTCATGCCTACCCAGTAGAACCGTTCACGCAACAAGAACTCCAGCTTCTTCCATCCGAAATGCCCTGCTCCGTTGTGGTATGCCTCCAGAACCATAGCCGCGTCTCGTCTTGGGACCACTACCTGCCAGGTCAACTCATGTGTTCGAGAGTTAACCATTCTCCGGCACAGCTTCTCCCTGTAGAGGAACAGCTTACTTTTCTCCTTCCACAGTTGCTTGGTCTCCTCCGAGCATCTGGGTCAAGACGGGCATCGGCCTGGGTCAGCATTTCCTTCACCAAATGGACCGCGGGATCACTGTCTTGCGTCTCCGCCCAGTTGTAGTGGGGCAAGGGATTGAACGTCACGGAGCGCCTGTCCTTCACACGGTGGGAATACAGGGTAATCCCATGACGGTGGAACGCAGGGAGCTCAACTTCTTCCAGATCTTCTGGATCTTCCCCTACGTCCGGTAAGTTCGGCATTCTAGACAGGGCATCCGCGTTGGCATTTGAGCGTCCTGCCCGGTATTTGATGGTGAATTCAAAGTTGGACAGGCGGGCCATCCATCTCTGTTCCAGGGCACCGAGCCTTGCAGTGTCCATGTGTGTCAACGGGTTGTTATCCGTGTACACGGTGAATTTGGAGGAGGCAAGGTAATGCTTGAAACGTTCGGTCACTGCCCACACTACTGCCAGGAACGCCAGCTTGAATGAGCTATAATTCTCAGGGTTCCTCTCCGTGGGCCGTAGCTTTTGGCTGGCGTAAGCGATTACCCGTTCTTTCCCTTGCTGGATCTGGGACAGTACGGCTCCTAACCCGATGTTGCTTGCGTCCGTGTGGAGGATAAAGGGCTGGCTGTAGTCTGGATATGCCAGGATTTCATCCCCCGTGAGGGCCATCTTCAGCTGGCAGAAGGACTCCTCCTCCAGCTTTTCCCACCTAAAGGGCGGCTTCTGGTTTTTTTGCTTTCCGAGATTGACCTATCAAGAGGTCCTGCATAGGGGCTGCCATTTTGGTGAAACCGGGAATGAATCTTCGGTAGTAGCCTACCAACCCGAGGAACTGCCGCACTTCCTTTATGCTGGAGGGTCTTGGCCAGTCCTTAATCACGGTGATCTTATCAGGGTCAGGAGTCATTCCGTCAGCACTCACCACGTGTCCCAGGTATTGCACCTTTGGTTTCAGGAGGTGACACTTGGAGGGTTTCACCTTTAGGCCGTAGTTTGCCAGAGCTTCGAACACTTCTGCCAGGTGTTTCAGGTGGTCCTCGTAGGTGTTGGAATAGACGATGACATCGTCCAGGTATAACAGGACCGTCTAGAAGTTCCGGTGTCCCAGACAGCATTCCATCAACCGTTGGAAGGTTCCTGGTGCGTTGCAGAGCCCGAACGGCATACAGTTAAATTCGCTGAGACCCATCGGGGTGGTGAATGCGGTCTTCTCCCGGTCCGCCTCTGCTACAGGAACCTGCCAGTACCCGCTAGTGAGATCCAAAGTAGAGAAGAAGTTAGCAGATTTTAATGCAGCTAAGGACTCTTCTATCCTTGGTAACGGGTACACATCTTTGTGTGTGATACGGTTGACCTTCCTGTAGTCTACACACATTCTCATGGTGTTGTCTTTCTTTTTCACTAAGACTAGTGGAGCTGCCCAGGGGCTACAGCTGTCCCTGATTACCCCAGCCTCCTTCATGTCTCTAAGCATCCCCTTGGCGTGTTGGTAGTGTGCCGGGGGTACGGGTCGGTATCTCTCCTTTATGGGAGGATGGTCTCCCGTGGGGATGTGGTGTTCTACCCCCTTTACTCGCCCGAAGTCTAGCGGGTGTTTACTAAACACTCTCTCGTACTCTCGAACCACCCGATAGACTCCCTGTTTCTGGTGTGAGGGAGTGGAGTCAGTACCCAAATGCAGTTGCTGACACCAGTCCTCCATTGGTTTCTTAGAGCCGTTACCTTCCTCTGGTTGAGATGGAGGCAAGGGTTCCACGGCCTGTACAGAATTCTGGTTTATGGTGAACAATTTGGCTAGCGTGGCATACCGGGGCAGGTATACTTCTCTCTCCCCGATATTTATGATGCGAACGGGCACCCTCCCATGGCGTATATCGACCACCCCCCGTGCTGTCAAAATGGTGGGCCTACTGTCTGAGTAAACGGGTTCTACCATTGCTTGGTAGTCTCTACCTCTTAGACCAATAGCTGCCCGGCACCAAATCATCATCTCACTTTTTGGGGGCATGGCAATAGGGAACGGGTCACACATTCTCACGCTACCTATCTTACCACCAGATAGTTCCACCTGTTGCCGCTTCATCAGTGCCCGGATCTCTTTTTGGAGCACACGCTGCTGGCCGGAACTGGCGTTCTTGGCAACCTGCTGTAAAATGAGAATCACCTCTGCAAGACAATTTTCAATCACATTAGTTCCCAAGGTTATTCTAGGGTAACTCTCATGACGGTCTATGTCCACTATAATCAGTCCTTGTGCCGCCAGTTCGACTTTACCGATCTTAATGGTCACCTCTTTGAATCCCACCTGCGGCACGGGCTGACCATTGCTGGCGATGATACTCAGGTCGTCATCTGGGTAGCGGGTTATGTCCGAGTCATTCCAGTACTGTTTAAAGAGCACGTACGGGATGGTGGTCACCTGTGACCCAGTGTCTAGTAGGGCACTCATAGGAATGCCATCCAGTACCACAGGCAAGATTGGACGTCCCCCTACGTATTTATCATGCCAGTTTGGTGGGCCTGATGGTCTTATTCCTGGGGGTTGGCCCTCTACCCCAGGTTGTGCCCGTTTAAATGACAGTACCTTGCCACATGTCCGGGTTGATTGCAGCGGCGGCAGATGGGTCGTCCGTCCTCGTTGTATCTGTCGCTGGGTCTTCCTCTGGCCGGTGGGGTCCTCCTCAGTCGGTGCCACGGGACGTCCTCCGGTCCGGATGCCAGCTGGATCATTCCTGGAGAAAAGACCTGTAAAGACTGCACAGTTCTGGTTAGCGCGGCAACGCTCTTAGTCAGCTCTTGGACCTGATGGTGCAGGTCTGTAGCCGGGTCACTGTTTAAAGCCTGCCCATCAGCTCCCACAAGCCCTGCAGACAAGGGCGCCGTCTCCTGGTGGTAAGTGATAGCAGGGCGCCTGTGGGTCACAGCGCCACCTGGTGCCGGTTCTCGGAGCACCCGGATGGCTCTGTCCTTGAACTGTGCAAAGTCCAGGTCAGGGTCCTGTAAGGCCATTGCGCGCAACTGGGTTCGGTGGGCATTGCACAGTAGACCCTCAATAAATTGTTCAGTCAACAGCTTATCTTCATTTCCCACGCTGTCAGGGTCTGCCTGCTTAAGGGCTCTCAGGGCCTCTTGTAGGTTTAGAGCATAGTCTCTTATACTCTCATGTGCCCGCTGTTTACACCGTAAAATCTGAGCTTTATTTCGGCTGAGGTGCGGGTATCAAATGTGTCTTTCAGCCGGGCTAGTATTTCTCTGACAGTCCTCTTCCTCCCAGGTGGCCAGGACTTTACCTCCCTTTGGGCGGAGCGTGGGGCGGAGCTTCGGATCTCGCGCGCTTTCGGCGTCCACGCCCCTCTTCTTCCCGTGCGGCGTCCCGAAGATGGCGTCCGAAGGCGGGAAGCAGCTGCGGATGGCGGGAAGAAGGCAGAAGACGGCGGGAAACGGTCCAAGATGGCGTCTGATGGCGGGAATCGGCTCCGGATGGCGGAAAACTTCACCACAGGTAAGTATAAAAGTCTCTTTTTCAGGCACGCAGTACCCGGTGGTTGCGGGCACGAAATCCTGCCGACTACGCCAAAGTTGATGCGCCCCGTGGGCCTGTGTTGTGCAGGGGAACCCGGAACTGGGCCTGTTGTAGAATGCTGGGGGTTGTAGTCTCCGTGTGGCGGTGACCCGGTCCGTGCCCAGGGTGGTCAAACCAGTGGCAGTCTTAATGTATAGCAAATGTCCGACTACGCCACCCGTGGATTGCGGTCAGTGGGGACCGCCGCTGCGCTGCCAACCGCTGAGGCTGATGTTGTTTGCACAGCCGAGTATGGGATAACTCCCCACGGGAGAAGTATTGCCTCAGGGCAGCTAATGTGAGAGATGATGGGAGTGATGGTGTGAGGGTCCCAGTGCCAATGGTGCTGGTGCGGCAAGGAATCACAGAGACGTGAGGTGCAGTTCAGGGTCTTTACTGATGGTACAAGGCAGACCCTCCCGGGAGTACTGGCTAGTATAAGGGGCCTGGTCAGTCTGCGAGCAAGCAGGAGTTCCCCTGGCCAGGTGGAGTTGTAGGCCTCCCCGTTTATCTGCACTCTTCCTGGCTACCTTGCTGTCAGCGGTTACAAGTAGCCCACGTCCCTGAGTATACCGTGTGGTGCTCACCCGTATGGCTGGTGACTTGGGGCCTTCTGTTAGCCTCCGCTCCTGGATGGCGGCGCTGGTCCCTTCTTTGTGACTGAGCCTCCGGGCTTCTATGGCCAGAGGACCTGGAATCCCCTGCCGGCTGGTTTCTGCTGCTGGGTATATATCAGTCCCCACAGCCTCGGACTCCTGTGTTCGGTTTTAGTAACTTCAGCCAGGGCGAGCTATATCTCTGCTCACAGCCCCTGGCCTTCTGCCTCTGCTCCTACAGAGCTCCTGATGTATCTTTTCCTGTGTCTGCAGCTTCACTCTAGGCTCTGACTGCTCTGCTTGTTCTGCAGGCTCTGTCTGACTTAATCCCGCCCCAGACCCAGTTTATAAGGGCAGATTCCTCCCCTCCCAGGTCTGGGCGGGCAGTGTTGCATGCTTAGGGCTCCTGACCAGAGAAACCTCCCACTTGCTCTCAGACATAATATCTCTATTACTGTGGCAACCAGACCCCTGGGGTGTCACATATGTCCCTAACGGGTTCCCTCTGCTGGTGTGAGGTGGAAAGGTGGAGGTCTATGAATGTAGTGAGGGCCTCTTATAGAGAAGTCCATCCATGCACCCTACTGGGTTCTGTGGCACCTAGGCGTAGCAGGGTGCCACATAAGGGCTGTAGTCAGGACCTGGTAGGAGCCCCTACATTCTGCTGCCTCCAATAATATATACCCGAAAGTAGCCCATACATTCTGCTGCCTCCAATAAGATATACCTGAAAGGAGCCCATACATTCTGCTGCCTCTAATAATATATACCTGACAGGAGCCCATACATTCTGCTGCCTCCAATAATATATACCCGACAGGAGCCTATGCATTCTGCTGCCTCCAATAATATATACCCGACAGGAGCCCATACATTCTGCTGCCTCCAATAATATATACCCGAAAGGAGCCCATACATTCTGCTGCCTTCAATAATATATACCCGACAGGAGACCATATATTCTGCTGCCTCCAATAATATATACCCGACAGGAGCCTATAAATTCTGCTGCCTCCAATAATATATACCCGACAGGAGCCTATAAATTCTGCTGCCTCCAATAATATATACCCGACAGGAGCCCATACATTCTGCTGCCTTCAATAATATATACCCGACAGGAGACCATATATTCTGCTGCCTCCAATAATATATACCCGACAGGAGACCATACATTCTGCTGCCTTCAATAATATATACCCGACAGGAGCCTATAAATTCTGCTGCCTCCAATAATATATACCCGACAGGAGCCCATACATTCTGCTGCCTCCAATAATATATACCCGAAAGGAGCCCATACATTCTGCTGCCTCCAATAATATATACCCGACAGGAGCCCATACATTCTGCTGCCTCCAATAATATATACACGACAGGAGCCCATACATTCTGCTGCCTCCAATAATATATACCCAACAGGAGCCCATACATTCTGCTGCCTCCAATAATATACACCCGACAGGAGCCCATATATTCTGCTGCCTCCAATAATATATACCTGACAGGAGCCCATTCCTTCTGCTGCCTCCAATAATATATATCTGACAGGAGCCCATACATTCTGCTGCCTCCAATAATATATACCCGAAAGGAGCCCATACATTCTGCTGCCTCCAATAATATATACCCGACAGGAGCCCATACATTCTGCTGCCTCCAATAATATATACCCGAAAGGAGCCCATATATTCTGCTGCCTCCAATAATAAATACTCGACAGGAGCTCATACATTCTGCTGCCCCCAATAATATATACCCGACAGGAGTTCATACATTCTGCTGCCTCCAATAATATATACCCGACAAAAGCCCATACATTCTGCTGCCTCCAATAATATATACCCGACAGGAGCTCATACATTATGCTGCCTCCAATAATATATACCCGACAGGAGACCATACATTCTGCTGCCTCCAATAATATATACCCGACAGGAGCCCATACATTCTGCTGCCTCCAATAATATATACCCGACAGGAGCTCATACATTCTGCTGCCTCCAATAATATATACCCAACAGGAGCTCATACATTCTGTTGCCTCCAATAATATATACCGACCGGAGCCCATACATTCTGCTGCCTCCAATATTATATACCCGAAAGGAGCCCATAGATTCTGCTGCCTCCAATAATATATACCCGACAGGAGCCCATACATTCTGCTGCCTACAATAATATATACCCGACAGGAGCCCATACATTCTGCTGCCTCCAATAATATATACCCAACAGGAGCCCATACATTCTGCTGCCTCCAATAATATATACCCGACAGGAGCCCATACATTCTGCTGCCTCCAATAATATACACCCGACAGGAGCCCATACATTCTGCTGCCTCCAATAATATATACCCGACAGGAGCCCACACATTCTGCTGCCTCTAATAATATGCACCCAACAGGAGCCCATACATTCTGCTGCCTCCAATAATATATACCCGACAGGAGCCCATACATTCTGCTGCCTCCAATAATATATACCCGACAGGAGCTCATACATTCTGCTGCCTCCAATAATATATACCCAACAGGAGCTAATACATTCTGTTGCCTCCAATAATATATACCGACCGGAGCCCATATATTCTGCTGCCTCCAATATTATATACTCGAAAGGAGCCCATAGATTCTGCTGCCTCCAATAATATATACCCGACAGGAGCCCATACATTCTGCTGCCTCCAATAATATATACCCGACAGGAGCCCATACATTCTGCTGCCTCCAATAATATATACCCAACAGGAGCCCATACATTCTGCTGCCTCCAATAATATATACCCGACAGGAGCCCATACATTCTGCTGCCTCCAATAATATACACCCGACAGGAGCCCATACATTCTGCTGCCTCCAATAATATATACCCGACGGGAGCCCACACATTCTGCTGCCTCTAATAATATACACCCGACAGGAGCCCATACATTCTGCTGCCTCCAATAATATATACCCGACAGGAGCCCATACATTCTGCTGCCTCCAATAATATACACCCGACAGGAGCCCATACATTCTGCTGCCTCCAATAATATATACCCGACAGGAGCCCATACATTCTGCTGCCTCCAATAATATATACCCAACAGGAGCCCATACATTCTGCTGCCTCCAATAATATAAACCTGACAGGAGCCCATACATTCTGCTGCCTCCAATAATATAAACCTGACAGGACCCCATAGATTCTGCTATCTTCCAGAACGTATGAGCTCCTTCCAGGTCCTGACTGCAGCCCATACATTCTAGCTGGCTCACTAGTAAAGACGCTAGAATGTATGGGCTCCTTCCAGGTCCTGACTGCAGCCCATACATTCTAGCTGGCTCACTAGTAAAGATGCTAGAATGCATGGGCTCTTTCCAGGTCCTGCAGTCAGGACCTGGAAGGAGCCAATACATTCTAGTTTCCGAAAATGATGATGTGCGCACACACCCTTAGGGTGACTCGTCACACCCAGTGCCATGGAATAGTGGAGCAGTTGCCCAATCAGATTCCATAGGTCATAGCAGACAAGAGAGTGAGTTGCACATGTGCGACCATCTCTCCTCTGAGAGTGGTGCGAGGCAATGCCCCATTACTGTCACACAAACACAAACAAAAGGTATATGGCTCAATGTGCCTGACAGAAGCTGCTTTGGAGGTGGTAGTGGCCCCCTTATCATTTGGGCACCTGTGCAGCTACACAGGTTGCACCAATCATTTGTCCGTCGCTGGTCCTATATATATACTGCAGATTAGCATCTCGCTTCAGGTGACGGTCAGAAGTTTATCTCAATGGGTGGCAAAATATTGCCCTGTGAGATGCCCGCCTAAAAATTCTGCCTTAGAATGGGACCGAGTGTGTGAAGCGGGATCAGGAGCTGTGCCTGGTTCACACACAGTAAACGCTGACTGTCACACTGCTGGCATCTGTCTCAAACAGCAATTGCCGGAGCTAAGCATCAAATGCAGCTGTTAACCATTTAGATTCTGCTGTCAATTTCTGACATCGGCATTTAAATGGAGCAGTTCCTGCTAAGGCGATTGTGGGGTACCGATAAGCTGCCGGAGGCCAAGGGAAGGCCTGATCCACTGCCATTTACGCTTTCCAGTCACATTAAGAGGTGGGAAAAAATATGTTGTTCACCCTTCTCGATTTATTGCAGTCCGTGGACATCGGACTACATTCGGATGTCTACCGAGTGAGGTAAGATGTTTTCCATGGACCCATAGACTTGCATTGCCAATTTTGATCCAACACTCGGATGAAAATATGACATGTCACCAATTTTTTTTTTTTTTTTTTTTCCCCTCGGATGACTGGGTCAAGTGCACAGCCCCATATAATAACATGGATACGAGGGCTATCCGTGAAAACCAAGGATAACACTCGTCCGATATAATAGGTTGTATGCTCAAACCCTTGCTCTGATTCATTCTCATCTGGACTACCGCAACTCTACTAAATATTCTCTCTCTTACTAAACTCTCCTCTCCAATCCATCCTAAATGCGTCAGCGGGGTTCATATTTCTGTCCAGCTGTTACACCGATGCTTCCACCCTGTTCCATTCATTGCACTGGTTGCATCTGCTAAAGAGTACAATATAAACTTATCAATATCACCCACAACACTCTCCACAGTTCTGTACCACCCTGCATCTCCTCCCTCACCTCTGTCTACCACCCTATCTCCATTTTCTGTTCTGCTAATGACTGTATCCTGACATTCTCTATAATCCAAACCTCCCACTCAAAAACTTCTCTCATGCTGCTCCAGTTCTCTGAAATGCATTGCCCCAAACAATCTGGTTAATTCCCAGTATCCACAGTTTTAAACCACATTTCTTTAGACTAGCCTATCACAGTACCTCACTAATCTAATCATTGCCTGTTTTCTCTTCTTAAATTCTTAGAATCTTGTACCTTCTGTCATCTATTCTCAACAATCTGTGCACTCAGTAGCACTTTGTATCTGTCCTTATACAGGTACTGGCTGATGACTGGTTCATGAAGCGTTATGTGAATACCCCTATTTATTACAATGATGACTGGACTATACAATACAAGCCCCTTTTGCTCATCCCGCTATTTTCTAATAGATTGTAAGCTCTTGCGAGCAGGGCCCTCACTCCTTTTAGTTTTTGTTGAATTATGTGTTACGATGTAATGTCTGATATTGTTTTTACAAGTATTGTAAATTGCTGCGGAATATGTTGGCGCTATAAAATAATTATTATTTGCACTCATGTATATTTAGAATATGGAAATTATTTTTTATATTCTAGAGTACTGATATAGCAGCCACCATATGCTGTGCTATGTTAATAGTGGAGCGCACCACATCACTGTGCGCTAGTAGTGGACTACAGCTGTCTTATTAGTGGCTGCTACATCTGGATTTAGAATATTGTAAGTGTTAATTAATAATATAGAGAAAAAAATGTCTCTGGAGCTCTACACCACGGGCGGACCCTGGGAACCTGTTGTAAAAATGTGAATGCTATTCCTGGGAGTACAGCAGTGTTTCTTTACACCTGAATATCTGACAAAAGAGAGAAGTACTGCATAAGGCTAAGTGCCCACGATGCAGAAATGCTGCATCTCCCTGGCAGGAAGAACGCATGCGGATTTTACATGCGTTTTTCTTGCCAGGTAGAAGCGTTTGTCAAGCGTTTTTGCATGCATTTCTGCATGCGGGTTATCAAGCGCTTTTCCAAGCGATTTTAGCATTGCTTATAAAAGTGCTTGACATTTTGGTCACACTATATAAATCCATGCAACCGGCATGGATTTATATAGTGTGACCAAGTTAATAGTTAAAAAAAAGAATAACAATGGTAAAAAATAAAAAAAACATTATACTCACCTTCTGATGACCCCCGGTCATTTCTCCGCTGCGTCCGGTCTCTTGTGCGGCTCGCGGTGGTGTGAAAGGACCTTTCATGATGTCATTTAGTCATGTGACAGGTCACGCGACGTTCTAAGGTACCCGAGTCCCCTCTTCTCCAGACCCGGGTACCATCCGCACATTGAATCGCTTAATATCCGCATGTGCACATGTAGTCATGCGGATATTAAGCGATTCAATGCAAGTCAATGGCGGCAATTACGCTGCATGTCCGCAAAATTAATGGACATGCTGCGTATTTTTCAGCAATGATAAGCCGCAGCGGAAATTTCCGCAGCATGTGCACAGCACATGCGGATTATCATTGGGGACCATGCGGCACGTATTACCAAGCGTTTTTTAAGCGTTTTCGCTGCGGAAATTCGGCGGCAAAAAAGCTTGAAAAACGCATAGTGAACACGCAGCCTAAGTCTTCAAAGGTGTTGTCCATGATTAGAAACTTTTGTTTTTTGTCTAAAAACAGCACCACAACCTGTCTACAGGTTCAGTGTGGTATTGCAGCTCAGCTCCATTTATTTCAGTAGAGCTGAAGTCCAGTGCCAGTCACAATCTATGGACAGATGTGATATTGCTTTTGAAAGAAAACAATAATGTTTTTCTAATCCTGTATGTGAAGATCTGAGGTTGTGGGTTGCAATAATCACCTAGACAAGTTAACGATGCAACAATAGTTTATCTCTTACATCCAAGGTTTTACTACAACTCTAGGTAAATGGCCAAAATACATTGCCCCCAGTGCACAAGATACCCTTCCTGGGGCGGTAGTTCAACTGCCTTTGTACCAGGCGATACTCACTGTTTCCCAACTTTTGGTTGGCTCACAGATTTCGTATGGCCAACCAGTATAGTTTGTATTCACATTCCTCGCTCCTCCAGACGACAAGATAAAACAATAGAGACACAGGTATCCAGTAGCAACAGTCCTTAAGAAAGTTCATCAAATCCAGACGACAGATTCCACAACTGTAGCACATTTATCCAGCCCAGTGATCAACCGATCTTCAAACTCCATAGGCCATTCATCCATGGGTCCAGGACCTCAGCCTAGATCCTTTCCCTTCAACGTCATTTCACCAACTTCCTAAACATGGGGCTTTTTTTCCTCCCTTCATGGGAGCAGTTGAGGGTCATCAGAGAGGTTCACATACAGCTATTTGAATTGGTTTTAAAAATAATATTTTTATTTCATATATTTTCACGTTTTGGGTGCAGTTTTTGTTTATGTCCTAGATCATATTTATGTCTTTTTAGCATTGTATAAATAAAGGTTACATTTTATTATTAGATCCCTTTATGATTTCTGACTTTTTGAGACCTCTATATACATTTGACCATTAACCTGCAGATTAACTGCATATCTGCAGGTTAATAGCCTTTCTTTCACGTGACTGGTTCCCTTGTAGGGTTGTCGTATGAATGCAATCCTTAATAAACCCAATCCTGTCTATGCTATATATACCCCTGTCCAGATCTATATTATAAAAGTATACAGTTGACATCTATCTGATGGATACATTTTTTTGCCAAACCTGTTTTCTAGTTGGCCCGTTATATTCATGCTGCAGCGTGGACTTACTTTACAGAGTGTTTCTTATAGCAGCGTGCTTTAGTAGAGGCATTTCCATGGGGATTTTTCACTTGATGTGATATGCATGTAACATTTTACTGTATATGCCGTGCTGCCAATGTGGTTTTCTGTAAAAAGATGTAGTAAATTAATTATTAAAACACTGCGCTACGACAGCCATCAATTAGATCCCATAATGATACAATAACCAGTACAGTTCTATTATCCTCATTGGACAGCGGTGGACACAGTTTATTGTATAGACCTTTGCTGCACAATGGGACAGTGTTCATTTATGTATAATAATCCATAGATGTGGGACAGGTCCATAGGGATATGTACAAACACCCTCCATATAAATGTGCACATATAAGCTAACACTGCCCCCTACAGCTTCAGTGGCTGATCTCAGGTGCCCACAGGGAATCAGTGCCCGTGTATTGTTAGTAGACTTCCATTGTAGTCTTTATTAACACATCTACAGCCCTTTGTATTATTCTGAACCTCCATAGAAGTGAATGGAGAAAGCCTATCATGCACAGCCACTTCTATGTTCATATTAACCAGAGATACAGCCTTATCTCGATAGCTGCGGGGGGCTACAGAGGTGGAGCCAACATCTATTAGCCATTTATGGCTTCTTCGGTGGATATATCTGAGAGGGAAATAACCCTTTAATTGGGTTGTCCACTACTAGACACCATCTATTGATGGGCCAAGGGAGGTGAGAAAACTAAAAGAAATTGATATCTCCAGACCAGCGCTGCATACCCCACTGGTTACATGAGGTTAACAACCGGTGGGGGCAACGCATGAGTGTTGCAGCTTCTGATTGGTTGCAGCATTCATATTTCATCTAAGCCAGAAGAAGTAGTGCTCACATTACACCCCTGCCTGATGGTGATGTCAGAATAATGGCGGGATACACAACAATGAGTATAAGAGGGCACTGGTTTGGGAGGTGATTTGGGGATTTTTTAATATTTTCCCCTTCCTAGGTCCACAAATAAGACCCTACAAGTTCCAGGGAACATAGGTACACAGAACACCCTTTTTGGGCTGTGCATCTTCTCTATATACAGTGGGGGAAAAAGTAAACTGCTCAAAAAAATAAAGGGAGCACTTAAACAACTGAATATAACTCCAAGTAAATCAAACTTCTGTGAAATCAAACTGTCCACTTAGGAAGCAACACTGATTGACAATCAATTTCACATGCTGTTGTGCAAATGGAATAGTCAATAGATGGAAATTATTGGCAATTATCAAGACACCCTCAATAAAGGAGTGGTTCTGCAGGTGGGGACCACAGATCACATCTCATTACCAATGCTTTCTGGCTGATGTTTTGGTCACTTTTGAATGTTGGCTGTGTTTTCACACTCGTGCTAGCATGAGACGGACTCTACAACCCACAGAAGTTGCTCAGGTAGTGCAGCTCATCCAGCATGGCACATCAATGCAAGCTGTGGCAAGAAGGTTTGCTGCATCTGTCAGCGTAGTGTCCAGAGGCTGGAGGCGCTACCAGGAGACAGGCCAGTACACCAGGAGACGTGGAGGGGGCCGTAGGAGGGCAACAACAGAGCAGCAGGACCGCTACCTCCGCCTTTGTGCAAGGAGGAACAGGAGGAGCACTGCCAGAGCCCTGCAAAATGACCTCCAGCAGGCCACAAATGTGCATGTGTACAGCCCAACACCGTGGAGGACACTTGGCATTTTCCACAGAACACCAGGATTGGCAAAGTCGCCACTGGCGCCCTGTGCTCTTCATAGATGAAAGCAGGTTCAGACTGAGCTCATGCGACAGACGAGACAGAGTCTGGAGACGCCGTGGAGAGCGCATAGTGGGCAAACAACCTTACGCGGTGAAATGAGCTGCATCTGGATCTCGTCCACCTAAAGGGACTGTCAGCACAGAATGACTGTTCAAACTAAGTCCCAACTCTCGGTGCTTCATGACGGGGCCAATCATTTATATACACCTTCCCACCTGCTTGTTTTCCCTCTATCCACACCCTTCTCTTCTTTGATTGATAGCTCTGGCTTCATAGAACCAGAGAAGGAAGGAGACAGAGGTAAAACAAGTAGGTGGGATGGTGTATAGAAATGATTGGCCCACGCCGTGATCCATGGGGTGCTTGTACTTGATTTCAACAGTCATTCTGTGCTGACAGTACCTTTAAAATCAGTGTTTCCCAAACTCCAGTCCCCCCGGCCCCCCACAGGTCATGTCTTCAGGATTTCTATAGTATTGCACAGGTGAGAGAATTCCTGATTCCTTGATGATACTTTCATCACATGTGTAATACTGAGGAAATCCTGAAAGCATGACCTGTTGGGGGGAAAACCTGACCTGTTGGGGGCCATGAGGACTGGAGTTTGGGAAACACTGCCTTAAATGGAGCGGTGCTGCAGTTTTATTATTCAGCGATTAGCAGGATCCCCCAACAATTTCTTAAGCAATGAGAAAATGCAGTCCCTAATGATGTCCTCTGACAATAAGCGGATCACGGACAGCAGATGCATTGGGTTCTGCATTTCTTGGAGAATGGGATGGGGCAGCTTCTGTCTTCTCCGTGATACAATCAGGAAGGAGATGCAGCGTGAGACAATCCCTGTCTAGATCTTTGATCTGATCATCAATACAGAGGGCTGATTGGTGAAGACAGAGGGAAAGGCTAATAAGATTATTAAAAAAAAAATAGTTTTTCAGCTGGTACTTCCTCTGGGGTCAGTATGCCAACCTCATTGACTTCATAGCACTTGCCAGAGTGGGCAGACACGATTTATTGCCTTTACACACGTCACCTCCACACAGGGCGATGCTGGCTACGAAGCCTCTGTAGTGATCAAACGTTGAGTCAAACAGCAGGGCTTTAAGAGGGCTGCCCTTTTCAATTTTGGGACTAAAACACAAAAATAAGACATCCTGTTAAGGGGTATAAAGGTAAGTAAACCGCGTTCAGTCCGGGGTGATAAATTCCAAAAGACAAAGTTTATTCTGCCATCACATAACGTTTCGACCTGTTATAGGTCTTTATCAAGTATATACAAAGACATACAGGGATACTGATCCCCCTGGTCAGTGGCCAGAACCCTGTAAATTCCCCTTAAATGGTCCAAAACTGAAACTGTGGGAACAATCGAATCCACTTAGGGTTCAGCGAACTTACAGTCAAGGGTTTGATAAAGTTATCTACACCCTTGTGTCTCCGGAAAGCATGGCGTACGTTCACGTGCTGAAAATGCCGACCAGTGCTGGAGTGAGCGGAGGTCCGCAGCTTGTGACAATCCTGCTGTAGTGAAACTACAGGTCCCAGCAGGCTGACGGTCTCTCATCAAGTTATGCTAGGAGCCGCAGTTTCACAAATAGTGCTAGAGGATCCATGTCAGAAATATGAGGCTGCCACTAGGGTTTCTCCCACAAATATGTAATCGGACGTGGAGCAGATCCGCACGTGGATGAGCCATATTCTCTATCTGTGAACATGCTACTCCTTCATTCAGATTCTAAGTGGTTCTGCAGCGCATCTGTGCAGAGCAAGCTGTCAATCAAAATCCGGGCCAGGTTTACAGCTGTCACCTCTGATATAGTGAGCGGTGCTGTGATCCAAGACTGTAGCCGCTCCGTGCACAACGATGAGTGAAGGCCGGCGGCTGCAGGGAGGAAAGAAGTTAATTTTCTCCCGGTACCTGCATTATCAATAAGGCGGCCGGGCAACATTGTAACAATATTTATCTGCAGATTAACCCTATACCTGCAGGTACATAGCATTTTTAAAGGTGACAGGTTCCCTTTAATAAAGAGAAGATGCATTAGTCCATACTCACGGTGGAAGCCTCCTGACAAACTTCTTGAAGAACACTTTCCACATTTGTTCCAAGCTTTGCCGAGATCTAATAGAAATAAACAGAGAAATTAATTTCTTAATACAGTTTAGACCTCGGCTCCAATGAATCACAAGAAATGAAACCTGTTTGAAGCTGACAAGCAATCAAGCCCCTCCGTAAGCCACACAGAACATGGCTACTTATGTCATCTGCAGGTGATTAAAGGAACCTGTCATGTTGAAATGGAATAAGATCTGTAGGGGGATGTTGTAGAGCAGAGAAGTTGATCAGACTGATAGACATATCTGTGGGAAGAGAGTCAGTAAGACTTGCATTTTATGCAGAGAAAGTCCTGCAGTATGTACACTAGTCCAGTGGGCGGTCCTAAGTGATTGACAGTTCCCTGTATGACCATGCAGGCAAAGATAGCTGTCAATCACTAGCATGACCGCCCACTGGACTCATCTATACAAACAGCAGGATTCCACTGAATAAATTGATACAGGAAAAATATCTATCTTTGTACTGTGTTAGCCAGTAGATAGAAGAGTATTTAGATTTGAGAGTCCTCAGTGGTTGATACCTTTTAATGGCTAACGGAAAAGATGGTAACAAATTGCAAGCTTTCCAGACTACTCAGGTCTCAGGTCGGCCTGATGAAGAGGCCTGAGCAGTTTGGAAAGCTTGCAATTTGTTTCCATCTTTTCAGTTAGCCATTAAAGGTATCAACCACTGAGGACTCTCAAATCTAATGAATGAATTACAATTTATACTGAATCTTCTCCCACAAACCTATATATCGTTCTGCTCAGTTTCTCATGGATAAAACCTGTAAGTCTGAATGGGGCTGTAATGTTATTACAATCATGTAAACGCAGATCACAAAATCTTTCAGATGATCTTTTATTTTTAACACTCAAATCCCCTATGGATATTTATGTTTACTAAAGGATTCCTTACCCATTCTTCTGACAGCTCTTCTTTAGGTATGGACACATACCGGCATCCGGCATAAAGACATCTGGAGACTTTTCCTTTTTCTGTGATATTGGATAATCTTGTTCATTTCTAACGCTTTAAATCTTTCAAATTCTTTCCAAAAAATGTATCATAAAGGGACTTCCTCAGGTCAGTTTTGCTTGTGGTTGTGTTACCATTATTTGTGCCAAATGTATCAAAGAGTTGCACGATGTTTGATAAATGTTTATGCAGCACTTCCATCTTTATTTATTTTACTCACTTACATAGCACCATCCTATTCCGCTGCGCTTTACAGACATTATCATCGCTGTCCCCATTGGGGCTCACAATCTACATTCCCTATCAGTATGTCTTTGGAGTGTGGGAGGAAACCGGAGAACCTGGAGGAAACCAACGCAAACACGGGGAGAACATACAAACTTCTTGCAGATGTCATCCTTGGTGGGATTTGAACCCAGGATCCCAGTGCTGCAAAACAACAATGCTAACCACTGAGCCGCCGTGTATCTTTATCCACTGAGCCACCGTGTATCTTTATCCACTGAGCCACCGTGTATCTTTATCCACTTTTAACGTCACCCGTCGTTCTTAGACCTGTGTAGCTTTCCAAGCCCAATTTCTAAAAGTTGCAAGAGTGCTGTAAAATAGGAAGCTGCACATTTTTGCGCAAAAATGATGCGTCACAAAATAGTTTCGTGTTTTTTTAACACCAAAAATTGATGTAAATTCCTCGCTACATTGCCCCTTTTTCCAGCCAAATTTTGTAGAAAAAAAAAAAAAGACAAGGTACAGACAGCGAAGTTAAATTTGCCTACAGGAATGATTTTGATCTGGAGCGCATTGTACCCGGATACAGTCACTAGCGGGAATGTCAACCATCTTCTCAATTTGTTTCTCCACCCTCTCCGGATCTGCATTCTTCAAGTCTATCTAAAAGCAAAAGTATAAATACTAATTATTTATCAAAGCTGGACAACATCTAGAAACCATATAATAAAACTGGCATAAAATATAGTGCTGAACAAGAGTTTAGGGAGAGATGTACAACTGGCACTGGCCTTTAAAAGGGATTGTGTAATCGCACAAAACTAGCAAAAATGTAAAGTGCCTGTAAAACAAGGAACGTGCAATTTACCTCTTAGTAAAAATCCTATTCTTTCTCAAGAACGGGAGGAATTTTAATTTCATGATTTTTTTTTAATCAAATAATTTTTATTGAAAAACTCCAAATACAAATTTTCCATCTTTCAAATAACATACATGACATAGTAATTCCATAGTATAAAACATGAACAAAGTATCTGAACTTCAATTCCCTAACCCACCCTAAACCCAAATCCCAACACTCCAGAGAGAACCATTTTCAGAGCAGTTCTAGAATAACGGACTACAGCATTCGTAGAAGGGGGAAGAAGATAAAAAAGTGACTAACAAAGGGATAGCAGCGTTTTAATTTTATCATTTACTGCTTGATGCCTGAGCCGGGAAGTGCACGCTTGAAAACTGTTGCAGGCTGCTGTAATCACAGGACACAAGCAAGCAGCATGGCATTTCCTATCAGCAGGGAGGAAGTAAAGGGAACAGTAATGAAAGTCTCCTCCTACTCCGCTCCATAATGAAATGAACAGTGTGCATCCTACAAATGCGATGCATACAGCAAACAATTGATTTTCCATACACAGGTTTTGAGTTGACCACTGGATATATACATGTGTATAACTAATTACCAGAACTGGAAATCGAAAAAAAAGACGAGCAAGTTTGGGTGAATCCTGCCTTCATTACTGCACAGCCGCTCATAGAGGGATCGGTACTAGGAACAGCAGCAGTGCCGGCGATGTTCACAGATTTACCTGCTGCGGGACTGAAGGAGTCTGATAGTGTTCGGCTCGAAGCTTTTCACCTGTTTACGACAGGAATAATTGAAAGCTGTGCTTCAAACGCGAGGAAGAAGTTGGTCACTGTCTGCGCTTGAATACCCTTAAGAGGGGAAAAAAATATATATATACATATATACAAATACTGAAACATCTAAATGCATTAGAATATCAAACCTGGTGAAGCGGTAAATGACTTGTCCTCCAGGGATACAGGCTACTGTCATTCAGTAATTATTTCATAGGAATTTTACATTTTATGTGATCACCACGCTAGAATGTAAATGATGAAAACACAACACAACTCCTCACCATATGAAGATATTTTGTGTTTTATAGAACAGCATTTCTGTGAAATAACACGACTGATGTACTGTGTATGCACCATAGCCTTCATTTGATGTCACTTACTGTCACCTGTCACCTTGCCCCAACTCTGCAATCCCCAATATCAGTCCATGACCTCAATGGAGTCACTATAAAATTCTAAAGAGGACTGGTCATGTCTCTATTAGAAAATAGACAAACTTAGGATAGAAACAATATGAGCATATACCCTGCTATAAGTAAGTAAAAAGCAATAGTGAATATATATAATATAGGGTACTTAGTAAACATGGTTTTTGATTTAAAAAAAGCCATCCCACCCGCACCAAGGTGTACCCAGTCAGTTATGTGAAATATATAATAAAATACACTTTAGTACAATATTAGTGTTTTGTCCCTTTAAATCTGCTGCTACTTCTGTCACCATGGTAACTGCTTTCATACTCAGCCAATAGGATTGCTCGGTTTGAATTTGGAAAAAAAAAAAAAAGTCCTATATCGTCAGTTTGTTCCTTCTCATCTGAGTGTGAAGACAGACACCTGCGATCAGCGAGAGATTATAGGTATAAGACGTGATATAATATAACGGACGGAGCCACATCCCATCACACGCACTCAGCGACCACAACTGACAGGAATCAGCACATTTACCAGACAATAAGTTATTATTCCCCAACACATAATACGCTGAGACACCAGTGGGGGCGCCGCACTCGTTACATCTCCCATCTGGATGGATCCAGCGACGAGATCCTGATATTTCCCCCCAGCTCCGCTCCTCCATAGGGAATGGCCCAGATGCACGCAGAACGGACCGAAGTGTAATACTGCTAGAACTCTGCATGATATCACATCCTCCATATATACCACATAATAAAGGGGTGCTCCCACTGGGACAGGTCATCACCTATCCAGAGATCAGTGATAACTTGTTCCAACTAGACATCCCCTTTAATGGAAGAGATCACATCTCTAACAGTCAATACGCTATTCATTCCCAATCTTCCCTGGCCCCAGTAATGCCCCTGAGTATATCGCCAATATGAGCCAATCATCAAACCCTCTGCTGACTGTTCCCGATGTTTTATAGAGTTTGGAGACGTTGCTACAAGAGAAGATATCAGCGGACACCATGGGGGTGGAGTATTCTGCCAGCGATGGAGCAGGTAGTATCCACCAGTCTGTGATATCTGACCTTCCTCCATATTCTGCTCTTACATGCGTTTCTTCAGCTTTACCCCTTCCCGACATAACCAACTTATGTTTTTTTTCTGTTTTTTCCTCCGCTTTTTCCAAGGGCTATAACTTTTTGATATCTGTCCACATAGTGTGAGGTCTTGTTATTTTGTAGGATGAGCTGTCCTTATAAATGACACCATTCATTTACCACATAGTCCTAGAAAACGGGAAAAACATTTCAAGTGCAGTAAAAGTGCGAAAAAAAAAGCCTGACATTGTTTTTCCTGGGAACGGTTTTAACGGCGCACATTGTGTGGTAAAAATGACCTGGTAATAGGATCCTACTCCTCAGTGTGATTACAGCAAGACCAAACTTCTCCAATAGTTTTGGCAAAAGAAAAAAACTTTTTTTTGATGCTGTCACCATTTTTTCTGAGACCCGTAACATTTTCAGTTTTCGGGTTGATGGAGCTGTGTGGGAGCTTATTTTTTGAAGGGCAAGAGGACTTTATTGATAACATTTTGGGACACATATGTCATGGTCATCGCTTCTTACAGGATTTTCTGCAGTATTGAGGCGAACGAAAAAATGCAATTTTGTCTTTTTGAATTTTTTTCTGTGTTCACTGATCGTTTTTTTTTTTATATTTTGATAGATTGTATTTCTCTGAAAGAGACCATACCACAAAATGTGTATATTTTTATTATCTTTAATTTTAGTGGGAGGTTAGTTGAACGTGTGGGGTTTTAATAAATATATATATACTTTTTTTCACTGTATTTGTATACATCATCTGATTGCTTGTGCTATATACAGCGATACCACAGTAATGCTCCATATAGCAAAACCACGGTCTTCTTTACAGCCCAAATGAAGCTTTATGATGACAGGCACGGAGGCTTCAGCAGACCCCCGGATGTCATAGCAGTCCATCGGCGCCCTATGATCGCGTCGCAGGAGCGCCGGTGGGCGTATGGAACGACGCGTCCCAATGCTGGCGCGCTGTTAATGCTGCTGTTAGAGATTGACAGCAGCACTGAACAGGTTAACAGTGGTGGGCAGATCTTCGCTCCACTCGCAGCTGTTAGAGGCAGGTCCTGGTTGTTTGTCACAGCCATTATCTGCCATGTACGGGGCGAGCTGACCCTGCTCCATACACCCGCTACTGACTTATACCATACATGTACGGCAGATGTTGGTAAGGAGTTAAAGCGGTTGTCCAGCTTTGGGGCCATTTTTTTTACTTTAATGCAAGTATTTGGGGCTAAAATTGATTTCTGTAATTGAGTTTCATTAAAAATGTTGCCTTCTGTAGCATCTGTGCTGCACTGTCTATTGCTGGCTGCAAAATTAGCTAACTGAGAATCTATCAGTGAGCTCCTTAGTCTTAAGGGAGAGTTTGTAGATCTTTAATCTGTTTTTTTTTCCTGAGTGCCTATTAGCTGATCTATGCCCAAAGAAAACACAAAACTTGAATGTGCAGGGAAACAATAAGTCTGTAATAGCCGGTGAAAAACACTTAATGAAACCTAAATGTAAAAAATTACTTTTAGTAGTAAATACATGACATGAGAAAATATACACTGCTCAAAAAAATAAAGGGAGCACTTAAACAACAGAATATAACTCCAAGTAAATCAAACTTCTGTGAAATCAAACTGTCCACTTAGGAAGCAACACAAATTGACAATCAATTTCACATGCTGTTGTGCAAATGGAAGACAATAGAGGGAAATTATTGGCAATTATCAAGACACACTCAATAAAGGAGTGGTTCTGCAGGTGGAGACCACAGACCATATCTCAGTACCAATGCTTTCTGGCTGATGTTTTGGTCACTTTTGAATGTTGGTTGTGCTTTCACACTCGTGGTAGCATGAAACGGACTCTACAACCCACAGAAGTTGCTCAGGTAGTGCAGCTCATCCAGGATGGCACATCAATGCGAGCTGTGGCAAGAAGGTTTGCTGCGTCTGTCAGCGTAGTTCCAGAGGCTGGAGGCGCTACCAGTAGACATGCCAGTACACCAGGAGACGTGGAGGGAGCCATAGGAGGGCAACAACCCAGCAGCAGGACCCCTACCTCCGCCTTTGTGCAAGGAGGAACAGGAGGAGCACTTCGAGAGCCATGCAAAATGACCTACAGCAGGCCACAAATGTGCATGTGTCTGCATAAACTGTTAGAAACCGACTCCATGAGAGTGGGATGAGGGCCAGACGTCCACAGATGGGGGTTGTGCCCAATGCCAGACCTCATGTGGCTGGAGAGTGTCAGCAGTTCCTGCAAGATGAAGGCATTGAAGCTATGGACTGGCCCGCCCGTTCCCCAGACCTGAATCCCATTGAGCACATCTGGGACATCATGTCTCACTCCATCCACCAATGTCACGTTGCACCACAGACTGTCCAGGAGTTGGTGGATGCTTTAGTCCAGGTCTGGGAGGAGATCCCACAGGAGACCATCCGCAACCTCATCAGAAGCATGTCCAGGCATTGTAGGGAGGTTATACAGGCACGTGGAGGCCACACACAATACTGAGCCTCATTTTGACTTGTTTTAAGGACATTACATCAAAATTGGATCAGCCTGTAGTGTGTTTTTCCACTTTAATTTTGGGGGTGACTCCAAATCCAGGCCTCCATTGGTTAATACATTTGATTTCTATTGATGATTTTTGTGTGATTTTGCTGTCAGCACATTCAACTTTGTACAGAACAAAGTATTCAATGAGAATATTTCATTCATTCAGATCTAGGATGTGTTATTTGAGTGTTCCCTTTATTTTTTTGAGCAGTGTGTATATATAATATAAACAATTACTGCAGCTTTAATGCTATTTATTACGTCTCAGGAGGAGGACGGAAGAGGAAGAGGACGGAAGAGGCGGAGGACGGAAGAGATGGAGGACGGAAGAGGCGGAGGATGGAAGAGGAGGTGGACAGAAGAGGAGGAGGACGGAAAAGGAGGAGGACGGAAGAGGAGGAGGATGGAAGAGAAGGAGGACGGAAGAGGCGGAGGATGGAAGAGGCGGAGGATGGAAGAGGCGGAGGACGGAAGAGGCGGAGGACAGAAGAGGAGGAGGACGGAAGAGAAGGAGGACGGAAGAGGAGGAGGATGGAAGAGGAGGAGGACGTAAGAGGAAGAGGACGGAAGAGGAGGAGGACGGAAGTGGAGGAGGATGGAAGAGGAGGAGGACAGAATAGGAGGAGGAGGACAGAACTGCACCTTAAGATCCCTAGGGGGAAAGGGATGGTAGTAATATAGTGGTAGTATATCCATATTAGTGTAATATGAGTAATAATACTAGTGATAATAGTAAGAAAGTAATAAAATAACAGTAGTAATAGTAGTAGGTATATACTATACTATATACTATATACTATATATACTATACTATATACTACACCACACAGGAGAGCCAACAGATCCTCTATATACTACACCACACAGGAGAGCTGACAGATCCTCTATATACTACACCACACAGGAGAGCTGACAGATCCTCTATATACTACACCACACAGGAAAGCTGACAGATCCTCTAAATACTCCACCACACAGGAGAGCTGATAGATCCTGTATATACTACACCACACAAGAGAGCTGACAGATCCTCTATATACTACACCACACAGGAGAGCTGACAGATCCTCTATACACTAAACCACACAGGAGAGCTGATAGATCCTGTATATACTACACCACACAGGAGAGCTGATAGATCCTGTATATACTACACCACACAAGAGAGCTGACAGATCCTCTATATACTACACCACACAGGAGAGCTGACAGATCCTCTATATACTACACCACACAGGAGAGCTGACAGATCCTCTATACACTACATTACACGGGAGAGCCGACAGATCCACTATATACTACACCACACAGGAGAGCTGACAGATCCTCAATATACTACACCACACAGGAGAGCAGGCAGATACTCTATATACTACACCACACAGGAGAGCTAATAGATCATCTATATATTACATCACACAGGAGAGCCAACAGATACTCTATATACTACACCACACAGGAGAGCTGACAGATCCTCTATATACTACACCACACAGGAGAGCTGACAGATCCACTATATACTACACCACAAAGGAGAAATGTCAGATCCTCTATATACTACACCACAAAGGAGAACTGTCAGATCCTCTATATACTACACCACACAGGAGAGCTGACATATCCTCTATATACTACACCACACAGGAGAGCTGACAGATCCTCTATATACTACACCACACAGGAGAGCGGGCAGATCCTCTATATACTACACCACACAGGAGAGCTGACAGATCCTCTATATACTACACCACACAGGAAAGCTGACAGATCCTCTAAATACTCCACCACACAGGAGAGCTGATAGATCCTGTATATACTACACCACACAAGAGAGCTGACAGATCCTCTATATACTACACCACACAGGAGAGCTGACAGATCCTCTATACACTAAACCACACAGGAGAGCTGATAGATCCTGTATATACTACACCACACAGGAGAGCTGATAGATCCTGTATATACTACACCACACAAGAGAGCTGACAGATCCTCTATATACTACACCACACAGGAGAGCTGACAGATCCTCTATATACTACACCACACAGGAGAGCTGACAGATCCTCTATACACTACATTACACGGGAGAGCCGACAGATCCACTATATACTACACCACACAGGAGAGCTGACAGATCCTCAATATACTACACCACACAGGAGAGCAGGCAGATACTCTATATACTACACCACACAGGAGAGCTAATAGATCATCTATATATTACATCACACAGGAGAGCCAACAGATACTCTATATACTACACCACACAGGAGAGCTGACAGATCCTCTATATACTACACCACACAGGAGAGCTGACAGATCCACTATATACTACACCACAAAGGAGAAATGTCAGATCCTCTATATACTACACCACAAAGGAGAACTGTCAGATCCTCTATATACTACACCACACAGGAGAGCTGACAGATCCTCTATATACTACAACACACAGGAGAGCTGACAGATCCTCTATATATTACACCACAGAGGAGAGCTGACAGATCCTCTATATACTACACCACACAGGAGAGCTGACAGATCCTCTATATACTACAACACACAGGAGAGCTGACAGATCCTCTATATAATACACCACACAGGAGAGCTGACAGATCCTCTATATACTACACCACACAGGAGAGCTTACAGATCCTCTATATACTACACCACACAGGAGAGCTGACAGATCCTCTATATACTACACCACACAGGAGAGCTGACAGATCCACTATATAGTACACCACAACGGAGAGCTGACAGATCCTCTATATACTACACCACACAGGAGAGCGGGCAGAAACTCTATATACTACACCACACAGGAGAGCTGATAGATCATCTATATATTACACCACACAGGAGAGCTGACAGATCCACTATATACTACACCACACAGGAGAGCTGACAGATCCTCTATATACTACACCACGCAGGAGAGCTGACAGATCCACTATATACTACAACACACAGGAGAGCTGACAGAACCTCTATATACTACACCACACAGGAGAGCCGACAGATCCTGTATATACTACACCACACAGGAGAGCTGACAGATCCTCTATATACTACACCACACAGGAGAGCTGACAGATCCTCTATATAATACACCACACAGGAGAGCTTACAGATCCTCTATATACTACACCACACAGGAGAGCTGACAGATCCTCTATATACTACACCACACAGGAGAGCTGACAGATCCACTATATAGTACACCACAACGGAGAGCTGACAGATCCTCTATATACTACACCACACAGGAGAGCGGGCAGATACTCTATATACTACACCACACAGGAGAGCTGACAGATCATCTATATATTACACCACACAGGAGAGCTGACAGATCCACTATATACTACACCACACAGGAGAGCTGACAGATCCTTTTTATACTACACCACGCAGGAGAGCTGACAGATCCACTATATACTACAACACACAGGAGAGCTGACAGAACCCCTATATACTACACCACACAGGAGAGCCGACAGATCCTGTATATACTACACCACACAGGAGAGCTGACAGATCCTCTATATACTACACCACACAGGAGAGCTGACAGATCCTCTACACACTACACCACATAGGAGAGCTGGCAGATCCTCTATATATTACACCACACAGGAGAACCGACAGATCCACTATATTCTACACCACACAGGACAGCTGACAGATCCTCTATATACTACACCACACAGGAGAGCTGACAGATCCTCTATATACTACACCACACAGGAGAGCTGACAGATCCTCTATATACTACACCACACAGTAGAGATGACAGATCCTCTATATACTACACCATACAGGAGAGCTGACAGATCATCTATATACTACACCACACAGGAGAGCCGACAGATCCTCTATATACTACACCACACAGGAGAGCTGACACATCCTCTATATACTACACAATACAGGAGAGCTGACAGATCCACTATATACTACACCACACAGGAGAGCTGACAGATCCACTATATACTACACCACAAAGGAGAACTGTCAGATCCTCTATATACTACACCACACAGGAGAGCTGACAGATCCTCTATATACTACACCACACAGGAGAGCTGACACATCCTCTATATACTACACCACACAGGAGAGCTGACAGATCCTCTATATACTACACCACACAGGAGAGCTGACACATCCTCTATATACTACACCACACAGGAGAGCTGACACATCCTCTATATACTACACCACACAGGAGAGCTGACAGATCCTCTATATACTACACCACACAGTAGAGCTGACAGATCCTCGATATACTACACCAGACAGGAGAGCTGACAGATCCTCCATATACTACACTACACAGGAGAGCTGACAGATCCACTATATACTACACCACACAGGAGAGCTGACAGATCCTCTATATACTACACCACACAGGAGAGCTGACAGATACTCTATATACTACACCACCCAGGAGAGCTGACAGATCCTCTATATACTACACCACACAGGAGAGCTGACAGATCCTCTATATACTACACCACACAGGAGAGCTTACAGATCCTCCATATACTACACCACACAGGAGAGCTGATAGATCATCTATATATTACATCACACAGGAGAGCCGACAGATACTCTATATACTACACCATACAAGAGAGATGACAGATCCTCTATATACTACACCACACAGGAGAGCCGACAGATCCTCTATATACTACACCACACAGGAGAGCTGACATATCCTCTATATACTACACCACACAGGAGAGCTGACAGATCCTCTATATACTACACCACACAGGAGAGCTGACAGATCCTCTCTATACTACACCACACAGGAGAGCTGACAGATCCTCTATATACTATACCACACAGGAGAGCTGACAGATCCTCTATATACTACACCACACAGGAGAGCTGACACATCCTCTATATACTTCACCACACAGGAGAGCTGACAGATCCTCTATATACTACACCACACAGGAGAGCTGTCAGATCCTCTATATACTACACCACACAGGAGAGCTGACAGATCCACTATTTACTACACCACACAGGAGAGCTGACAGATCCTCTATATACTACACCTCACAGGAGAGCCGACAGATCCTCTATATACTACACCACACAGGAGAGCCGACAGATCCTCTATATACTACACAATACAGGAGAGCTGACAGATCCACTATATACTACACCACACAGGAGAGCTGACAGATCCTCTATATACTACACCACACAGGAGAGCCGACAGATACTCTATATACTACACCATACAAGAGAGATGACAGATCCTCTATATACTACACCACACAGGAGAGCTGAAAAAATCCTCTATATACTACACCACACAGGAGAGCTGACAGATCCTCTATATACTATACCACACAGGAAAGCTGACAGATCCACTATATACTAAACCACACAGGAGAGCTGACAGATCCTCTATATACTTCACCACACAGGAGAGCTGACAGATTCTCTATATACTACACCACACAGGAGAGCCGTCAGATCCTCTATATACTACACCACACAGGAGAGCTGACAGATCCTCTATATACTTCACCACACAGGAGAGCTGACAGATTCTCTATATACTACACCACACAGGAGAGCCGTCAGATCCTCTATATACTACACCACACAGGAGAGCTGACAGATCCTCTATATACTACACCACACAGGAGAGCTGACAGATCCTCTATATACTACACCTCACAGGAGAGCCGACAGATAATCTATATACTTCACCACACAGGAGAGCTGACAGATCCTCTCTATACTACACCACACAGGAGAGCTGACAGTTACTCTATAAACTACACCACACAGGAGAGCTGACAGATCCTCTACATATTACACCACACAGGAGAGCTGACAGATCCTCTATATACTACACCACACAGGAGAGCGGGCAGATCCTCTATATACTACACCACACAGGAGAGCTGACAGATCCTCTATATACTACACCACACAGGAGAGCTGACAGATCCTCTATATACTACACCACACAGGAGAGCGGGCAGATCCTCTATATACTACCTGTGAAGCACCTGAACGGTTAATAAACTTCTTGAATGTGGTTTGAGTACCTTGAGGGGTGCAGTTTTTAGAATGGTGTCACTTTTGGGTATTTTCTGTCATAAAGGCCTTTTAAAGTCACTTAAAATGTGATGCGGTCCCTAAAAAAATGGTTTTGTAAATTTTGTTGGAAAAATTAGAAATCGCTGGTCAAATTTTAACCCTTATAGCTCTCTAATAAAAAAAAAGTAGACATGTGGAAATGTTATTTATTAACTATTTTGTGTGACATCTCTCTGATTTAAGGGCATAAAAATTCAAATTTTGAAAATTGCTAAAGTTTCAAAATTTTTGCAGATTTCCTTTTTTTTCACAAATAAACGCAAGTGTTATCGAAGAAGTTTTACCACAATCATGACGTACAATATGTCAAGAAAAAAGAATCTCAGAATCAGGGGGATCCATTGAAGCGATCCAGAGTAATTACCTCATAAAGTGACAGTGGTCAGATTTGTAAAAATTGTCCCGGTCATTAATGTGTAAACCACCTTAGGTTGTAAAGGGGTTAAGCATTATATATGAGGATTGGAAGAAAATAAGAATTGTCCTTTATTAGAATGCATATAGAATAAATGTACAGGCAAAAATAAAATAAAACCTGGTGAAAAAAAAGCTGGTGAAGTTTGAAGGATTGCTGTATGCAATTAGGCTACTTTCCCTGCATCTTTGACGGTGATTTAATAGCGCTATACCGCTGTTTTGCGCATGCGCTGATGATTCTAAGATGTTTCCCTTACGTAGAAAACGCTGGGAAGCTTCATAGAATGCTCGCGCATGCGCAAAGTGTTTGTTTTCCACTACCTTTCTGTTTTGACATGCGCATTGTACCCAGCAGGACGCCGATGTTGGCGCTTTTTTCACAAATTGTATGGGGTGAGTCATCAAGTGATCAATCATATAAAGCTGTTCTTAAATAATAATAATGACTCTTTTCATGTATTTTGTATGTTATCTTCACAGCACAGGCACTATAATGAACTTTAACTTGATTGTATATACTTGAATTGCCATTCACTCCTTGTATATCGTATCTCCATTATATGATATGCTCCTATTTGTATAATTACTATTAACACTATTTGTAATTGTTATACTATATAAGGTTCACTATATTCACTTTGTTAATACTTGAGAGGCTCACACCTGTCTGTCTGTCTATCTACCTATCACTCTCTCATTATGACATCAGGGTAAAATCTACAGTATGTCACAGTGATGTGATGACATCATCACATTCTATATCCCAGTGTTACAGCCCAAGGGAAATCACTGCCTCACAGACTTACAAGGGTGAGGGAGTACCTTTTGTTTTTCGTGACGAACGAAGCAAAAATTTATTCTAAAATGGAGAGAAGACGAGCCCAAAGAGATCGGGTTCTGAGAGAAAGGAGAGGAATAAATGAAGAGCAGGTATTGTTGTTCGCTTTAGGGCGAAAAGACATTAATCTACCGGACATGGACCCTGACGCCTCAGAAATGGCGTCCAAACGACAACATTTAGAGAAAATGAGAAAGTCCAAAAGACAAGAGATCCTTACACAGAGAAGGAACATGGAGAACCTCATGGTGTCTGACTCTGCTGCCTCCGCTGAGCTTCAGAGGGCCTTTATTATCTCCTTGAAAAAAATCGGAGATCTGGTCCCTGAAATAAGGAGGAGGAATAAAGAAGCCATCCTCAATAAGCAGAGAAACATCAGCGCAGAGATAGAGCTGGAGGAAGTTCTCCAAGAAACTCCAAGATAGGTCTCATCCAAGGCTGAAAGCCAAGACACCCTGAACCTGCAAAGAGCTGCAGCCCAGAAAAGAATGAGGAACAGCAGAGACTGGGTTGTCCAATGCAGGAGACATCTGAGATATGCTACACCCATCATTAATGGGAATGGTGCCCTATGGAGATCCCACTCATCAACCAAAACCATCTCCATCCCGGATTTTCTGTTCCATCTGAGTGTTTCTTCACCAGACAGATCAATGGATAAAGATGAACCAGGTAAGAAATAAACTTACTCAGTATAATAAGACTGGGGGTGAGGGGGATTATACTCCTAATATTATGTACAGACCTCAATTATAAATGCTGACTAATGGAAGAACTGTCCTTGTTGCCCATAGCAACCTGTCACCTTTCAGTGTTCTATAGAATGTTGAGAAATAGAATCTGTGCTGTGAATCGTTGCTATGGGCAACAGGGTCAGTTTTGCTATTAGAGAGTTTTGATAAATGAAGGACCAAATATTAGACATTTCCTGCTCATTTACATAGTTTTGTTTAAAATTATAATATATGCGCTGGAGCTATATCTATTAACCCCCCTTTGACCGGAAAAACTTTCGCTTTTTTTCTTCCTTCTTCGAAAAGCCATAACTTTTCTTTTATTTGCATGTGAGCTTGCTTTTTTAGTGGACCGAGCTGCAGTTTTGAAGAACACTATTTATTTTGTCTTTCAATTATTTAGAAAAGAGGGGAAAAAATCAAAGAGTGGTAAAATTGTGGGACGGGGGGAGGGATTCCGACATTGTTCTTTTCTATTGTGTTCATTGTGTGGTAAAAATGACCTCATAAAGTAATTCTCCATGTCAGTGACAATTGTGGTAATGCTGAACATGCATGGGTTTCCTTTTTACATAAGTGGTGGAAGAAAATTAAAAATGTAATAAAAAACATTGATTTGTGTCTCCATATTTCTGAGACATTGTAACTTTGTGATTGTGATACCTCAATGGCGCAGTGTAAAGGCTTCTTTATTGTGTATGAAGCTGTAGCTTTTAATGATCCTTTCTTGGGTAGACAGGACATTACGATATCTTTTTATTGCTATTGTTAGATTTTTTTTTTTCTCATTTTAGTATTTACTGTTTGGGAAAATTATTTTTATATTTTTGTATAATGGACTTATACTAATGCCGTGATCCCAGTTATGCTTATTTTTCATTTTTTATTATTATTATTATTCATTAGGAAAGTTGTTTCATTCAAATTATATTTTTAAATAATTTTTTGGGTTTATTAATTTTTTTTAATTTATTTAATTTTTTAGTCTCCTTAGAAGACTTGAACCTGCAATTTTTTGATCGCTTGTACTACAAGTGCTTCTCACTAAATTAGAATATCATCAAAAAGTAAATTTATTTTTAGTTCTTCAATACAAAAAGTGAAACTCATATATTATATAGAGTCATTACAAACAGAGTGATCTATTTCAAGTGTTTATTTCTGTTAATGTTGATGATTATGGCTTACAGCCAATGAAAACACAAAAGTCATTATCTCAGTAAATTAGAATATTTTATAACACCAGTTTGAAAAATGATTTTAAAATCTGAAATGTATGTTCAGTAAATGAACTCAATACTTGGTCGGGGCGCCTTTTGCATCAATTACTGCATCAATGCCGCGTGGCATGGAGGCGATCAGCCTGTGGCACTGCTGTGGTGTTATGGAAGCCCAGGTTGCTTTGATAGCAGCCTTCAGCTCGTCTGCATTGTTGGGTCTGGTGTCTCTTATCTTCCTCTTGACAATACCCTATAGATTCTCTATGGGGTTAAGGTCAGGCAAGTTTGCTGGCCAATCAAGCACAGTGATAGTGTTGTTTTTAAACCAGGTATTATTTTTGTATTGAAGAACTGAAATAAATTAACTTTTTGATGATATTCTAATTTAGTGAGAAGCACCTGTATGTGCTGTAATGGAACTGTATCGCTGTATATGGCTATATTATATGTTATCATAAGAAATTAAACCAGGCTGGTCTAAACAGGAGGACAAAAGTGAAAGATATGGGTTTTCAGTAGGTCCAGATAGTCATTACAGTTAATTAACCTCTTGCAATTGTGACCTGGTAGGGGCTAATGGGTGCTGGTAGCAAATTGGCAATCACTTCATTTAAATACCACTGTCAGCATTGAAACGGTTAAACCGCAGTAATCAGAGTGTGCTCCAGTCGCTGTATTTATTGGCACGTGGCAGCTATGTAATACAGCCGGTATCAGCCTGGTAAAATGCAGGCTCAGCGACTGAGCCCGCTCCATACACTTACCACACAACATGACAAACATTTCCATTATGTCTTCTCAAAGAGACTAACAAATCTTGTATCATCTCAGCAGGTGGAAGCCTTATGATGCCCTCTGACATAGCAGACATGCCAGCACATGCTGATGCCAGATCCCTTCTTTTACCCCAGAGAGAACTGGTTAAAATGGAAAATCCTGTTGACCTGTGCAGCCTTGAATTCCACAAAGATCTTGGAGTGGGAGGCTTTGGAAAGGTAAGTGTGAATTTCTCCTTCTCTGTGTTCCTCAATGTATCCTGCACCAGATACACAGGAGGATATACATATTCATTACAGGATGTTCATATGTAATGGTGATTGGGATAAACCAGTGATCCATTACACAGATCCCTATAATAGATGGGAGTTTGGTCTGATCTCCTTTGATTTTTCTCCAGGTCCTCTTGGCATCAGATCCGGTCAGCGGAGAACTGCTGGCTATTAAAATGATGGACAAGAGTCGTATTGATGAGGACACAATCTCTACAGAATTAGACATCCTCTGTATGGCCACTGGCTGCCGCTTCCTAACATCTCTGCGGGGGTTTATGGAAACACCATTAGAATATATATTAGCCATGGAGTATATGGCCGGAGGAGATCTGTTTCACCACCTGGCTCCATCTAATTCATTTGATATGGAAACATCAAGGTAAACTTCTAACAACCAAATCCTAATAATCTGCTGCCCGTACATTGTAGTCCTAGAGTGTATGTAACCACTGATCCATCCTCTACTTTCTACTCCACAGACTCTTTGCGGCAGAAATGGTTTGCGGACTCCAGTTCCTCCATGAACATGGCGTGATACATTGGTAATCAGTTCATCTTCATAAATCTCTGTTGTCTCCTTACATATCTATTGTATAAAGTTATTTTCATGAATTATCCTCACAATCAGTATCTGCTCCTTCTCCCTTCAGTGACCTGAAGCCACAGAACATTCTCATCGATGACATGGGACATATAAAAATCTCTGACTTTGGCTAATCAGTCATGAATATGGGCGAGGATGACCTATTAGAAGAACAAGTTGGCACTCAGGGTTACATCGCACCTGAGGTAAAAAACATCCCAGTGTGATTGATGGCGATAGTAGGACTGAGTATTAATCTGAGTATCCTGCTCATATCTAATCACAGACCGGTCCTCATGGCCTCTGTGTGTAAATCCCCTCCCCGGTATATTCACCTCATCTCCTATATTATGTTCCCACAGATAATGGATGGAGAAGCCTTCAATCATCTGGCAGATTCCTTTTCATTTGGTGTCATCCTGTACATGATGATTGTGGGGAGCCAACCGTTCTATGGCAGCGGCACACTGGAGGAATACCACCGGTCTCTGCAGGAGGACGTCCCAGATATTCCAGACTGGATGCCCAACGATGCCCTTGACATCCTAGAAGGCGTAAGTAGGATCAGAGAAAGAAGGAAGATGAAGGACTATAAGGAAAGCTATAAGATATGATGTGGAGAGTCCATGGACATTGTGTAATAACGTATCAGTAATAATCCGTAATATAATGATTAATGGTCTCTCTCATTTTCCAGCTTCTTTGCAAATCTCCATCTGCCCGGTATGCTATAACATCCTTCATCCGAGAGCGCCCATTCTTCTACCCTATATACTGGTTCGACGTGGAGTCCGGCGAAGCCGACCCACCATTCCGATGGGGCGATGATGTAAGTATAGCACATAGGGACATCCATAGTGTTATCAATGCTCAGTAACACACATATCCACTATACACCTTATCATTATATCCCCCCGGTATACATTATATATGTGAGGAGACGATTCTCAGATGTGTATATTTCTCGTCTTAAAATGGAGAATAGCGGCGCACACCATATCAAATTACTTCTTTATTAATGTCCTTTAAAACATATCAGCAGGGAGAGAGAGAAGGAGCAGGTGTGGCTGGTCAGACAGACCCGACAATATGTTTTAAAGCACATTAATGAAAAAGTAATTTTATACGGTGAGTGACGCTTTTCTCTATTTTTGGACAGCAATTGTTTCCCCAGTCTGGGGTGTATTTAGCTGAGCACTACTGTGGTCCACGAACCCTTTCTTAATTGTGCAACTCGCAACATTGTACTCAGACTTTATGATAGTGCAGAATCGCCTAACTTTCTTTATTTTGAATATATTTCTCTCCTTACAGGAGGATTAGGCTGATATAAATCAGCCCCATTCCAGTAACATCTAGGAATGAAGCTTTCCATTAATCGGATGAGACAATTACACTGGACTTTCTTATTTACCGGACTGTGACAAACTTACCGATCTTCCACCACATAACATCAACGTAGATTCGAGCACCAAACATCCAGGGATTCATTCCGATCGCCATATTTGGGGTCAGGAAGGATTTTTTTTCCCTTGATATGAGGATAATCGAACAACGAGTCCTCAGCGTTATTTTTCGCCTTCCTCTGGATCAACATAGCAAGTAATTAAAGGCTGAAATTGAAGGATTTCTTTCAGCCATACTTGCTATGTCACCATCTGGACGACTCATCTACAATGTGGTGGTAAGGAGACGACTATCAGATATGGACAGACAGAAGGCAGCCGCTGCTCCTTCTCCTACCAGACAGGAAAAAAAGAAGGTAGCGGCTGCTCCTTCACCTACCGGATATGGACAGACAGAAGAAAGCGGCTGCTCCTTCTTATAATTGGCCAAGTAAAGAGAGATGGAAGCGGCTGCTCCTTCTCATACTTGGCCATGTAGCAACAGAATGAAGCGGCTGCTTCTTCTACTACCTGGCTGTGGACAGAGAGAAGAAGCGGCTGCTCCTTCATCTACCTAGCCATGGTGAAACAGAAGGCCGTATGGTTGATCGCAGTGCTGTAGGAATCCAGGAAAACTCCAACTGCATAGATCACACATTCCTGCTCTTCTCCTCTCCGTCATGTGTGATCCAGACCTGAATGTCCAAAAACAGCTCAAGTGCAACCAAAGGCCTGAAGAGCGGAATCATCATCTGCTCCTTTCTATAGAAAGTGACTGTATCTACAGACTTTCTTTTTTCATCTTTGCATATTATTAACAACTTATATGCACAAATATATATATTGAACATCTATGGTGTTTCTGGTTAGATTATTCTTATATACAGAACTGCTTGTTGGTATGTTTAATAATATCATAATTGAGCGAACCTTTCAAGGGTTGGTTTGGTTCTGCTCGGCGAACTTACCGATGTTCGTCGAACGGTTCGACGAACATATCCGAATCCCATTGCATTCAATGGGAGGCAAAACCAAACGCATACACAACACGTTCAAAGGGACCGAAAAGCTGCCAAAACAGCTCAAATTATGGGCAGACACCAGGAAAAGTGGCATCAATTGACCCACAGTACAAATTTTATAATGGCACAGCAGCAGTCAGCCATGGGCCATGCATGAGGTATCAGGGTATGGGCCAGCATTTATAGCTTTGAATTTAACTTCAAATTAAGATGGGGTGGGTGAGGGATCGGTGTAGGCCTGCTGTGCTGGGAGCCCTGATACCACATGCAACAGTTCAACCTGCTTTTCTGGTCAGCCACACTCAGGTGGCACAAACATCAGTTTCATAGACTACTATTGATAGAAAAATGTAAGGATAGTAACACAGGTAGTTGACTGAAAGTAAGTGCACGCCTTCCGATCTGAGAGCCCTAGCGCTACAGGCAACACACATGAAGGAGATCCAAAGAGGAGTCTCCAGATTTAAAAAAATTAAAGGCAGACACCACCAAAGTGGCATCAATTTCACCAGAGTAAAAATAGTATAATGGGGACCGACACCTCTTCCACTACAGAAAACCCAGCAGATGGAAACCCAACTTGGAGTCTCCATGTTTTGAAAAAATAGGGGCAGACACCAACAAAGTGACATCAATTTCACCAAAGCAGAAATAGTATAATGGGGACCTACTCCCCTTGCACTACAGGAAACACACCAGATGGACACTAGAGATGAGGAAACTTTCAAAGTTCGGTTCTGCTTGGCGAACTTCCCGATGTTCGCTGAACGGTTCGCCGAGCAAATCCGAATCCCATTGCATTCAATGAAAGGTAAAACCAAAAGCATACACAACACCTTCAAAGGGACCCAAAAGCTGCCAAAACAGCTCAAATTAGCTGCAGACACCAGGAAAAGTGGCATCAATTGACCCACAGTACAAATAGTATAATTATTATTATTTATTATTACAGCGCCATTTATTCCATGGCGCTTTACATGTGAAAAGGGCTATACATAGCAAACAACAAGTACAATAATCTTGAACAAAAAAAAGAGTCACCGACTGGTACAAGAGGAGAGCGGACCATGCAAGCGAAGGCTCACAAACAATCTACTAGGAATGGGTGAGGATACAGAAGGTGAGGGTAGAGATGGTCGTGCAGCGATATGGTGGAGCGAGGATTACTGCAAGTTGTACGCTTGTCCGAAGAGGTAAGTCTTCAGGTTCCTTTTGAAGGTGTTCACGGTAGGCGAGAGTCTCATGTATGTTGGGGTTGAGAGTTCCAGAGTAGCGGAGATGCACAGGAGAAATCTTGTATGCGATTGTGGGAAGAGGAGATAAGAGGGGAGCAGAGAAGGAGATCCTGTGAGGAACGGAGGTTGTGTGCAGGTAAGCACTGGGAGACTAGGTCAGAGATGTATGGAAGAGACAGATTTTGGATGGCTTTGTAAGCCAAAGTTAGGGTTTTGAACTGGAGTCTTTGGGTAACAGGGAGCCAGTACAGGGATTGACAGGTGGATAAGTCGGCCAGCAGAGTTTAGGATAGATTGGAGGGGTGCAAGAGTTTTAGAAGTGAGGCCACAGAGCAGGAGCTTGTAGTAGTCGAGGCGGGAGATAATGAGGGCGTGCACTAGTGCTTTTGCAGATTCATGGTTGAGAAATGTGCAGATCAGAGAGATATTTTGGAGTTGGAGTCGGCAGGAAGTGGAAAGTGCTTGGATCTCAGGTTTGAAACTAGATCTCAGGTTAAACTAGAAGAAGAGGGGATGGGAAGAAAAACGCCGGACACGATCATGCAACCAGAGAACATACTAATGAAAGATATAAAGTGCGACAAAGAAGGTCCAAGACAAGATACTTGGAAGGGAGGTAAGAAAATTTCTAATACAATCCACAGGGAGAAGATTGGAACAAAACAAAATCGTGTAAACTGCGTGCTAGCAAATGCCAGGAGCCTGACAAACAAGATGGATGAACTGGAAGCAGAAATATCTACAGGTAACTATGACATAGTGGGAATAACCGAGACATGGTTAGATGAAAGCTATGACTGGGCAGTTAACTTACAGGGTTACAGTCTGTTTAGAAGGGATCGAAGAAGTCGGAAAGGGGGTGGAGTCTGTCTATATGTAAAGACGTGTCTAAAGCCTACAATACGGGAGGATGTATGGGAGGGAAATGAGGAGGTCGAGTCCTTATGGGTGGAGATACATGGGGCAAAAAACAATAATAAAATTATCATAGGAGTCTGTTATAAACCACCAAATATAGCAGAAGCCACGGAAAGTCTATTAATGAGACAAATAGACGAAGTAGCAAAAAATAATGAGGTGCTTATTATGGGGGACTTCAACTACCCCGATATAGACTGGGAAACCGAAAGCTGTAGATCTCAGAAAGGAAACAGGTTTCTGTCAATTATCAAAGACAATTATTTGTCACAACTTGTGCAGGAACCAACTAGAGGGACGGCCCTTTTAGACTTAATATTAACTAACAGGCCAGACAGAATAACTGAGGTGCAGGTCGGGGGGCACCTGGGAAATAGTGACCACAACATTATACAATTCCACATGTGCTTCAGTAGGTGCCCAGCAAGGGAGTCACAAAAACACTGAACTTCAGGAGGGCAAAGTTTGATCAGCTAAGAGATGCCCTTCACCTTATAGACTGGGATAGTATCTTTAGTAATAGGAGCACGGATAGAAAATGGGACATTTTCAAAACAGTTCTACATAGTCACTGTAGAAGGTACATACCTTATGGGAATAAAAGGGCTAGGAATAGGAGGAAGCCAATGTGGCTAAATAAGGAAGTCAAGAGGGCAATGAAAAACAAAAAAAGGGCTTTCGGTAAACTTAAACAAGAAGGCAGCGAGGAAGCGCTAATATCTTATAGGGAAAAAAACAAAATCTGTAAGAAACAAATAAGAATAGCAAAAGAGGAGACAGAGAGACTAATTGCCAAGGAAAGTAAAACGAATCCCAAACTGTTCTTTAACTATATAAACAGTAAAAGGATTAAAACTGATGGCGTTGGCCCATTGAAAAATAACCTGGGTAAAATCATAGAGGGCGATGAGGGTAAAGCAAACCTACTCAATAGCTTCTTCTCCACTGTTTTCACAAAAGAAAATAATTTATCGGAGGAAATGCAGAGTGATAAAGTAAATCCTCCGCTAAATATCACCCACCTAACCCAGGGGGAAGTTCAGAAACGCCTAAATAATATCAAAATAGACAAGTCACCAGGCCCAGATGGCATACACCCCCGGGTACTAAAAGAATTAAGTAATGTGATAGACAGACCGCTGTATCTTATATTCAAGCACTCTTTATGGACAGGGACTGTCCCACTAGACTGGCGCCAAGCAAATGTGGTACCAATATTCAAAAAGGGGTCTAAAAGTGACCCTGGGAACTATAGACCAGTCAGCTTAACGTCTGTGGGTAAATTGTTTGAAGGATTTCTTAGAGATGCTATTGTAGAATATCTTAATGATAATAACTGTCTAACTCCATATCAACATGGATTCATGAGGGATCGCTCCTGCAAACAAACCTGATCGCCTTCTACGAGGAGGTGAGCTCACAGCTGGACCGGGGAGAGTCAGTGGATGTTGTATACCTTGACTTCTCCAAAGCGTTTGATACCGTGCCACACAAAAGGTTGGTATATAAAATGAGAATGCTTGGTCTGGGGGATAATGTGTGCAAGTGGGTAAATAGCTGGCTGAGTGATAGAAAGCAGAGGGTGGTTATCAATGGAGTAAGCTCAGGGTGTGTCAGGGTTACTAGCGGGGTGCCTCAAGGGTCTGTCTTGGGCCCTATATTATTTAATATATTTATTAATGATCTAGTGGAAGGGTTGCATAGTAAAATAGCAATATTTGCAGATGATACTAAACTTTGTAAAGTAGTTGAGGACAGGGCACAGCTACAGGAGGATTTAGATAAATTGGGGAGTTGGGCCAAAAAATGGCAAATGGGGTTCAATGCCGATAAATGTAAGGTCATGCACATGGGAAAGAAAAACAGCAGTCACCCATACATATTAAATGGGAAACCGTTGGGGAAATCTGACATGGAGTCTTGGTTAACAGCAAATTAAATTGGAGTGCCCAGTGTCAGGCAGCAGCTGCGAAGGCAAATAGAGTCATGGCATGCATCAGAAGAGGAATAGGGCCATATGATGAGAATATTGTTCTTCCTCTGTATAAAGCGCTGGTAAGGCCGCACTTAGAATATTGTGCACAGTTCTGGGCTCCGGTGCTCAGGAAAGACATATTGGAGCTAGAGAGGGTACAAAGGAGGGCGACTAAGGTAATAAAGGGAATGGAGGGACTAGAATACCCAGAGAGGTTGTCAAAATTAGGCCTATTTACATTGGAAAAGAGAAGGCTTAGGGGAGACCTCATAAACATGTATAAATACATCAGGGGGCAGTACAGAGATCTCTCCCATGACCTGTTTATACCAAGGATGGTGACAAAGACGAGGGGGCACACTATGTGTCTGGAGGAAAGGAGGTTCCTGCACCAGCATAGAAGGGGATTCTTTACGGTCAGAGCCGTGAGACTCTGGAACTCTCTGGGAGAGGAAGTGGTGATGTCCAACTCACTTAAAGAGTTCAAGAGAGGCCTGGACACCTTTCTTGAGAACAATAAAATTACATCTTATGCTTAGTTAATTAATCCAGGGATTTAATCTGACTGCCAGATTGGAGTCGGGAAGTGAATTTTTCCTCAATGATGTAAATTGGCCTATACCGCATGTTTTTTTGTTGCCTTCCCCTGGATCAACGCTGCGGAATAGCTGCAGTGCACAAGAAATAGGCTGAACTGGATGGACGCTTGTCTTTTTTCGGCCTTATAAACTATGTAACTATGTAACTATGTAACTATGTAAGATCAGAGTCAAGTTTGTAGGACTGGGGAGAGTGGGTAGCCATTGACTTTGATGGATAGGTCAGCTGAAGGGGTTGAATGAGATGGTGGAAAGATAATTGTGACATGCAGAAGCAGTGCTGTTGCTTCCAAAGCATCCAGCAACTGTTACAAATAACACAAGCACAGGACACAGGAAGTGTTGTGCTTCAGAAGCATCCAGCAACTAGAGGGCTTAACACGGTCACAGGAGACAGGGAGTGTTTTAGCAGAGCCCCAGGGGGACTGTGGTGAACTTGTTATTGTAGTCTGGCTCAAGCCGAAGAGAGAGGTGGTGTGTATCTGACAGAAGGCAACTAAACAGGATTGAAGAGAAGACTGAAGGCAGATGAGAGGGGTGTCGGTACAGGGGTAGCACTGCTGCAGCAAGGCATGTCCCCTGAAAGCCGGAGGATTGTCAGCTCCAGTAAGGGGGCAAATAGGAGAGCAGGGCAAGTCAGGCAGGTGCTGGTAGTGGGGGACTCAATTATTAGGGGAACAGATAGGGCAATCTGTCACAAAGACAGGGATCGTCGAACAGTGTGCTGCCTACCTGGCGCTCGAGTCCGGCACATCGCTGATCGGGTTGACAGATTACTGGGAGGGGCTGGTGAGGACCCAGCGGTCATGGTGCACATTGGCACAAATGACAAAGTTAGAGGTAGGTGGAAGGTCCTTAAAGATGATTTCAGGGAATTAGGCTGCAAGCTTAGAGCAAGGACCTCCAAGGTGGTATTCTCGGAAATACTACCTGTACCATGTGCCACGCCAGAGAGGCAACGGGAGATTAGGGAGAAAAATAAGTGGCTCAAGAACTGGTGTAGGAAGGAGGGATTTGGGTTCCTGGAGAACTGGGCCGACTACGCTAGGGAACGGCTGCACCTCAATGGGGAGGGTGCAGCTGTGCTGGGGAGAAAATGGCTAGAAGGTTGGAGGAGTGATTAAACTAGGGATTGGGGGGAGGGTGTTCATTTTATAGCTGGGGAAGATAGTGCAGAGAATGACCTGGGCACAAATAAAGAAATTGGGGGTGGGGTTAGAACAGTCAATAAAGTAAGAAGGAATAGAGGTACAGAGAGATACATAAAATGCATGTACACTAATGCCAGAAGCCTCACCAACAAAATGGAGGAATTAGAATTAATTTTGTTGGAAAATAATTATGGCATGGTGGGGATATCTGAGACATGGCTGGACGAGAGCCATGACTGGGCAGTTAACTTACAGGGCTATAGTCTGTTCTGAAATGACCGTACAAACAAGCGAGGGGGGTGTGTGTTTATATGTAAAATCATCCTTAAAACCCATCTTGCGGGAGAATATATGTGAATATAATGAAAATGTAGAGTCCCTGTGGGTGGAGATAAGGGGAAGGGGAAAAAATAATAAATTACTGATAGGGGTTTCTTATAATCTCCAAAAATAATGGAAGCAGTGGAGAATATCCTTGTAAAGCAAATAGATGAAGTAGCGACTCAAGGAGAACTCATTATTATGGGGGACTTCAACTACCCTGAAATACATTGGGGGACAGAAACCTGTAGTTCAAGCAAAGGTAATAGATTTTTGACTACTATGAGAGACAATTACCTTTCACAACTGGTTAAGGAACAAACAAGAAGGGGGGCACTGCTAGACCTAATATTTACCAACAAGCCAGACCGCATATCAAATATACGAGTTGGGGGTCACTTGGGTAATAGTGATTACAAAATAATAAGTTTTCATGTAACCTTTAATAAGATGGGTAGTAGAGGGGTTACAAGGACACTAAACTTCAGGAAGGCAAATTTCCAACGGTTGAGAGATGATCTTAGTGCAATATACTGGGACGATATCCTGAGACATAAAGCTACACAAAGCAAATGGGAGACATTTATTAGCATCCTGAATAGGACCGTTGCACAATGTATACCCTATGGGAATAAACATGCTAGAAATAGGAAGAAACCACTATGGCTAAATAGAGCTGTAAGGGGCGCAATAAGTGACAAAAAGAAAGCATTTAGAGAACTAAAGCTAGTAGGTAGTGATGAGGCATTAAATAAATATAGAAAATTAAATAAATTCTGTAAAAACCAAATCAAGGCAGCAAAGATTGAGACAGAGAGAATCATTGCCAGATAAAGTAAAAATAATCCCAAAATATTCTTTAACTACACAAATAGTAAAAAACTAAAAAATGATAGTGTTGGTCCCCTTAAAAATAGTCTGGGTGAAATGGTGGATGAGGATGAGGAAAAAGCCAATATGCTAAATGATTTTTTTCAACCGTATTTACACAAGAAAATCGCATGACAGAAAACATGATAAGTCAGTGATAACAAAAATTCTCCATTAAATGTCACTTGCTTAACCCAGCAGGAAGTACGGCGGCGTCTAAAAATCACTAAAGTTGACAAATCCCCGGGCCCGGATGGGATACACCCACGAGAACTGCAGGAATTAAGTAACGTCATAGATAGACCATTATTTTTAATCTTTAAAGATTCCATAATAACAGGGTCTGTACCACAGGACTGGCGTATAGCAAATGTGGTGCCAATATTCAAAAAGGGGACAAAAACTGAACTTGGAAGTTATAGGCCAGTAAGCTTAACCTCTACTGTGTGTAAAATCCTGGAGGGTTTCCTAAGAGATGCTATACTAGAGTATCTGAGGAGGAATAACTTCATGACCCAATATCAACATGGGTTTACGAGGGACCGTTCCTGTCAAACTAATTTGATCAGTTTTTATGAGGAGGCAAGTTCCGGACTGGACCAAGGAAATGAAGTGAATGTTGTGTATATGGACTTTTCAAAAGCTTTTGATACAGTTCCACACAAAAGATTGATACATAAAATGAGAACAATGGGGATAGGGGAAAATATATGTAAGTGGGTTAAGAATTGGCTCAGTGATAGGAAACAAAGGGTGGTTATTAATGGAACGCACTCAGACTGGGTCTCAGTTAACAGTGGGGTACCACAGGGGTCAGTATTGGGCCCCCTTCTTTTTAACATATTTATTAATGACTTTTTAGAGGGCATACAGAGTAATATTTCAATATTTGCAGATGACACTAAACTCTGCAGGGTAATCAATACAGAGGAGGGTAATTTTATATTACAGGAGGATCTGTGTAAACTAGAACCTTGGGCTGATAAATGGCAAATGAGCTTTAATGGGGATAAATGTAAGGTAATGCACTGGGACAGAGGAAATAAATTGGATAATTATATGCTTAATTGAAAAACACTGTGCAAAACTGGAACTGAAAAAGACCTGGGTGTATTGGTGGACGACAAGCTCACGTTTAGTGCCAGTGTCAGGCAGCTGCTGCAAAGGCAAATAAAATAATGGGATGCATTAAAAGAGGCATAGATGCTCATGAGGAGAACATAATTTTACCTCTATACAAGTCACTAGTGCGACCACACTTAGAATACTGTGTACAGTTCTGGTCTCCGGTGTATAAGAAAGACATAGCTGAACTAGAGCGGGTGCAGAGAAGAGCGACCAAGGTTATTAGAGGACTGGGGGGTCTGCTATACCAAGACAGGTTATTACACTTGGGGTTATTTACTGAGGAAAAACTAAGGCTTAGGGGTGATCTTATTACTATGTACAAGTATATGAGGGGACAGTACAAAGACCTTTCTACTGATCTTTTTACTCTGAGACCAGAGACGGGGACAAGGGGGCATCTTCTACGTCTGGAGGAAAGAAGGTTTAATAATAATCACAGACGCGGATTCTTTACTGTAAGAGCAGAGAGACTATGGAACTCTCTGCCGCATGATGTTGTAATGAGTGATTCACTATTAAAATTTAAGAAGGGCATGGATGCCTTTCTTGAAAAGTATAATATTACAGGTTATACAGTGGTGGCCAAAAGTATTGGCACCCCTGCAATTCTGTCAGATAATACTCAGTTTCTTCCTGAAAATGATTGCAATCACAAATTTTTTGTTATTATTCTCTTCATTTAATTTGCTTGCAAGGAAAAAACACAAAAGAGAATGAAGCAAAAATCAAATCATTGATCATTTCACACAAAACTCCAAAAATGGGCCAGACAAAAGTATTAGCACCCTCAGCCTAATACTTGGTTGCACAACCTTTAGCCAAAATAACTGCGAACAACCGCTTCCGGTAACCATCAATGAGTTTCTTACAATGCTCTGCTGGAATTGTAGACCATTCTTCTTTGGCAAACTGCTCCAGGTCCCTGATATTTGAAGGGTGCCTTCTCCAAACTGCCATTTTGAGATCTCTCCACAGGTGTTCTATGGGATTCAGGTCTGGACTCATTGCTGGCCACCTTAAAAGTCTCCAGTGCTTTCTCTCAAACCATTTTATAGTGCTTTTGGAAGTGTGTTTTGGGTCATTGTCCTGCTGGAAGACCCATGACCTGTGAGGGAGACCCAGCTTTCTCACACTGGGCGCTACATTATGCTGCAAAATTTGTTGGTAGTCTTCAGACTTCATAATGACATGCACACGGTCAAGCAGTCCAGTGCCAGAGGCAGCAAAGCAACCCCAAAACATCAGGGAACCTCTGCCATGTTTGACTGTAGGGACCGTGTTCTTTTCTTTGAATACCTCTTTTTTTTCCTGTACACTCTATGTTGATGCTTTTTGCCAAAAAGCTCTACTTTTGTCTCATCTGACCAGAGAACATTCTTCCAAAACGTTTTAGGCTTTCTCAGGTAAGTTTTGGCAAACTCCAGCCTGGCTTTTTTATGTCTCGGGGTAAGAAGTGGGGTCTTCCTGGGTATCCTACCATACAGTCCCTTTTCATTCAGACGCCGACGGATAGTACGTGTTGACACTGTTGTACCCTCGGACTGCAGGGCAGCTTGAACTTGTTTGGATGTCAGTCGAGGTTCTTTATTCACCATCCGCACAATCTTGCGTTGAAATCTCTCGTCAATTTTTCTTTTCCGTCCACATCTAGGGAGGTTAGCCACAGTGCCATGGGCTTTAAACTTCTTGATGACACTGCGCACGGAAGACACAGGAACATTCAGGTCTTTGGAGATGGACTTGTAGCCTTGAGAATGTTCATGCTTCCTCACAATTTGGTTTCTCAAGTCCTCAGACAGTTCTTTGGTCTTCTTTCTTTTCTCCATGCTCAATGTGGTACACACAAGGACACAGGACAGAGGTTGAGTCAACTTTAATCCATGTTAACTGGCTGCAAGTGTGATTTAGTTATTGCCAACACCTGTTAGGTGCCACAGGTAAGTTACAGGTGCTGTTAATTACACGAATTAGAGAAGCATCACATGATTTTTGAAACAGTGCCAATACTTTTGTCCACCCCCTTTTTTAGGTTTGGTCTGGAATTGTATCCAATTTGGCTTTAGGACAATTCTTTTTGTGTTTTTTCATTGAAGACAAATTAAATGAAGATAATAATACCAAAGAATTTGTGATTGCAATCATTTTCAGGAAGAAACTGAGTATTATCTGACAGAATTACAGGGGTGCCAATACTTCTGGCCACCACTGTAGTATATAATGGCCGACATATATTGCTCAATATAGTATCATGGCCCCATCTACTATATAATTGGCTTATCCCGTCTGTCTGTCCGTCCAGGAATTGCCGGCCGGACCAATCAGCGAAGCGGGATTTCAGAACAAGATGGCGGCCGTTAGCTCCATACTGTATATACTGGGCCCAATATATTGCTCCATACAGTATATACTGGGCCCTATATATTGCTTCATACAGTATAATGGCCCCATATAGTATATAATGGCAGACATATATTGCTCCATACAGTATCATGGCCCCATATAGTATATAATAGGCCCCATATATTGCTCCATACAGTATATAATAGGCCCCATATATTGCTCCACACAGTATATAATAGGCCCCATATATTGCTCCACACAGTATATAATGGGACCCATATATTGCTCCATACAGTATATAATAGGCCCCATATATTGCTCCACACAGTGTATAATAGGCCCCATATATTGCTCCACACAGTATATAATGGGACCCATATATTGCTCCATACAGTATATAATAGGCCCCATATATTGCTCCACACAGTGTATCATGGGCCCCATATATTGCTCCATACAGTATATACTGAGCCCCATATATTGCTGCACAGTATAATTTCCCCTTATAATATATAAAGGGCCACATTTTTTGCTTCATACTGTATATACTGGGCCCCATATATTGCTTCATACAGTATACACTTGGCCCCATATATTGCTCCATACTGTATATACTGGGCCCCATATATTGCTCCATACAGTACTTACTGGGCCCCATAAATTGCTGCACAGTATAATGGCCCCATATAGTATATAATAGGCCCCATATATTGCTCCATACAGTATATACTGGACCCCATATATTGCTCCATACAGTATATACTGAGCCCCATATATTGCTGCACAGTATAATTTCCCCTTATAATATATAAAGGGCCACATTTTTTGCTTCATACTGTATATACTGGGCCCCATATATTGCTCCATACAGTACTTACTGGGCCCCATAAATTGCTGCACAGTATAATGGCCCCATATAGTATAAAATAGGCCCGATATATTGCTCCATATAGTATAATGGCCACATATAGTATATAATGGGCCCTATATATTGCTCCATACAGTATATACTGGGCCCCATATATTGCTGCACAGTATAATGGCCCCATATAGTATATAATGGGCTCCATAAATTGCTAAACTGTATAATGGCCCCAATATAATATATAAGGGGCCCCATATATTGCTCCATACAGCATAATGGCCCCATGTAGTATAATGACCACATATAGTATATAATAGGCCCCATATATTGCTCCATACAGTATAATGGCCACATATAGTGTATAATGGGCCCCATATATTGCTCCATACAGTATATAATGAGCCCCATATATTGCTCCATACAGCATAATGGCCCCATATAGTGCTCCATACAGTATAATGACCACATATAGTATCTAATAGGCCCCATATAGTGCTCCATACAGTATAATGGTCCCCATATATTGCTCCATACAGTATATACTGGGCCCCATATATTGCTCCATACAGTATATACTGGGCCCCAGATATTGATCCACAGTATAATGACCCCATATAGAATATAACGGGCCCCATATATTGATGCATACAGTATAATGGCTCCATATATTATATAATGGGCCCCATATATTGCTCCATACAGTATATACTGAGCCCCATATATTGCTCCATACAGTAAAATGGCCACGTATAGTATATAATAGGCCCCATATATTGCTCCATACAGTATGGCCCCATATAGTATATAATGTGCCCCATATATTGCTCCCATACAGTATATACTGAACCCCATATACAGTTATATGAAAAAGTTTGGGCACCCCTATTAATCTTAAGCTTAATGTTTTATAAAAATTGGTGTTTTTGCAACAGCTATTTCAGTTTGATATATGTAATAACTGTTGGACACCGTAATATTTCTGCCTTGAAATGAGGTTTATTGTACTAACAGAAAATGTGCAATCTGCATTCAAACAAAATTTGACCGATGCATAAGTATGGGCACCTCACCAGAAAAGTGACATTAATATTTAGTACATCCTCCTTTTGCAAAAATAACAGCCTCTAGTCGCTTCCTGTAGCTTTTAATGAGTTCCTGGATCCTGGATGAAGGTATTTTTGACCATTCCTCTTTACAAAACAATTCCAGTTCAGTTAAGTTTGATGGTCGCCGAGCATGGACAGCCCTCTTCAAATGATCCCACAGATGTTCAATGATATTCAGGTCTGGGGACTGGGATGACCATTCCAGAACATTGTAATTGTTCCTCTGCATGAATGCCTGAGTAGATTTGGAGCGGTGTTTTGGATCATTGTCTTGCTGAAAGATCCATCCCCTGCGTAACTTCAACTTTATCACTGATTCTTGAACATTATTGTCAAGAATCTGCTGATACTGAGTGAAATTCATGCGTCCCTCAACTTTAACAAGATTGCCGGTGCCGGCATTGGCCACACAGCCCCAAAGCATGATGGAACCTCCACCAAATTTTACTGTGGGTAGCAAGTGTTTTTCTTGGAATGCTATGTTTTTTTGCCGCCATGCATAACGCCTTTTTGTATGACCAAACAACTCAATCTTGGTTTCATCAGTCCAAAGGACCTTCTTCCAAAAGGAAATTGGCTTCTCCAAATGTGCTTTTGCATACCTCAGCCGACTGTTTGTGGTGTGCTTGCAGAAATGGCTTCTTTCGCATCACTCTCCCATACAGCTACTCCTTGTGCAAAGTGCGTTGTATAGTTGACCGATGCACAGTGACACCATCTGCAGCAAGTTGATGCTGCAGCTCTCTGGAGGTGGTCTGAGGATTGTCCTTGACTGATCTCACCATTCTTCTTCTCTGCCTTTCTGATGTTTTTCTTGGCCTGCCACTTCTGGCCTTAACAAGAACTGTCCCTGTGTTCTTCCATTTCCTTACTATGTTCCTCACAGTGGAAACTGACAGGTTAAATCTCTGAGACAGCTTTTTGTATCCTTCCCCTGAACAACTATGTTGAATAATCTTTGTTTTCAGATCATTTGACAGTTGTTTTGAGGAGCCCATGATGCCACTCTTCAGAGGAGATTCAAACAGGAGAACAACTTGCAAGTGGCCACTTTAAGTAGCTTTTCTCATGATTGCAAACACCTGGCTATGAAGTTCAAAGCTCAATAAGGTTACAAAACCAATAAAAGTGCTTTAGTAAGTCAGTAAAAAGTAGGTAGGAGTATTTAAACCAAGAAAATGATAAGGGTGCCCATACTTATGCACCTGTCAAATTTTGTTTGAATGCAGATTGCACATTTTCTGTTAGTATAATAAATCTCATTTCAAGGTAGAAACATTACTGTGTCCAACAGTTATTACATATATCAAACTGAAATAGCTGTTTCAAAAACACCAATTTTTATAAAACATTAAGCTTAAGATTAATAGGGGTGCCCAAACTTTTTCATATAACTGTATTGCTGCACAGTATAATGGCCCCACATAGCATATAATGGGCCCCATATATTGCTCCATACAGTATAATGGCCCCATATAGTGTATAATGTGCCACATATTTTGCTCCATACTGTATATACTAGGCACCATAAATTGCTCAATACAATATAATGGCCCCATATAGTATATAATAGGCCCCATATAGTGCTCCAAACAGTAGAATGGGCCCCATATATTGCTCCACACAGTATATACTGGACCCCATATAATGCTCCATTAAGTATAATGGCCCCATATAGTATATAATGGGCCCCACATATTGCTCCATACACTATAATGGCCCAATATAGTGCTCCATACAGTATATACTGGACCCCATATATTGCTACATAAAGTATAATGGCCCCATATAGTATATAATGAGCCCCATATATTGTTCCATACAGTATACTGGCCACATATATTTCTCCATACAGTATAATAGCCCCTTATAGTATATAATAGGCCCCACATATTACTCCATACAGTATAATAGCCCCATATATTGCTACATACAGTATATGATGGGCCCCATATATTTCTCCATAGAGTATATAATGGGCCCCATATATTGCTCCATAAAGTATATACTGAGCCCCATTTAATGATCCATACACTATAATGGCCTCATATAGTATATAATACGCACCATATATTGCTCTATACAGTATAATGGCCCCATATAGTATATAATAGGCCCCTTATATTGCTCCATACAGTATATAATGGGCCCCATATCTTGCTCCATACAGTATAATGGCCCCATATAGTATATAATTGGCCCCATGTATTGCTCCATACAGTATAATGACCTCATATAGTATATAATGGGCCCCATATATTGCTCCATACAGTATAATGGCCCCATATAGTATATAATGGGCCCTATATATTGTTCCATACAGTATATACTGGGTCCTCTAAATTGCTCCAAACAATATAAAGGCCCCATGTAGTATATAATGGGCCCAATGTACTGCTCCACACATTATATACTGGGCCCCATAAATTGTTCCATACAATTTAATTGCCCCATATAGTATATAATGGGCTCCATGTTTTGCTCTATGCGGAATATTCTGGGCCCCATAAATTGTTCCATACAGTATAATAGCCCCATATAGTATATAATGGCCTACATTTATTGCTCCATACAGTATCATGGCCCCATATACCATATAAGAGGCCCCATATATTGCTCCATACAGTATATACTGAGCCCCATATATTGCTCCATACAGTATATACTGAGCCCCATATATTGCTGCACAGTATAATTTCCCCTTATAATATATAAGGGCCACATTTTTTGCTCCATACTGTATATAATGGGCCCCATATATTGCTCCATACAGTACATACTGGACCCCATATATTGCTTCATACAGTATAATGGCCCCATATAGTATATAATGGCCTACATATATTGCTCCATACAGTATCATGGCCCCATATACCATATAAGAGGCCCCATATATTGCTCCACACAGTATATAAAGGGCCCCATATATTGCTCCATACAGTATATACTGAGCCCAATATATTGCTGCACAGTATAATTTCCCCTTATAATATATAAGGGCCACATTTTTTGCTCCATACTGTATATAATGGGCCCCATATATTGCTCCATACAGTATATACTGGGCCCCATATATTGCTCCATACAGTACAAACTGGGCCCCATATATTGCTCTATACTGTATATACTGGGCCCCATATATTGCTCCATACAGTACTTACTGGGCCCCATATATTGCTGCACAGTATAATGGCCCCATATATTGCTCCATACAGTATAATGGCCCCATATAGTGTATACTGTGCCACATATTTTGCTCCAAACTGTATATACTGGGTACCATAAATTGCTCAATACAGTATAATGGCCCCATATAGTGCTCCATACAGTATAATGGGCCCATATATTGCTCCATACAGTATATACTGGACCCCATATATTGCTCCATAAAGCATAATGGCCCCATATAGTATATAATGGACCCCATATATTGCTCCATACGGTATAATAGCCCCTTATAGTATATAATTGGGCCCCACATATTGCTCCATACAGTATAATGGCCCCATATAGTGCTCTATACAGTATATACTGGACCCCATATATTGCTCTATAAAGTATAAAGGCCGCATATAGTATATAATGAGCCCCATATATTGTTCCATACAGTATAATGGCCACATATATTTCTCCATACAGTATAACCCCCTCATATAGTATATGATAGGCTCCATATATTGCTCCATAGAGTATATACTGGGCCCCATATATTGCTCCATACAGTATAATGGCCCCATATATTATATAATGGGCCCAATATATTGCTCCATAGAGTATATACTAGGCCCATATATTGCTCCATACAGTATAATGGCCCCATATATTATATAATGGGCCCAATATATTGCTCCATACAGTATATACTGGGCCCTAGATACTGTTCCATACAGTATAATGGTCACATATAGTATATAATAGGTCCCATATATTGCTCCATACAGTGTAATGGCCATATATAGTATATAATAGGCCCCATATATTGCTCCATACAGTGTAATGGCCACATATAGTATATAATAGGCCCCAAATATTGCTCCATACAGTATATACTGGGCCCCATATATTGCTGCAAAGTATAATGGCCCCATGTAATATATAAAGGGCCACATTTTTTGCTCAATACTGTATATACTGGGCCCCAATATATTGCTAAATACAGTATATACTGGGCCCCATATACAATATAATTGCTCCATATAGTATATAATGGGCTCCATAAATTGCTCCATACAGTATAATGGACCCATATATTATACAATGGGCCCAATATATTGCTCCATACAGTATATACTGGGCCCCATATATTGCTCCATAATGTATATACTGGGCCCAATATATTGCTCCATACACTTCTTACTGTGCCCCTTATATTGCTGCACAGTATTATGGCCCCATATAGTATAAAATAAGCCCGATATATTGTTCCATATAGTATAATGGCCACTTATAGTATATAATGGGCCCCATATATTGCTCCATATAGTATATACTGGGCCCCATATATTGCTGCACAGTATAATAGCCCCATATAGTATATAATAGGCTCCATAAATTGCTAAATACAGTAAAATGGCCCCATATAATATATAATGGGCCCCATATATTGCTCCATACAGCATAATGGCCCCATATAGTGCTCCATATAGTATAATGACCACATATAGTATATAATAGGCCCCATATATTGCTCCATACAGTATAATGGCCACATATAGTATATATTGGGCCCCATATATTGCTCCATACAGTATATAATGGGCCCCATATATTGCTCCATACAGCATAATGGCCACATATAGTGCTCCATACAGTATAATGACCACATATGGTATATAATAGGCCCCATATATTGCTCCAAACAGTATATACTGGGCCCCATATATTGCTCCATACAGTATATACTGGGCCCAGATATTAATCCACAGTATAATGGCCCCATATAGAATATAATGGGCCCCATATATTGATGCATACAGTATAATGGCTCCATATATTATATAATGGGCCCGATATATTGCTCCATACAGTAAAATGGCCACATATAGTATATAATAGGCCCCATTTATTGCTCCATACAGTATAATGGCCCCATATAGTATATAATGGGCCCCATATATTGCTCCATACATTATATACTGAGCCCTATATATTGCTGCACAGTATAATGCCCCATATAGTAAATAATGGCCCCATATATTGCTCCATACAGTGTAATGGCCCCATATAGTGTATAATGTGCCACATATTTTGCTCCATACTGTATATCCTGGGCACCATAAATTACTAAATACAGTATAATGGCCCAATATAGTGCTCCATACAGTATAATGACCACATATAGTATATAATAGGCCCCATATAATGCTCCATACAGTATAATGGGCCCCATATATTGCTCCATACAGCATATACTGGACCTAATATATTGCTCCATAAAGTATAATGGTGCCATATAGTATATAATGGACCCCATATAGTGCTCCATACAGTATATACTGGATCCATATATTGCTCCATAAAGTATAATGGCCCCATATAGTATATAATGATCCCCATATATTGTTCCATACAGTATAATGGCCACATATATCTCTCCATACAGTATAATAGCCCCTTATAGTACATAATAGGCCCCACATATTGCTCCATACAGTATAATGGCCTCATATATTGCTACATACAGTATATAATGGGCCCCATATATTGCTCCATACAGTATATAATGGGCCCCATATATTGCTCCATACAGTATATACTGAGCCCCATTTATTGCTCCATACACTATAATGGCCCCATATAGTATATAATAGGCCCCTTATATTGCTCCATACAGTATATAATTGGCCCCATATCTTGTCCATACAGTATATTGGCCCCATATAGTATATAATGGGCCCTATATAGTATATAATGGGCCCCATGTATTGCTCTATACAGTATAATGGCCCCATATAGTATATAATTGGCCCCATGTATTGCTCCATACAGTATAATGGCCCCATATATTGCTCCATACAGTATAATGGCCCCATATAGTATATAATGGGCCCTATATATTGTTCCACACAGTATATACTGGGTCCTCTAAATAGCTCCAAACAATATAAAGGCCCCATGTAGTATATAATGGGCCCAATGTATTGCTCCTCACAGTATATACTGGGCCCAATAAATTGTTCCATACAATATAATTGCCCCATATAGTATATAATGGGCTCCATGTATTGCTCTATACAGTATATACTGGGCCCCATAAATTGTTCCATACAGTATATTATCTCCATATAGTATATAATGGGCCCCATATATTGCTCCATACAGTATAATGGCTCCATATAGTATATACTGGGCCTCATATACAGTATTGCTCCATACAGTATAATGGCCCCATAAAGTATATAATGGGCCTCATATAATGCTCCATACAGTATATACTGTGTCCCATATATTGCTTCATACAGTACAATGGCCCCATATATAGTATATAATGGCCGACATATATTGCTCCACACAGTATATAATGGGCCCCATATATTGCTCCATACAGAATATACTGAGCCCCATTTATTGCTGCACAGTATAATTTCCCCTTATAATATATAAAGGGACACATTTTTGCCTCCATACTGTATATACTGGGCCCCATAAATTGTTCCATACAGTATATTATCTCCATATAGTATATAATGGGCCCCATATATTGCTCCATACAGTATAATGGCCCCATAGAGTATATAATGGGCCTCATATAATGCTCCATACAGTATATACTGTGTCCCATATATTGCTTCATAAAGTACAATGGCCCCATATAGTATATAATGGCCGACATATATTGCTCCATACAGTATTATGGCCCCATATAGCATATAATAGGCCCCATATATTGCTCCACATAGTATATAATGGGCCCCATATATTGCTCCATACAGTATATACTGAGCCCCATTTATTGCTGCACAGTATAATTTCCACTTATAATATATAAAGGGACACATTTTTGGCTCCATACTGTATATACTGGGTCCCATATTTTGCTCCATACAGTATATACTTGGCCCCATATATTGCTCCATACTGTATATACTGGGCCCCATATATTGCTCCATACAGTACTTACTGGTCCCCATATATTGCTGCACAGTATAATGGCCCCATATAGTATTTAATGGGCTCCATAAATTGTAAAATACAGTATAATGGCCCCATATAATATATAATGGGCCCCATATATTGCTCCTTACAGCATAATAGCCCCATATAGTGTTCCATACGGTATAATGACCACATATAGTATATAATGGGCCCCATATATTGCTCCATACAGTATATACTGAGCCCCATTTATTGCTGCACAGTATAATTTCCACTTATAATATATAAAGGGACACATTTTTGGCTCCATACTGTATATACTGGGTCCCATATTTTGCTCCATACAGTATATACTTGGCCCCATATATTGCTCCATACTGTATATACTGGGCCCCATATATTGCTCCATACAGTACTTACTGGTCCCCATATATTGCTGCACAGTATAATGGCCCCATATAGTATTTAATGGGCTCCATAAATTGTAAAATACAGTATAATGGCCCCATATAATATATAATGGGCCCCATATATTGCTCCTTACAGCATAATAGCCCCATATAGTGTTCCATACGGTATAATGACCACATATAGTATATAATGGGCCCCATATATTGCTCCATACAGTATATAATGGGCCCCATATATTGCTCCATACAGTATATACTGAGCCCCATTTATTGCTCCATACACTATAATGGCCCCATATAGTATATAATAGGCCCCTTATATTGCTCCATACAGTATATAATTGGCCCTATATCTTGTCCATACAGTATATTGGCCCCATATAGTATATAATGGGCCCTATATAGTATATAATGGGCCCCATGTATTGCTCCATACAGTATAATGGCCCCATATAGTATAGAATTGGCCCCATGTATTGCTCCATACAGTATAATGGTCCCATATATTGCTCCATACTGTTATGCACACGCCCGGGCTAAGCGGCGTGTGCGTGTGATTGGTAGTGATTCCACTGGACCGTGCCGGAGAGTGAATGCCTGGAGGGGCGTGACTAGGTATTCACCCGATCCGACCAGGGTCGCACGACGGCATACGACGCCAGTGCACCAAGGAGGAACCGAGCAGAGGGACCAGGTGCTACTCCAGGACAGACCCCGGACACGGCTGTTGACCCACACAGGGGAATACAGGAACAGGCTGGTAGGCTGGCACACAGACTGGTGGGTATAGGCAGGCACGACTGGTATGCAGGCAGGCGGGTATGCAGGCAGGGGGGTAAAGGCAAGCACAGCTAGAGTGCAGACAGGGAGGCACTAGCAGGTAGGAACACAGGCGGGATAGGACCCAGTACACACCGGGACTAAGGAACAATACAGGCAGAGGGTTACAGGCAAGCACAGCTAGAGTGCAGACAAGGCTGAGCAGGGAGGACAGGGCTCTGTTCACACGGAACAGACAGGAAGGGAAAGACAGAGCCAGATACTCACACAGTACTTGCAGAGACAACAAGCAGGAGTTAGGTACGAGTTCAGACTCTGCAGAAAAAGGAAGGGAACGGACATAGAGGCAAAACAGGTAAAGGACAGGAGAGAGTTCAGACTGGAACTGAGTGTACGGAGGAGACCGACACTGCAGAGGGATACAGGAGCGGGTCTGGGAATACGGCCCCCAGAGAGGCGGAACGAACAGGCAAGGAGCGTGTTCAGACAGGACAGACCAGACACAGGAGCGGGTCTAGGAAATCGGCCACTAGAAGGCGGAGCGAACAGGCAAGGAGCGTGTTCAGACAGGACAGACCAGACACAGGAGCGGGTCTAGGAAATCGGCCACTAGAAGGCGAGAGGAACAGGCTAGGAGCGTGTTCAGACAGGTCAGACAAGATACAGGAACGGGTCTAGGTAATCGGCCCCTAGAAGGCAGGAGGAACAGGCTAGGAGCGTGTTCAGACAGGACAGACAAGAGAACACAGAAAGGACTCAGTTCAGACACGGGAACTAATACCGAAAAGCAGGAGACATACAGGACTCAGTTCAGACACGGGAGCTGATACCGCAAAGCAGGAGACATACAGGACTCAGTTCAGACACGGGAGCTGATACCGCAAAGCAGAAGACATACAGGACTCAGTTCAGACAGGCCTGGAAATACAGCCTCCAGGAAAGGCAGACAAGGAAGCAAAGAACGGGACCTGGCACCTTCAGAGTGCAAGCACACACTGAAGGAAACACTATGCTCAGGCAGGGATAGAAGGGAGCTGCTGAGCTATATACCAAGTGACAGACAGCAATAGGCTGAGGACGCACAAGGGGTGTGACCCACAGCAGGTACAAAAGGCAGGAAGTGATCGGGCGCCGCCCTTAAGCAGCAGAAACAGACACAAACAGACAGCATGGAGGGAAGCCAGAGAGACATTCTGGACAGGAGATCAAGTGCGCCCTCTTGCACAGTGGGAGATGGACCACCATGCAAGGACGCCGCCAGGTATGTTACAGTACCTCCCCCCTTACGCCCCCTCTTCTTCAGGCCTGCCAGAATCTTCCGCAGGGAATTCGAGGACCAGTCGTTCACTGGGTTGGAGGGGGACAGAGACTTGAGGGTAATCTCTGCTTCGAGGTACATCTTGTCAAGCTCACAGGAAAAAATAGACGGGTTATCAGGTACATAATGAGGAAAAGTCACTGTCTCTTTGTTATCTGGTGGTATCCCCGAGGATTCAGGAAACAACTGGAGGTCCTCCGCCGGGTCAGAAGAGTGCAGAGGCTCAGAGAAAACAACTGCTTCAGAGTACACTAGGTCAGACTCACTGGAGGAAGCAGGCGAGGTATCGGGTACCGAGTATAGGAAAGTCTCTGTCCATTCACCACCAGGTGGCACCCCGAAGGGTTCTGAACACAACTGGAGGTCCTCCGCCTGGTCGGAGGGGTGTAGAGACTCGGGAGTAACCTCTGCTTCGGAGTACACTAGGTCGGACTCACTGGACGAAGCGAGCGAGGTATCAGGTACAGGATATAGGAAAGTCTCTGTCCATTCACCACCAGGTGGCACCCCGAAGGATTCTGAACACAACTGGAGGTCCTCCGCCTGGTCGGAGGGGTGTAGAGACTCAGGAGTAACCTCTGCTTCGGAGTACACTAGGTTGGACTCACTGGACGAAGCGAGCGAGGTATCAGGTACAGAGTATAGGAAAGTCTCTGTCCATTCACCACCAGGTGGCACCCCGAAGGATTCTGAACACAACTGGAGGTCCTCCGCCTGGTCGGAGGGGTGTAGAGACTCAGGAGTAACCTCTGCTTCGGAGTACACTAGGTTGGACTCACTGGACGAAGCGAGCGAGGTATCAGGTACAGAGTATAGGAAAGTCTCTGTCCATTCACCACCAGGTGGCACCCCGAAGGATTCTGAACACAACTGGAGGTCCTCCGCCTGGTCGGAGGGGTGTAGAGACTCAGGAGTAACCTCTGCTTCGGAGTACACTAGGTTGGACTCACTGGACGAAGCGAGCGAGGTATCAGGTACAGAGTATAGGAGAGTCTCTGTCCTTTCGCTACCAGGTAGCACCCCGAAGGGTTCAGGAGACAACTGGAGATCCTCCGCCTGGTCGGAGGGGTGTAGAGACTCGGAGGTAACTACCACTTTGGGGTACCCATTGTCAGGCTCACAGGACGAAGCGGACAAAGTATTGTGTACCGGGTGTAGAGAAGTCTCTCTCCATTTGTCATCGAGTGGTATCCCGGAGGGTTCAGGAGGCAACAGGGGATCCTCCGCCAGGTAGTAGAGGTGCACAGACTCTGAGGTAACCACAGCTTTGGAGCATCCTTGGACATGCACACCGGTTAAAGAGAGAGAAGCATCTGATGCCGGGTGCAGGAAGTTCTCCTGTGTGGAGTCTGGATGGGCAGAAGTCTCTTCAGCCAGGAGAACTGGTGCACTACCCACGCACATTACCCATTGGGGTTTCTCCGGGATACAGGGAGATGAAGCTTCAGTAGGGACTTCAAGGTTGGGGTCAGGAGGTCTCAGGGAGGACAGACCCTGGCGTGACGGCTTGCCTCTAAGTCTAGCACGTCTGGACTGCCTCTTGAGGTTGAGAGAAGTATTCCGGAAAGCGTAGTCACCCTGTGAGGATTCTGGGTGGGCAGTAGTCTCATTGGGCTGGAGGACTATTGCGCTACCCACACACATTACCCGTCGGGGCTGCTCCGGGATATTGGGAAGTGAAGCTTCAGCAGGGGCTTCAGAGTTAGGGTCCTCGAAGACCATACGAAAGGCCACCAGGAAGGCCTGCAGGTCAAGGATGACAGGATCCCATGCTTCCCATAGGGGGGTGACCCATTTCAAGGCATCGCCCGCTAGGTAGTCAATCATAAAGGCCACTTTAGCCCAATCGGAAGGAAAATAGAGAGGGTAGGCCTTAAAGTGTAGCATGCATTGCTCCACAAATGCACGACACTGTCTTGGATCCCCATAGTAACGTGGCGGATCCGCAGGAACGAGAGCTGATAGATCCATCTGGACGGGTGCGTAATTCGCCTGGAACTCAGCTAAAGGGGGAAAAAAATGTATTTATTTATTTTAATGCATGTATTCGCTGGAAAAACTTCTCAAAGAGCGAAGGCCGTGGGGCTCAACGGGAACCATGGCCTGAGCATGCTGTTATGCACACGCCCGGGCTAAGCGGCGTGTGCGTGTGATTGGTAGTGATTCCACTGGACCGTGCCGGAGAGTGAATGCCTGGAGGGGCGTGACTAGGTATTCACCCGATCCGACCAGGGTCGCACGACGGCATACGACGCCAGTGCACCAAGGAGGAACCGAGCAGAGGGACCAGGTGCTACTCCAGGACAGACCCCGGACACGGCTGTTGACCCACACAGGGGAATACAGGAACAGGCTGGTAGGCTGGCACACAGACTGGTGGGTATAGGCAGGCACGACTGGTATGCAGGCAGGCGGGTATGCAGGCAGGGGGGTAAAGGCAAGCACAGCTAGAGTGCAGACAGGGAGGCACTAGCAGGTAGGAACACAGGCGGGATAGGACCCAGTACACACCGGGACTAAGGAACAATACAGGCAGAGGGTTACAGGCAAGCACAGCTAGAGTGCAGACAAGGCTGAGCAGGGAGGACAGGGCTCTGTTCACACGGAACAGACAGGAAGGGAAAGACAGAGCCAGATACTCACACAGTACTTGCAGAGACAACAAGCAGGAGTTAGGTACGAGTTCAGACTCTGCAGAAAAAGGAAGGGAACGGACATAGAGGCAAAACAGGTAAAGGACAGGAGAGAGTTCAGACTGGAACTGAGTGTACGGAGGAGACCGACACTGCAGAGGGATACAGGAGCGGGTCTGGGAATACGGCCCCCAGAGAGGCGGAACGAACAGGCAAGGAGCGTGTTCAGACAGGACAGACCAGACACAGGAGCGGGTCTAGGAAATCGGCCACTAGAAGGCGAGAGGAACAGGCTAGGAGCGTGTTCAGACAGGTCAGACAAGATACAGGAACGGGTCTAGGTAATCGGCCCCTAGAAGGCAGGAGGAACAGGCTAGGAGCGTGTTCAGACAGGACAGACAAGAGAACACAGAAAGGACTCAGTTCAGACACGGGAACTAATACCGAAAAGCAGGAGACATACAGGACTCAGTTCAGACACGGGAGCTGATACCGCAAAGCAGGAGACATACAGGACTCAGTTCAGACACGGGAGCTGATACCGCAAAGCAGAAGACATACAGGACTCAGTTCAGACAGGCCTGGAAATACAGCCTCCAGGAAAGGCAGACAAGGAAACAAAGAACGGGACCTGGCACCTTCAGAGTGCAAGCACACACTGAAGGAAACACTATGCTCAGGCAGGGATAGAAGGGAGCTGCTGAGCTATATACCAAGTGACAGACAGCAATAGGCTGAGGACGTACAAGGGGTGTGACCCACAGCAGGTACAAAAGGCAGGAAGTGATCGGGCGCCGCCCTTAAGCAGCAGAAACAGACACAAACAGACAGCATGGAGGGAAGCCAGAGAGACATTCTGGACAGGAGATCAAGTGCGCCCTCTTGCACAGTGGGAGATGGACCACCATGCAAGGACGCCGCCAGGTATGTTACACATACAGTATAATGGCCCCATATAGTATATAATGGGCCCTATATATTGTTCCACACTGTATATACTGGGTCCTCTAAATAGCTCCAAACAATATAAAGGCCCCATGTAGTATATAATGGGCCCAATGTATTGCTCCTCACAGTATATACTGGGCCCAATAAATTGTTCCATACAATATAATTGCCCCATATAGTATATAATGGGCTCCATGTATTGCTCTATACAGTATATACTGGGCCCCATAAATTGTTCCATACAGTATATTATCTCCATATAGTATATAATGGGCCCCATATATTGCTCCATACAGTATAATGGCTCCATATAGTATATACTGGGCCCCATACACAGTATTGCTCCATACAGTATAATGGCCCCATAGAGTATATAATGGGCCTCATATAATGCTCCATACAGTATATACTGTGTCCCATATATTGCTTCATACAGTACAATGGCCCCATATAGTATATAATGGCCAACATATATTGCTTCATACAGTATTATGGCCCCATATAGCATATAATAGGCCCATATATTGCTCCACACAGTATATAATGGGCCCCATATATTGCTCCATACAGTATATACTGGGCCCCATATATTGCTGCACAGTATAATTTCCCCTTATAATATATAAAGGGACACATTTTTGGCTCCATACTGTATATACTGGGCCCCATAAATTGTTCCATACAGTATATTATCTCCATATAGTATATAATGGGCCCCATATATTGCTCCATACAGTATAATGGCTCCATATAGTATATACTGGGCCCCATATACAGTATTGCTCCATACAGTATAATGGCCCCATAGAGTATATAATGGGCCTCATATAATGCTCCATACAGTATATACTGTGTCCCATATATTGCTTCATACAGTACAATGGCCCCATATAGTATATAATGGCCGACATATATTGCTCCATACAGTATTATGGCCCCATATAGCATATAATAGGCCCCATATATTGCTCCACACAGTATATAATGGGCCCCATATATTGCTCCATACAGTATATACTGAGCCCCATTTATTGCTGCACAGTATAATTTCCCCTTACAATATATAAAGGGACACATTTTTGGCTCCATACTGTATATACTGGTCCCATATTTTGCTCCATACAGTATATACTTGGCCTCATATATTGCTCCATACTGTATATACTGGGCCCCATATATTGCTCCATACAGTACTTACTGGTCCCCATATATTGCTGCACAGTATAATGGCCCCATATAGTATTTAATGGGCTCCATAAATTGTAAAATACAGTATAATGGCCCCATATAATATATAATGGGCCCCATATAATGCTCCATACAGTATATACTGTGTCCCATATATTGCTTCATACAGTACAATGGCCCCATATAGTATATAATGGCTGACATATATTGCTCCATACAGTATTATGGCCCCATATAGCATATAATAGGCCCCATATATTGCTCCACACAGTATATAATGGGCCCCATATATTGCTCCATACAGTATATACTGAGTCCCATTTATTGCTGCACAGTATAATTTCCCCTTATAATATATAAAGGGACACATTTTTGGCTCCATACTGTATATACTGGGCCCCATAAATTGTTCCATACAGTATATTATCTCCATATAGTATATAATGGGCCCCATATATTGCTCCATACAGTATAATGGCTCCATATAGTATATACTGGGCCCCATATACAATATTGCTCCATAAAGTATAATGGCCCCATAGAGTATATAATGGGCCTCATATAATGCTCCATACAGTATATACTGTGTCCCATATATTGCTTCATACAGTACAATGGCCCCATATAGTATATAATGGCCGACATATATTGCTCCATACAGTATTATGGCCCCATATAGCATATAATAGGCCCCATATATTGCTCCACATAGTATGTAATGGGCCCCATATATTGCTCCATACAGTATATACTGAGCCCCATTTATTGCTGCACAGTATAATTTCCCTTTATAATATATAAAGGGACACATTTTTGGCTCCATACTGTATATACTGGGTCCCATATTTTCCTCCATACAGTATATACTTGGCCCCATATATTGCTCCATACTGTATATACTGGGCCCCATATATTGCTCCATACAGTACTTACTGGTCCCCATATATTGCTGCACAGTATAATGGCCCCATATAGTATTTAATGGGCTCCATAAATTGTAAAATACAGTATAATGGCCCCATATATTATATAATGGGCCCCATATATTGCTCCTTACAGCATAATAGCCCCATATAGTGTTCCATACGGTATAATGACCACATATAGTATATAATAGGCCCCATATATTGCTCCATACAGTATAATGACCACATATAGTATATAATGGGCCCCATATATTGCTCCATACAGTATATAATGGACCCCATACATTGCTCCATACAGCATAATGGACCCATATAGTGCTCCAAACAGTATAATGACCACATATAGTATATAATAGGTCCCATATAGTGCTCCATACAGTATAATGGTCCCCATATATTGCTCCATACAGTATATACTGGGCCCCATATATTGCTCCATACAGTATATACTGGACCACATATAGTATATAATAGGCCCCACATAGTGCTCCATACAGTATATACTGGACCCCATATATTGCTCCATACAGTATAATGGCCCCATATAGTATATTATGGGCCCCATATATTGCTCCATACAGTATATACTGAGCCCCAGATATTGCTCCACAGTATAATGGCCCCTTATAATATATAAATGGCCATTTTTTTTGCTCAATACTGTATATACTGGGCCTCATATATTGCTCCATACAGTATATACTGGGCCCCATATATTGCTCCATACAGTATAATGGCCCCATATAGTATATAATAGGCCCCATATATTGCTCCATACAGTATAATGGTCCCATATATTACTTCATACAGTATAATAGGCCCCCATATATTGCTCCATACAGTATAATGGTCCCATATATTGCTTCATACAGTATAATAGGCCCCATATATTGCTCCATACAGTATAATGGTCCCATATATTGCTTCATACAGTATAATAGGCCCCATATATTGCTCCATACAGTATAATGGTCCCATATATTGCTGCACAGTAAAATGGCCCCATATAGTATATAATGTGCCACATATTTTGCTCCATACTGTATATACTGGGCACCATAAATTGCTCAATACAGTATAAGGGCCTCATATAGTATATAATGGGCCCCATATATTGCTCCATACAGTATAATGGCCCCATATATTGCCCAGGGGAGGAAATTGTGCAACCCACCTCGGGGTCCTGGGATCCCCCAGTACCCCTGGAACACTTGTGTGCTGAAGATATAGCGGTAGCAAAACAAATGCTGAGAGAATAGTGTCATGTGTTCTCCAAAGATGACTCTGATATGACTCTGATATAGGCAGTATCCCGTCATTGCATTTGAAAATCAATTTGAAAGACACGACCCCAGTAACCAGAAGTGACATGTCTGTGCTAAAACCATTACATTGTGAAGTGAAAGAATATTCACAAGATCTCATCAAGAGAGGTTGGGTCCAAAAGTCGAAGTCATCTTATTCCTCTCCAATTTTCTGTGTTAGGAAGAAGGATGGTACGTTGTGACTCTGTTGTGATTACTGGGAGCTAAACCGAAAGTCAGTACCTGATCGACACCCGATACCAAAGATCCAAGATATGACGGATAGCCAATCAAGAAGCACCTGGTTCTCTGTCCTCGATCAGAGTAAGGCATACCACCAAAGGTTTGTCGAAGAGTCCAGTAGACCTTTGACAGCATTCATCACACCGTGGAGATTATATGAGTGGATCTGCATACCGTTTGGACTCAGTTCAGCTCCAGCATAATTTCAGATGAGCATGGAGTCATGTTTAGAAGGATTGAGGGACGATATCTGCCAGCCGTACTTGGATGACAATGTGGTACACAGCAAAACCTTCCGGGAGCATGTTGAACACGTGAGGACCGTATTTCAACGATATCAACAACATGGAGTTAAGTTGACCCCAAAGAAGTGTGAACTGTTCAAAAGACAAGTCCGCTTTCTAGGGAAAATTGTGTCCAGAGAAGGATATACCATGGACCCAGCAGAAATCGCTCCTGTACTAACCTTAAAAGACAGGCAGCCCTCGACCGTCGGGGAGTTGATGCAGATATTAGGATTCCTCTCCTACTATCGTACTTACGTTCGGAACTTCTCCAGGATTGTCGCCGTACTATACCTCCTCTTGGGGGGGATAACAGAGACAACAACACTCACGGAGAAAAAGAAGAACGCGGGTAGGACATGGCTTAAAAGAAAGAACGCTGTTTCATCCCATCAGCCCATTCTCTGGACAGCCGACCACCAGGAGGTATTGGAAAAACTAGTAGACTACCTGGTAAAACCTTGGGATATCCTGATTTCAATTTACCATTTGTTCTTCATTGTAACGCTTCTCAAGTTGGACTGGGAGCTGCCCTGTATCAGCATCAAGATGGAAAAATGAGAGTGATCGGTTACGGTTCTAGAACGTTGACAGATGTCGAGAAGAAATACCATCTACATTCCAGAAAATTGGAGTTCCTGGCATTGAAATTGGCTATCTGAGAACGATTTAGAGATTAGTTCTACTAGAGGAAAGAGTTTGAGGTATGCACTGACAAAAACCCTTTGACCTATGTCCTTACTACAGCCAAACTGATTGCAACGGGTCAGAAATGGGTTGCTGAACTAGCTGACTTCAATTTCAGCATCAAGTACAGGCCAAGAAAATGCAATGTGGATGCTGACGGATTGTCAAGAATGCCACTAGAGCCTGAGGAGTTCATGCAAGAATGCTCGGAGGAAGTCAGTCTGGAAGCAATTGAGATCAGTACCCAAGCAGTACAAGCTTATCAGGAGGAAGACACACAATTATGGTATCCGTTGATGGTGGAAAACACCATAAAAACGAGAGCACAAGATCACCCTCGGTCTATTCAACAATTACCAAAACGGCAGCACAACGGGAAGATTAGATAATTGGTAGAATACTACTTTATGTGGACCAAAATCGGTTTCCAAGTAAACGAGAGAGAGCCAATGAGTCATCAGCAGTATCTGTTTTAATTAAAGAGTGGACGAAGCTCTACCTCACTGAAGACGGTATCCTGTATCGTAAAGGAGGACAAAAACGGCAGTTGGTACTACCCAGAGTATTCCATAGGTTGGTCTTCAAAGCACTCCATGAAAACATGGGACACCTGGGAGTGGAAAGGACAACCAACTTGATCCATGAACGTTTCTTCTGGCCGTACATACAGAGAGGTATTGAGAGGTACGTGACCAGGGAGTGTGCGTGTCTGAAACACATCAACACATCAACCCGGGCACCTATGGGAAACATCCAAACTACATATCCATTTGAGATGGTCTCAATAGACTTTCTACATCTCGAGACGTGCAAGGGTGGTTACTAATACATCTTGGTGGTGATGGACCATTTTACACGATTTGCTCAAGCATATGCCACCACCAATACATCGGGTCGAACAGCGGCAGAGAAGATCTTCAATGATTTTGCTGTGAGGTTTGGGTTCACTACAAGGTTACGCCACGGCCAAGAAAGAGAATTTGAGAACCAGCTCTTTGCCAAGCTCGGAAAGTACTGTAGAATTCAGAGATCCCACAAAACGCCCTATCACTCAGAAGGTAATGGACAAGTGGAATGTTTTAACCAAACATTATTGTCAATGTTGCGCACTTTAACTGCTGATGAGAAGAAAGACTGGAAGAGTTCTCTGTCAAAAGTGGTACATGCCTATAACTGTGCAAAGTCCAACGGGTTGCTCACCCTTTTTCCTATTGTATGGACGGTCGCCAAGACTGCCAATCAACATCATGTTCCATACTCCGGTGTCAGAGACTTACAGATTGTATCAGGAGTACGTTCGGAAATGGAAGGAACGGATGGCAGGGGCATACAATATAGCGCCCAAAGTAGTTACGCAAGGACTGAGCAAGAGTAATGAGTACTATGATCGAAAATGTTATGGAGCAGAATTGGCACCAGGAAGCCAGGTGCTAGTCAAGAAAGTACGTGAGAAAGGCGGTCCAGGAAAACGTTCGTACTGGGAAGACGAGGTGTATGTGGTCGTAAGAAGAAAAGCTGATGACAGCCCAGTGTATGAAATCCGATTGGAAATGGGAGACAAGAAAACCAGAATAGTCCATCGGAATTTACTACTACCCTGTGACTATCTCCCACCACAACAAGACTTCCCAGAAGTAGACTGACATCGTCCGAGATTGACTAAAAGACCACCACAGACTGAAGCTCCGGAGGTGAATAGTGACCTTGAAAGTTCCGATGGAGAAGAACACACCATTGTATCTCTCGGACCAGCAAGGAGAGGGCTGTTCCATCCTCAGGAGAGTTAACTAAACCCTGAGGCTCCAGAGTTCGTACCAAAGAGTATAGATGAAGTCCAATTCAGATCTGATGATCGAACACTGGCTCCTGAAGAGACCGATAGAGACTCAGGAGGAGCAAAATTACCAGACTGTGTGGAAACAAGCGACTCAGGAGAAGTACAGGAACTTACAGAGGCAGCTCCATGAGCATTTGAGGATGCACGGGAAATGAGTGCGGCGGAAGAAACTTCTGTGACCGAAGAACCCGTGGTCTCTGAGGAACAACCCACCAGGAGGATGTCGACGCGAGAAGTGAGGAAGCCCATGATGCTGACGTATGAGACACTTGCTGAACCGAGTCAAGTGCCAAGGACTGTCGACTGGAAACAGGTATCTCTGCCTGTGGACTAGGTAAGCCCACTTGAGTGGTATTCACCAACGTGAGGCAGTATTGAAGATGTTGCCTGGTGGAAAGACTTGTTTTCATGCTTTGATTTTCCTTAAAAGACTGTAGAAACAAAGAACTGTTAAAGCATAGAGAGAGAGAGCTGGTTGAAGACGTACGAAAAGCTCCAGCTGAAGAGATGCTGAGTGTTTTAATTGTGTTAATTGTTTATTTCTTATAGGCATCCTACAAGAAAAAGGTTATAAGATTAGGTTGTTATCAATGTTTATGAACGTTATACTAATTTCACAATGCCAATTTGCATATAAAGTTATTCAACTTTCACCACTGTCTCAGAATTGGTTAGATTGATCAATTAAGACGAATGTCGAGGACGACATTCAAAAAGGAGGGAAATGTGTGGCATGCAGAAGTAGGGCTGTTGCTTTAAAAGCATTCAGCAACTATTAGAAGTAACACAGGTACATGAGACAGGAAGTGTTGTGCTCCAGAAGCATCCAGCAACTAGAGGGTTTAACACAGTCACAGGAGAAGGGGAGTGTTTTAGCAGAGCCCCAGGGGGATTGTGGGGAAGTTGTGTACTGTCTGGCTGGAGCCAAAGAGAAAGGTGGTGTGTGTGTTCTGTATCTCACAGAAGCACCACTGCAAGTGAAAAGGATTCAAGTCAGGAGTGAAGCTAAGCACAGGTCAGGAAGAGTTCCTGAACTAACAGTGCAGAGTATTGTCAGGCAGACAGATAAGGACTGTAAGAAATGGTGTCACAGGGATCATCTCCCTCTGCTGTAAAGAATGCTGTGTTCATTAATGTGCCTTTGCATTAGAACTGTGCTGTTCTGTACTACTGGGAAGACTGTGCACTGCTGTGCTGCTAAGGAAACTGTATTGTTTGTTACTGGAGTCTGTTGCTCATAAGACTTAACTTGCACTGGCTGTGCGGTTTCTTATTAAAAGCTACTGTTCTACCGTTTATAAGGACTCTTGTCAAGTGTGTCTGGTCACCAAGTGAAACAACCTACGTGTTTGTGCCTGAGGGTCAATACCCCTGTGTGCCTGAGAGAAGCTGCAGCACATGGTCTATGGTCTCCCTGAGTAACTGTTCCCCCAGGATGTAACCTGTTTCGCCCCTACCTGAACCTAGAGGTGTGCGTGTAACATGTATATGTTAAAGGGTGAGAATTTCCAACAATCCCATGTCTCAAACAATATTTAATACTAAGTTCTATATGGCATGTGATACTGAATATGTTATCTATGTTTTACAATGCCCATGTAAATTGTTATATGTGGGGAAAACAACTTGGGATTTTAAAACTAGAATAAACCACAATCGATATACAATTAGGAAAAAGAAATTAGATTTACCTAATTTTGTGGAATTGGGACAAAAATGGAAGGATCTTATGTAAGCACTTTATATATGTAATTTTTATGATGTGCTGGAATGTTTATTTATTGATATCATTGCTGCACCTATTTAATATATCAATATATACCATTGCACTGCTTGAGAAAGTTCCACACTTGGAACGAAACGTTGCCTTTTCACTATACTGTATATATATGTACAGTATATACTGTATATATATATATACACCTATATTAAAAATCAGGATGGTGGGCCATCCAAATCTTGCACCGGGGCCCAACTGCCTCCAATCACACCACTGTTTAGGGCCACACTGGCATCAACTATAAATCACAAGGTGCTTGAACATTATATTGCTTTTTGGGTGGTTTAGTGGAACAATTGTTATGTGGACTGATGGCAATTATATGGAGCCTGGTAACCACAGTATATAATTAATAGGAGGGGAAGGACATCTCATAATGTGAGTCAAATCATTCTGTATTTGCACAAGCTATTAAAATGTAAAAAACACATTTATTTATCTACAAGTGACATGGACGCCAGAACCCATCATATATAAAATTAGATGAAGGCCCACCATACTGGCTCCATTTATGTGGCCTAGCAGAGCTGATTGTGCACAAATCTCTTGGTTTGCTTACAGGAACGTTTTACCTAAAGACAGAGGCAAGCTTGTGAGGAGCCATAGCACTCCGCAAAGGAAGGGCGGCAGCACCTCCTTATAAATTAAGCACCACTAGAATCAAATCAAATGGCACAGTTTAAACTTACCTGAGGGCGATAAAAAGATGTTCCTCTGCCGAAATACAACGCCTAATTGTTGTGTTTAGGAACTAAAGGCCAGGATGAAGCTCCTCCAACAGGCGATCAATGGTTACAAGGTGCATGCGGCAAAATGAGAACAATTTGTCAGGGTTGCGCTGTAGCTCCCCATACAGCCAGTAAGAAGTGGCCTTTAGAGACCTGTTGGCTAAGCAGAGGATAAACCCATAGGTTGAAACGCCTCCTTGGATCCACATCACCCTGCGTAGATCTCCAAATCACATTGGCACCACCCAGGTCTGAAGAACCCGCTCACCAGGGGTGAAGGATAAATTAGCCATATTGAGAGCTTGGTCAATACATCAGACCAACAATGAGTATTCACTCTGGGATATCCCAGCAAAATGGATGTGGTCTAATCCTATGACCTTATTGGGGTTGTTTTTATAGGGTTAGGATCATAGAGGACCTTCATTTTATAGGAAATTGAAGCAAAACAGACTAGAAAATCAGACTAGAAAAACTGCACTCAGGGACACTGGAGGCTGTGACTCTGTTCACTCATGTGTTCAGGTTAATGAGGAAAGGGCTTTACATGACAGTAGATAAAGCTGAAGTCTCTCTGTAAAGCTGAAATCCCCCAGCATTCCCTGCTACTTCAGTGTCTGTGCGGAGCTTACTCTGATCATTTGCATTAATGAGATGTCATCAGCCTCTGTACATTCATCTGATATAGGAATAACAAAATACCTTTCTGCGTTACAAGAGCTCATCTGATTGGGAGCCATCAATCCATCCAGCTTTCTGATTGTTTCCAAAACTTACCAGCAGAATTATAAATGCAGTTATTCACGTTTGAATCATCATCATAATAATAATAGAATGTGCTACAGTGGTTTCTACCTCTATTTCCTTGGTCCATTTTGTCGACCGAAGGACTTGCCAGTTTTTTACAATAGTATCAGCAGGAAATTATCATTAGATGACTAGTAAACCTGTTGCCAGGTAATCCAACATAGCCCCCACCACTGATTGGCAGCTTTCTGCCTATGCACAGTGTAGACAGGAAGCTGCCAATCAGTGGTGTGGGTGGTGATATACAGAGCTCAGCATTCAGAGAACCGCTAGATCTGCCGCAGATAAAACAGTGATGTTATTAAGTAGTAGCAATAAAATACAGCACTCCTGGTAATTGTAGGTCCCCGGATAGGATCCCAATCCGTATCAATCAAATAGTAGAAAGAATCCGTCACTCTGAGGTGAGTAGAGTGAAAAACGTGAATCTTTTATTGCAGTGGTCCATATGGACAGTGTGTATTACATGTAACGTTTCCATCATCAAAGACCTTTGTCAAACATATACTGTAGAGGCAACTGAATCGCCCTCCCTGGGCTATGGGGGATACTCGGAGCCGGGCCTTGCAGATGTCGCGGGGATGCAGTCGTGGCCTTGGCCCGTTCCGTGCCCAGGGCTGTCTCATGAAAAATATGGGCAATTGGATGAGTGGTTGTTTGACTTCGCCACCTGTGGTTTCTGGTGAAGGCCACGAGCGCTGCAACAGTCCTCTGAGGCTGATGTTCTGGCAGCTCGGGTTGGTACTACTCCCCACAGGCGGAGTAGGCCTCAGGGCAGTGATCAATGAACGATCTGTGTGGAGGTATGGTGGGTGCAGTGCCGCGCAGGAATAAACAAGCGGAGGCGGTGGATGAAGTCATCCTGGTCTTTACTCACTTTAGATGTACTTTCAGCCGCAAAGCTTCTCTCTGCTACACACGGCGTACTGCGGCCACCGGGTACGGGGTTCAGCACTTCCCAGGTAGATCAAGAGCACCTGTCAAGACCCCGCTGGTGTGTTCCTCTCCTTTTTCTCTCCTCCCGCTTGTGTTCCTCCCTGGGATCCACTAAGCCGCCGGGCTTTTCCAACAGTGACGTGAAGTACACAGTCAGATATCGGGGGCCGGTCACCCCTCTTGCAGAAGGAATCCCTCTGGCTAAGCCAGAGTGAAGAATACAGGTGGCGACTCCGCTCCGTCCGTATTCCCCTGGGATCTTTTTGCCTGTGGAGCCTATCTCCTCTGCTCCCCTCCAAGGCCTTCTTAGAACAGGACCCTGACCGGGCAGAGAAACTGGTTAACCCTGACCCGCTCCTCGTCTCAAGGCCAGAGAACGAGGACCGTGAATCTTCAGCCAGCTGCAGACTCTTGCTGGACCCTGACAGAAGACCACAATCAAAAGACCTTGAACTAAAGATGGCCATTTATTATATATGGTTCTATAAGTGCTTCCTGTAAGTGTTTCCTCCACCCTCACCCACTACTTGGTTCCCCCTATCTTTGGTTACCCCCCATCTCCTCTATCCCAGGCCAGGGCAGCACCCTGGTGCATTTAGACCCCCTACAGGACAGGAGTGGTGTAGTGTTGAGTGCGAAGTGGGGTTCTGAGTGATGCTCCATCCTTACCTGGGAGAGGAGATACCACATCTCTATCTGACGTGCAGTACCCCTGTGGCGACTGAACCCTCAGGGGCGCCACACAACAAATAAAAAAACAAAAGACTTAACATGAGAAATATAATACAGGCTTGAAACTATAAAGATAGATATGACGTAATGCTTAAGTGAGGACCGCAAGATCTGGCAGATACAGACACCAAGTCTATGAGCAATGGTGAAAAATATATATGTATTGCAGTTTGTAAGAGCCACCAAACAATATACATGAAGACCAGAGTTGGAGGTAGGCAGGTCCCTAACTCCAAAATATATATAGTGTAGAAGATACTAAGTCTCTATGGGGAAATAAATATGCAGGGTACAACGCAAAATAGAAATAAGCAATACTTAACATGGGACTATAAAAAATGAAACAGATGGTACATAGAAGGTGGGGGGATTGAATGGTGGTCACAAAGAAGCCCCAAGTCCAAAGTCCACTGGAGAGTCCTGATCTAGAACTAATTTATCCCAAACTGTAAAATAAGATACAAAGCGGAACCTTAACATATATGTCAGGCCACTAACGGATGGAGCAGAACATGAGGAATGGGTGGGAAAGCAGGAGGGGTAGTTTTATTGTCATAAAAAAACAGAAGAGAGAAAGAGGTGGAAAATGAAACCATGCTAGGAACAGATAAAAAGTGTAGAGGAAGGGAAAAAAACATAGGAAAAGACTGAATAAGAGGATAGAAAAATAAAATAAAAATGAAGATGAAAAAAAATAAAGGAAAAAATAAAATTAATAAAAAATAAAATAAAATAAAAAAATAAAGATGAAAAAAGGGGAAAAATAAAGATAAAAGATGAAAAATAAAGAAAAATAATGAAAAATGAACCATAAGGAATAAAAAATAATAGATTATTCAGAAAAAATAAATAATAATAATCAAAGAAATTAAAAAATATGTAGCAGCCCGATGTGCTCCAGGTTCCTAAATACATGGGATGATGAGATTCCTGATATAAAATGGATCAAGAAGACTGTCCTCCTGTCTTGAATAATAAATACTTTGATCTCTGTAATATTCACATAATTCCGATACTTCAATGTCCTATATATTAATACTAGATGGTGGCCCGATTCTAACGCATCGGGTATTCTACAATATGTACGCGGCCGACCGGGCGCATTCAGCAGAGCGTTGTTTAAATTTGGCGCCAAAATCGCTGATTGGTCGCGGCCGGCAACCGCGACCAATCAGCAAAACGGTGTTTAAATTTGGCGGCAATATCGGTGATTGGTTGCGGGTGGAGGCCGCGACCATTCAGCGAACTGTGTTAGTGAGGACCGGAGAGCTTGTTTAAATTTGGCGCTAAAATCGCTGATTAGTCGCGACCGCGACCAATCAGCAAAACGGTGTTTAAATTTGGCGCCAATATCGCTGACTGGTCGCGGCCAGCGGTCGCGACCAATCAGCAGAGCGGGGTTTAGATTTGGCGCCAATAATGCTGATTGGTGGCGACTGCGACCAATCAGCAGAGCGGTGTTTAAATTTGGCGCCAATCTCCCTGATTGTTCGCTGCTGACGGCCGCGACCAATCAGCAGAGCGTTGTTTAAATTTGACGCCAATCTCGCTGATTGGTAGCGGCCGCGACCAATCAGCAGAGCGGTGTTTAAATCAGCGAACCGTATTACTGAGGACCGGGCAGCGGCGCCGTCCCTCCCTTCACACTTGCCATCGGGAGATCAGCGGCCCAAGCCGCTCATCTCCCGGCTGCATCGCCGCTGACTTCCGTCCGGCAGATGAGCCGCTAACGGCCGCCATCTTTTTCTGAAATCCCGCGTCGCTGATTGGCCGCGGCCGGACCAATCAGCGACGCGGGATTTCCTGGACAGACAGACAGGATAAGACGATTATATATATTAGATATTTTACTGTATTGCAGTTACCTATTGTTAAACGTGTGATACAATACCTGCAACATTGTTTTAAAATGGATATTTACTGATGTTTATAACAGGATTCGGATTTATATCTTATTGCTGTATGTTTGTAACATTTATTATAAAGAATTCTTCAAGAAACGAGTTTAAAAAAAACAATAATAATTCTGCACACATAGATATTCTCATAAGAAAGACAAAACCTCACTTTTATTTTCCTAAATATTCAGGGTTCAGGTTTATTAACGTTTTAAATTGACCGACTGCACTGGAGTTGTCCAATATTAAAATGAATAATCAAAAATACAAATTGAGCACACAGTGCATATGACGCGCCCCTGGGCCTGTGTCGCGCTGCGATGCGCACGCGGGAGCTTACCCGGAGCCGGATCTCTTGAGGGTTGTAGTCTCGTGGCGGCGACCCGGTCCGTGCCCAGGGAGTCAAACTGAGCGGCGATGTACTAGCAGTAGATGGTTGGTGACTACGCCACCCGTTGAATGCAGCTATGGAGCTGCCGCTGCAGGGCAGACCGCTGAGGCCGGTGGAAGGATGGTGCAGCGTGGATGGTATAACCCCCAACGGGAGGGGTATGGCCTCAGGGCAGCCGACGTGGATGATGGGGGTAGCAGGAACCACTCAGAGACGGTGCGGTGTAGTTCAGGGTCTTTACTGGTGACAAAGAAAGACCCTCCCGGAGTACTTGCTAGTGATAGGGGCCTGGTCAGTCCTTGAGCAGATGGGATTTCCCCTGGCCAGGCGGAGTTGTAGGCCTTCCCAACTAACTGTACTCTTCTGGCTACCTTGCTAGAGGCGGGAATAAGTAGCCCACGTCCCTGAGTGTACCGTGTGGTGCTCACCCGTATGGCCGGTGACTCGGGGCCTTCTAATGGCTTCCGCTCCACGATGGCGGTGCTGGTCCCACGCGTGTGACCGTGCCTTCGGGCTTCTGGGCCAGAGGACCTGAAATCCTCTGCCGGACGGTTTCTGCTGCTGGGTAGGAGTTAGTCCCCACAGCCTCGGACTCCGGGTCCGGTTAGAAATCTTCTCAGTCAGGGCGAGCTCTGCAGCTGCCAGCCCCTGACTCGTTGTAACACTGCTCCCCACGGAGCTCCTGATGTTTCTTGCTATGCTGCTTCTCTTCTCTACTCTCCTTGACTCCAGGCTCAGGCCCCTGGACAGGGCCTGCCTGTGGAGCAGAGCCCATAGAGCAGCTCTGCTCCCTGTCTTCTCCTCTCAGAACTCCCTACCCTGCCTCAGCCCCAGGTTTATATAGGGGAAGTCCTTCCCCTCCCAAGACTGGGCAGGAGGTGTGGCATGCACAGGATCCCTGACCAAAGGACCTCCCACCTGCTCTCAGACGTAATATCTCTATCACTGTGGCAACCAGACCCCTGGGGTGTCACATTCCCCCCTAGTGAAATTTAGTACTCCGGGACTAAACATATTTTTGTAACATAACAAAGTATAAACAATAACATTACAATAAGGAAACGCATAAAGCTGGTCACGGCGTGTCCGTAACCGGGTGCAGTCTTTGAAGAAAGCAAGGTGTCCATTTCACCAAAACAGGGAGACGTAACCAGGTAGGGGTCTGTCCTACCCCGAGTCCTTAACAGTCTTTTAGTCCATCCTGGGTTACGCTCCACTAACTGTACAAAGGATTCCCGGTAAATCCACCAAGGACTCCTATAAATAACTGGAAACACATAATATTTACAAGATATGGCCGCTCTCAGTCCTCGGCCAGTGGGGATAAGGATTGGCTGCTCACAGTCCTCAGCCTGTGGGGAGATGGGATGGCTGCTCACAGTCCTCAGCCTGGTTAAGGATAGGGGACACACGGGAACAGTTCACACTTGTCCCAACGGGGACCATATTTTAATTAGCAACACAAGTACCCCTACGGGTAACTATGTACAGTTCCACTTTACCGTACTTCAGTAACGGCATCCTCCTGCTCCTTCTTGTGTGTAGGCTTCAGACCCGTCCGGGTCCTCTTGGCTTTCCTCGTATTGGTAGTACTGCAGCTCCTCCTTGGTTAACGTGGAGGGCGTACAGTTCTTTTGCACCTGGGGAGTTCAGGCCTTGCGACCAGGCGTGGAGAGGGTCGCCGTTGAGGACGCCCGGGGTCAGAGGGTGCAACTTTGGGCCTGGGCGCGGGCTGGTGGTGGTAGTGCCCAGGGCTGGAGGGCTTGGCCGCAGGGCTTGTTGCGGGGGCTGGAGCAGGTCGGTGTCTGCAGCGCCCGGAGTCGGCGGCTCCACCAGGGGGCCCGGGAGCAGGCTGACGCTGGCAGCGTCCGGGACAGGGAGACTCCTCTTACCTGCTCCCGCGACCGCTCCTGCGTCACGCGTCTTCTCCCGGCGCTGGTCGGGGCCGGCGACGACTGGGGCACTGCCGATGCTGGGCAGCTTAGTCTGCTGCCGGTCCGCCATCTTGCTGTCCGTTCCTGGTGTCCTCCTCCCCCCTAGTGGACCGTGGCCTACCTTCCGGAGATCCTCTTCCGTAGGCCGCGGCTCCGCAGTCAATCGTCGGGGTAGAGGACCTGGCGTCGCGCTCCTGTGACGTCGGCGTCTGCTGGGCTCCTTCCAGGACCTTACGCAACGTCCGGACGTGAGGCGGGGCTTCAGTTCTCGCGCGCTTTCGGAGTCCACGCCCCTCTTCTTCCCGCGCGGCGTCCTCAAGATGGCGTCCAATGGCGGGAAAACTCCACGGATGGCGGGAAGAAGGCTGAAGATGGCGCCGGATGGCGGGAATCTTCACCGATGGCGGGAAGAAGGCTGAAGATGGCGCCGGATGGCGGGAATCTTCACCACAGATAAGTTTTAAAAGTCTCTTTTTCAGGCACGCAGTACCCGGTGGTTGCGGGCACGAAATCCTGCCGACTACGCCAAAAGTTGACGCGCCCCTGGGCCTGTGTCGCGCTGCGATGCGCACGCGGGAGCTTACCCGGAGCCGGATCTCTTGAGGGTTGTAGTCTCGTGGCGGCGACCCGGTCCGTGCCCAGGGAGTCAAACTGAGCGGCGATGTACTAGCAGTAGATGGTTGGTGACTACGCCACCCGTTGAATGCAGCTATGGAGCTGCCGCTGCAGGGCAGACCGCTGAGGCCGGTGGAAGGATGGTGCAGCGTGGATGGTATAACCCCCAACGGGAGGGGTATGGCCTCAGGGCAGCCGACGTGGATGATGGGGGTAGCAGGAACCACTCAGAGACGGTGCGGTGTAGTTCAGGGTCTTTACTGGTGACAAAGAAAGACCCTCCCGGAGTACTTGCTAGTGATAGGGGCCTGGTCAGTCCTTGAGCAGATGGGATTTCCCCTGGCCAGGCGGAGTTGTAGGCCTTCCCAACTAACTGTACTCTTCTGGCTACCTTGCTAGAGGCGGGAATAAGTAGCCCACGTCCCTGAGTGTACCGTGTGGTGCTCACCCGTATGGCCGGTGACTCGGGGCCTTCTAATGGCTTCCGCTCCACGATGGCGGTGCTGGTCCCACGCGTGTGACCGTGCCTTCGGGCTTCTGGGCCAGAGGACCTGAAATCCTCTGCCGGACGGTTTCTGCTGCTGGGTAGGAGTTAGTCCCCACAGCCTCGGACTCCGGGTCCGGTTAGAAATCTTCTCAGTCAGGGCGAGCTCTGCAGCTGCCAGCCCCTGACTCGTTGTAACACTGCTCCCCACAGAGCTCCTGATGTTTCTTGCTATGCTGCTTCTCTTCTCTACTCTCCTTGACTCCAGGCTCAGGCCCCTGGACAGGGCCTGCCTGTGGAGCAGAGCCCATAGAGCAGCTCTGCTCCCTGTCTTCTCCTCTCAGAACTCCCTACCCTGCCTCAGCCCCAGGTTTATATAGGGGAAGTCCTTCCCCTCCCAAGACTGGGCAGGAGGTGTGGCATGCACAGGATCCCTGACCAAAGGACCTCCCACCTGCTCTCAGACGTAATATCTCTATCACTGTGGCAACCAGACCCCTGGGGTGTCACACATATATATATTTATTTATTTATAAGCAAAAGTTTGGTTCAGCATCCTCCAAATTTGATATCTATCTATCTATCTATCTATCTATCTAATCCAAAAATATGGAGGCAGCACACAGTTGAAGAAATTTTTTTTTTATTATTTAATAGCCCATGTGGCGACGTTTCGGTCCAGTATTGTGCACCTTTCTGAAGCTACATGGGCTATTACATAATATAAATTTTTCTACTTCATCTGTGTGCTGCCTCCATATTTTTGGATTATATAAGAGGACTGGTATATAACAGGGGGCTTTTCACCTAAACTTTTTGCTTGTGCTGTTTTTTATCTTATTTCATATCTATCTTATCTATCTATCTATCCATCCATCTATCTTATCTATCTATCTATCTATCTATCTATCTATCCATCTATCTCATTGTGAGGTGAGATCAGAATAATAATGATGTCACAAGTGATGTGATGACATCACCGCATTCTATATCCCAGTGTTCCGGCCTAAGGGAAATCACTGCCTTACAGACTCCCAAGGGTGAGGCAGCCCCTTTTGTTTTTCGTCATGAACGAAGCAAAAATTGATTATAAAATGGATAAAGAGAGAAGAAGAGCCCATAGAGATCGGGTTCTCAGTGAGAGGAGAGGATTAAATGAAGAGCAGGTACCATTGTTCGCTATTGGGCGAAAAGACTTTATACTACCGGACGTGGACACTGACGCCTCAGAAATGGCGTCCAAACGTCAAACTCTGGACAAAATGAGAAAGACCAAAAGACATGAGATCCTTACAGAGAGAAGGAAAATGGAGACCCTCATGGAGTCTCACTCTGCAACCTCCGCTGAGCTTCAGAGGGCCATACTTATCGCCTTGAAAAAACTCGGAGATCTGGTCCCTGAAATACGGAGGAGGAACAAAGAAGCCATCCTCAATAAGAGGAGAAACATCAGCGCAGAGTTAGAGCTGGAAGAGGTTCTCCAAGAGACACCGAGACAAGTGACATCCTCCAGATCTGAAAGTCTGGAGGCACCGAAACTACAAAGAGCGGCAGCCCAGAAGAGGATCAGGAACAGCAGAGACTGGGTTGTCCAATGTAGAAGACGTCTCATCTACGCTAAACCCATTATAAATGGGAATGGTGCATTACGGAGGTCGAGGTCATCAGCTGAAAACATCTCCATCCCAGAGAACAAACAGCTGAGTGTTTCTCCACCAAACACATCACTGGATACAGATGGACCAGGTAAGATGGATCTGCTCAGTGTAATAAGACTGGGGGTGAGGAGGATTATACTCCTAATATTATGTACTGGCATCAATTATCACAAGTGCAGAAAAACTGTCCTTGTTGCCCATAGCAACCAATCACAATGCGGCTTTCATTGTTCCATAGAATGTTAAGAGATGGAATCTATGTTGTGATTCGTTGCTATGGACAACAGGGACAGTTTTGCTATTGGACAGTTTTGATAAATGAGAGCCCAAATATTAGACATTTCCTGCTCATTTACATAATGCCATTTAAAATTATAATATTTTCTCTGGAGCTACATTTGTTAACCCCTTATTGACCAGGCAACCTTTTTTTTTCTCTCCCTCCTTTGAAAACCCATAACTATTTATTTATTAATTTTTCTGGCAATGTAGCTGTATGTGGACTTGTTTTTTTAGTGGCCGAGCTGTAGTTTTGAACATTATTTATTTTACCATTCAATGTTCTGGAGCACGGGGAAAAAGATTTAATCTGTGGTAAAATTGTGGAAAAAAAGTGATTCCAACATTGTTTTTTTCTAGATGTTCATTGAGTGGTAAAAATGACCTGACAAAATGATTCTCCATGTCAGTTACAGCTATGATACTGCTGAACTTGCATAGGGGTTTCTAAAAAATACTTAAGAATTTTATTTTAAAAAAATGCTTTGTGTGGCCATGTTCTGAGACATTGGAACTGTGTGATTGTGATCGCTGGATGGAGATGTGTGAGGGCTTGATGATTTTTTGCGTGGTGAACTGTAGCTTTTATTGATACCTTTCCTGGGTAGACAGGACATTGTGATATCTTTTTATTGCAATTTTTTAGGTGGATACAGCGCCCCCCAAAAATGCAATTCTAATGTTTCATTTTTTTATCATGTTAGTGTTCACTGTTTGCAATATTTAATTTTATATTTTTGCAAAATCGGACTTATGCGGATACAAGATGTGCTTATAAATATGATTATAATTATGTCAATTTGGTGATTCAAATATTTTTTACATTTTCCCTCTTTTTTAAACTTTTTTTTTATTTACTTCACTTTTTAGTTTCCTTGGGGGACTTAAACCTGTGATTTTCTGATCGCTTGTACTATATACTGTGGTAGAACTGTATATAGATAAATTGACATTCTCGTATGAAATTAAGCCAGGCTGGTCTTAACACTAGGCCAAAAGTGACAGACTGGGGCTTTCAGCAGTAGGCCCAGGTAGTCATTTTAAACAATTGACCCCCTGCAATAGTGTCCTGGGGGGTTAATAGGTACTGGTGCACTCAAATCGGCAATAGCTTCATTTAAATATCACTGTCAGCATTGAAATGGTTAAACTACAGTAATTGGAGTGTGCTCCAGTCGCTGCAGTTATAGGCAAGTGTCAGCTATGTAATACAGCCAGCATCTGCCTGATATGGTGCATGCTCAGCTAATGAGCCCGCTTCATACATTTTATGCACAACATGACAAACATTTCCATTATGTGTTCGCAAAGGGTTTAATAAATCTTGTATTTTCTCAGCAGATGGAGGCCTTATGATACCCCCTGACATAGCAGACATGCCAGCAGAAGACCCCGGTGATGCTAGAATCTGTATTTCACCCCTGAGAGAAGTGGTCAACACTAATAATACTATTGACTTTGACAGCCTTGACTTCCAGAAAGTTCTTGGAAAGGGAGGCTTCGGAAATGTAAGTGTGAATTTATCCTCCACCATGTTCATCAATGTATCCTGCACCAGATGCACAGGAGGGTTGTACATATTCATTACAGGATGCTCATATGTAATGATATATGAGATAAACTAGTGAACTACTACACACTAATAGATGGGAGTTTGGTCTGATCTGTTGTGATTTTTCTCCAGGTCATCTTGGCATTAGATCTGGTCAATGAAGGACTTCAGGCCATTAAAATCATGGACAGAAGTTATTGTAGAGAGGACATATTCTCTACAGAGCTAGAAGTCCTGAGAATGGCTGCCGGATGCCCCTACCTAATGACTATGCGGGCGTTTATGGAATCACCATTGGAGTATGTGATAGCCATGGACTATATGGCCGGAGGAGACCTGTTTGACCACATGGCAGATTCAATGCTGTTTAACACAAGGACAACAAGGTAAATGTCTTATACTGAATATTAATAATCCGTTGCCCTCGCACTGTAGTCCTAGAGCAATGGACAACGACAACAGGAGAAAATAATGACATGAAAAGGACACGTGTGTGATCTCCTCATGTTCTCTGTATGATTGTGCATGTAACCACTGATCCATCCTTTCTACTCCACAGACTCTTTGCGGCAGAGATGGTGTGCGGACTCCAGTTCCTGCATGAACGCGGCGTCATACATCGGTAATCATTTCACCTTCATAAATCTGTCACCTGTGACTCTCTGTTGTCTCCTTACATATCTATTGTAGAAAGTTCTTTCCATGAATTGTCCTCACAATCAGTATCTGCTCCTTCTCCCTGCAGTGACCTGAAGCCAGATAATATCCTCCTCCAAGACACCGGACACATCAAAATCTCCGACTTTGGCTTAGCAGCCATGAATGTATTTGAGGATGGCATAGTGAAGAACAAGGTTGGCACTAAGGGTTACATAGCGCCCGAGGTAAGGAACATCTCTGTGTGATTGATGCCAATAGTAGGATTGAGGGATAATCTGATCCCAATGTATCCTGCTGATATCTAATCACAGACCGGTCCTCATAGTCTCTGTGTGTAAATCCCCTTCCCGGTATATTCAGATTCTCTCCAATCTCATGTTTCCACAGATAATGGACAGTAAAGGCTACAACCATCTGGCAGACTCCTTTTCCTTCGGCGTCATCTTATATATAATGAGTGTAGGTGACCAGCCATTCTATTGCAAAGGCACAATGGATGAATACCACCAGTCTCTGCGTGATGACATCCCTTATTTTCCACCTGGGATCTGCTGTCATACCATGGACATCATAAAAGGGGTGAGTAAGATCAGATGGATAAGTATGATCGCGGATTACTAAAAGAGATAGAAGATAAGATGGGAATAGTCCATAGACATTGTGTAAAAACTTGTCAGTAATAATACATAATATAATGACTAATGGTCTCTATCATTTTCTAGCTTCTCTGCAAATCTCCATCTGCCCGATCTGCCATTACATCATCCATCAGATCGCATCCGTTTTTCTATTCTATAGACTGGAGCGATGTGGAGTCCGGCAGAGCCGACCCACCATTCCCATATTGCTATGTAAGTACAACACATACAGACATCCATAGTGTTATCACTACCCAGTAACACACTTACCCACTATACACCTTATCACTATATCCCCCTAGTACTGTATATACTGAATGTGAGGGGCTGATTCTCAGACGTGTATATTTCTCTTCTTACAGCAGGAGTATTAGGCTGATAAAAATCAGCCCCATTCCAGCAACATCCAGGAATGAAGATTTACATTAATCGGATGAGACAATTACACTGGACTTTCTTATTTACCGGACTGTGACAAACCTACCGAGCTTCCACCACATAACATCCAAGTAGATTTGAGCACCAAACATCCAGGGATTTATTCCGATCGCCATATTTGGGGTCAGGAAGGAATTTTTTTCCCTTGATATGAGGATGATCCAGCAACGAGTCCTCAGGGTTATTTTTCGCCTTCCTCTGGATCAACATAGCAAGTAATTAAAGGCTGAAATTGAAGGACTTCTTTCAGCCATACTTGCTATGTTACCATCTGGACGACTCATCTACAATGTGGTGGTAAGGAGACGACTACAAGATATGGACATAAAGAAGGAAGCGGCTGCTCCTTCTCCTACTTGGCCATGTACAGACACAAGGAAGCGGCTGCTCCTTCTCCTACTCGGCCATGTACAGACAGAAGGAAGCGGCTGCTCCTTCCTCTACCAGGCCATGGTCAGACAGAAGGAAGCGGCTGCTCCTTCACCTTCCTGACCATGGTCAGACAGAAGGCCATATGGCTAATCGCGATGCTGAAGGAATCCAGGAAAACTCCAACTACACAGATCACAAGTCACACATTCCTGCTCTTCTCCTCTCTCATGTGTGATCCAGACCTGGATGTCCAAAAGCGGCAAAAGTGTAAGCCGAGGCCTGAGGAGCAGAATCATCTGCTCCTTTCTATAGAAAGTCACTGTATCTACACACTTTCTTTTATCATCATTGCAAATTTGTAACAACTTTATTGCACAAATATATATATATGTATATATAAAACATCTAAGTGTCTTTTGTGCGTTTGGTTAAATTCTTCTCATATACAGACCTGCTTTTTGTTATTTTTATTAATATCATGATAAGGACAAGGTATTTTGGTGCCTTAGGCAAATGAAGCCTATGGTGACCCCCACCAAAGGAATAGGCAAGAAACTGAGGTAACAGGACCCCTAATACTGCACCTCCTCCCTCCGATCAGTCCGATAATAATCTCTGACGACCACTTCCACTCAAATTATTACTTTTCTCACCAAAAAAATACCAGCACAAGTAAAAAAAATGTGGCGTACTTTAGGGATGAGGCTTAAAAGGGAGCGCAATGTCAAAGTTCTATATAGAATCGTTCATTGTTTGTGGACCAATTACACATTACAAGGGACAAATAGCGATATTCATCCCTGACATTCTATATTTTACATGTCCTACCCAAGGATAGTGATGGAAACTAATATAGCTGTTAGTATAATGGAGGCCGTGGGTTTCAGTTAAGGTCATGTGACAGATGCAACTTGTAACAAAACTGATGGCGTTTCTAGTGCCGTATTCCTGTGTGGCGCCATCCTGTAACAGAGAACACACCGGAAGTAGCCTGCGTCTTGTTGGAGTTACCGGCAGGGGAGGGAGCTGATTACAGCTCTTTTGCTCCTGTCCTGGGCAGCGCTCAGATTGTCTTAAAGAGGCAAATACAATTCAGTGCAGAGAGGGAGCGACAGGCGGTGAGCGGTGTTAGTGACTCACTGAATGCCTGTGACTGGAGGAAGGGGCCGAAACAATGTCATTTTTATTTTTAAACTGAGCCCCCTCGGGGAGACAAGGGGTAGCGCCCTAGGCTAGTGCCTACCCTGCCTACCTGTCGAACCAGACCTTATTATGAATCATGTTTGATAATTTTTTTGTGATCTTTATTAATTCATTCTTCGTTCACTTTTTTCCTAATAAATACTATAATCAATGTAGTCTTGACCTATATTTATATCTGTATATGGGCACTTTGTGGTGGTAACAAATCCACATTGTATCAATTTTTCAAAGACCCCGGTGCTGTCATCTTTTTCATATTTTTTTATTATTTTCAAGGAGCTTTTCCACCCTAATGGCAATGTGCCCAGGGCATTCTGGTTAATACCAGATGAAGGGGAACGCAGTCTCCATTATTTGATTGGACTACACATGATAGGATGAGATACACAGCTCAGCAGACTGTATTATTTGATTGAACTACACATGATAGGATTAGATACACAGCTTAAAGGGAAACCGTCACCAGAAATAACGCTATTAGCCTGCACATATGGGGTTAATCTGCAGGATAACAGCGTTATTATGCTGCCCGGCGCCTGCACTCAGCCAAATACGTGCAGAATCAAAGCTTTCCTGTATTATAAAAACACATTTAAAATACAGCTTCAACATCTGCACCAAAAACACATCAAATAAGGGAGAAAATTCATAAAAAAGGCAGCGAAAATGCAATAATGAGTATTTACTCTCTGTGTGAACTCGGCCTTAAAGACACCAAAAAAGCCAGATGTCATATAGTGATGCTTATGTAAAAATGAAAGAGTTCTGACTAATGTGGCGTCCCTGCAGGTCCAGTTGCCACAGAGGTACTGCATCTCACCCAGAGGTGTGGTACCCCACTCTTAGGTAAGGATGGAGTACTATCCAGGACCCACACATCTACATCCAACACTACACCACGCCAGACCAGCAGGCGGTGCAATATGCACTTGTTCACTGCGGAGCCCTGTCCCTGGCTGGAAGGGGGGAAACCAAGAGAGGGGGAACCATGTAGTTTGTGTGGATGGAGGAAGAAGTTCAGTAGAGCACAGACTTGGAGTCAGGAGAAAGAGTTGAGTGGAGAGGAGTCTGTGAGAGCTCAGGAGGAGCTCTGCTCAGGAGAGCAAGGAGGAGAGAGAGAGAGAGGAAAGAAGAGAGGAGCAGTGAGGAGGGCTCCAGGAAGACAGAAGGGATCCCAGAGGCACGGCGAGTGCAGAGGCAACCCGTGACCCCGAATTCACGCTGACGTGGAGGGATCAGGCTGCAGAAGGGGACCGGCCCCAAACTAGTTGAGAACAACCACTCTCAGCTAGCTAACCGGAGGCAGCAGCATTTTCAAGGTGTTGCAGCCAAAATCCACAATTACATCGCCGAAAAGGTGGCCGCATAGGGTCCAGGGGACTGAGAGCACGTCGCCCGACAAGACCCAAGGCCACTAGCTTGGGACACTGATTGTGAGGTGCAGGGCAGGAGGGTGAGAGCCAGCGCAGTGAGACGACCGAAAAAGGTACATAGAACGGGGTCCCGTGTAAGTGCTCCTGAGATACCTGAGGGTTTGCTGGACCCCTACCCCGGAGGACACAGGACGATGTTACACACCGGTAACTGTAACCTGGAGTCTTGAACAACTGTGAGTAAAACCTGAAGACCCACTGTGTCCTTGAATAATTGATGCGCCATCAACTGCCCTGCACTACACTGCACCGACAACATCTACCTCATAAAATCACCATCTACACTGCCCTGGAGCTAAGCTCTGCCTGTGGAGAACTGAACCAACTTTGCTGCGTCACCATCGGCTCCAGTGGATCTGCACCGCAGCGGTAGCCCTATATAGCCGCATACCACAGGTGGCGTCACAAAATATTATTCTCCAAAAACGTTATTCCCGTTTTACTTTTCCTTTAATTGACCGCTCTGGGTCGCGGACCGGGTCACCGCCACCATGACATCCCCAGCATCGACCGACCCGGCTACCGAGTACCCCACGGCCCAGGGGGCGCTTCAGATACAACTAAAAATGACAAAAATAAATCCAAGTCCCAATTTGAGATGAGCGGATCGATTTGCAAGACTCCGGTTCATGTTCCAGGGCAGTGGCACCTGGCAGGTAGACGGGAGGCCTGCGGATCTCTTACATTCGGAGTCTCTAGGACAGCCTTTGATTTGTCATGACTGTTATGACATCATCAGTCTGTAAAAAGTTGACTGTAAAAGTTTGAAGTTGTGAAATAGGACCTGCTGTACTATGAATGTTATGTGTTGTATTTAAGTTGATTTTCTCCCCTAGAATTAATGCAATCTTTTCCACTCTGATTCCTGCAGAATTTTAGAGAAAAACCTCCTTATAAATTGGAGTTGTATATATAGTTGACACCAGAAGTTTACATACACTATATAAAAAGACACATATGCATGTTTTTCTCAATATATAACTTGAAATCAGAATAAACCTTTCCCATTTTAGGTCAATTAGGATTACCATAATTTTTAATATTTGCCAAAATGCCAGAATAATGAGAGAGAGAGAATGTTTTAAGGCATTTTTATTACTTACTACAAAGTCAAAAGTTTACATACATTTCATTAGTATTTGGTGCCATTGCCCTTAAACTGAATGACTTGGGTCTGACTTCCACAAGCTTCTCACAATAGTTGGTCGGAATTCGGGCCCATTCCTCCTGACAAAACTGGTGTAACTGATCCAGGTTTGTAGGTCGCCTTGCTCACACCTGCCTTTTCAGCTTTGCCCATAAATTTTCAATAGGATTGAGATGAGGGTTCTGTAATGGCCACTTCAAAACATTGACTTTGTTATCCTTAAGCCACTTTGTTAGCATTTTGGCAGTATGTTTCTGTAACATACCTGGCGGCGTCCTTGCATAGTGGTCCATCTCCCACTGTGCAAGAGCGCGCACTTGATCTCCAGTCCAGTCTGCTAGCCTGGCTTCCCTCCATGCTGTTTGCTTGCCTCTGTGTCTGCTGCTTAAGGGCGGCGCCTGATCACTTCCTGTTTCTTGTACCTGCTGCAGGCACACCCCTTGTGTGTTCTCAGCCTATTGCTGTCTGTCATCTGCTATTTAACCCAGCTGCTCCAATGAATCCCTGCCTGAGCATTGTGTTTCATTCAGTGTGGTCTTTCACTCTGATTGTGCCAGGTCCCCTTCTGTGTTCTCTTGTCTGCCTATCCTGGAGGCTGTATTTCCAGGCCTGTCTGAACACGCTCCTTGCCTGTTCGTCTCGCCTTCTAGGGGCCGCATACCTAGACCCGCTCCTGTATCTTGTCTGTCCTGTCTGAACACGCTCCTGGCCTGTTCCTCCCACCTTCTAGGGGCTGCATTCCTAGACCCGCTCCTGTATCTTGCTACTGTGTCTGTTCTTGTCTGTATACTCTTCTAGCCTGTTTTCCCGTGTTTCTCTACGTCCGTACCTTTCCTTTTTCTGCACAGTCTGAACTCGTACCTAACTCCTGCTCGTTGTCACTGTACTCCCGGTTGTGAGTTTGTGGTCCACTCGCTACTTCACTGCAAGTACCCTGTGGGTATCTGGTTCTGCCTTTCCCTTCCTGTCTGTTCCGTGTGAACAGAGCCCTGTTCTAGCCTGCTCTGCCTTTGCTCACTGCTCCGGCGGTTCTAGCCTGCTCTGCCTTTGCTCACCGCTCCGGCGGTTCTAGCCTGCTCTGCCTTTGCTCACCGCTCTGGCGGTTCTAGCCTGCTCTGCCTTTGCTCACTGCTCTGGCGGTTCTAGCCTGCTCTGCCTTTGCTCACCGCTCCGGCGGTTCTAGCCTGCTCTGCCTTTGCTCACCGCTCCGGCGGTTCTAGCCTGCTCTGCCTTTGCTCACCGCTCCAGCGGTTCTAGCCTGCTCTGCCTTTGCTCACCGCTCCGGCAGTTCTAGCCTGCTCTGCCTTTGCTCACCGCTCCGGCGGCTCTAGTCTGCTCTGCCTTTGCTCACCGCTCTGGCGGTTCTAGCCTGCTCTGCCTTTGCTCACCGCTCTGGCGGTTCTAGCCTGCTCTGCCTTTGCTCACCGCTCCGGCGGTTCTAGCCTGCTCTGCCTTTGCTCACCGCTCCGGCGGTTCTAGCCTGCTCTGCCTTTGCTCACCGCTCCGGCGGTTCTAGCCTGCTCTGCCTTTGCTCACCGCTCTGGCGGTTCTAGCCTGCTCTGCTCTTGCTCACCGCTCCGGCGGTTCTAGCCTGCTCTGCTCTTGCTCGCCGCTCCTGGCGGTTCTAGCCTGCTCTGCTCTTGCTCGCCGCTCCAGGCGGCCTTGTCCTGCTCTGCTCTTGCTCCGAGCGGCCTTGTCTTGCTCTGCTCTTGCTCGCCGCTCCGGGCGGCCTTGTCTTGCTCTGTTCTTGCTCGCCGCTCCAGGCGGCCTCGTCCTGCTCTGCTCTTGCTCACCGCTCCGGGCGGCCTCGTCCTGCTCTGCTCTTGCTCCGGGTGGCCTTGTCCTGCTCTGCTCTTGCTCGCTGCTCCGGGCGGCCTTGTCCTGCTCTGCTCTTGCTCGCCGCTCCAGGCGGCCTCGTCCTGCTCTGCTCTTGCTCGCCGCTCCGGGCGGCCTCGTCCTGCTCTGCTCTCGCTCGCCGCTTTAGGCGGTCTCGTCCTGCCCTGCTCTCGCTCGCCTCTCTGGGCAGCCTCACTCTGCTGTGTTTGTCCGCCACATCTGTGGTTCTGTTCCTGAGTCCCACTGTGTACTGGGTCCTATCCCGCCTGTGTTCCTACCTGCTAGCGCCTCCCTGTCTGCACTCTAGCCGTGCTTGCCTCTACCCCCCTGCCTGCATACCCGCCTGCCTGCATACCAGTCGTGCCTGCCTATACCCACCAGTCTGTGTGCCAGCCTAACCTGTCTGTTCCTGTATTCCCCTGTGTGGGTCAACAACTGTGTCCGGGGTCTGTCCTGGAGTAGCACCTGGTCCCTCTGCTCGGTTCCTCCTTGGTGCACTGGCGTCGTATGCCGTCGTGCGACCCTGGTCGGATCGGGTGAATACCTAGTTACGCCCCTCCAGGCATTCACTCTCCGGCATGGTCCAGTGGAATCGCACGAACACGCCGCTCAGCCCGGGCGTGTGCATTACAGTTTCAGGTCATTGTCCATTTGGAAGACCCATTTCTTACCAAGCTTTAACTTCCTGGCTGACGTCTTGAGATGTTGCTTCAGTATTGTCACATGATCTTCTTTTCTCATGATGCCATCTATTTTGTGAAGGGCACCAGACCCTCCTGCAGCAAAACAACCCCACAACATGATGATGCCACCCCCGTATTTCACAGTTGGGATGGTATTATTAGGCTTCCAAGCTTCTCCCTTTTTCCTCCAAACTTAACGATGGTCATTATGACCAAAAAGTTCAATTTTAGTTTCTTCAGACCACAGGACAAGTTTCCAAAAATTAAGGTCTTTGTTCCTGTGTACATTTACAAACATTAATCTGGTTTCTTTATGTTTCTTTTGGAGTAATGACTTCTTCCTGGCAGCATGGACTTTCAGCCTATGTTGATACAGTACTCGTTTCACTGTGGATATTGACACAATCTTATCAGCTTCTGCCATCATCTTCACAAGGTCTTTTGCTTTTGTCCTTGGATTTATATTCACATGTTGGACCAAAGCACGTTCATCTCTGGGACACAGAACCCATTACCTTCCTGAGCAGTATGAATGCTGGACATTCCCATCTTGTTTGTACTTATGTATAATTGTTTGTACAGATGAGCGAGGCACCTTCAGGTATCTTGAAATTGTACCCAAGGATGAGCCAGACTTGTGAAAGTCCACATTTCTCTTCCTGATATCTTGGCTGATTTCTTTACACTTTCCCATGATGCTACACAAAAAAGAAGTGTGTTTCAGGTGTGCATTAAAATACATTCACATCCAAATTTTTTTTGCTCTTAATCCTGATTATTTATATCTATAACGCCACTGCTTAAAACCGTGGTCAGACGTGATATGATATTACTTCTGTAATAATCGTGACATTTTTTGGAGCATGCCAAATTTTACCCTCCATTTAAAGTCTGCAAGTTATGTGTTGTTCAACATATTCACACTTGGTCGCTGACCAATGCCACATCTATAAGGCCACTGCCTAAAACCATGGTCATCAGACATTATCCGATATTACTGCTGTAATAATCATGACATTTTTTGGAGCATGCCAAATTTTACCCTCCATTTAAAGTCTGCCAGCTGTGTGTTATTCATGCTATTCACACTTGGTCTATGACCAATACCACATCTATAAGGCCACTGCCTAAAACCGTGGTCATCAGACGTCATCTGATATTACTGCAGTAATCATGACATTTTTTGGAGCGTGCCAAATATTACCCTCCATTTAAAGTCTGCCAGTTGTGTGTTGTTCATCCTATTCACACTTGGTCGCTGACCAATACCACATTTATAAGGCCACTGCCTAAAACCGTAGTCATCAGACGTTATCCGATATTACTGAGGAGATAATCGTGACATTTTTTGGAGCAAGCTACATATTACCCTCCATTTAAAGTCTGCCAGTTGTGTGTTGTTCATCCTATTCACACTTGATCGCTGACCAATACCACATCTATAAGGCCATTGCCTAAAATCCTGGTCATCAGACGTGATCCGATATTACTGCAGTTATAATCGTGACATTTTTTGGAGCGGGCCAAAAATTACACTCCATTTAAAATGGGCAAAACGCTTGGCAAGGGACAGTGAAGTGGACGTAATGGTGATGGTGCACGCAAAGGCCTATGCCGTGGGCAAGCTGAAATTATGTCTGCTGAGTGAGCACAACAAGCACCCACATCATGGTCACCCTATCTTCCTGTCCCACTTTGTAGGGGGCAGCGGAACCCCACTCTTAAAGCCAGAGCAGTGTGAAAAGGTTGTTGGTTGGATAGCATATAATGCTTCCAGTCACTTTGCCACCACCACCACCGTCTTTCACACTGTCCAGTCTCAGTAGCCATGAGTATGGACCACATATTCCTCACCCTGATCCTCCTTACTCCCACTATGCCGAGTGCCCAGAGACAACTGATCCCACACTTGAATGCTCAGAAGAGCTGTTTACTTTCCCATTTATAGATTTGGGCCTCTCTCCTGGCCCGTTTCAAGTGGGGCAAGAAGAGATCACATGTAGCTATGCCCAAATATTTGAGCAGCCATGGTTACATAAAGGCGACGGTCGAAAAGTGCAATTACTGTCGCAAGAGGTGGATGATGATGATGAGACACAATTGCCAGCGAGTCAGAAGGAGGCCCAGGGTGCATACGGGGAAGACGAGGTGGGACATTAACACGAGGAAAGTTGCCAGTCTAACTGTTAGGTCTTCCAGAGTCTGGCTCTTTTTTAAAAACTGTCCAGTTAACCCAAAAAAAGGCTATTTGCAAAATCTGCCATGCCAGCATCATCAGGGGCAGCAAAACTACCAGCCTGACCACCACCAGCAAGCTCAGGCACATGACAGCAAAGCACCCGACTAGTAATGCCAGAGTCCAGAAACAGTGTCTAAGGGTGACAATACTGCCTGTACCGCTGTTGTGCGTGCACGCCAATCCTCTGTCCATGGTGCAGGCGAAGATGCCTCCCGCCCTGCACCTGTAGTTTGACACTCACAACCACCACCATCAGCAACCACGTGCACATCCTTGTCCCAGGGCTGCATTCATTTGTCCCTGCCCCAGTCCTTTGAACGCAAGCGCAAATATGCAGCCAACCAGCCACAGGCCATAGCACTAAACTGCCACATTTCTAAAATGCTTGCACTTTAAATATTGTCTTTTAGGCTCGTGGAGACGCAATCTTTCTTCAACCTCATGGTGGCGGCCATCCCTCAGTACTCGGTTTCCAGCTGCCACTATTTCTCCCTGTGTGGTGTCCCTGCCTTACACAAGCACGTGTCCCAGATCATTAGCCGTGCCCTCAACAATGCAGTTACAGGGAAGGTCCACCTAACCACGGACACATGGACAAGTGCTTGTGGCCAGGGACGATACATCTCACTGATGGCACACTGGGTTAATAGGGGAAGCCGGGACCCAGTCGGACGGAACACATCCTCCTGACGCCAAGGATTGTGGGCCCTGGGTCAATCAGGGTTGCCCCTACATTATAAAGCTCCTGCACCTCCTCCTCCTCTTCAGCCTCCATCTCCGAAATTACCACATCAGTAGGAAGCTGGAAGCACTGCAGTACTGCATCGGCCAAGTGGCAACAGGCTGTGCTGAAGCTGATATGCTTATGGGACAAACCGCACACCTCTATGGTGTTGTTGACAGCTTTAACAGAGCAGGCAGAACTCTGGCTGTCACCGCTGCACCTACAGCCAGGCATGGTGGTGTGTGACAATGGCCAGAACCTGGTGGTGGCTCTGAAGCTTGGCAACCTCGCACAAGTACCATGCCTGTTCCATGTGCTCAACCTAGTGATTTAGCGGTTTTTCAAAACTTACCCGGATCTGCCGGAGCTGGTTGTCAAAGCAACCCCACCACATGATGATGCCACCCCCGTATTTCACAGTTGGGATGGTATTCTTAGGCTTCCAATCTTCTCCCTTTTTCCTCCAAACTTAACGATGGTCATTATGCCCAAAAAGTTCAATTTTAGTTTCTTCAGACCACAGGACAAGTTTCCAAAAATTAAGGTCTTTGTTCCTGTATACATTTACAAACATTAATCTGGTATCTTTATGTTTCTTTTGGAGTAATGACTTCTTCCTGGCAGCATGGACTTTCAGCCTATGTTGATACAGTACTCATTTCACTGTGGATATTGACACAATCTTATCAGCTTCTGCCATCATCTTCACAAGGTCTTTTGCTTTTGTCCTTGGATTTATATGCACATGTTGGACCAAAGCACGTTCATGTCTGGGACACAGAACCCATTACCTTCTTGAGCAGTATGAATGCTGGACATTCCCATCTTGTTTGTACTTATGTATAATTGTTTGTACAGATGAGCGAGGCACCTTCAGGTATCTTGAAATTGTACCCAAGGATGAGCCAGACTTGTGAAAGTCCACATTTCTCTTCCTGATATCTTGGCTGATTTCTTTACACTTTCCCATGATGCTACACAAAAAAGAAGTGTGTTTCAGATGTGCATTAAAATACATTCACATCCAAATTTTTTTTTGCTCTTAATCCTGATTATTTATATCTATAACGCCACTGCTTAAAACCATGGTCAGACGTGATATGATATTACTTCTGTAATAATCGTGACATGTTTTGGAGCATGCCAAATATTACCCTCCATTTAAAGTCTGCAAGTTATGTGTTGTTCAACATATTCATACTTGGTCGCTGACCAATGCCACATCTATAAGGCCACTGCCTAAAACCATGGTCATCAGACATTATCCGATATTACTGCTGTAATAATCATGACATTTTTTGGAGCATGCCAAATATTACCCTCCATTTAAAGTCTGCAAGTTATGTGTTGTCCAACATATTCACACTTGGTCTATGACCAATGCCACATCTATAAGGCCACTGCCTAAAACCATGGTCATCAGACATTATCCGATATTACTGCTGTAATAATCATGACATTTTTTGGAGCATGCCAAATTTTACCCTCCATTTAAAGTCTGCCAGCTGTGTGTTATTCATGCTATTCACACTTGGTCTATGACCAATACCACATCTATAAGGCCTAAAACCGTGGTCATCAGACGTCATCTGATATTACTGCGGTAATCATGACATTTTTTGGAGCGTGCCAAATATTACCCTCCATTTAAAGTCTGCCAGTTGTGTGTTGTTCATCCTATTCACACTTCGTCGCTGACCAATACCACATTTATAAGGCCACTGCCCAAAACCGTAGTCATCAGACGTTATCCGATATTACTGAGGAGATAATCGTGACATTTTTTGGAGCAAGCTACATATTACCCTCCATTTAAAGTCTGCCAGTTGTGTGTTGTTCATCCTATTCACACTTGATCGCTGACCAATACCACATCTATAAGGCCATTGCCTAAAACCCTGGTCATCAGACGTGATCCGATATTACTGCAGTTATAATCGTGACATTTTTTGGAGCGGGCCAAAAATTACACTCCATTTAAAATGGGCAAAACGCTTGGCAAGGGACAGTGAAGTGGACGTAATGGTGATGGTGCACGCAAAGGCCTATGCCGTGGGCAAGCTGAAATTATGTCTGCTGAGTGAGCACAACAAGCACCCACATCATGGTCACCCTATCTTCCTGTCCCACTTTGTAGGGGGCAGCGGAACCCCACTCTTAAAGCCAGAGCAGTGTGAAAAGGTTGTTGGTTGGATAGCATATAATGCTTCCAGTCACTTTGCCACCACCACCACCGTCTTTCACACTGTCCAGTCTCAGTAGCCATGAGTATGGACCACATATTCCTCACCCTGATCCTCCTTACTCCCACTATGCCGAGTGCCCAGAGACAACTGATCCCACACTTGAACGCTCAGAAGAGCTGTTTACTTTCCCATTTATAGATTTGGGCCTCTCTCCTGGCCCGTTTCAAGTGGGGCAAGAAGAGATCACATGTAGCTATGCCCAAATATTTGAGCAGCCATGGTTACATAAAGGCGACGGTCGAAAAGTGCAATTACTGTCGCAAGAGGTGGATGATGATGATGAGACACAATTGCCAGCGAGTCAGAAGGAGGCCCAGGGTGCATACGGGGAAGACGAGGTGGGACATTAACACGAGGAAAGTTGCTAGTCCAACTGTTAGGTCTTCCAGAGTCTGGCTCTTTTTTAAAAACTGTCCAGTTAACCCAAAAAAAGGCTATTTGCAAAATCTGCCATGCCAGCATCATCAGGGGCAGCAAAACTACCAGCCTGACCACCACCAGCAAGCTCAGGCACATGACAGCAAAGCACCCGACTAGTAATGTCAGAGTCCAGAAACAGTGTCTAAGGGTGACAATACTGCCTGTACCGCTGTTGTGCGTGCACACCAATCCTCTGTCCATGGTGCAGGCAAAGATGCCTCCCGCCCTGCACCTGTAGTTTGACACTCACAACCACCACCATCAGCAACCACGTGCACATCCTTGTCCCAGGGCTGCATTCATTTGTCCCTGCCCCAGTCCTTTGAACGCAAGCGCAAATATGCAGCCAACCACCCACAGGCCATAGCACTAAACTGCCACATTTCTAAAATGCTTGCACTTTAAATATTGTCTTTTAGGCTCGTGGAGACACAATCTTTCTTCAACCTCATGGTGGCGGCCATCCCTCAGTACTCGGTTTCCAGCTGCCACTATTTCTCCCTGTGTGGTGTCCCTGCCTTACACAAGCACGTGTCCCAGATCATTAGCCGTGCCCTCAACAATGCAGTTACAGGGAAAGTCCACCTAACCACGGACACATGGACAAGTGCTTGTGGCCAGGGACGATACATCTCGCTGATGGCACACTGGGTTAATAGGGGAAGCCGGGACCCAGTCGGACGGAACACATCCTCCTGACGCCAAGGATTGTGGGCCCTGGGTCAATCAGGGTTGCCCCTACATTATAAAGCTCCTGCACCTCCTCCTCCTCTTCAGCCTCCATCTCCGAAATTACCACATCAGTAGGAAGCTGGAAGCACTGCAGTACTGCCTCGGCCAAGTGGCAACAGGCTGTGCTGAAGCTGATATGCTTATGGGACAAACCGCACACCTCTATGGTGTTGTTGACAGCTTTAACAGAGCAGGCAGAACTCTGGCTGTCACCGCTGCACCTACAGCCAGGCATGGTGGTATGTGACAATGGCCAGAACCTGGTGGTGGCTCTGAAGCTTGGCAACCTCGCACAAGTACCATGCCTGGTCCATGTGCTCAACCTAGTGATTCAGCGGTTTTTCAAAACTTACCCGGATCTGCCGGAGCTGGTTGTCAAAGTACGCCGTCAGTCTGCCCATTTCGGAAAGTCAGCTACAGCTTCCACCACCCTCGCTGTGCTTCAGCAGCGCTTGCAGCTTCCAGCTCATCAACTGGTGTGTGATATCACCATACAGTAGAACTCAACCTTGCATATGTTGGGGAGGATTTGTGAGTAGCAGAGGGCAGTCGTTGAGTACCAGCTTCAATACGCCTGTCGGTATTCAAGTCAGCCTCCACACATAAGAGCTGATGAGTGGGCATAAATGTCTGACATCTGTGCCATCCTCCAAAACTTTGAGGACTCCATCAAGATGGTGAGCGGCGATGACGTCACCATCCTTCTTCTCTGTCTAATGAAACGCTTGTTGCTCACAATTAAAGAGGAGGCATTGCAGGCGGAGCATGATATGGAGCAAGGAACTATACAGGTTGATGCTACACAGCCTAGCCTCATCTCATCTCAATGCAGGTTGGGTGATAATGAGGAGAAGGAGGAATAGGAGGAGGAACAGGAGCTGGTTTCATGCGCTACAGATGTTACTACCCACACAACATTCATACCGCCTGGTCAGCGTGGATGGCGTGAGGAGAGGGAGAATGAAGAGGTGGAAAGGTGGAGGATGAGGAGGAGGAAAGCATGGACAGTCGTCCTCTTTGTCAGGAAAGGGAAGTCTTGGCTGTTGGCAGTCTGGCTGTTAGAATCTATGTTGTTTTACTATCGGCCATCTTGTTGTGGTTTGCTGGCTTCTAGTCTTTTCCTCTGGTGCTGGGTGTCTTGGTCACGTGATCTCTTCACTCTTTATTACTTAGCACCTGTCTCCCATTCCATGCTGCACATCAGTGTTGTTACGCTTGTGCTCTGGCTAAGTAGCCTTGTTAAGTTCTTTGTGCTTTGGACAATTGATTGCTTGGGACTTCTTGTTCCACCAGTTTTGTTCCCTTTTATCTTCGTTTTTGCAACTAACTTTTCTGTTAGGAGGTCTCCAGTTTTGCTCCCAGTCCTTAGATCTTTTAGGGACCCCTTTTCCCCTTCCTTCATGTCTTCGTTTCAGTTCAGTGCAGGAGTTTAGGTGCGGCTATTCATAATAGGGCACCCACTCCAGCGTTGGGGGGAAAGCTGAGTCTCAGTGAAGGGACAGCTTTTCCCTCCTATTCCTTAGTTCTAAGTTGCAGTACATAACAGTATGTCCCGCCCTGTTTAAAAAAAAAAAAGTTTTTTTTTTTTTTCTCCTCTCCTCTTCCTGGGTTATCTTCAGTATGTGTACCATCCAGGAGTTTGCTCAATGCTTGAAAGGATTGACTCTGGAGGTTGCCGATCTTCAGCAGTACATGAGTAAATACCCTGCAGAATGCTATGAAGAACTTAAGGTAGGATTACCTGAGTGTTTCTCGGGTAAACAACAGAATTTTTTTTCATTTAAAAACGCTTGTTTGTTGTATTTTCGGCTCAGACCTAAATCTTCTGGGAGTGAACTACAGTGTGTAGGCATTATTATTATTAGTGATGAGCGAGCACTAAAATGCTTGGGTACTCGTTGCTCGGGTCGAGCACATTGTAATACTCGGGTGCTCGACCCGAGCAACGAGCCCAATGTAAGTCTATGGGAAACTCGAGCATTTTTCAGGCGGCTCCACCCGGCGGTCTGCAGAGGGCCTAAAAATTTCCCAAATCGATGGGAACAGTGCCCAAATGACATGGGAACAGCATGGGGAAGACCCCTGGAAGCATTTCTGACTCCCAAGTCACTGCTGTCAACAACGTTGTCAGAGTATTACGCCACTTTTACGGACTCACAATAAAACATACAAAAACAAAACCAAAATGGATTTTCCTGGGAAATATATTAAGGAACATCCTTTCCAGGGTAATGACTTGTATATATGGCAAAATAAATAACCAAAACCAAAAATACTCCTCCACACCTTGGGCTATGTTCACACGTAGTTTTTGATGCTATTTTGCACTTCTGCATTGCTTTCAGCAAAGACAAATGCATACACTGGGAAATGTCATTTTAACATTTTACAACCTTATCTGGCCATGTGGTGTGTGACACATCATCAGACACATGCATACAGTGCTGAAAAGACATGGGACCAGCATGGGGAAGACCTCTGGAACCATTTCTGACTCCCAGGTCACTGCCTAAAAGTGTGCCCATCATAAGTGATTCTTGGCGCATGCGAAGATGCCTCCCGCCATGCACCTGTCGTTGCAGACATCACCGTCCACGTCCTTGTCCCAGTGCAGCATTCAGTTTTCCCTACCCCATTCCTTGGAATGCAAGCGCAAGTATGCAGGCAGCCACCCACCCACAGGCTGCAATACTATACTGCCAAATTTTTGACAGCTGCTTGCACTTGAAATGTGGCCTTTTAGGCTCATGGAGGCGGAAGCTTTTCATAACCTCATGCCTGCGGCGGCCAGGTGTCCATACTCGGTCCCCAGCCGCCACTGTTTCTCCCGGTGTCGTCTCCGCCTTCCACAAGCATGGGTCCCACAACATTACCAGTGCCCTCCCCAGTGCACTTACTGGGAAGGACCGCCTAACCACAAACACGTGGACAGGTGAATGTGGCCAGGGACGGTATGGAGCCACTCCACAGCTTTTTTTGCTGAGAGTTGTATTTAGCTCGGCGAAAGGTCTGGCATAGAGGGAAACCATATCTATTCTGGGTGTCATTTCTCCGTCACCAGGTTCCGGACATTGACACACACGACCATGCCTGGCTGTATGTTCAGCGGTGAGAGCCACAGATCAGACTGCTGTGTTACAGCTTTCAACAACTCTGCAGCGCTGGGCGGTTTGTCAATTAAGTATTAAGCATGTTATCTTCAGCACAGCCTGTTGCTGCTTGGCCAAGACAGTGCTGCAGTGCTGTCAGCTTGTGACTGATGTGGTCATTTCGGAGATGGAGGAGGAGGTGCATGAGCTGAACAATGTGATTACATTGTTGCTAAATTGGTGACGCTGTTTTTTATACTAAAGAAAGATCCTATTGTTTTGTTTTTTTTATGTATTTTTTTAAGACAAATGCATTCACCGGGAAATGTCATTTTAACATTTTACAACCTTAGCTGGTAATGTGGTGTGTGACACATCATCAGACACTTCCTGTTTTATTTATGATGGAGGGACTCTGAAAGTCATAAAGCCTATTTTTATAGGGACATCAGACGGCCCTTACTATTCTTAAAAGGCCAGCAGTCGTCCCTAGCTATTGTTAGAGAGCCATCAGCCGGCTATGCTTTGTTGTTCCCATTATTAACAAGTGGGTCTCCTATACTGTTATAGCTTATCCAGTGACTGCAAGGGTTGCCAGAAATTTGGACGCAACCCAATACCCCTTTGAAGAGACATAGAGGAGGGTCTCAGTAAAAAAATGTTCCCATTATAAAGGATCGGGTCTCCTATAAGTGGTAATGCACATGCTGTGACTGCAAGGGCTGCCAAAATTTGGGAAAAACCCCATTAAGAATTTAAAGACACATAGAGCAGGGCCACAGTAACAAGGTACGACATGTTCCCATTAGAAAGGAGAGGGTCTGCTATACAGTTATAGGGTATGCAATGAGTCCAATGGCTGACAATTTTAGGAAAAAACCCACTAAGAATTTAAAGACACACAGAGCAGGGCCACAGTAACAAGGTACGACTTGTTCCCATTAGAAAGGAGAGAGTCTGCTATACAGTTATAGGGTATGCAGTGAGTCCAACAGCTGACAATTTTAGGAAAAACCCCACTAAGAATTTAAAGACACATGGAGCAGGGCCACAGTAACAAGTACGACATGTTCCCATTAGAAAGGAGAGAGTCTGCTATACAGTTATACGGTATGCAGTGAGTCCAACGGCTGACAATTTTAGGAAAAACCCCACTAAGAATTTATAGACACATGGCCCCGGAGCTGGGCTCACTGAGTGACAGGACACCGCTCCTGAGCTCAGCTCCGGGGCCCGCTCGCTGGTGCGGCTCATTATCCCTGGCTCCTCAGCATCAGCGGTCAGAGAATTAAAGCAAGGGACACATAGGACATGTGAGTATAAGGATTTTATTATTTTATTCTTATTTTTACAGGTGGACACTGCGGGAGCAGACACTACTACCCTCATCATTGTCTCCTGCTGGTGCTGATCGCAGCACCGGTAGGAACCATGATGAGGGCAGTGTTCAGCACCCCGCGCATGGGAACAGTGCTAACTGTACAGTGATTCCCAGGCACCGTTCCGTGTGATCTTGATGCTGCTCAGGGGTGGCACATGGTTGCCACATGTGACACACAGGGAAACATGAGACACGGATATCTCTGGTACCGGTTTATACCGAAATATACGGACATGTGAAACCGGCCTAAATCGGCTGCGAAAAATCCTCCGAATAAACAAACTGCTCAATCGTCAGGTGAAATGATCTTTTTGGATGCACACAACATTATCATTCTTGGCACAAGACTTGTGCTGCCGAGAACAATGACAGCCAATGAACAATCGTCTAATACAGATCATTCAGAGTGTATCTGAAGCGCAGTATTCCTGTGTAAATTGTCTATTAACCCCTTAGTGACTGAGACAATTTGGACATTAATGACCAGGCCAAATTTTTGAATTCTGACCAGTGTCACTTCATGTGGTAATAACTCTGGAACGCTTCAATGGATCCCGCTGATTCTGAGACTGTTTTTAGTGACATATTGTATTTCACGATAGTGGTAAAAACATTTTGATACGACAATTTGGTGAAAATTTTGAAAATTTTGCAATTTTCAAACTTCTAATTCCTATGCCTTTAAACCAGAGAGTTATGTCACACAAAATAGTTAATAAATAACATTTCCCATATGTTTACTTTACAACAGCACAATTTTTAAAACATATTTTTTTTTGTTAGGAAGTTAGAAGGTTTAAATGTTGACCAGTGATTTCTAATTTTTCCAACAAAATTTACAAAACTATTTTTATAGGGACCATATCACATTTGAAGTGACTTTGGGAGGCCGATATGACAGAAAATACCCAAAAGTGACACCATTCTAAAACCTGCACCCCTCCAAGTCCTCAAAACCGCATTCAAGAAGTTTATTAACCCTTCAGGTGCTTCACAGGAACTAAAGCAATGTGGAAGCAAAAATGAAAATTTTTTCATAAAAATTTTACTATAGCCCCAAATTTTTTATTTTCACAAGGGTAACAGGATAAAATGGACCACAAAATTTGTTGTGCAATTTCTACTGAGCATGTTGATTCCCCATATGTGGGGGAAAACTATTGTTTGGGCACACAACAAGGCTTGGAAGGGAAGGAGCACCGTTTTGACTTTTTGAACGCAAAAAAGACTGAATCAAGAGTGGATGCCATGTCACATTTGGAGAGCCCCTGACATGAAAAACAGCAGAAACCCCCACAAGTGACAGCATTTTGGAAACTAGCCCCCTCAAGGAATAACACATTTAGATGTGAGAACAAATTTTTTTTTTTTTTTTACAAAAACACTGTTTTAGCACCAAATTTGGACCCAACAATTTGTTCTGCAATTTCTCCCGCATGTGGCAGCATTCTATATGTGGGTATACACTACTGTTTGAGCACCCGGCAGGGATCAGATGGGAAGGAGCGCTACTTGGCTTTTAGAACGCAGATTTCTTTTGAATAGGTTATGGGCTCAATTAGCTGAGCCCCTGAGGTGCCAAAACAGCAGAACCCCCACCCCCAGGTGACCCCATATTGGAAACTCCACTACCTAAGGAATTCATCTAGGGGTGTAGTGAGATTTTGAACCCATGGATGCCTCACAGAATTTTATAACATTGAGACATGGAAATTTGTTCTCAGTAGCGATCTGGGAGTCAGAGATGCTTCCAGGGGTCTTCTCCATGCTGTTCTCCTTCCATTCAGCACTTTTACCATCCATTTCATCATTTTCAGTGCCCCCCAGACCTCCTTGTAGGGTCTTCTGGAAAAATGCTTTGATTTCTCATTGACGCTCATTATACTCGTTACTTGAAATGAGCATCCAAGCATTAGAAATTGTTTAGGTCGAGTAACGAGCATCTGAGCATTTTAGTGCTCACTCATCTGTAATTTTTACCTGTGGATTTTCAGCATTTTATGCAATGCAATGCAATTCTGACTTTAAACTCTGAATGTCCACAAGAAAATTGACATGTTGAGGATTTCAAACACACACGGCTGGTCAGTTTACGCTATGTAAAAAAAAATTAAACAGTGGACCCCAGGATGGGGGACATTATACAAGGAAGGGGCCTAGGATGGGGGTTATTATACCAGCAAGGAGCCCAGGATGGGGGACATTACACCAGGAAGGGGTTAAGGATCGGGATAATTATACCAAGATGGAGGTCATTATACCAGGAATGGGCACAGTATACCAGGAAGGGGTCCAGGATGGGAGAAATTATACTAGGAAGGGGCTGGGAATTCTGGGACATGGTTATACAATGGAGGACATTATAACAGGAAAGGGTCCATGATGGTGTCAGGATGGTGTACAATATTACAGTAAGGGGCCCAGTACAGGAGACATTACACCAGGAAGCCCCCATGATGGGGGACATTATACCAGGATGGGTGACATTGTTACACGAAGGTACCAGAATGTGGAACATTATTACAATAAGGGGTCAAGGACAGGGGACATTATACCAGGAAGAGGCTCAGGATGGGGGACATTATTACTGGAAAGGGCTCAGGATGGAGGACATTTTACCAGAAAGAGTACAGGACAGGGGACATTATACAACCCCTGGCAAAAATTATGCTTGGTCTGAAAAAAATTACCCTTACTGAGTACCACATTTTTAATCTTGATTTCTTTTAGTGTTTCTTAAAGCCCTAAAGTTGCCATTTGAAATTACTTTAGTTTTGTGCCATGTCTGTGATCTGCTTTTTTTCAACAACATTAAACAACTGAATGAACATCCTCCGAGCCCGGTGATTCCATAATTTTTTCCAGGGGTTGTAATAGGAAGAGGCAAAGGATGGAGGAAATTATACCAGGAAGAGGTGTAGGTGGAGGTGACGCGCCCCCTGGGCCGTGGGGTACCAGGTGCTGGGCCTATGGATGCCGGTATGGGGGATATCACGGTGGCTGGCCCGGTCCGTGACCCAGGGTGGTCAGTAAAAGGGGGAATATGTATAGGGGATTTGGAAAGTTCTGGAGCCGTCCTCTGGAGCTGGTGTTACGGCAGCAGGGATGGTGTGGCTCTCCACAGGTAGAGCTAGCTCCAGGGCAGCGTGAGGTGTAATGGATGGTGGTGCAGGGAGAGACGGCAGGATGGTCCCGGAGGAAAGAAGGACACTCACACGGGGGTAAGCTTCTGTACCTTTACTGGTGATGTTGCAGGCACGGTCCAGGGTACTCCGGACAAGGGCGCACTTTTGGACTCTCCCTAGTGAGCGGGTATAGGGCCTCCTGATCCGTGGCTTTACTCGCTAAGCTTCTGACCTGCCTGGAGCTAGGCCTAGCTTGGTTGCTGTCTCTCTTTTGCACCTGCTGACCTGGTGGTAGGGCCTACTCTTGCAGATCACTCTCCCTGGATGCTGGGGCCTCCGTGACTCCTAGCCCTGGTACTGCAATCAGTATTTGGTGAACCTGGGACCTGTAGTCCTCCAGGGATTCCGGTGGTTCCTACTGGGTATTGAGGGTCCCTGTAGGCGCGGACCCGGTGTCCGGTATATATCTCGGGGTGAGCCTGGTAAGCTCCTCTGCCCCCTTGGCTACTTCTTCCTTCTCCTCTATCCTTCGGCCACACTCAGGGCCCTCACTAGGCCTTCACACGTGCTGTAGGCCTTGGCTCGCTAAGCACAGCAGCCAGCTTGCTGCCTCTTCGCTGCTCTCTGAGCGTCAGCACGCTCTCTGCTCAACTCTGAGCTCTGTCCCTCTCTGTGTCTGAGAGACTCACTAACTAGACTGAGCTGCCTGGCTCCACCCTCCCTTTATATATCCCTGAAGGACTCCCTCTGGTGGTCTGAGGTGGTAGGGTGGAGGTGTGTGAATGTGTGAGGGCCTCTTGTGGAGAAGTCCATCCATGCACCCTTCTGGGTTCTGTGGCACCAGTGCACAGCAGGGCGCCACAGAGGGACATTATTACAGGATGGTGGTCAAGATGGGGGACAATATTAAAGAAAGCGGCCAGGATGGGGAATATTGCAAAATCATTGCAAAATGAGCAGAAATGCAGACATGTATTGCACACTTAGGTATAGTTGTGAGAAGAACCAAATTTGTTTATATTATGTGATGTATTGGAATTTATGAATGTGTCTATCATAATGCAATGGCAATCTGAACTGTGGGTACAGTATAGAAAGTATAGAGTAGTAAAGGCACAGACAAGTGATGCGAACAAAGGATGATTATTTCCTCCATCAACAGATGACTTATGAAATAATAATAATAATAATGAAACAATTTATATAACATAACCATTATATCCCTAAATGTATTACACTGTAGTAAAACAGATAACCTTTCCTAAGGCTAGGGTCAAACAAGCATATATGTCTCATCCAAGGGAATTGGGTCGATTAGACAAATCACACTCTGATAAAACTCTAATTAGAGTTTTATCAGAGCATGATCATAGTGTGTTCCGATTCTGTTGGATGAGAAGATGGAGAACAAAATTTCTCCATCTTCTCCATTATGTCAGTCCATGAAAATCGGACTGCACTCAAATGTAATCTGAGTGCAGTCCAATATTTTCCTTCGACTCATAGATTTGCATTGCCAAGTGCGCTCCGAATTTTGGATCAAACTAGTACATGCTGCAATTGTTTTCCTCGGACCAGCTCTGTCTGAGAAAAAAATCTGACATTTGCACTGCCCTATACAATAATAATGATCTAAGTGCGATCCTATGTTTTGTTGGATCACACTAGGACTGATAATACGGTTGTCTGCTCAAGCCCTTAGAATAGGTCATCAATGTAAGAGTGATTGGGGTCTGACACACAGAAGCCCCACACAGGGCCAATTGTAGCTTTTCTGCAATCTAAAGGTCCGTTTACATGAACTGGCCAGTGGCACTATATGAACGCTGATCAATAAACTAAGTATCAATGGTTGTTTCAGTGGCAGTTTACGCAGGCAGACCAAAGCAAACAATGAAAACTGAGTGATCGATCATAGTTCTCGGCAGTGTGAGACCTGTTTATCCAGGACGATGCCAAGCTGAGAATGATGATCTTTTGTTTTGCACAAAATATAATTTCCCCCGATGAATGAGTGTTTTACTGATTTATGGAATGATTGGCAGCCTGATTACACGTCAAGATAACAGTGAAACCAGCGTTTTGAACAATGCTTGCTCCTTACTAAGTGGTTTGTCCCTCACTTAGGGGCATCTCCATTTAGACTGTGACTGATTCTTATAATTGTTATTATTGTTTTTGCCGTTTTCATTTAAGGTATTTATTTCTATCATAATTCTGGATGATTACATCGATATGAAATGTTTTGCTGTAGTTTAATCATGGTTCTTTGAATTTCCCCATCATGTCTGGTGTAAGTAGTGACATTTGTTGTCCTATATTGCAGCCCTGTCTGCCTGTGAGATGGAAGCTGAGAGGAAGCTGCAGACGTGTCAGTTATAAGCGCACACAGCTCTGCAGTGAGATCAGGAGAGCAGAGAGCGGCCATCACACATCACACTGGGAACTCCCCTTCATGTGAGATAAGGAGGCAGAGTTATCTTCCAGGCAGCGTCGTCCCCAGAGCCAGGAAGAGGTCATTTACATAAAGTGATAAAAGATGATTTATCAACAACAAGGCATCAGATATGAGGCATACAGGCATCACTCTCCTCTGCAGTCCATAACCTATATGCCCATATTAATAGTTTACAGCAGGCCAGAATTGCTAATCTGGCGCACCGGGCATTTTCCCAGTGGTCCACGGATGTGTGCATTGTAGTAGGCCACGGGGCCCGCTGATCCGGCCACCGGCCCGCTGATCCGGCCACCGACCCGCTTTTCTGGCCGCTGGCCCCTTAAATCTGGAGGCACAGCCGGGATTGGGGCGCTCTGCGCCTGCACGCAGGGTTCACTATTTGAACCGCTGCATGCGTCACATATAAGAACACATCAGCGTTCTCTGTGGGAGGAGAGCGCGATCCTCTCTCCCGCCTTTACAACACCGGCTGCAGCTGTTGGTGCAGCGCAGCCCGGTGCCGTACCGAATCAGGAAGCGGATCTCTGCAGCTCTGCTCCTACCTGGGTGAGTACAGTGGCATGATGATGTATGCTGTTGTTTAGCCAGTAAAAAACATGTTTCTGGTACCCAGGGGTGGGGGGTGGGGGATGACCTCTGGGGCTGGGGGCTTACATATGGGGCTAGGGGCTGACCTCTGGGGCTGGGGGATTACTTATGGGTCTGGGGGCTGACCTCTGAGGCTGGGGGCTTACTTATGGGGCTAGGGGCTGACCTCTGGGGCTGGGGGATTACTTATGGGGCTGGAGGCTTACTTATGGGGCTGGGGGCTGACTACTAACTTCCGGGGCTGACTGATGTGTTTATGGATCTGTGATACATATTCAGCAGTTGCTGTGTGTCCTATGTGATGTATATGTGTCTCCTGTGATGTGTGTTTCATAATATAGTATAATGTGGTCTTAATTATAATGTAAAGTTGTGTATATACAGTACAGACCAAAAGTTTGGACACACCTTCTCATTTAAAGATCTTTCTGTATTTTCATGACTATGAAAATTGTACATTCACACTGAAGACATCAAAACTATGAATTAACACATGTGGAATTATATACTTAACAAAAAAGTGTGAAACAACTGAAAATATGTCTTATATTCTAGGTCCTTCAAAGTAGCCACCTTTTGCTTTGATGACTGCTTTGCACACTCTTGTCATTCTCTTGATGAGCTTCAAGAGGTAGTCACCGGAAATGGTTTTCACTTCACAGGTGTGCCCTGTCAGGTTTAATAAGTGGGATTTCTTGCCTTATAAATGGGATTGGGACCATCAGTTGTGTTGTGCAGAAGTCTGGTGGATATGTGTCACCCTGGCCTGGATGCCACAAGTGTAATTAAAGCTGTGTCTGAGAGCAAGGGGGAGGTTCTTTAGTCAGGGGAACATTAGCATGCAGTACCTCCTGTCTCAGGCCAGTAGGGGGAGCAGGCTGCCCCTATAAAAGCTGTTACTGGGGGCAGGGTTAGAGAGAACTGGATGGCCTGTCTCAGCACTGAGACTTGTCCCAGAGCAGAGCAGGGACAGAAAGTTGTATTGCACCTAAGAGGAAGTGTGGCAGGAGGAGAGCCACAAGCCAGAGACAAGAGGCGAAGAGAGCCTGTCTTGGCAGATAAAAGACTTACTTTACCAGACTTTGGTGTCTGAGGCTGGGAGGATTCTACATCCTCCAGCAGATAACCAGTCCACAAGGGACTGTATATTCCTTGGCCTAAGAAGCCTGGAGGCCCTGCCACAACCGAAGGGACCAGTAAAGCCGTACAAGGCTGGGAGCAGAAAGGAACCCACGTCGCAGGCCAAACAGGTGAGAATACACGGAAAGCTCGGAAACGTGGGCTGTTACCCTATAACAAGGAGATAGCCAGAAGGAGCGCAGAAAGCACGGTAGGCCTACACCCTCACCCTGACCAGGGCCAATTTCCCCGTTGCTCTGAGACATCCAGGTCCCCTCCTAGCTGGGACTGTTTATGAGTCAGTTTACCTGTTTCAGTAAAGACCCTGGACTGCAACCTATTGTCTGTGTGCTCCTTCGCGCCTCCAGCACTACCAGTACTGGGACTCTCACCACCATCACTCCCACCATCCACTACACTGCCCTGGGCCGCACTCTTCCCGTGGGGAGTCACACCATCCCAGCTGCACACATCATCAGCGCCAGCGGTCTGCCTTGCAGCGGCGGTTCCTAATGACCGCAAATCCACGGGTGGCGTAGTCGGACATAATCAACAACACATAATGGACTACCACTGGCCTGACCACCCTGAGCCACGGAACCGGGTTGCCACTACTACTCCCATCGTTCCCCCTATTGCCCGGATCCGAGTGCCCCACAGCCCAGGGGGCAAGTCAGATACACAGCTGATAGTCCTACTGAATAGACTGTTAGAATTTGTATTATGGCAAGAAAAAAGCAGCTAAGTAAAGAAAAACGAGTGGCCATCATTACTTTAAGAAATGAAGGTCAGTCAGTCCGAAAAATTGGGAAAACTTTGAAAGTGTCCCCAAGTGCAGTTGCAAAAAACATCAAGCGCTACAAAGAAACTGGTTCATATGAGGACCGCCCCAGGAAAGGAAGACCAAGAGTCACCTCTGCTTCTGAGGATAAGTTTATCCGAGTCACCAGCCTCAGAAATCGCAGGTTAACAGCAGCTCAGATTAGAGACCAGTTCAATGCCACACAGAGTTCTAGCAGCAGACACATCTCTTCAACAACTGTTAAGAGGAGACTTTGTGCAGCAGGCCTTCATGGTAAAATAGCTGCTAGGAAACCACTGCTAATGACAGGCAACAAGCAGAATAGACTTGTTTGGGCTAAAGAACACAAGGAATGGACATTAGACCAGTGGAAATATGTGCTTTGGTCTGATGAGTCCAAATTTGAGATCTTTGGTTCCAACCACCGTGTCTTTGTGCGACGCAGAAAAGGTGAACGGATGGACTCTACATGCCTGGTTCCCACCGTGAAGCATGGAGGAGGAGGTGTGATGGTGTGGGGGTGCTTTGCTGGTGACACTGTTGGGGATTTATTCAAAATTGAAGGCATACTGAACCAGCATGGCTACCACAGCATCTTGCAGCGGCATGCTATTCCATCCGGTTTGCGTTTAGTTGGACCATCATTTATTTTTCAACAGGGCAATGACCCCAACACACCTCCAGGCTGTGTAAGGGCTATTTGACCAAGAAGGAGAGTGATGGGGTGCTACGCCAGATGACCTGGCCTCCACAGTCACCAGACCTGAACCCAATCGAGATGGTTTGGGGTGAGCTGGACCGCAGAGTGAAGGCAAAAGGGCCAACAAGTGCTAAGCATCTCTGGGAACTCCTTCAAGATTGTTGGAAGACCATTTCCGGTGACTACCTCTTGAAGCTCATCAAGAGAATGCCAAGAGTGTGCAAAGCAGACATCAAAGCAAAAGATGGCTACTTTGAAGAACCTAGAATATAAAACATATTTTCAGTTGTTTCACACTTTTTTGTTAAGTATATAATTCCACATGTGTTAGTTCATAGTTTTGATGCCTTCAGTGTGAATGTACAATTCTCATAGTCATGAAAATACAGAAAAATCTTTAAATGAGGTGTGTCCAAACTTTTGGTCTGTACTGTATAGTGTAGAGATGTTTATATGGTATGGTGCTGTGTACATAGTGTAGTATATAGTTTGGAATCCACACTATATACACAGGCACATCCCTACACTATATAATATATATAGTATATAAACAGCTCGACTCTATATTCTTTTGCACAGTATATAGTGTGGACCTGGGTATATAATTGATTGTAGAATATATTGTGGAGCTGTGTATGATGTGTATACTTCCCCTGCCCTGTATACATGGTGTCATTCTCAGTATCTGCTCTTATTATGTTTGCGTGTGTGTGTACATACATACACGCATAATATAATAATATATATATCTCAACAATCTGATTAATTGTCAAAAAAATGGAGGACTCTTCTTTATTAGCCCATGTGGTTATGTTTCGGATTCATGTTCTGTTATGGAACTGAATTGTCGTCATAGAGGCTGGCATCTGCAGGGTACAAATGTATATATACAATGCACAGTACCACTCATCCTGTCCTGTATATATACAATGCACAGTACCACTCCTCCTGTCCTGTATATATACACTGCACAGTACCACTCCTCCTGTCCTGTATATATACACTGCACAGCACCACTCCTCCTGTCCTGTATATATACACTGCACAGCACCACTCCTCCTGTCCTGTATATATACACTGCACAGTACCACTCCTCCTGTCCTGTACATATACACTGCACAGTACCACTTCTCCTGTCCTGTATATATACACTGCACAGTACTACTTCTCCTGTCCTGTATATATACACTGCACAGTACCACTCCTCCTGTCCTGTACATATACACTGCACAGTACCACTCCTCCTGTCCTGTATATATACAGTGCACAGTACCACTCCTCCTGTCCTGTATATATACACTGCACAGCACCACTCCTCCTGTCCTGTATATATACACTGCACAGTACCACTCCTCCTGTCCTGTACATATACACTGCACAGTACCACTCCTCCTGTCCTGTATATATACACAGCACAGCACCACTCCTCCTGTCCTGTATATATACACTGCACAGTACCACTCCTCCTGTCCTGTATATATACACTGCACAGTACTACTCCTCCTGTCCTCTATATATACACTGCACAGTACCGCTCCTCCTGTCCTGTATATATACACTGCACAGCACCACTCCTCCTGTCCTGTATATATACACTGCACAGTACCACTCCTCCTGTCCTGTATATATACACTGCACAGTACTACTCCTCCTGTCCTCTATATATACACTGCACAGTACCGCTCCTCCTGTCCTGTATATATACACTGCACAGCACCACTCCTCCTGTCATGTATATATACACTGCACAGTACCACTTCTCCTGTCCTGTATATATACAATGCACAGTACCACTTCTCATGTCCTGTATATATACAATGCACAGTACCACTCCTCCTGTCCTGTATATATACACTGCACAGCACCACTCCTCCTGTCCTGTATATATACACTGCACAGCACCACTCCTCCTGTCCTGTATATATACACTGCACAGTACCACTCCTCCTGTCCTGTACATATACACTGCACAGTACCGCTCCTCCTGTCCTGTATATATACACTGCACAGCACCACTCCTCCTGTCATGTATATATACACTGCACAGCACCACTCCTCCTGTCCTGTATATATACACTGCACAGCACCATTTCTCCTGTCCTGTATATATACACTGCACAGTACCACTTCTCCTGTCCTGTATATATACACTGCACAGAACCACTCCTCCTGTCCTGTATATATACACTGCACAGTACTACTCCTCCTGTCCTGTACATATACACTGCACAGTACCACTCCTCCTGTCCTGTATATATACAGTGCACAGTACCACTCCTCCTGTCCTGTATATATACACTGCACAGCACCACTCCTCCTGTCCTGTATATACACTGCACAGTACCACTCCTCCTGTCCTGTATATATACACTGCACAGCACCACTCCTCCTGTCCTGTATATATACACTGCACAGCACCACTCCTCCTGTCCTGTATATATACACTGCACAGCACCACTCCTCCTGTCCTGTATATATACACTGCACAGTACCACTCCTCCTGTCCTGTATATATACACTGCACAGTACCACTCCTCCTGTCCTGTATATATACACTGCACAGCACCACTCCTCCTGTCCTGTATATATACACTGCACAGCACCACTCCTCCTGTCCTGTATATATACACAGCACAGCACCACTCCTCCTTTCCTGTGCATATACACTGCACAGCACCACTTCTCCTGTCCTGTATATATACACTGCAGGTCTTTTTTTTATTGATAGAATAAGTACAGTACACGACAGAACAATAATACATTACAGGACACCAAACATATGAACAAAACAAGACGACAAATCACAGAAAATAGAAACAAAATAAATCCCCCCAGGAATATATACATATACAAGAAATAAATATTATAAAACCTATAAAACCTCCGGCCCAGCTTAATTCATACTACTATATACAATCCCACACAACGCTCACACTGTCCTATATACACATAAAACACCGTCCTATATACAAGATTATATACAATAAAACACTAAACCTAATATAACGTATATACAACCGGAAACTAACACTAACCTACTGGTCCCACTGCCTGACCTTACAGTCACACCCTTACCGCACCTCATTCACACCACAGAAAACCAAAAATAACAATATATACAATAGTGACATGAACAATTTTAAACCTTTTTTTGTTTTGTATATTTTTTTTTTTTGTATTTTTTTTTAAATATTTTTTTTGTAATTTTTAAATATATATATAAAACACACACCTACACTAACTATCCCGCCACCCCTGATCCAGCTCTGGCCACAAAGTTCAGGATTACTCCGAGCTAGGATCAGACCCCAAAGTTTTTCCCCAGGTGGGGCCTGGACCAGGCCAGATCAGTCCTCTTATCACCGCTGATGAAGAACTTCCCCAAATCCCCCACCCAACCTAACTAAAACCCCCTATTATACATTATATACAATATATACAGAACACAACCTACACACTCACCATCCAAGGCTCAAGTTCGATGCCGGCAAACCTTCTATTCAGGAGACAGAAATACAAAACAAAAATCTAGGGTGGAAAGACATCAGCCCACCACCAGGATATAGGAGTACTACTGGACTAAGGCACCCTGAAGGAAAAGCCCCTCCAGAGACGGGCCGCCCTCCGGGCACCCAGTCTTTCATACTCCAGAGAATGTACCTTCACCAGGTCACCTAGGATGTTCCTACAGACTTCATCTACATGGAGGATTTTACTCTGCGTCGAAACTAAAACTCGTGCGTTCCACGTGAAATACCTGACCACTGCGCTGACTATGAATAAAGTGTCTCGGTCCCTTCTCCCAAGGTCTCCGAACGCTCCATAGGCCCACCCAGGGTAGGACAGAGTAGCCAGCCGCAGCCAACCAATGGAAGTCCCCACCCTGTTGTACACCTCTGTATTAAAGGGACAATGAAGCTTTCCAGCACGTTAGCACAAGCCTCACGGGGGCAATTCCTGTCCTCGGAGCTCCTGTACTTCAAATTGTCCCTCACATACAGCTTACCATGGAAGCAGCGCCAAGTCAAGTCCCAGTACTTCTCGGGGATCCTGCTAGAATTTAACAAACTCAACCCAACCTCCAGATCCCGACTTGGGCAGTCTTTGAGGGCCAATGGACTCTGAAAATGAGAAACCAAGACCCTCATATCGAGGAGTTTCCTCGGGAGGGACCTCACCTCCCACATTCCCAGACCCCACCGGCGGATTATTTTCAGAACCGGGGTAACATAAGCCGGGAGATGCCCGTGTGGTGTGCGAAGATCCTTCAATCTTCCCCCTGTCTCCCATTCCTGGAAGAAAGGCTGAAACCATCCCTTGCAGGAGAATACCCACGGAGGAGCCCTCTCTTTCCAGAGGTTTGACACGTTCACTTTCAAGAAGGTGTTCACTAGGAACACCACGGGGTTCACCATATTCAAACCCCCTAGTCTCCTCGTGTGGTAAGTGACCTCCCGCTTGACTAGGTTCAGTCTGTTACCCCATAACATCTGGAAGAATAGACTGTAGACCCGTGTCCAGAGAGGCTCTGGCAAGACACAGACGCTGCCCAGGTAGATTAGCAAGGGGAGCAGGAAAGCTTTGCACAGGCCAACCCTTTCCCTCAGGGTCAAAGAACATCCCCTCCATTGGTCCACTCTTTGGGCGACACCTTTGATTCTGCCTTCCCAGTTTTTCGTGGAGTAATCACCCTGGCCGAATTCGATGCCCAGGACTTTGACATGTTCTTGGGGTTCGGGGAGGGTGTCCGGAAGATCAAACCCGGGATCTCCGCCTCCCAGCCAGAGACTCTCACACTTATCCTGGTTGACCTTGGACCCGGATGCTCCGAGTAGCGCTCCACTCGCTGCCTCCCCTTGCGAAGAAACAAATACGGTGACATCGTCCGCATAGGCCACCACCCTCAGGATAGCCTCCGGTGCCGCCCCGCCCATCCGCACCCCCGCCAACGGTCCACAATCGATCCTTCTGAGGAAGGGATCGATTGCAAACGCGTAAAGCAAAGGGCTAAGAGGACAGCCCTGACGGACACCGGATCCTACCCCGAAAGGTCGTCCAATCCACCCATTCACCAGAGGGAAAGTCTCAGCCCCTGCATATAAGGTCTTAAGCCTGTCCACAAACCCTCCAGGCAGACCATACCTCAAAAGAGTGGACCAGAGGTACTCGTGGTTAACCCGATCAAAGGCTTTTGCCTGATCCAAGGTCAGCAAGAACCCCTTCCAGAGGCCCGCCCTGCCTTGCTCCACGGCCTCTCGGACACCTAGAACTGCACTAAAAGTGCTACAGCCAGGAACGCAACAGTGCTGAACCTCCGAAAGGAGCCGGGGTGCAAACTTCACCAGCCTGTTGAAAAGTATCTTAGCCAAAATCTTCCTGTCCACATTGAGAAGTGCTATGGGGCGCCAGTTCTCAATGCGTGACGGATCCTTACCCTTTGACAAAATGATCAAAGCTGACCTCCTTAACGATCTCGGCAGAGTGCCCGAGGAGAGACACTCGTTAAGCACCTGAGTCAAGAGGGGGACCAAAGAGTCCCTAAAGGTCCTAAAGAACTCGGATGTTAAGCCATCCGGACCTGGCGACTTTTTGGGCCTAAGCCCATCGATCGCCAGTCTCACTTCCTCTTCTTTGATCGCTTCTGCCAAATCGCCCAGCGAGAGGTCAGCCCCTGGCTCAGGAACAGATTCAGTCAGGAAAGCCGACATCCCGTCACGATCAAGCTCCCTCTTTCCCAAGAGGTGCGAGTAGTAGGAACTGACGACCTCCAAGATCACTGACCTGGACCTTCTCAGGGACCCCGTACTGTCCACCAGCCCCGTCACTATCTTACTATTCACTGACATCTTACAGTTTCTGTAAGAGTCGGGCGAGCAGTACTTCCCGTAGTCCCTCTCGAAAACCATAGATGCGTGCCTATCGTACTGACACCTCTTCAGCAAGGACTTCACTCTGGAGATCTCCTCGCGGCTACCTCCAGTCAAGACAAGATGCTCGAGTTTCCTCCTCAGGCTCTGATACAGGCGATCCCTGTTCAGGCTTCTGAAGTTCGAGAGCTGCCGGAAGAATCTCGCCACCCGATTTTTGAACATCTCCCACCACTCTGACTTAGTGTTACTTAGGCCCAGCAATGGTACCTGGCTCTGAAATAATTCCTCAAAAGAACGTCTTACAGCTTCTTCCTCAAGGAGTGACGAATTCAGCTTCCAATAACCTCTTCCCATCCGAGGAGTCTCTGTAACGTTCAGAGAAAACTTAATCAAACAGTGATCGGAGAACTCCACCTCCACAACCGACAACGGTGAAGAGACGGCCTCCTCCTTCAAATAAAACCTGTCTAGCCTAGACCTGCACTGACTACCTCTAGAAAAGGTGAATCCCGTGTTGCCCGGGTTGTGCCGGATGTGGACATCCACCAGGCGAGCCTCACTCACTATCCTGTTTAACGCGACCCAGTCATAAGACAGCCGGTCTCCGGAACCTCCTCTATCACAGGATCTCGTGACATTGTTGAAATCCCCTCCGAAGACCACCTGCCGACTCGAAAATAAAAAAGGTTTGATCTTCAGGAAGAGACATTTGCGGTCCCACTTGGACTGGGGACCATAGATGTTAATGAGCCGAAGCTCTTGTCCCCCCATGGAGACATCTAGGATCAAGCATCTCCCCATTTCTAATTCGATCACTCGTCTGCATTCAAACGCTGCGGTCTTAAAAAGGACCGCCACCCCGCTATACGGCTCGGCCGCAAGAGACCAGTAGGAGGGCCCATGCCTCCACTCCCGCCTTGCTTTATGCAAGGTTGATATATCGGTCAACCTGGTCTCCTGCAAAAATAAAATGTCGGCGTCAAGTTGGCCGAGAAAATGAAAGGCCGTGTACCTTGCCGCATCTGACTTTATGCTGCAAACATTAATAGTTGCCAACGTCAACGGGGTGGGGGCCGCCATCATGAATGGTTGAATTAGATAGCCTTTTTCTTCCCACCACTGACAGTCCCAACCTCTTCCTCCGATAATGACGGGTTTTTAGTGCGCTTAAGACAAACAGACTCGTCCATTCTCTCCTTACATACATTCTTGCCCCCGTCTGGTGGTCCTGGGTTAGTCGTCCCCCCAGAGGGCTTTGTATTTGCCCCCGAGAGGAAGACCCAGCCATCTCCTGAGCCCCAACCACCTTGTCCGCAACCTCCGGCCCCGGGTCCCCATTTCCCCCCTGCAGAGGGAGGTCCTGGAGAGCCCCGAACCGGTTGGAGAGATCCACCAGAGGGGGGGCGACTGAACCCTCCAATGGCGCTTGGATCACGGCCAGAGAGTCAGAGGGGTCGCACTCCAAAGAGGCAGCTCGAGACCTGGTCCCCCTCCTACCTCTGGCCGTTTTCCTGTTACCCTTTTTCTTTTTCTGTGACCACTCCCCCTCTCCCTCATCTAGACTGTCACCAGAAGAGGGTGGCATCCTCTCGCTCTTCCCTTTCAAGTCTCTTGACCTCCTCGCTCAATTCACTGTCTTTAGGATCCTCAGCTGCAAGTGAAGTACCTGGGTCAGATTTTAGGGACATTACTCCCTGCCCCCTGTCCCCACGGCGCTGCTCCTGCCGCCTGATGGTGGATGGCGGCAGCTTGCTCCTCACCGGTTCCCTGCCTCCCCGCCTCTACTGGTCCCTTCACCGGCAAGATTAGTCCTGGCTTTCGCCTGTCCCGCACTCGCCGCTTTCAGGACAGCATTGGCGAAGGAACGTGGAGAGCGACTGAACGGGTGACCGAGGTCACCACACAAGTTACACCTAATCCTGCGACAGGCAGCAGCAAGATGACCAAGGTCCCCACACAGTGCGCATTTCTGGGTGGTACACTGCGCACTGAAGTGTGTGGGGCTACCGCACCTGTGACAGACCTTAGGCTGCCCCCGGTAGAAAATCAAGATCCTATCCCTCCCCAAAAAGGTTGAGGAGGGGATATGGGTAATAGTGTTTCCCGAAACCTTCAATCTCACCATGAAGGTCCAGGCTCCTGACCAGATACTATGGCCATTCAGATTCTTTTCGGGAATATTGGTGACCTCTCCGTATCGACTCACCCAGGTCGTAATCTCCATACAGGAAAGCGACTCGTTACTAGTCAAAACGGTCACTTTACTGACTGAATCTTGGCGGGTTATTGCCAGGGGAAAGAGACCATGCCATTCGGGGCGACTCCGAGCCAGCTCATGGCGAGACCAGAAAAGCTCAAGGCCCTCCGGTCTCACGAAGCTGACATCGAAGTAGGAGGTCCCGTAGGGATGGATCAAGGCAAAGATGTCATATGCCGCAAAGCCCATCCCCAGCAGGAGCTCAACCACCTTCCACCTATCAGGACAGGCATCCTTGCTTACCCACTGGAGACGGACCACGTTCCTATGGTTACTCCTCTGCCCCGTTGTCGACAGAGACCAGACAGTCTCTGCCCCTCTATCTCGGAAGGCTGAAAGACCATGTCTCTCTATCCAGAAAGACAGATCAACCTCCCTCCCCTCTATAGTGATGGAGCTCTCCCCTCTCCTCAGGGTGTCCAGGAGCTGCTGTTGCAAGTCACCATCCCCAGGGCCACCAGACGAGGGCGCACTACTACCCCCAGCACTGACAGCTCCTGAATAGCTTTGGGCTGAAGCCCCCGCCAATGCTGGGGAGGGCAGCGGGACCAGCACCTACTTTCCCCCCACTAACACCAGTGCTGCTCCCACCATTCACTTCACTACTACTCCCACCATTCGCAGGACCATTACTCCCATCATTCACTCCACTACTTCTCCCACCATTTGCTGCATCACTACTCCCACCATTCATTCCACCACTACCCCCACCATTTGCTACACCACTACTCCCACCATTCCCACTACTCCCAGCATTCATTCCACCACTACCCCCACCATTTGCTACACCACTACTCCCACCATTCCCACTACTCCCACCATTCACTCCACCACTACTCCCACCATCTGCTCCACCATTACTCCCACCATCTGCTCCACCACTACTCCCATCATTCACTACACCACTACTTCCATTCCCTTTACTTGTCACCCCATTACCTCTGCTGTTCTCTGCACCTTCCACAGTCACCTCCATTCCTTCCTCCCTTGTGTCTGGTGTCTCTGCACTCACACCTGCTGGGCCGGGGGAGGGGAGCACTTCCAGAGACTCCTTTCCCTGCAGCACCACACCCTTTTCCCTTTGGTTGCTGCTGGCTTTCTGCAGGTCGTCTCCTGGAGCGCCCTGCCCCCCTACTGCAGCATTTTGGTCCTTGTTTCCTGTATATATACACTGCACAGCACCACTCCTCCTGTCCTGTATATATACACTGCACAGTACCACTTCTCCTTTCCTGTATATATATACTGCACAGTACCACTTCTCCTGTCCTGTGTATATACACTGCACAGTACCACTTCTCCTGTATATATACACTGCACAGTCCCACTTCTCCTTTCCTGTATATATATACTGCACAGTACCACTTCTCCTGTCGTGTAAATATACACTGCACAGTACCACTTCTTGTTTCCTGTATATATACACTGCACAGCACCACTCCTCCTGTCCTGTATATATACACTGCACAGTACCACTTCTCCTTTCCTGCACAGTACCACTTCTCCTGTCCTGTGTATATACACTGCACAGTACCACTTCTCCTGTTTATATACACTGCACAGTCCCACTTCTCCTTTCCTGTATATATATATACTGCACAGTACCACTTCTCCTGTCGTGTATATATACACTGCACAGTACCACTTCTTGTTTCCTGTATATACATATACACTGCACAGTACCACTTTTTGTGTCCTGTTGTCGTGAGGCAACATTAGACTTTGGTTGGGTTAATATTGGTTTATTATTTTCAATATTCCTATGATAAAATAAGAATAAATATTGGAAAACTAATTTAAACATCCCAAGTATCCCCTATCCTGAGAACTTTCCAATCACTGGGGGTCCGTCCACTGAGACCCCCATAATCCCGAGATCCAGAGCTCTGAAGAGCACCATGTTAGTGGGGCTATGGTGGATCATACACACTGCTGCACTATTCACATGTGGCTCATCAAATAACTCCTTAAAAGGAGTGATGAGGGGCACGACTAAGTATAGCCAAATTTACTGATCTGGGGTAATGAGTGTTACAGTATGTGGGCTGGTGGGGTTTGTCTTGCAGGGCTGCTTTTTTGTCCCAGTCCGGCCCTGGTTTACAGAGATCAAATGGAGTTTTTTAAATTAATTTTCTCATTGTAATATTAATAGAATTCATATGAAATGAAGTGAAATATGTTGCAAAAGTTATTTTTATTATTGAAAAAAATATAAGATACTGATATTCAACTGTGAACTGGATACAAGGCACAAGATAAATGCATGAATACAGTGCAGGTTGGATTACTTTGCCTTATTTCGGCTTTGTGGAATTAAGTTCATAAAATAAGCACCTAAAAGAAGAAATCGCACTAACAAACATGTGATGGGGCATCTCCTTAATGTCCAAAAGTGATCTGGTTTCCCAATAGTATATATTTTCAACCAGTTTATTTTTTAGAGAAAGAACTAATGCCTGATCCTTCTTCTGGAGGGATTGAAATGCCAGATCCTTCATTTTGATCAATTATTGTGTGCCAGATCCTTCTTCTGGAGGAATTGAAATGCCAGATTCTTCATTTTGATCAATTATTTTGTGCCAGATCCTTCTTCTGGAGGGATGACAATACCAGATCTTTCATCTTGACCGATTATAGTGCCAGATCCTTCTTCTGGAGTGATGATTATGCCAGATCCTTCATCTTGACCAATTGTTGCACCAGATCCTTCTTCTGGAGTGATGACAATGCCAGATCCTTCATCTTGACCAACTATTGCGCCAGATCCTTCTTCTGGAGTGATGACAATGCCAGATCCTTCATCTTGACTGATTATTGTGCCAGATCCTTCTTCTGGAGTGATGATAATGCCAGATCCTTCATCTTGACCGATTATGTCGCCAGATCCTTCTTCTGGAGTGATCACAATGCCAGATCCCTCATCTTGACCGATTATAGCGCCAGATCCTTCTTCTGGAGTGATGATAATGCCAGATCCTTCATCTTGACCGATTACAGAGCCAGATCCTTATTCTGGAGTGATGACAATGCCAGATCCCTGATCTTGACCGATTACAGAGCCAGATCCTTCTGGAGTGATGACAATGCCAGATCCTTCATCTTGACCGATTATTGTGACAAATTCCTCGCCAGATCCTAATCCAGATCCTTCAAAAACTAAAAAATTCAATAGTTAGCAGCCATCAATTTCATAATTAGTTACTAAACAGCAAAAAAATATTAAAACTACAAAAGAACAAGCAGATTAGTATCCAAGAGCAACTTTGTGTGTTAAGGAACACAACGCGCTGGGGTTTATTCACGTGGGAAGAATTAGATTATAAAACAGCTCAATTGGGGATATTTATTAAAATTATCAGAGAGAGGGCATGAATTTACTAGTCTTTAAAAATGTCACTAATTGCAGCAAATGTATCACATTGGTGTATGTGCAACCATGGTAGAAATGCAAAAATTCAGCCATTTTGTTCCTTATGCCACTTCATAGATAGTGTGCACATGAACATCAAGTTAATATATATCACATTATAAATTTGTAATTACTTGTTAAATTATTACATTTGTTCTTAGCAGTAAACTATAATATATACAGTAATTATGTTTAGAATACTCTAAATATTATAATATATACTATTGCGATTACAATACAGTTATATGAAAAAGTTTGGGCACCCCTATTAATCTTAAGCTTAATGTTTTATAAAAATTGGTGTTTTTGCAACAGCTATTTCAGTTTGATATATGTAATAACTGTTGGACACAGTAATGTTTCTGCCTTGAAATGAGGTTTATTGTACTAACAGAAAATGTGCAATCTGCATTCAAACAAAATTTGACAGGTGCATAAGTATGGGCACCCTTATCATTTTCTTGTTTTAAATACTCCTACCTACATTTTACTGACTTACTAAAGCACTTTTTTTGGTTTTGTAACCTCATTGAGCTTTGAACTTCAAAGCCAGGTGTATGCAATCATGAGAAAAGCTACTTAAAGTGGCCACTTGCAAGTTGTTCTCCTGTTTGAATCTCCTCTGAAGAGTGGCATCATAGGCTCCTCAAAACAACTGTCAAATGATCTGAAAACAAAGATTATTCAACATAGTTGTTCAGGGGAAGGATACAAAAAGCAGTCTCTGAGATTTAACCTGTCAGTTTCCACTGTGAGGAACATAGTAAGGAAATGGAAGAACACAGGGACAGTTCTTGTTAAGGCCAGAAGTGGAAGGCCAAGAAAAACATCAGAAAGGCAGAGAAGAAGAATGGTGAGATCAGTCAAGGACAATCCTCAGACCACCTCCAGAGAGCTGCAGCATCAACTTGCTGCAGATGGTGTCACTGTGCATCGGTCAACTATACAACGCACTTTGCACAAGGAGAAGCTGTATGGGAGAGTGATGCGAAAGAAGCCGTTTCTGCAAGCACGCCACAAACAGAGTCGGCTGAGGTATGCAAAAGCACATTTGGAGAAGCCAATTTCTTTTTGGAAGAAGGTCCTGTGGACCGATGAAACCAAGATTGAGTTGTTTGGTCATACAAAAAGGCGTTATGCATGGCGGCAAAAAAACATAGCATTCCAAGAAAAACACTTGCTACCCACAGTAAAATTTGGTGGAGGTTCCATCATGTTCATTGAACATCTGTGGGATCATTTGAAGGGGGCTGTCCATGCTCGGCGACCATCAAACTTAACTGAACTGGAAATGTTTTGTAAAGAGGAATGGTCAAAAATACCTTCATCCAGGATCCAGGAACTCATTAAAAGCTACAGGAAGCGACTAGAAGCTGTTATTTTTGCAAAAGGAGGATCTACTAAATTTTAATGTCACTTTTCTGGTGAGGTGCCCATACTTATGCATATGTCAAATTTTGTTTGAATGCAGATTGCACATTTTCTGTTAGTACAATAAACCTCATTTCAAGGCAGAAACATTACTGTGTCCAACAGTTATTCCATATATCAAACTGAAATAGCTGTTGCAAAAACATCAATTTTTATAAAACAATAAGCTTAAGATTAATAGGGGTGCCCAAACTTTTTCATATAACTGTATATACTATTACTATTACCTATGGTAATGACCAATAGAATTATTGGAAAATAAGTTACACAATGTAAACTATCTACATTATGTGGAGGGCGACAATCGCAGAAGCCGTTCTTGTAGCAAGATTCATCAACAGATAGAAATATCTAACTGCTTGGTGTGTCCAAGAATGCTATCACACATAAAGACACATAATGCCGCCTAAGCTGTGCCCAAAGTAAGGTCTACCCAGGGATTCCCCATAGAAGAGTCTGTAATTAATAGTGGAATTAAATGAACACATTGATGTTGGATTTATATTCTTACAGGATTACAACAATAGAGCATAAGATATTACCATACAAATATTACATATAATAAGAAGCAGTAAGAAGTCAGACAATAGATACATATAATGGAACATTGTGCATTTGAGTGTTTAATTAATTGAAGATATTGATGTTGGATTTAGATTCTTACAGGATTAAACCACTAGAGCATAAGATATTATGATATAACTATTACATATACTAAGAAGCTGTAAGAAATCAGACAATAGATAAAGGAACTGGACTTACGAGGTGCAGAAAATATGGGGGTCACGCAGCAGAGGAGGAGAAGGTAAGTGGCCTGCATGGTGGTCCTCGCTTCTGTATGACTACAGGTAAGAAGTGAGGAGCAGATGGAAGAGGCCTCTTTATATAGGACTGAGACACTACATTTGGGGGAGGGGTTAGGGAATGGTAATAGCTCCGCCCCCTTGTACAAACACAATGTTATCACATTCTAATGTAAATGACACTAATGGTTACATAGTATCATCAGATCTGGTGGTTACACTTCACATTACACATCGTCATAAATTATTTTATTTAAGTAGTAATTTATATTATTTATATTGTTGGTGACTTTTGTAAGTTTCTTCTGTTTTCTTCTGAATATACGGAGATGTATTGTGTAGCTCCAGCAATGTAATGATCTGTATAATTTGATTACTTTAACAAATATATATATTAGACTAAAAAGCATCAGGGCCCCTGCACACTATAGTATTACAGATCTGTACAATACAGCGACGTCCATAGAAAGTAATAACCAATCCTGAATCTGAAGCCTCATTCCTATATTACTATACACTGCAAAATACAATCCTATAACACTACAATCCTATACACTCCATAATGGATAATGTCTACTGTATATATCCCCTAAGACAGACAGATTTCCCCACTATGTATAACAATGCGGATAAGGCGAACGATACAAAATCCATGGAAAATAACAATCTTTATTAGAGCATAAAAATATATAGATATACAATTAGAAGTGATACTGCACAAAGATTAGGAGGAGGAGGAGGATTGCAGCCCAGTTATAGTATAACAGAAGTAATGTGCATTTTATCCATAGTGGGCATAAACCAAAGTGGGACTAAGTAACCAAAATCATAAGTGCCCACTAGGTACACAATGAGAAAGATCAATCAAATGTGATCAAGTGGAAATGATGGAGATCGGGCAGCCACCCACAGCTTGATGCGTGTTTCACCTATCGCTTCCTCAGGGGGGCGTTGTCATATACTGCAAAACAAAAGCCCAATAATTGCAAAATATCCTACTAATACTTCCATTCTATTAGTCCAAAAAGTAAAAAGCCTATTTGGTACAATACTTCTATTCAACAAACACTCAATCAGGTCAAAGAAGTATAGATGCACAAGTTTGATAAAAAGATTTGGAACTTTTATTGAATTATTTAAAAGAAATTTATAAAACACACATAAAGGGGAAGTGAACCAATGAAGGTGCCTGCAGTGCTAGTAACAAGGGTAGTCAATCATTTATTCTGTTTAACAAGACTTACAAAAGGAGATCATATCAATGAACCCAGTGATAAATACATGAAGAATTAAATAAATAAATAAGTAAAAGGATCAGTATCCAAAATTCATTCATCTAGTAAGCATTAGTGGATAACAAGTACATACCTTAAAGTATCCAGCATAGATAAATGTAGTCAAAATGCCATGAAAGTATATATCTATAAATATGTCAATAGGTCATATAGAGAGAAGCCATAAAGCCCACAAGTGGTAGACAAGTGTCAATATAGGGCAAAGTCAATCATGGCCCACAAAATACAGATGGTATCACCAAGCATAGAGATAAACAGATGGTATCATCAGGCATAGAGATAAACAGAATGTAAATAAAGACAATACAGCTGTCCTTACCTGCAGTTGAAAGGTTGTATTGTCTTTATTTACATTCTGTTTAGCTCTATGCCTGATGATTCCATCTGTTTATTTCTATGCTTGGTGATACCATCTGTATTTTGTGGGCCATGATTGACTTTGCCCTATATTGACACTTGTCTACCACTTGTGGGCTTTATGGCTTCTCTCTATATGACCTATTGACATATTTATAGATATATACTTTCATGGCATTTTGACTACATTTATCTATGCTGGATACTTTAAGGTATGTACTTGTTATCCACTAATGCTTACTAGATGAATGAATTTTGGATACTGATCCTTTTACTTATTTATTTATTTAATTCTTCATGTATTTATCACTGGGTTCATTGATATGATCTCCTTTTGTAAGTCTTGTTAAACAGAATAAATGATTGACTACCCTTGTTACTAGCACTGCAGGCACCTTCATTGGTTCACTTCCCCTTTATGTGTGTTTTATAAATTTCTTTTAAATAATTCAATAAAAGTTCCAAATCTTTTTATCAAACTTGTGCATCTATACTTCTTTGACCTGATTGAGTGTTACTCCCATTCTAGTAGCCACAATAACAACGTACAACTGAAGCAATAAAAAAATGCCTTTATTAAAAATAAATATAAAAACATAACAAAAGTAATTTCTAAAAATACCCATTAAATACCATGGGAAACAATTGAACTCCACAACAATAAATAAAGCTCATAGGATATGATGAAGGAGTCTATATATCATCTGATGTCTATACACATAGTATAGCACCTGCAGTATACAGGATAATATATGACTGGTATATGGTATACAGTGATTACAGAAGTCAGATATCATATACAGGATAATATGTGACTGTTATCTATTGTATAATTCCCAAATTTAACAGAAAGGAAAAAGGGACAAATTATTTGGCTTGCATAGTAGCAGAGTGCTTTGTGGAAAATTAATGACCATGCCTCGAACCATTTATTTCTATACAGATAAATGTACAAGGATGACCTGCATCTTCTAAAGCAGCAGAAGCCAAGGCATCCCGAAACAACTGCTGGGGTATCGGCCTGGGGGACATCCGTATACATAGCTAGTGTGACTGTGGATTAATTGATCTGTGATATACTGCAGTAACTGCACCTTAATCACAACATTTATTTAATCATCACACACTGGAATTACAAACCATGAGGGCTATGTCCTCATTAAAGAATACTGACACCTCGGATTGTTGTTGTTTTTTTTTTTTGTTTAATACAAATCACAAATCTACAGAATCCAGAAATGTAAAATCAACTATCTACCTAAGACTAGCATCCTCTGTAATCAAAACCTTCTACCCCCATCTTCAGGACTTCTCTTGTGCTGCAGCAGTTCTCTGGAATGCACTATCCCACAGAATATGGTTAATCTAACTATGCCCTGTTCTCCCTTCCTTAATTTTCTCCAGAATCTGGTCCCTTCACTCATCTGTATCCACAGCCTCCATGCACTCTACAGCTCCTTGTATCTGTACTTATACAGATTCTGGCTGATGACTGGTTCATGTAATGGTATTTGAATTCCCCTGTTTATAATAATCATGGCCGGACCATACATGACAAGCACCTTTTTATCTTTTGTGTCACTCCTATATCTTCATAGACTGTAAGCTTGTTAGCAGGGCCTTCACTCCTCTTAGTATGTCATGAATTATGTGATAATCTGTATTGTCTTATTCAGTTTGTACATGTCTCTACTAAATATAGAAATTAAATAAAAAATATTATTATATATAACTCTCTTTGGCCCCCTGTAGTACAATGTCTCTCTTTTTGGTCCTCATTTAGAATAAAGTCCCCTTCTTTGGCCACCATTTATCATAATGTTCCCCTTTTGCTCCCATGGTATGATGCCCCCCTTTTTAGACAAAATTTACAATAATGTCCCCTCTTGGGGCCCCCATTTAAAATAATGTCCCCCTCCTTGGACCCCAATTAAAATAATGTCTCCCTCTGTGGCCCCTACTTAGGACAATGCCCCCTTCTTTGGCCTTTGGCTCCCATTAGGTGTCAAGTATTATACATATATATATATATATATATGTATATATATATATATATATATATATATATATATATATAAAAGTATGTAGACCACTCTTCTTTTGCAAACTGTCCCAGGTCTCCCATATGTGAAGTGTGTCTCCTCCCAAGAGCAATTTTAAGAGCAATTTAGATCCGGACTAAGCAATGAGTCCGGATCTAAATCCACAGGTGTTCAAAAGGATTTAGATCCGGACTCATTGCTGCCACTTCAGAACTCTCCAGCACTTTGTTCCCATCCATTTCTTGGTGCTTCTTGAAATATGTTTGGGGTAATTGTCCTGCTCGAAGTCCCATGACCTAGGACGCAAACCCAGCTTTCTGACAATAGACACTACATTGTGACCCAAAATCCTTTGGTAATCTTCAGATTTCATGATGCTTTGCACGCAGTCAAAGCAATGAGTGCCAGAGGCAACAAAACAACCCCAAAACATCTTTGAACCTCCACCATATATGACTGTAGGTACTGTGTTCTTTTCTTTGCAGTCCTCATTGCATTTTTGGTAAACAGTAGAATGATGTGCTTCACCAAAAAGCTCTATCTTGGTTTCATCTGTCCACAAGATGATTTCCCAAAAGGATTTAGGCTTACTCACGCACATATTGGTAAATTGTAGTCTAGCTTTTTTATGTATCTATGTCAGCAGTGGGGTCCTCCTGGGTCTCCTGCCATGGTGATTCATTTCATTCAAAAGACTACATATAGTTCACGCTGACACTGATGCACCCTGAGCATGCAGGACAGCTTGAATATCTTTGGAACTTGATTGGGGTTGCTTATCCACCATTTGGACGATCCTGCGTTGCAACCTTTCATCAATTTTTCTCGGCTGTCCACATCCAGAGAGATTAGCTACAGTGCCATGGGTTGTAAACTTCTTGATAATGTTGCGCACCATGGACAAAGGAACATCAAGATCTCTGGAGATTAATTTGTAACCTTGAGATTGTTGATATTTTTCAACAATTTTGGTTCTCAACTCCTCAGACAGTTCTCTTCTCCTCTTTGTGTTCTTCATGCTTAGTTTGGCACACACAGTCATACAATGCAAAGAATATGTAAATTTCTCACCTTTTTATCTGGTTTCAGGTATGATTTCATATTGCTCAAACCTGTTACTTGCCACAGGTGAGTTTGAATGAGCATCATATGCTTGAAACAAAGTTGTTTACCTACTACTTTGGAAAAGTGCCAACATTTTGGTTTGGCCCATTTTGGGAGTTTTGTGTGAAATTATGTCCAATTTGCCTTTTTTGTTTGTTTTTTTGTGTTGTTCCATTACATACAAATGAAATAAACATATCTATACCAACACATGTGTAATTACATTAATTTTCCAGGAGCAATACTTCATTTTCTGGAACAAATTCAAGGGTGAAAAACACTATGAAAAAAGCTTGAAATCTATGACGCTTTTTAACAATGGATAAAAGATGTTAAGTGTGTAAAGTGAGGGATCCTTTAAGCTTGGCCATGGACCCCCCGGGGCTCCCCGGAGCCCCGGGGCCCCGGGCGGTAGCCCAGATTGCCCTCATTATAATCTGCCTATGGTCCTAAGTGTTCCCCGGATAGTGGCCCCGGAGCTGCGCTCACTGAGTGACAGGACACCGCTCCGGAGCTCAGCTTCGGGGCCCGCTCGCCGGAGCGGCTCATTCTCCTCGGCTCCTCAGCGTCAGCGGTCAGAGAATTACAGCTAGGGACACATAGGACATGTGAGTATAAGGATTTTATTATTTTCTTCTTATTTTACAATGGATCCCACTGATTCTGAGATTGTGTTTAGTGACATATTGTACTTCATGATAGTGGTAACCAATTTTGATACGACAATTTGGTGAAAATTTTGATAATTTTTCAATTTTCAAACTTTTAATTCCAGAGAGTTATGTCACACAAAATAGTTAATAAATAACATTTCTCATATGTTTACTTTACATCAGCACAATTTTTAAAACATTTTTTTTGTTAGGAAGTTAGAAGGTTTAAAAGTTGACCAGCGATTTCTAATTTTTCCAACAAAATTTACAAAACCATTTTTTTAGGGACCACATCACATTTGAAGTGACTTTGAGGGGCCTTTATGACAGAAAATACCCAAAAGGAACTAAAGCAATGTGGAAATGTAGCACCCTGAGGATTCGGCTGCTACAGGAGTATTGCACCTCAACCCAGAGGTGTGATATTCCACTCCCGGGTAAAGATGGAGTGTGGAACTGAGCTCGGTAGGCTGCATGCACTACACACATCCCATTTCCGGGGAACAGGCCGACGGTACTCCCACTTAGAAATGTGCAGGTACGACCGAGTCTGTTCCTGGCTGGAGTGGGAGGGGGGTGGTACATCCCAAGTAGTGTAGGGGCAGATAGGGGGAGCAGCCTGGGTAAAGATAGGAGCTCATTGGGTGCTGGTCACCTGAGCTCACACATAGAGGGTGTATATAAGGTGGGCACCAACTAAGATCAGGGTCAGATGCAGAGGATCAGATGCAGAGAGTCAGTCAGCTGCAGAGAACAAGTCAGGAGCAGAGGAGAGAAGAAAGACAAAGACCCAGAGTGAGAGAGGAGAAAAGAGAGAGACCCAGAGCACAGAAGAGAAGGACTCTGAGATCCCAACTCAAAGCACCGGGTGAAGAGTCGGCATCAGGGTACCGGAACCCAAGCTGGTGGGGGTAAAAACATTCCCCAGCCAGAGACCGGAGACCGTGGGCAGCGTCTGCCACGGTCACCCATCACATCCACCCCTAAGGCACACCACATGAAGGGTCAGGGAACCCAGGGCCAAGGGTGTCCCAACAGAAGGCCCGAGGGAGCTGGACCTAGGTGGATTACTGGTGGGGACGGCCAGAGAACGGGACAGAAAGAGAGCTCAGGGCCACGCTCCGGACTTGTTTGGGGGTTGGCTGGATCCAGGACCTGGTGGACGCAGCACGGCTCGGGTGGTCACTAGCAGCTGGAGTGACCAATACAACATTTGCAGTAAGTAAACACCCTTAACTGCACAACCCGACTCTGTCTTCACTGCCGTCTGCACTACACCACCACAACCCCCATCCTCTGCGCCTGTCCCCTCTGAGGCTATACCCCTCCCGTTGGGGGTTATCCCACCAAGCTGCGCACCCACCATCAGCCTCAGCGGACCCTGCTGCAGCGGCGGCCACAGTGACCGCATCACAACGGGTGGCGTAGTCGACACAAAAGAACTCTTAATAACATCTGTAGGACTGCCACATAACACTGAGCTTGACGCCCTGGGCACGGGCCGGGTCACAGCCGCTCGGAGACTACAAACCCCCCCATCTGATCCGGTGCCGGGTATTCCCCTCAAAAAGGAATATGTCCCAGGGGGCGCGTCAATTTTGGCGTAGTCGGCAGGATTACGTGCCCGCAACACCCGGGTACTGCGTGCCTGAAGAAAAGTGCAAGTTTACCTCAGAAAGAAGTCTCCCGCCGGTTCCGGAGGGTCCACGCCATCGGACTCCATCACCAGTCGTTTCCCGCCGATTTTCCGCCATTTCCAGCTTGTTCCCGCCATCTGCAGAGTTTCCCGCCACTGGGCGACGCTTCCCGCCAAATCCGAAGATTTCCCGCCTTGGAAGAGCAGCGGACGCCATTATGGGCGTGCCAAAGGAGGGCAAGAGGCCGCCTCCCATCGTGGGCCAGGACAGAAAATGGCGCCAAAAATGGAAACCGCCCCCACCAACAGAGACTGTGATGCTGGAGGTGTCTGTCAGCGTGAAAGAACTACCCCTGGAGCTGACAGTCACCGAGTTGCCCCGGGACCGCCCTCGAAGTGGGAGGATACGAAAGAAGAGAGCAAAGATGGGTGCCGCCTGGAGCAGTCTGGAGCGAGCGCACCCGGAGACAAGAAGTCTGGAGAGGAGTAGCAGAGAAGCTCACCCGGAGATGTCCAGAGAGCAGAGCAGCACCGGCCCGCTGGCCAGGAGCCTGCTGGAAGAAGAGCAGAGCAGCACCGACCCGTTGGTCAGGAGCCTGCTGGACACCACGACCCCACTAGGCCTAGTGGAGGTCCTTGCACAGCTCCCCCGAGACCGGGAGTGTGCGCAGACTGCCCTGGAGGGCCTCGCACGGAGGATGGCCCGGGTACAGCGCGAGATATTGGCGGAATGGAGCCGGGAGATGGCCCAGCAAGCTGAAACCAAGACGCAAGCTGAAACCAAGACCCGGAGCACGCCAGCCGAGATGAGGAAGGAGACCGCCTCTGAGGATGGCGCGGGAGGACCCAAGGCCGGAGACGGCGCCGAGGAGGGAGCCGAACGCATGGAGGCAGGTAAAGGGGACGTCTATACCCCAAACCAGGACACCGCTTACCTGCCCCAGCTCCCCGTCGCAGAGCCCGAAAGTCCCCCTGCTGTGCCCGAAAACGCCATGTCACCGACGCAGACTAGGCCCCAACCGGAAGCCGCCGCCGCGACCCCTGTGACGTCACACGCCTCGACCCCGAGCGTGACCAAGCAGGAAGTACCACCAGCCTGGTCGCAAGGCCTAGTACCCCCGGGCGTCGCATCACCAACAGCGCCCCCTACCTCCGCGGAGCCTCCGGCCTGGCCGCAAGGCCAGGTAGCCCAGGGCGCCGCCGTCCTTACGGTGCCCTTCACCTTCCAGATACCCCAGGCCTGGCCGCAAGGCCCGGGCAACCCGGGCGCTAACACCACCGCGCCCATAAGACCAAGAGTGCCGCATCTGGGAGAGGACCTGTTCGCCCAGCATACGTGCCTGGACGGGTCTGAAACTAGAGCCAAAGGTAACAATAAAGAAAGAGCAGGAGGACGCCGTCGTTAAGTACAGCGAAGCAGGAGCTGTATATAGTTGCCCGTCGGGGCACCATAAACTGAAACTGAAACTGAAACTGTTACTGCAAATATAGTCCCCGTTGGGACCAGCTGAGTGAACTGTTTACCCGTTAACCCCTTAATCCCACAGGCTGAGGACTGTGAGCAGCCATTCCCTTCCCTCTACCTGGCCGAGGACTGAGAGCGGCCAACTTCCCCTGTATATAGTTGCGCTTCCTAAAGCGCCCCCCTACCGGTTTTATAGGAAAACCAGTTTTTCTAAGAGACTGTCGCACTTTTCCCGGACACACGTTGCACAGTGTCCGGAGGAGGAACCTGAAACAAGAGACGACGAGAATGTTTATATGAAAAGTTTTATATATATAATGTTTTATATGTTTTATTATGTTTATATGAAAAAAAAAAATTTTGTATGTTTTGGTGTTATTTATGTCTTACAGCCCGAGGACGTGCTGTGATTTACCAGGGGGGAATGTAGCACCCTGAGGATTCGGCTGCTACAGGAGTATTGCACCTCAACCCAGAGGTGTGATATTCCACTCCCGGGTAAGGATGGAGTGTGGAACTGAGCTCGGTAGGCTGCATGCACTACACACATCCCATTTCCGGGGAACAGGCCGACGGTACTCCCACTTAGAAATGTGCAGGTACGACCGAGTCTGTTCCTGGCTGGAGTGGGAGGGGGGTGGTACATCCCAAGTAGTGTAGGGGCAGATAGGGGGAGCAGCCTGGGTAAAGATAGGAGCTCATTGGGTGCTGGTCACCTGAGCTCACACATAGAGGGTGTATATAAGGTGGGCACCAACTAAGATCAGGGTCAGATGCAGAGGATCAGATGCAGAGAGTCAGTCAGCTGCAGAGAACAAGTCAGGAGCAGAGGAGAGAAGAAAGACAAAGACCCAGAGTGAGAGAGGAGAAAAGAGAGAGACCCAGAGCACAGAAGAGAAGGACTCTGAGATCCCAACTCAAAGCACCGGGTGAAGAGTCGGCATCAGGGTACCGGAACCCAAGCTGGTGGGGGTAAAAACATTCCCCAGCCAGAGACCGGAGACCGTGGGCAGCGTCTGCCACGGTCACCCATCACATCCACCCCGAAGGCACACCACATGAAGGGTCAGGGAACCCAGGGCCAAGGGTGTCCCAACAGAAGGCCCGAGGGAGCTGGACCTAGGTGGATTACTGGTGGGGACGGCCAGAGAACGGGACAGAAAGAGAGCTCAGGGCCACGCTCCGGACTTGTTTGGGGGTTGGCTGGATCCAGGACCTGGTGGACGCAGCACGGCTCGGGTGGTCACTAGCAGCTGGAGTGACCAATACAACATTTGCAGTAAGTAAACACCCTTAACTGCACAACCCGACTCTGTCTTCACTGCCGTCTGCACTACACCACCACAACCCCCATCCTCTGCGCCTGTCCCCTCTGAGGCTATACCCCTCCCGTTGGGGGTTATCCCACCAAGCTGCGCACCCACCATCAGCCTCAGCGGACCCTGCTGCAGCGGCGGCCACAGTGACCGCATCACAACGGGTGGCGTAGTCGACACAAAAGAACTCTTAATAACATCTGTAGGACTGCTACATAACACTGAGCTTGACGCCCTGGGCACGGGCCGGGTCACAGCCGCTCGGAGACTACAAACCCCCCCATCTGATCCGGTGCCGGGTATTCCCCTCAAAAAGGAATATGTCCCAGGGGGCGCGTCAGAAAGAAAAATGAACATTTTACTTTTTTTCACAAAAATTTTACTATAGTCCCAATTTTTTTATTTTCACAAGGGTAACAAGATAAAATGAACCACAAAATTTGTTGTGTAATTTCTACTGAGCATGTTGATACCCCATATGTGGGGGAAAACTATTGTTTGGGCACATGACAGGGCTCGGAAGGGAAGGAGCACCGTTTCGACTTTTTGAACGCAAAAAAGACTGAATGCCATATCACCATATTAAAATGAATGCCGTAATGCCATTATGAAAACAAAATGCCATATGAAAAAAGTGGATGCCATATCACATTTGGAGAGCCCCTGACATGCGAAAACAGCAGAAACCCCCCACAAGTGATAGCGTGACGTCTCTTACTCGAAAAAGCCCTTTTCTTTACCCTGGGAGTCGGGTCCTGTGATGGAGAGATGGGGTGCAGCCGTGGCCCGGACCCGACCCGTGCTCAGGGCCGTCACATTAAAAGAGATGGTGTGGGCTTATCCGGGTTGAGTGGCTGATTTACGACTACGCCACCTGTGGCACCTGGTGAAGGCCACCAGCGCCGCTGCAGTCCGCTGAGGCATAGTGTTACGGCGGCCAGAGTTATTACTACTCCCCACAGGCGGAGCAAGGCCTCAGGGCAGAGGGACAGGAAAGATGGAGGGGGTAGTAGTGGAGGAAGAACGGATGCCACGTCGCGCGGTGTAGCGCAGAATAAACAGTCCGGAGGCCATAGGGGTGAACTTCCAAGGCTTTACTCACATTAGAGATGGCAGAAGGAAGGCGACTCCCTGATCCCCACGGAGTCCTGCAGTCACCAGGGATGGGGGTCCGACAACCTCCGAGCAAGTCCAGCATTCAATCGGGACCCCGCACCAGAGTGTTCCTGAACTACAGACCGTATCCTCTCCTGTCTGTGTGTGTAGATAGGCCGGGTCTCCCTCTGAACTCCTCTCAGAACAAGGACACGGGTGGCAGCTCCGCTCCTTCCGATAACCGATGGGATCCTCTGGGCCTACCAGGCTTTACCAACCAGGACATGGAAAAGCAAGGTCGGGTGTCGGGGCCGGTACCCCTCTTGCAGCCGGACTCCCTCTGAATATATCAGATGGTGAGGACAGGTGGCGTACACTGCTCCGTCTGCATCCTCCCCGGGATCCATTAGCTGTGGAGCTACACTCTTAAGCTCCGGGCCTTCTTGGTCGTGGTCCTTGACCGGGTTGAGACATTCCTCGTCTGCAACCTGCTCCCCGTCCCAAGGCTGGGGTATGAGGGCTGTGTCTCCATCCACTGCAGGTCCACACAGGATCCACGTTCAGGGTGGGAGATCACAATACCTCACAGTAATTAACAGCACAAAGACCAAAACCAAAGATGGCTTTTTATTAAATATGAAATTTAAAGTGTCACTAAATTGTAAGTTCTCAACCCTCACCCACTAACTGGTTCCCCTCACTCTTGGTTCCCCAGTCTCCCTGTAACCAGGAGGGCAGCACCTGGTGCATACTAGCCCCCCTGGTGGAGAAATGTGGTGTTGGATGCAAAGGTTGGGTCCCGACCATCACGCTGTTCTTACCTCGGAGGAGGAACACTACACTCCATTACAGAAGTGCAGCATCCCTGTGGCGGTCGAACCTTCAGGGGCGCCACAGTTCTACAGTGGGATGTGCTACATAATGAAGTTTCTCTTAAGGGGCACTTGGAAGATGTCCTTATCACCCCGGTCAGTAAAATCTTTATAGTGGTGGCAGGATGAGCCTAACCTATCTCGAGGGGTTCCCTGGGTACTTAGGGTCACTAGAACAATTACCACAGATGCGAGTCCGAGAGGGTGGGGAGCCCGTCTGGGAGATATGGTAGCCCAGGGGACCTGGTCAGATATTGAAAAGGGTCTCTCCTCCAATTCAAAAGAACTTCTGGCGGTAGACAAGGCGGTGAATAATTTCTTACCTTTCCTTCAGGGCCAGAATGTAAAGATCCTCTTGGATAATCTAGTTGCGGTAGCATATGTGAACCACCAGGGGGATACATGGTCAAGATCGCTGATGAGAGTGACAGATCATCTCTTCCAGATTACAGAAAGTCACCTCCTTTCCCTGATGGCCCTCCATATAATGGAAAAAGAAAACATGAGAACAGATTTCCTAAGCTGCTATCCTCTGATGCAAGGGGAATGGGAACTAAATCAAGGAATTTTTACCCAAATAGCCGAAGATGGGGGGGCCTCCGGTCAGGTAGATCCGTTTGCCACAAAACTAAATCGGAAGACAAAGATCTTGTGTTCCCTAAATCCTCTAGCTGTGGACGCTTTCCTGATACGTTGGTATTTCAGCCTGGCGTATGACTCCTCCCCCCCTGGTTGGCTGTTCTTATCATGGTAATAAGAAAGATCAGGGAGGAGAAGGCCAGGGTTCTGCTGATCGCACCCTTTTGGCCCAGGAGGCCCTGGTTCTCATGCCTGAGGAACATGTCCATCTCTGATCCTTGGGTTCTTCCAGAGATTCCATATCTCCTTCTCCGGGGTCCGATATTCCATCCTCAAGCAACTGGCCTCCACTTGACGGTGTGGAACTTGAAAGGACACTGCCAAATCAGAAAGGTTTTTCCAAAGGTCTAGTAACCATCCTGCACAGCAGAAAACCTGTTACAACCCAGATTTATGCCACAAGTTGGAGAAAGTTTTTGTCTTTCTCTGGTTCTGGGGTTGATGGGGAAGGGGTGCCAATAGGACAAATCTTTGGAGTTTTTACAAAAAGGTCTTGAACTAGGGTTATCCACCAGCACCCTTAAAGTACAGATTTCTGCCTTGGGTGCCCTATATAGCTGTGATGTAGCTTGTAGCTACTGCGTTTCTCGGTTCATTAAGGCAGCTTTTAGATCTAGACTCATTATTAAAAGCAGCTTGGTTCCCTGGGATTTAAATTTGGTTCTAAAGGCCTTGACTAGCTCGCCGTTTGAGCTAATAGTCAGCAACCCTTAAATCCCTCTCTCTTAAGACCGCTTTAATATCTTTAACCTCGGCCAGGAGCATTAGTGACATCCAGGCCCTGTCTATGGCCTCGCCGTTTACTCAAATTCTGGATGATAGGCAGGATCTGGTCTAAAAATCACTCTCTCTCCCTAAGGTAGCTACTCGTTTCCACAGACTTCAGGAAGTCCTCCTACCCTCCTTTTGTCCACATCCTAGTAACCAGAAAGAGGTGGAGTTACATACATTAGAAGTGAGGAGATGTGTGGTTAGGTACCATTCAGTTACCAAAAGCTTTAGGAAAGATAACTCGTTGTTTATATCCTACCAAGGGGCTAGGAACGGTCTAAGGTCACGAAGTCCACCATAGCTAGATGGAATTAGGAGGCCATTTCTCTATCATATACAGTATAGACCAAAAGTTTGGACACACCTTCGCATTTAAAGATTTTTCTGTATTTTCTTGACTATGGAAATTGTACATTCACACTGAAGGCATCAAAACTATGAATTAACACATGTGGAATTATATATTTAACAAAAAAGTGTGAAACAACTGGGTTCAGGTCTGGTGACTGTGAAGGCCAGGTTATCTGGCGTAGCACCCCATCACTCTCCCTCTTGGTCAAATAGCCCTTACACAGCCTGGAGGTGTGTTTGGGGTCATTGTCCTGTTGAAAAATAAATGATGGTCCAACTAAACGCAAACCAGATGGAATAGCATGCCGCTGCAAGATGCTGTGGTGGCCATGCTGGTTCAGTATGCCTTCAATTTTGAATAAATCCCCAACCGTGTCACCAGCAAAGCACCCCCACACCATCACACCTCCTCCTCCATGCTTCACGGTGGGAACCAGGCATGTAGAGTCCATCCGTTCACCTTTTCTGCGTCGCACAAAGACACGGTGGTTGGAACCAAAGATCTCAAATTTGGACTCATCAGACCAAAGCACAGATTTCCACTGGTCTAATGTCCATTCCTTGTGTTCTTTAGCCCAAACAAGTCTCTTCTGCTTGTTGCCCGTCCTTAGCAGTGGTTTCCTAGCAGCTATTTTACCATGAAGGCCTGCTGCACAAAGTCTCCTCTTAACAGTTGTTGAAGAGATGTGTCTGCTGCTAGAACTCTGTGTGGCATTGAACTGGTCTCTAATCTGAGCTGCTGTTAAACTGCGATTTCTGAAGCTGGTGACTCGGATAAACTTATCCTCAGAAGCAGAGGTGACTCTTGGTCTTCCTTTCCTGGGGCGGTCCTCATGTGAGCCAGTTTCTTTGTAGCGCTTGATGGTTTTTGCAACTGCACTTGGGGACACTTTCAAAGTTTTCCCAATTTTTCGGACTGACTGACCTTCATTTCTTAAAGTAATGATGGCCACTCGTTTTTCTTTACTTAGCTGCTTTTTTCTTGCCATAATACAAATTCTAACAGTCTGTTCAGTAGGACTATCAGCTGTGTATCCACCAGACTTCTGCACAACACAACTGATGGTCCCAACCCCATTTATAAGGCAAGAAATCCCACTTATTAAACCTGACAAGGCATACCTGTGAAGTGAAAACAATTTCCGGTGACTACCTCTTGAAGCTCATCAAGAGAATGCTAAGAGTGTGCAAAGCAGTCATCAAAGCAAAAGGTGGCTACTTTGAAGAACCTAGAATATAAGACATATTTTCAGTTGTTTCACACTTTTTTGTTAAGTATATAATTCCACATGTGTTAATTCATAGTTTTGATGTCTTCAGTGTGAATGTACAATTTTCATAGTCATGAAAATACAGAAGAATCTTTAAATGAGAAGATGTGTCCAAACTTTTGGTCTGTACATCTAGCGGCAAGGAAGTGCCAGAAGGGCTGAAGGCTCATCCCACCCCACCCCTCCTGGGCTGAGAAGACAGGTGTCTCGATAGAAGACATATGTAAGGCTGCTACCTGGTCCTGTCCCTCTACATTCCATAGACACGATAGGTTAGATATGGGTGTATCGGCTGACCTCACCTTTGGGAGAAGAGTGTTCCAGGCTGTGGTCCTTCAATAGATTACTTCATCTCTGTAATTCTCTCGTGGTGCTGTCATGGTCGACCGATAAAATCTTAAATTACATACCGGTAATGGAATTTTTCGGAGACCATGACAGCACCCTTATATTTCCTCCTTTCACGTTTGTGGGAACACTCCCCTTTTATTAATTATAATATCACACTCAATAGGTGTCGTCTGGTATGGCAATTTTGTGATTGTTTGCTGTGTTTATTAACCTGGCAGTCCTCTCAATGCTCTGTAATCCCAACTGAGGCGGGAGAGAGGTGGCGCCCTTTTAAGCCTGTAGGTTTCCTCTCCTTGGTGGGCGGATCCCCTCTCTCGTGGTGCTGTCTCTGAAAAATCCCATTACCGGTAAGTAACTTACGACTATACATTTGATGGAGCAATCAAAAAGTTGTACCCCAAAATGGTATTAAAAACGGTCTTAGAAAATTGAAACACAAGCCAAACAATTTGTTTGCAAAGTTTAGAATTTTTTAAAAGCAGTAAAATGTTTTCGTTTTCTTCTGCACCATTTCACTTTATTTGGAATTCATTGCCCTTTTTTTTCTATATGTTGCACAGTAAAGTGAATGGCGTCTTTCAAAAATGCTGTAATTTTGTCCCACAAAGTACACCTCAACCCTGCTGTATTGAATAGTGTCTGTGTTATTCACTATGTCATATGTGTTTTTTTATTGTATACTAATGTATAGTGACTAGTGATGATTGAGCGTGTTCTATGAACCCATTCAGCGAGCACGCTAACAGCCGTGACACTTGCAGGCACGGCGACCTTAAAAGAAATGCCGAGCATGCCAAAATACTCGGCGAGCACCTGAGCGTGCTCGCCGAAGGGGTTGATAGAACACGCTCGATCATCACTAATAGTGACCAGATGCCTCTAAGGAATCTTTTTTGGCCTCTGTTTTACTGGTGCTTGAAGTGCAAATTTTTGTAGCTCTAATGATTAAGTAATATGCAACTATGTGAACTGCAATTGCCAATTAACAATTTAAGGGTATCCATCAGATATACCCCTCCCTCCAATTCCCATTCATGACCATGCAGGATTTGGAAAGCTAAATCCATAGACACCTCTATATCTTTTATCTGTTGCTGCATTTCTGAGTGCTCTGGGTGTAACGGAGCACTAACCAAGCCTCAGCCTTCCAAGGTTGCTTCCCTGCCCAGCACCAGCCTCTTTATCTTGATTGATAGCTCACTGTCAGTTTTTTGGGACGTCAGGCACCAAGCAAGGAAAATCAGTGAGCTAGACACTAGCACTGGGAACTTTCCCTCCGTACATAAACAAAACATAAACCAAAAAAATTAATTTATGTAGATTTATAGAATGAAATGTTGGATTTCGTACGAGCTCGATCCATGTTTTTCACAGAGCTCATATCTATTATAGTCTAGGGCTGTTCACATATTTCTGTGGACCGCGTATTTTTCACCGAAACACGTTGACCTGTCGGACTTTGATCCAAATCAAAGTTTAGAGCTTCTCGGATGCAAAACAAAGCTGATGAAAGTCTGAATGAGGCCTTACTCTATTATTTATTTTTTAAGCAGCGTTCATTCCAGGCTGCTGTACACATGAAGAGGGTTTACACACCTAAAATACATATATAAAACACAGAAACAAGCTACCATTGACAGACTAGTATGGAGGGAGACACTGCCACTACGATCTAACAGTGTGGATTCTGGTGTCTCGCTCCTTCCCTCAGGTTGTATGCCAAAAGCCTCCTCCAATAAGCAAGTTCTGGACAAGCTGCAGGTGGAGAGGGAGTGCGGGATTACGGTGAAGGCCCTGACTGCGTCTCTGTTTTACACTTACGAGGGAAAGAAGTATCTCCTGAACCTGATCAACACTCCGGTGAGTGTGACGTTTCTTCTTGATTTGTTTCTCTGTGGTCTTGTTGCGGATGTTCAACTGGTCACGGCGGTCGCGTGACCTGTCACATAACTAAATGATGTCATGGAAGGTCCTTTCACACCACCGCGAGCCGTACAAGAGACCGGACGCAGTGGAGAAAAGACCGGGGGCCATCAGAAGGTAAGTATAATGTTATTTTCTCCAATCCCCTCCATGACAGCACACCTGGAGGTAGCCTCCCCATCCTAATTAGGGACAGGAAAACAAGAGGTTAAATAGCCCCTTCCCGCTACAATCCCCAGTGTTTTCCTGTCCCTATGGGATGAAGAGGTTACCTGGGGTGCCTGCAGCCGGCAAGCAGGGCCCTATTAAATTTACCTGCCGGGCTGCAGGGAGCGATCGCCTCCGACCTTCCTTCCTTTGCAGCTCCCGTGTCTCCTTGAGAGCGGGACCCCCCACACACACACTCGCCTGCGTGTAAAGCCGAGTAGGGTTTTGGGGGCTGGGGGCCTCCTGTAGCTCCCCGGCCGGAGTCTCCTCTGTCCTCCATGGCGGCGTGCCGGAAGTCAGGCTTTTGGCCAGCGGGACGTCACTTCTGGTGCGTTCCATCGTGGAACGCATGGGGCCGCGGCGGGAAATTCAAAAGGAGAAGCCGCGGTTTGCCCTGAAAATGAGGATCCTTCACCAGATAGGTGAAAATTTGGCACTGGATCTCGGTCTCCCCTATAAAAGACCCAGATGAGAAGACTCCATTAAGGTAGGACAGAATATTCTGCTACTATGGAGGGTGCTGTTCCAAAGCCTGCGTCTGCAGAGCCCAGCGCTAACCCGGCCCCAGTAAGTACTAGGTCCTAGGTTATTCCCCACTCTCTTTTGAGCAGGATCCTAAATATATTTTAAATCTCCCCTTTTTTTATTTTTAATTTAGGGAGACAAGGATCCGGCACCGACAGTGGGAGAAAGCACTACAGTTTGCAAATGTGCCATCTGTATAAAAAAGCTGGCTTCAGGGCATAAGAAACCCCTATGCTGGAAATGCACTGACAACATTGTGAAGGAAGAACAGCCTTCCCTTATGGAAGAAGTCAGGGGAATGGTTCGGCAGGAAATACAATCTTCCCTAGCCTCCTTCTCACAAGCCAGAGCTGAAGGTCCATCTCCCCCCAAAAGGAGAAAATATACGGTTAGGGAGACCTCTGATTCAGAATTAGGGTCTATGGAGGAACCGGAAGAAGGGGTCCTAAGTGAAGATCATGAGGAAGATAGGAAATATTACTTTTCGTCTGAGAATATGGAGGAATTGTTGTCGCAGGTGAGAGACACGATGCAGGTGGAAGAGGAGAAGGAAACCCGTACAGTTCAGGATGAAATGTTTGGCGGTCTGAAATCCAAGAAGAAGGTAGTGTTCCCTGTGCATGACAACATTTGGAGTCTTATTTTGGATGAATGGGAGTCACCTGAGAAAAGGCTTAGTATGGCAGGAGAAATGAAGGATAGATTCCCTCTAGATGAAAAGGCGGCTAAGCTATGGATGGAAGTCCCGAAGGTTGATGTACAGGTGGCAAGGGTTGCGAAGAAAACAACCCTTCCCTTTGAAGACTCGTCACAGCTCAAAAATCCTATGGATAGGAAGATGGACAGCCTTCTAAGGAAGGCATGGGAAACATCGGCGGCTTCACTGAAGACTAATATCGCTTCAACTTGTGTAGCTCGTTCCATGTTCCTCTGGCTCCAACAACTAGAGGAACATCTCTGGAAAGGTACACTCAAGAGGACCTCCTAGCATCTCTTCCTTTTCTGCAGAAGGCCACTGGATTCCTAGCGGATGCCTTGGCGGAGTCGGTCAAGATTGCGGCAAGATCGGCAGCATTATCAAATTCTATGAGAAGAGCTCTGTGGTTGAAGATGTGGAGTGGGGACAACGCATCAAAATCTAAGCTTTGTTCCATTCCATTTAAAGGAGAGTATATGTTTGGGGCGGTGCTAGACGAGTTGTTGGAGAAAGCATCCGACAAGAAGAAGTCTCTGCCAGAGCCAAAGAATCCAAAAAGTTTCAGAAAGAGACCATTTCTTCTCCCTCAACAACAACAGCAGCAAGCATTTCAGTACAGAGGCAAGGGTAAAACTGGTCGCTGGAGTTACACAAAAGGGGGAAGAGGTAGGAATATCTTTCAAGGTTCTAGGCAGGACAGACAATGACGCCAAGAAGGTAGGAGGCAGAATTGCGAGCTTCCTTCCTCAATGGCAGCTTATTGATTGGAAAAGGATTTGTCGTGGCAACAGTAGACCAGCCAGAGGCTTACTACCACGTGCCAATTCATCCGGATTACAGAAAATTTCTCAGATTTGCTGTAACTCAGAACCAAGAGGTACTTCATTTTCAATTCAATGTACTCCCCTTCGGCATTTCGTCAGCACCCCGCCTGTTTACAAAGATCATGGCAGAGGTAGTAGGTTTATCTAAGGAAACTGAATATCTGCATCGTCCCATATTTAGACAATTTTTTGGTGATGGTTCCCTCGGTTTCAAGTTTGGAAAGAGACCTCCAGATGACCCTCCAGATCCTGGAATCCTTGGGATGGTTGATAAACTACCAAAAGTCAGATCTGATTCCCTCCACCAGGAAGACCTCCTTGGGAATTCTCCTGGATTCTCAGTAACAAGCCTCTTTTCTGCCAAAAGAGAAGCAGATTCAGTTGAGGTCGAAAGTTTATGCACTAAAGAACCAGAGAGGAGTGTCATTAAGACATGTCCGTCCTCGGGTCCATGACCTCATTTATTTAGGCGGTACCTTGGGCTCAAGCGCATTCAAGGGTCCTTCAAAACTACATCCTTTCCTGTTGGGACAGATCTCCAAGTTCCCTCTCCAACAGAATTCATCTGCCAGAGAAGGTGAAAGCATCTTTAAATTGGTGGCTCTGTCCAGGAAATCTGGAGAAAAGTTCAGCATGGATTCAACTTCCCTTGTTATCCGTCAAAACAGACGCAAGCAAAAGAGGATGGGGAGCAGTAGTCTCCCACGTGGCCTTCCAAGGGGTCTGGTCGCAAGAAATAGCAGAGCAGTACTCAAACTTAAGAGAAATGAAAGTGGTGGAAGAAACCCTATGGGCAGCCACTACTGTGCTTCAGGGGTCGAATGTCAGAGTCTACTCGGACAATATGACAACTATAGCCCACTTGAGACATCAGGGAAGTACAAGAAACAGGAGGTTACAGATGATCTCCGAAAGGATCTTCCACTGGGCGGAGCATAATCTACTATCCTTATCGGCTCTGCATCTGAGGGGCTCCGACAACTATCATGCAGATCTTCTGAGCAGAAAATACATTCATCCAGGGGAGTGGAGCATGAACTCGAAGATATTTCAGATGATTGTTCAAAAGTGGGAATACCCAGATGTGGACCTGTTTGCGAACCAGGAAAACGCAAAAGTAAGAGCCTTTTTCTCTTTGAAACCCGAGGATTCAGCAACAGGGATAGATGCATTCGCTCACCCTTGGAAAGTTGGGCTCGCTAATGCTTTTCCCCTGATTCTGTTAATACCAAGGACTTTACAAAAAATCAGGTCGGAAGGGCTCAAGACTATCCTAATAGCTCCAATGTGGCCAAAAAGAGCATGGTTCGGAACATTGAGCAGTCTAAGAATGGATGATCCATTGATGCTTCCTCGAATCCACGATCTGCTGCATTAGGGCCAGATTTTCCATCCAGCCCCTCAGAATTTGGCTCTAGCAGCTTGGCTTCTGAGACCACCCTCTGAAAAGCCAGAGGCTTCTCAGTACAGGTGATCCAAATGTGGCGCCCTGCTGTGCATTGGTGCCACAGAACCCAGAAGGGTGCATGGATGGATTTCTCCACAAGAGGCCCTCACTAGATACAAACACCTCTACCTTCCAACTCATACCAGCAGAGGGAGCCCAGATAGGGATATATATAGGGAAGGTGGAGCCAGGCAGCTCAGTTGATTAGTGAGTGCTCAGAGTCAGAGCAGAGCAGGCAGGCTGAGAGAGAGCCTGAGAGCGTGCCGACACTCAGATAGCGGTGAAGACGCAGCACGTCAGCTGCCTAGTAGTGAGGGCCCCGAGTGTGGCCGACGGCAAGGAGAAAAAGGGGAGTGAAACCAAGGGGGCAGAGGAGCACAATAAGCTCACCCCATTATATCTACCGGACACCGGATCCGCGCCTACAGGGACCCTTTACACCCAGTGGGGATAACCGGAATCCCAGGAGGACTACAAGTCCCTGACAAACCTGAAGGCTAGACACACACAGGATCAGGAACCACGAAGGCCCCGACGTCCAGGGAAAGTATTTACCAACCAGAGGTCCTATTTCTGAGCATCTGGTGAAGTAAAAGCAGGACACATAAGCTAGGCCCAGTTGCAGGCTGGCCAGGAGCATACATATGGACAGACACGGATCAGGAGGCCCTATACCTGCTCCCTGGGGAGAAGTCCAAAAGTGCGCCCTTCATCTGGAGTACCCTGGACCGTACTTAACAGCTGTACCAGTAAAGGAAATGAAGCAAATTCCCTGTCTCTGTCCGTTACTCCTGCTGTGCCATCGCTTTCCCTGCACCACAATGCTCAGCGCAACCTGCATCATTTATACTGCCCTGAGGCCTGCTCCACCTGTGGGGAGCCGTTCCATCTCAAGCTGTCCTGACATCTGCCTCAGAGGACTGTTGCAGCGCTGGTGATCCTCACCAGACACCACAGGTGGCGTCACAACAAATTCCCTACAAATAATTCCTTTTGGCACTGACCGCCCTGGGCCAGCCACCGCGATAATCCCCGCAGGCAGTCTTAGGCCCGGCTGCCGGGTGCCCCGCGACACCCCTGGGGGCGAGTCACATAGACTGCAGAAAAGCAGAAAACCAGTCACAATTTCCATCTATGGAAAAATCTAGAAAGCTTTCAAGCTATGGTATGAGCCTCGTCCATTAGATCCCTTTCGGCCTGACGTGGCCAGAATCTTGGATTTCCTACAGAATGGTCTGTCTAAAGGATTAAGACCAAGCACGCTGAAGGTCCAAGTCTCGCCTTTAAGTTCCTATTTTGATGCTGATTTGGCCCAAAACAGATGGATTAAGAGGTTCATGATAGCTGCTTCTTGGATTAATCCAACAAGAGCTAAAATAGTTCCACCTTGGGATCTCAACGTAGTTCTTAGAGGCCTAACTATGCATCCTTTCGAGCCAATAGCCGAGGCACACATAGACAAATTGTCTTGGAAAGCGGCATTGCTTATAGCTCTGACTACAGCCAGAAGAGTGAGTGAAATCCAAGCCCTGTCTATCAGAGAGACTTATTGTCGTATTTTGGAGGACAGGATCATCCTCCAGTTGGATCCTTCTTTTCTACCTAAAGTGTCGTCTAATTTTCATATGTCTCAGCCAATAATTCTTCCGTCATTCTGTCAAAATCCATCAAATAGCAAGGAAGAAGAATTCCACGCGTTGGATGTAAGAAGGACTATAATCCGCTATTTGAGGCAGACTGAAACCTGGAGGAAGGATCAGAACCTATTTGTCCAATATGGAAGCCCCAATAAAGGAAAGAAAATTGCAAAAATATGCTAGCAAATTGGATTAAGAAAGCAATTTGTGAAACATACATAGTTCAAGATTTGCCTCCTCTGAAATCCTTGAAAGCTCTTTCTACTAGAGCTATGTGGGTCTCCTGGGCGGAAAAAGCTAGTGCATCCATTGAGCAGATTTGCAGGGCAGCTACATGGTCGTCTGTCCATACCTTTGCTAAACATTATAGACTAGATGTAATATCTAATAGAGACTTAGCATTTGGAAGGAAAGTCCTTCAGGCTGTTGTCGCTCCCTAAAATTCATTCTTTGGTATTACTCCAGGTGTGCTGTCATGGAGGGGATTGGAGAAAATAGAATTAGACTTACCAGTAATTCGGTTTCTAAGACCCTCCACAACAGCATGGGTAGTTCCCTCCATTTCTTTGATTGGAAAAATCCTTAGTGTTAATAAATATTTAGAGCATTCATACTGTGTGGTCCTTTGAAAACACTGGGGATTGTAGCTGGGAGGGGCTATTTAACATCTTGTTTTCCTGTCCCTAATTAGGATGGGGAGGCTACCTCCAGGTGTGCTGTTGTGGAGGGTCTTAGAAACAGAATTACCGGTAAGTCTAATTCTATTTTTTTTTTTTTACCATTTTTATTCTTTTTTTCAACTATTAACTTGTTCACACTATATAAATACATGCCGGTTGCAAGGATTTATATAGTGTGACCAAGTTGTCAAGCACTTTCCAAGTGATGCTAAAATCGCTTGGAAAGCGGTTGACAACCCGCATGCGGACATGCATGTGAAAAATGCTTCACTTACGTTTGTCCCTGGCAGGAAAAACGCATGTAAAATCTGCATGCGTTTTTTCTGCCAGGGAGATGCAGAAACACTCAGGAAAAATCCGGAGCATTTCTGCATCGTGGGCATGTGGCGCCCCTGAGGGTTCAGTCGCCACAGAGGTACTGCACCTCACCCAGAGGTGTGGTGTCTCCCTTCACTCAGGTAAGATGGGAGTGCTGCAGAGAACCCCCCAAAACACCTGCATCCAACATTACACTGCTTCAGACCGGCTGGAAGGGCAACATGCAGAGAGCAGCTGCTGAGCCCTGTCCCTGGCTGGAGTGGGGGAAACCCAAAGGTAGGGGGAACCAGTAGTGGGTGTGGGTGGAGGAAGCAGTTAGAAGGAGCACACAGTAGGTATATAATGGGAAGCAATCTTAGGGTGGCAGTTCAGAACAGAATGGTCAGTCAGTACAGTACAGACGGTTAGTGAGGACTGTCTGGGAGCAGAGGCTCAGCAGGAGCTCTGCTCCACAAGAAGGGCCCGGGATAGAGGCCCCGGAGGGGAGAAGGGAGTAGGCTCCATTCTAAGAAGCGATCCCAGGGGTACGGCGCGTGCAGGACAGCACCCATACGCCCCGCATCTGTCAGAAGACAGAGGGATCGGTTGCCCCATTCTAATCTCCAGGGGGTCAGGTTGGTCCCGGATCCGACGTACAGGAAGGACTTCAGCATACCCGAGCGGGATTGAGAGTGGGCAGCGCAGGGCAGCAGGGAGAAGGACCTAGTGTGAAGACGGTCAAAGTAGGAACACGAGAAAGTGGGGTTCTGCCAAGCATTCCTAAACTTCCTGAGGAAGGATTGAACCCCTGCCAGGGTGAACACGGCGCAACGTGGGAGGCCTTCACCTGTAACTTGCACTTTTGTGTTTCCTGAAGAACTGTGAATTAAAATCTTGGACGACTGCACTGAGTTGCCTCCGTCTATTCCTTCACTGGTGCCATTTCCCTCCCTGCACTACAACGCCCAGCGCACCCTCCATCTATTTACACTGCCCTGAGGCCCGCTCCACCTGTGCGGAGCCGTTCCATCTCTAGCTGCCCTAACATCTGCCTCAGAGGACTGTTGCAGCGCTGGTGATCCTCACCAGACACCACAGGTGGCTTCACGACAAATCCTATAAATAATCCCTTTTGCACTGACCGCCCCGGGCCAGCCACCGTGATATTCCCCAAAGCAGCCATACGGCCCGGCTGCCGTGTGCCCCGCGGCCCAGGGGGCAGCGAGTCACCACTTGGCGTCACGAACAGGATACGTGACCAGCCTGCCATCTGCGGGTAATGTGCGCCTAAAGAAATGTTTTCTGCCTTGAATGTGGCGCCCGCCCCAGAAGAACGGGCGCCATTATGTGCGTGCTAAAGAACAACAGAATGGAACCTCCCGTCGTGGGCCGGGTCCCAGAATGGCTCCAAAAGCAGGCCCTGCCCCTTGCAACAGTGACTGTCCGCATAGATGTGTCCGTCAAAGCGGGGAGGCCGACACAGGGAGTGACCGACAGCAAAGTGCCATGGGACCTCCCCCGAAAGAGGAGAGGCGGTGGAGAGAAGCTGCGTAAAGACCGGGAGGTGTCAGGCCGAGCTGACGCAGTCGCGGGAGCAGGTCGGAGTGATGTCCCTGTCCCAAATGCGGCTGGCGCTGCTCCATCCCTGGTCCCCCTGCAGCCTGAGGCTGATGACCAGGCTGGGTCAGCCTGCAGAAACCAGGGGTTCCCCCGGAGGGGGCCCCACTGTTAAATTGTTTTAGTTAACTGGACTGTACATAAGTTGCCCGGAAGGGTGCAGTTGACTTCATGTTTGCTACCCAGTTACCCGTCAGGGTACAGAGACTGACAGGCTGAGGACTGTGAGAAGCCGGACGTTGACATTGTACATAGTTTAGCACTTCTTAAAGTGCATCCTATTGGTTTTATAATTACAAATATACCTCAGAACAAAAACCCGTTTGGCGTGGCGGAAGACGAGGTCCAGGATTGGATCGTCTATGCCCTGCAGCCATGCCCAGGGCCTACGTTGAGGGTTTGTGGACGGGTCCCTCATGCTGCTACTGTTGCACCCTGGTGCTGGAACTGTCTTGAAAATTGTTTTATATGACAATACTCTTATGATGTTTTATAATGTAACCAGTAATGTTAAAAGAAATGTGCCTCCCATAAAGGGAAGAAATTTTGTTTTATGGTCAAATATGCTGATGCATCTTAAAAATTTTGCATGTCAGTTATGCCTGGTTTTGCTCTGTTCCAGCCCGCGGACGTGCTGTGTTTTACCGGGGGGGGGAATGTGGCGCCCCTGAGTGTTCAGTCGCCACAGTGGTACTGCACCTCACCCAGAGGTGTGGTGTCTCCCTTCACTCAGGTAAGATGGGAGTGCTGCACAGAACCCCCCAAAACACCTGCATCCAACATGCAGAGTGCAGCTGCTGAGCCCTGTCCCTGGCTGGAGTGGGGGGAACCCAAAGGTAGGGGGAACCAGTAGTGGGTGTGGGTGGAGGAAGCCGTTAGAGGGAGCACTTATACAGTAGGTATATAATGGGAAGCCATCTTAGGGTGGCAGTTCAGAACAGAATGGTCAGTCAGTCTACCATTGGGCCCTATAAGACGTTCTTCATCTCCCGTTGCAGTGGGGTTTTTATTTGTCAAAAAAAAAGACTGGGGGTTGCGCCCCCGCCTTGATTTTCGCGAGTTTAATCGGATCACGGTCTGGGATGCATATCCTCTCCCTCTCATCCCCGACCTCTTTAGAAAAAAATTTGGCTCCTACGATTTGATTAAACTAGACCTCAGGGGGGCTTATAATCTCATTCACATTGAGGAGATGAGTGGAAGATGGCCTTCAATACTCCTGAGGGGCACTATGAAAAGCTTGTGATGGCATTTGGGTTGACTAATGCTCTCGCTTTCTTTCAACACTGTTAGTGACATTTTTAGTCATCTGGCAGGTAGATCACAACAAACCAATCTTGATGACATATTAATTTACTTACCTCCAGTCACATCAGGTACATATCAGGCAGGTCTTACAGATACTCAAAGATAATAAATTATTTGTCAAACCAGAGAAATGTATGTTCTCCATTCAGGGTTAGTTCTTATCATTCACCGTTTTTGCATGGATCTGGCCAAAGTCCGGACGGTACTGGATTGGTATTATATTCAAGACTTAAAGGCATTACAAAGTTTTTTGGGTTTCGCCAGCTACTACTGTAAGTTCATCAAAAACTTTTCGGTAGTGGCCAAACCTCTGATGGACGATTTTGCCAAATAGAAAAAAAAAATTAAGATTTTATTATTTTACTTTCCATTCTTGTAGCTAAACACAATCCAGCTAAGTTTAAAATTGAAATGAAGCCCCTGTACCCCCCTCTCTAGGTGCTTCTGTACCAAGTCTTCCCTGGTCCAGGATGGTCTCTATATCACAGGCTCCAGCAATAACCTATTGACACATGATTGTGGCAGCCCTCACGTGCTGATATATCACAGTGCCAATAGAAGTGGGAAGCGGCACAGAAATCACAAAATAAAGGCAGTGTTTGTGGTAATGCAAGAATCCAGCAAGCAGAGTAATCCACACGTCATACAACAGCCCAACATGGATGATGAAAAGCTGCGTCTTCAGGCGTCTGTGTAAGAACATCACATTTTTGTTTTCCTTCCAGAATAAGCACCAAATGGAATAGCTGAATGCCAAGATACAGAGACCGGCGGGGGGCAGGGAAGCGCTGTCCGCTGGATTTTGTGCTGGTTTCACAAGCGGTCACCCTGCAGTTTTCTCCGGATAATGCTGTGGAGACTTTTCACAACACATCTAATAATTGTGAACCTTACACTCACATGTTTATTATCTTGTCCGCTGGTCAGACTGGGGGGGATGAAAGCTGGACAAGGGATGAAGAATGATCCTTATTACATATAATGGGTGCACTGAGCGATTGTGAAAAGTCGCAGAGGACTGAGAGCAGAAGGGCAGAGGGTTTCCTCTTCCTCACAGGGACCAGCACAGAAGCCGGAGCAGAAGGGCAGAGGGTTTCCTCTTCCTCACAAGGACCAGCACAGAAGCCGGAGCAGAAGGGGAGACAAGGGCTGAGCCACTTACACAGACAGAAAGCTGAGGAGAGGAGGGCATGTTATTACTCCAGGATCCGCTCCATTCATTCCCTATGTGGCATTTAAGCGCTGAGCTCGGCTTTTCCGGAGCCCCATAGAGAATGAATGGAGCAGCAGTTGATCCCTGACTTTCCACTCCTTCCCGATCAGACGATGGCTCGCAGCGGTCAGACCCCACGATCAGTAAGTGATCACCGAGCCTGTGGATAAGTGATAACTTGTTTTCTAAAGACATCCCCTTTAAGTAATGGAGCATGCCAGCAGAGAAGTTGGGAGGAGGCGCTGGTTACAGGGGAAACTTTACCTCTGGAGGCCGCATTTAGGGCATGTGAGGGGCGGACACTTCCCATATTCATCATTACTGAACCCCCGCTCTGTGCGGCTCTTATCTGAGCTGCAGGAGACGCAGCAGTTACTAATCAGCCGCTCTCTGTTCACTTGCAGCCGTCCGAGCTCTGCTGTGCCTGTTAGGGGTGAAGTTCGGGTCCTTCGAGGCATCTACTATGCAGCCTGCACAGCAGATCACAGCCCGAGCACAGCGTCTCCGGGTAAATCTCCACCTTGTGAGTTGCTTCTTGTGCAGCAGCCCCATGCAAGTTGCTCTGCTCTCCTCGGCCAGCTCCTGCTGAATACTGAGCTCCTCTGCCCAATCTAGGAGCTCAATAGCCCTGATCACGTCAGTGGTAGCCCAACGCTGCTGGATCAGATTTACAAATGGCAAACTAATCAGCCCTAGGTATTTCTAATATGTGCAGAGCAGGCGACATAAGTCTGACCGGTGTCCTCATAGACCTTTCCTCAGCCGGGGTCTAATAGGAGCAGTAAAATGGCCGTCATGGGGTCCATTGTTAGATCTCAGCTGCCATAGAAACTCATTGGCACCATGATCATGCCTCCCTCTCCTGTCTAAAGTGCCTAAATGCTGTGGAAGCCCCCTACTGTGTCATACAATGGATTAAGCTGCCAGGATCAAGGTTGGCTCCACTGTGGGCAGCTGAGGCAGGAGCAGGACTGTGTTACACTGCCACACTTCTGCCGCAGATCTTGTAAGGACCTGCCTGATGATAATGTGTCCTATAGAGCAGGTCTTGGTACCGGACTGCCCTGTACATATTTACCACTAGCTGGGAACCAGTTACTTACAAGGTCTAGTTTCGAATGTGTTTCCAGGATCTGTAGTTATCAGCATTTTATCCTTAAGGTCGAGTTATAATATCACTGTAACACTCTCGCCCTGTACCTGTATACCTGCCCTGTGTGCTGCACAAAAGTATATAACAAAATGTGTGTACACAGATATCTCCTGAATGGTATTACTGCTAGATCTCCTGTACATAGAAATATGAGGTTCTTAGCGCACATTTTGAGCAAATTGTGCGAGCCCATCTGCCAACGTCAAGGCGACCTCTTCAGATGGGTCCCTACACTAACATTACACTAACTTACTAACTGGGACTAGTTTTTTGTATTATTATTATTACCACCATTTTTACTATTTATTATTATTGCATTAATGCAATTAATTGTAACTGTTATAAAACGAATTAAAAAAATGTAATTCTAATTTTTTTTTATTAATCTTGTGATTCTAATAATGGTATTACTAAAATCCCTATGCCTAAAGCTGTTGATCCAGAAGAAGGCAAAAACCCCAGGACACCTTCAGCCAATTTGTGTCACAGGGGAAAAATTCCTTCTTGACCCCGGGAAAAGGCGATCAGTCCTAGGACCATGGATCAAACCTAATAATGTTATTACAAGTTATATAATATTACACTAATTATTGTACTACTGGAGTTATTTTAATTTGTTTTTATAAATCTATTTGATATGGTTATTATTACATTGTGCTATCTTATTACAGTATTATTCTTCTTTCCTTTCACTACTAATACTGCCCTATACCTACAGTGTTGATCCAGAAGAAGGCAAAAACCCCAGGACACCTTCAGCCAATTTGTGTCACAGGGGAAAAATTCCTTCTTGACCCCGGGAAAAGGCGATCAGTCCTAGGACCCTGGATCAAACCTATTAATGTTATTACAAGTTATATAATATTACACTAATTATTGTACTACTGGAGTTATTTTAATTTGTTTTTATAAATCTATTTGATATGGTTATTATTACATTGTGCTATCTTATTACGGTATTATTCTTCTTTCCTATCACTACTAATACTGCCCTATACCTACAGTGTTGATCCAGAAGAAGGCAAAAACCCCAGGACACCTTCAGCCAATTTGTGTCACAGGGGAAAAATTCCTTCTTGACCCCGAGAAAAGGCGATCAGTCCTAGGACCCTGGATCACACTGCTATTCTACCTACTACTATTACTACTGTTATTTTATTACTTTCTTACTATTATCACTAGTATTATTACTCATATTACACTAATACGGATATACTACCACTATATTACTACCATCCCTTTCCCCCTAGGGATCTTAAGGTGCAGTTCTGTCCTCCTCCTCCTATTCTGTCCTCCTCCTCTTCCATCCTCCTCCACTTTCATCCTCCTCCTCTTCCGTCCTCTTCCTCTTCCGTCCTCCTCCTCTTCTGTCCTCCTCCTCTTCTGTCCTCCTCCTCTTCCGTCCTCCTTCTCTTCCGTCCTCCTCCTCTTCTGTCCTCCGCCTCTTCCGTCCTCCGCCTCTTCTGTCCTCCGCCTCTTCCGTCCTCCGCCTTTTCTGTCCTCCGCCTCTTTCGTCCTCTTCCGTCCTCTTCCTCTTACGTCCTCCTCCTCTTCGGTCCTCCTCATCTTCCGTCCTCCTCCTCTTCCGTCCTCCTTCTCTTCCGTCCTCCGCCTCTTCCGTCCTCCGCCTCTTCTGTCCTCTGCCTCTTCCATCCTCCGCCTCTTCCGTCCTCCGCCTCTTCCGTCCTCCTTCTCTTCCATCCTCCTCCTCTTCCGTCCTCCTCCTTTTCCGTCCTCCTCCTCTTCTGTCCTCCTCCTCTTCCGTCCTCCGCCTATTTCGTCCTCCATCTCTTCCGTCCTCCGCCTCTTCCGTCCTCTTCCTCTTCCGTCCTCCTCCTGAGACGTAATAAATAGCATTAAAGCTGCAGTAATTATTTATATTATATATACACACTGCTCAAAAAAATAAAGGGAACATTCAAATAACACATCCTAGATCTGAATGAATGAAATATTCTCATTGAATACTTTGTTCTGTACAAAGTTGAATGTGTTGACAACAAAATCACACAAAAATCATCAATGGAAATCAAATTTATTAACCAATAGAGGCCTGGATTCGGAGTCACCCCCAAAATTAAAGTGGAAAAACACACTACAGGCTGATCCAACTTTGATGTAATGTCCTTAAAACAAGTCAAAATGAGGCTCAGTATTGTGTGTGGCCTCCACGTGCCTGTATAACCTCCCTACAATGCCTGGACGTGCTCCTGATGAGGTTGCGGATGGTCTCCTGTGGGATCTCCTCCCAGACCTGGACTAAAGCATCCACCAACTCCTGGACAGTCTGTGGTGCTACGTGACGTTGGTGGATGGAGTGAGACATGATGTCCCAGATGTGCTCAATGGGATTCAGGTCTGGGGAACGGGCGGGCTAGTCCATAGCTTCAATGCCTTCATCTTGCAGGAACTGCTGACATACTCCAGCCACATGATGTCTGGCATTGGGCACAACCCCCATCTGTGGACGTCTGGCCCTCATCCCACTCTCATGGAGTCGGTTTCTAACCGTTTATGCAGACACATGCACATTTGTGGCCTGCTGGAGGTCATTTTGCATGGCTCTGGAAGTTCTCCTCCTGTTCCTCCTTGCACAAAGGCAGAGGTAGGGGTCCTGCTGCTGGGTTGTTGCCCTGCTATGGCCCCCTCCACGTCTCCTGGTGTACTGGCCTGTCTCCTGGTAGCGCCTCCAGCCTCTGGACACTACGCTGACAGACGCAGCAAACCTTCTTGCCACAGCTCGCAATGATGTGCCATCCTGGATGAGCTGCACTACCTGAGCAACTTCTGTGGGTTGTAGAGTCCGTCTCATGCTACCACGAGTGTGAAACCACAACCAACATTCAAAAGTGACCAAAACATCAGCCAGAAAGAATTGGTACTGAGATGTGGTCTGTGGTCTCCACCTGCAGAACCACTCCTTTATTGAGTGTGTCTTGATAATTGCCAATAATTTCCATCTATTGTCTTCCATTTGCACAACAGCATGTGACATTGATTGTCAATCAGTGTTGCTTCCTAAGTGGACAGTTTGATTTCACAGAAGTTTGATTTACTTGGAGTTATATTCTGTTGTTTAAGTGTTCCCTTTATTTTTTTGAGCAGTGTATATTTTCTCATGTCATGTATTTACTACTAAAAGTAATTTTTTACATTTAGGTTTCATTAAGTGTTTTACACCGACTATTACAGACTTATTGTTTCCCTGCACATTCAAGTTTTGTGTTTTCTTTGGGCATAGATCAGCTAATAGGCACTCAGGAAAAAAAAACAGATTAAAGATCTACAAACTCTCCCTTAAGACTAAGGAGCTCACTGATAGATTCTCAGTTAGCTAATTTTGCAGCCAGCAATAGACAGTGCAGCACAGATGCTACAGAAGGCAACATTTTTAATGAAACTCAATTACAGAAATCGATTTTAGCCCCAAATACTTGCATTAAAGTAAAAAAAATGGCCCCAAAGCTGGACAACCGCTTTAACTCCTTACCAACATCTGCCGTACATGTATGGTATAAGTCAGTAGCGGGTGTATGGTGCAGGGTCAGCTCGCCCCGTACATGGCAGATAATGGCTGTGACAAACAACCAGGACCTGCCTCTAACAGCTGCAAGTGGAGCGAAGATCTGCCCACCACTGTTAACCTGTTCAGTGCTGCTGTCAATCTCTAACAGCAGCATTAACAGTGCGCCAGCATTGGGACGCGTCGTTCCATACGCCCACCGGCGCTCCTGTGACGCGATCATAGGGCGCCGATGGGCTGCTATGACATCCGGGGGTCTGCTGAAGCCTCCGTGCCTGTCATCATAAAGCTTCATTTGGGCTGTAAAGAAGACCGTGGTTTTGCTATATGGAGCATTACTGTGGTATCGCTGTATATAGCACAAGCAATCAGATGATGTATACAAATACAGTGAAAAAAAGTATATATATATTTATTAAAACCCCACACGTTCAACTCACCTCCCACTAAAAATAAAGATAATAAAAATATACACATTTTGTGGTTTGGTCTCTTTCAGAGAAATACAATCTATCAAAATATAAAAAAAAAACGATCAGTGAACACAGAAAAAAATTCAAAAAGACAAAATTGCATTTTTTCGTTCGCCTCAATACTGCAGAAAATCCTGTAAGAAGCGATGACCATGACATATGTGTCCCAAAATGTTATCAATAAAGTCCTCTTGCCCTTCAAAAAATAAGCCCCCACACAGCTCCATCAACCCGGAAACTGAAAATGTTTCGGGTCTCAGAAAAAATGGTGACAGCATCAAAAAAAAGTTTTTTTCTTTTGCCAAAACTATTGGAGAAGTTTGGTCTTGCTGTAATCACACTGAGGAGTAGGATCCTATTACCAGGTCATTTTTACCACACAATGTGCGCCGTTAAAACCGTTCCCAGAAAAACAATGTCTAGTTTTTTTTCGCACTTTTACTGCACTTGGAATGTTTTTCCCGTTTTCTAGGACTATGTGGTAAATGAATGGTGTCATTTATAAGGACAGCTCATCCTACAAAATAACAAGACCTCACACTATGTGGACAGATATCAAAAAGTTAGAAAAGTTGGAAAAAGCGGAGGAAAAAACAGAAAAAAAACATAAATTGGTTATGTCGGGAAGGGGTAAAGCTGAAGAAACGCATGTAAGAGCAGAATATGGAGGAAGGTCAGATATCACAGACTGGTGGATACTACCTGCTCCATCGCTGGCAGAATACTCCACCCCCATGGTGTCCGCTGATATCTTCTCTTGTAGCAACGTCTCCAAACTCTATAAAACATCGGGAACAGTCAGCAGAGGGTTTGATGATTGGCTCATATTGGCGATATACTCAGGGGCATTACTGGGGCCAGGGAAGATTGGGAATGAATAGCGTATTGGCTGTTAGAGATGTGATCTCTTCCATTAAAGGGGATGTCTAGTTGGAACAAGTTATCACTGATCTCTGGATAGGTGATGACCTGTCCCAGTGGGAGCACCCCTTTATTATGTGGTATATATGGAGGATGTGATATCATGCAGAGTTCTAGCAGTATTACACTTCGGTCCGTTCTGCGTGCATCTGGGCCATTCCCTATGGAGGAGCGGAGCTGGGGGGAAATATCAGGATCTCGTCGCTGGATCCATCCAGATGGGAGATGTAACGAGTGCGGCGCCCCCCACTGGTGTCTCAGCGTATCATGTGTTGGGGAATAATAACTTATTGTCTGGTAAATGTGCTGATTCCTGTGAGTTGTGATCGCTGAGTGCGTGTGATGGGATGTGGCTCCGTCCGTTATATTATATCACGTCTTATACCTATAATCTCTCGCTGATCGCAGGTGTCTGTCTTCACACTCAGATGAGAAGGAACAAACTGACGATATAGGACTTTTTTTTTTTTTCCAAATTCAAACCGAGCAATCCTATTGGCCGAGTATGAATGCAGTTACCATGGTGACAGAAGTAGCAGCAGATTTAAAGGGACAAAACACTAATATTGTACTAAAGTGTATTTTATTATATATTTCACATAACTGACTGGGTACACCTTGGTGCGGGTGGGATGGCTTTTTTTAAATCAAAAACCATGTTTACTAAGTACCCTATATTATATATATTCACTATTGCTTTTTACTTACTTATAGCAGGGTATATGCTCATATTGTTTCTATCCTAAGTTTATCTATTTTCTAATAGAGACATGACCAGTCCTCTTTAGAATTTTATAGTGACCCCATTGAGGTCATGGACTGATATTGGGGATTGCAGAGTTGGGGCAAGGTGACAGGTGACAGTAAGTGACATCAAATGAAGGCTATGGTGCATACACAGTAAATCAGTCGTGTTATTCCACAGAAATGCTGTTCTATAAAACACAAAATATCTTCATATGGTGAGGAGTTGTGTTGTGTTTTCATCATTTACATTCTAGCGTGGTGATCACATAAAATGTAAAATTCCTATTAAATAATTACTGAATGACAGTAGCCTGTATCCCTGGAGGACAAGTCATTTACCGCTTCACCAGGTTTGATGTTCTAATGCATTTAGATGTTTCAGTATTTGTATATATGTATATATATATTTTTTCCCCTCTTAAGGGTATTCAAGCGCAGACGGTGACCAACTTCTTCCTCGCCTTTGAAGCACAGCTTTCAATTATTCCTGTCGTAAACAAGGTAAAAAGCTTAGAGCCGAACACTATCAGACTCCTTCAGTCCCGCAGCAGGTAAATCTGTGAACATCGCCGGCACTCCTGCTGTTCCTAGTACCGATCCCTCTATGAGCGACTGTGCAGTAATGAAGGCAGGATTCACCCCAAACTTGCTCGTCTTTTTTTTCGATTTCCAGTTCTGGTAATTAGTTATACACATGTGTATATCCAGTGGTCAACTCACAACCTGTGTATGGAAAATGAATTGTTTGCTGTAGGCATCGCATTTGTAGGATGCACACTGTTCATTTCATTATGGAGCGGAGTAGGAGGAGACTTTCATTACTGTTCCCTTTACTTCCTCCCTGCTGATAGGAAATGCCATGCTGTTTGCTTGTGTCCTGTGATTACAGCAGCCTGCAACAGTTTTCAAGCGTGCACTTCCCGGCTCAGGCATCAAGCAGTAAATGATAAAATTAAAACGCTGCTATCCCTTTGTTAGTCACTTTTTTATCTTCTTCCCCCTTCTACGAATGCTGTAGTCCATTATTCTAGAACTGCTCTGAAAATGGTTCTCTCTGGAGTGTTGGGATTTGGGTTTAGGGTGGGTTAGGGAATTGAAGTTCAGATACTTTGTTCATGTTTTATACTATGGAATTACTATGTCATGTATGTTATTTGAAAGATGGAAAATTTGTATTTGGAGTTTTTCAATAAAAATTATTTGATTAAAAAAAAATCACGAAATTAAAATTCCTCCTGTTCTTGAGAAAGAATAGGATTTTTACTAAGAGGTAAATTGCACGTTCCTTGTTTTACAGGCACTTTACATTTTTGCTAGTTTTGTGCGATTACACAATCCCTTTTAAAGGCCAGTGCCAGTTGTACATCTCTCCCTAAACTCTTGCTCAGCACTATATTTTATGCCAGTTTTATTATATGGTTTCTAGATTTTGTCCAGCTTTGATAAATAATTAGTATTTATACTTTTGCTTTTAGGCTGCGTGCCCACGTTGCGGATTACAAGCGTTTTTGATGCGGAATTTCCGCAGCGGAAATGCTTGTAAAACGCATGGTAATCCGCACCCCATGGTCCCCAAGGGGATTCCGCAAGTTCTATGCACATGCTGCGGATTTTTCCGCAGCTTTTATGCTGCGTTCAAAAATCCGCAGCATGTCAATTAATTTTGCGTTTCCGCAAGCGGAATTGCCTTGTGCAATGCATTAAAAACGCAAGGCAATTCCGCATGTGGAAAACGCGAGATAAACGCATGAAAAACGCGCGATAAACGCATGAAAAACGCGCGATAAATGCGTGCGGAATTCCGCATGCGTTTTTCCGGGAGAGGACTTGCAGAAATGAAGCAGAAATTTTCTGCTTCATTTCTGCAACGTGGGCACATAGCCTGAGGCTGAGTTCACACGATGCGTTTTTCATGCGTTTCCGCAGCGTTTTTGCAGTTGCGTAAACGCCGCGGAAACGCATGAAAAACGCATGGTAGAAGGGCAGCAATGTTCCCCAATTGAAATCCGCATGTGCAGGTTTGCCTTGGTTAAAACTGCACAATCCTTTACTGGACTGGTCTACTAATGAGATTAAGTCTTGGAGTCCTAAGTGCTATGATAAATGTTGTAATGGTCGCATTGCGGCTGTGGAAAAAGGGAAATTACCTGTTCAGGATTTTTGGAAGGTTTTTTCAGAGGAGGAGTCGCAAGTTTTACCTCCTCATAGGGACTATGATTGCACCATTGAGTTTGTTTCTGGAGCTACTCTTCCCAAGAGTCGCTTATTAAATCTGACTATCCCTGAAAGAAAGGCCTTGGAGGAATACATACAGACGAGCTTGGCTGCTGGTCACATTAGACCTTCTAAGTCGCCTGTGGCCGTTGGATTTTTCTTTGTTAAAAAAAAAGACGGTGGTTTACGTCCATGTCTGGACTTTCGTGAAATTAATAAGATAACCGTACGCAATTCCTACCCATTGCCGTTAATTCCAGACTTGTTTAACCAGTTAGTGGGGACCAAGTGGTTCTATAAAATTGATCTCCGGGGGGCATACAATTTGTTACGAATGAAGGAGGGTGATGAATGGAAAACTGCTTTTAACACTCCGGTAGGTCATTTTGTGAATCTGGTGATGCCCTTTGGTCTCACCAATGCACCCGCGTTTTTTCAGAACCTTATTAATGACATCCTGAGACCTTTGATTGGCAAGAATGTGGTTGTGTATTTGGATGACATTCTGATTTATTCACCAGATCTGGATTCCCATTGGCAGAGCGTACGTGAGGTGTTGCAGTTATTGAGTGATAATTCACTTTTTGCTAAGCTGGAGAAATGTGAGTTCGCTGTGCAGAGAATTAGTTTTTTGGGCTACATTATCTCCAGCGAGGGCTTTGAGATGGACCCGGTGAAAGTTCAGGCTGTGCAGGAATGGCCTAGGCCTATTGGTTTGAAATCGATACAGAGATTTTTGGGTTTCGCCAATTATTACAGGAAATTCATTAAGAATTTTTCTATAATTGTTAAGCCACTGACTGATCTCACCAGGAAAGGTGCGAATACGGTCCAGTGGACTACTGAGGCCATTGAAGCTTTTGTGTATCTCAAGGAGAGGTTCAGTTCTGCCCCTATCCTTATGCAGCCTGATGAGACCAAGCCTTTTTTGGTCGAGGTTGATGCTTCTTCGGTGGGGGTCGGTGCAGTTTTGTCTCAGGAGAACAAGGATGGAGTACATCCCTGTGATTTTTTTTCAAAAAAATTTTCAGAAACCGAACTTAATTACGATGTTGGTAATCGGGAATTGTTGGCTATTAAACTTGCGTTTGAACATTGGCATCATTTCTTGGAAAGTGCTAAATTTCCTGTTCAGGTTTTCACAGATCATAAGAATTTGATCTATCTGGATGCTGCCAAACGCTTGAATGCCCGTCAAGCTAGGTGGGCACTTTTTTTTTCTCGGTTTAATTTTTCTGTTACCTATATCCCTGGTACTAGGAATGTTAAAGCCGATGCTTTATCTCGCAGCTTTTCCCCCATGGTTGGTACCGAGGAGGAGGAGAGCATTTTAGAGGAAGGAGTTGTGGTAGCAGCATTAGACTCTGTTTTGGAAGAAGGGATTCTGAAAGCCCAAGAGGATGCCCCATCTAACACTCCTCATGGGAGATTGTTTGTGCCTAGAACCTCTAGGAGAGATTTGTTTGTGGGGTATCATGAGTCTCGGTTGGCAGGTCATCCAGGAATTTCTGGGACTAAGAGACTTATCAGTCGCAGTTTTTGGTGGCGCCGGTGGCAGAAGGAAGTCATCAAGTGGGTGCGTCAGTGTACGGTGTGTGCTAGGTCAAAGGCTTCCCATACCCCTGCTGCGGGGTTGCTTTGACCTCTGGAGGTTCCTAGTGCGCCTTGGACGCATTTGGCAATGGATTTTATTACTGACCTTCCTGTGTCCGAGGGTTTCACTGACATCTGGGTGGTCGTGGACCGTTTTAGCAAGATGTGTCATTTGGTTCCATTCATTAAGCTACCCTGCGCTAAGACACTCGCTAAGGCGTTTGTTAAGGAAATTGTCAGGCACCATGGCGTTCCCACCAACATTGTTTCTGATAGGAGACCTCAGTTTGTGGCTCTCTTTTGGCGTGCTTTTTGTGACAGGTTGGGAGTCCATTTGTCATTTTCGTCTGGTTATCATCCTGAGTCTAATGGACAGACTGAAAGAAAGAACCAGGATGTGGAACAGTTTTTGCGTTGATTTGTGGCAGACAATCAAGAGGGGTGGTCTGAGTTTCTGCCACTCGCAGAATTTGCTCTTAACAACCATACATCCTCCTCTGCTGGGTGTTCTTTTTTTGTTGTACTGGGAGACATCCGTCTTTTGGTTCGTTCTCCAAATTGCGGTCGGCGGTGCCGGAGGAGGAGAATTTTTCCGGTGACTTGGAGAGAGTTTGGACTAATGTACGTTGTAACCTTCAAGAGGCTAACAAAAAGTCCAAGAAGTATTTTAACAGGAAATGTAAAGAGGTTTTGTTTACTGTGGGTGACATGGTTTGGTTGTCCTCAAAGAATCTGCGATTGAGGATTTCCTCTAAAAAATTGGGTCCGAAGTTTGTGGGGCCTTTTAAGGTGCTTCAGGTGGTTAACCAGTCTGCTGTTAGGTTGGAGGTTCCCTCCTCCTGGAAGATTAATCCTGTGTTTCATGTTTCCTTGTTGAAAAAGGCTGATGTATCGGATAGGGAGGCCACTGTCACAGTTCCTCCGGTAGTGGAAGACGGCGAATATGAAATTTTTCGTATCCTGAATTCCAGAGAGCATAGAGGGAGATTGCAGTATCTCGTCGCTTGGAAAGGTTTCGGTCCCGAGGAATAACTCCTGGGTTAAGGCGGATGATGTCTCTGCCCCTAGACTTGTCAGAGCTTTCCACAGGAGATTTCCAGATAGGCCTGGGCCTGGAGGATCCGGAGGATCCTCATAAAAGAGGGGGTACTGTTAGAACCCTCCTGTTTGTTTTTGTTTCTATCTTGTGTTTTGCGGTCACGTGACCATCTTCCTATTTATTCCTGCTCCACCCTTCTGGCCTTGCTAGACTTCAGTGTTGTTTAGACTGTCTTTCTAGCCAGGTGCTTTTGTGCCTATCTATCTCTAGTTTGCTTGGTCCTCTGGACCTCTAGTACTTTTGTCAGTTTTTCTTTTGCTCTGCAACAACTTCTGTTAGGAGGTGTCCCATTTTTGTCCCAGTCCTTAGTTCTTTTAGGGACCCCTTCCTTTCTCTATAGGTCTCCGTTCAGACTAGCCGAGGACGAAGGCGGGTCTGTTCACAAGGAACAGGTTGCCTGCTACAACGTAGGGACTCAGCTTAGTCTTACTGTGGGGACAGCTCTCCCCTTCTTTCCCTAGTTTATGTTGCAGATCATAATAATCTTGGATCTACTCATACTTAACAGACAGAACCTTCAGTGTTTCTCACTCACACACCACCTCCTCATCTCGCATCCTATCTGTCAGTGTTCCCCAAGGTTAAGTCATAGGACCCCTGCTCTTCTCCATCTACACCTTCGGCCTGGGACAGCTCATAGAGTCCCACGGCTTTCAGTATCATCTCTATGCTAACGACACACAGATTTACCTCTCTGGACCTGATATCACCTCCTTACTAACCAGAACCCCAAAATGTCTGTTCACTATCTCATCCTTCTTCTCTGCTAGATTTCTAAAACTTAACATGGATAAAACAGAATTCATCATCTTTCCCCCATTTCACTCAGCCTCCCCATCTGACCTATCCATCAAAATCAATGGCTGTCCACTTTCCCCAGTCCCACAAGCTCGCTGCATCAGAGTAACCCTGGACTCTAACCTCTCCTTCAAGCCACAAATCAAAGCCCTTTCCTCCTCCTGCCGACTCCAACTCAAAAACATGGATCCGCATATTCCTCAACCATGAATCTGCAAAAACACTAGTGCACGCCCTCATCATCTCCCGCCTCGACTACTACAACCTCCTGCTCTGTGGCCTCCCCGCTAACACTCCCGTACCCCTCCAATCTATCCTAAACTCTGCTGCCCGACTAATCCACCTGCCTTCCGCCTACTCCCCGGCCTCTCCTCTCTGTCAAATGCTTCACTGACTCCCCATTGCCCAGAGACTCCAGTTCAAAACCCTAACCGTGGCATACCAAGCCATCCACTACCTGTCTCCTCCATACATCTGTGACCTAGTCTCCCGGTACACACCTACACGCAACCTACGATCCTCACAAGATCTCCTTCTCTACTCCCCTCTTATCGTTTCTTCTCACAATTGCATACAAGATTTCTCCCGTGCATCCCCCCTACTCTAGAACTCTCTACCCCAAAACATCAAACTCTCGCCTACCGTGGAAACCTTCTAAAGGAACCTGAAAACCCACCTCTTCCGAAAAGCCTACAACCTGCAGTAATCATTGCTCCACCACACCGCTGCATGACCAGCTCTACCCTCACCTACTGTATCCTCACCCATCCCTTGAAGATTGTGAGACATCGCAGGTAGGGTTCTCTCTCCTCCAGTACCAGTTTGCCATTGCGTTTTTGTTCAAGATTTTTGCAATTGTGTTTGCTATGTATACCCCCTTTTTCACATGTAAAGCACCATGGAATAAATGGAGCTAGAATAATAAATAATAATAATAAAGTGCCACACACAGTGTCCTGGTATCTCATCCATGCTCTTTCTATTTTATCTTTCATTTGCAGAGATATTAGCAATGAAAGAATTTGGCGCCTAATGAGTTAAAAAAAAATAAGTCCAAGTAGATGTTATCAGAGTTTTCACTGGGGGTGCGAAATTCTTCTCTCTGCATGATGCTGACCAATTATAAGCAGACGACAACACTGAAAAGAAAGATGATCACATCCCCACCATAGCTTAGAGCAGATTTCTCAGTGTCTAAGATGTAAGGATACAGACCTGGTCTCCTGGGCTAACCTACTGCATGATTAGAGCACACAACTGACTAATACCTTTCAGTTAAGGTCTCTGTGGGTGAAGGGGCAGCACAAGAGAGTTTAGTTGTGCAACATTACAAACCTTTCTAACAGCTTTTCTCCTCTTATGGCACTCTCACCTCTGCTGTTCTGCGCCTATCCCATACTGCCTGTCCAGAAATGAGAGCACAGTGTCAGTATCACACTTAGATCCGTTGTGCTCAACTTGTACTCATTCTGCAGTGAGATTAGAGCAGACTGTCATTGCATTTCACCATAGAAGTAACCCAGAACACACTGCTCCTGTGTGAGGTGTAATAACAGCCTAATATCACTGCAGAAAGAATACAAGTTGCTTGAGCACAGAAGACATAAGTGTGATACTGGCACACTCCATAATCAGGAGAGTCAATAAAAGGGTTTGTAATGTGACACAGAGAAACTCAGCTGTGCGGCTCCTTCCTTGTCTAAGAGCTGTTACCTCTGCTTTCTAATCATGCAGAAGGTTAGACCAGGAGATCAGGACTCTCCATCACTACACATCTTAGGCTAGGTTCCCACGATGAGCTTTTGGTGAGTTTTTGATGTTGCAGAATTTCTGCACCCATTAAGATAGGTTACTTGCATTATTTCTAAAATATGCAGCGTAAAAACTCACTAAAAACTCATAGTGAGAACGTAGCTTTATACCCTAAGAAACCCGCTTTGAGCTATGGTGGGGGCGTGTTCTTCTTTTCTTTGAGTGTTGCTGCTTGCTTATGATTGGTCAGCATCATACAGGAGAAATCTGCTGCATATTTAAGGATTTCTCACAAGCCTCATTCGGGTAAGGCTGAGTGCCCACGTAGCGTTTTTCAAGCGTTTATGCTGTGGAATTTCGCTTGTGAAACGCTAGGTAATCCGCACCCCATGGTCCCCAAGGGGATTCCGCATGTTCTATGCAAAAATCCGCAGCATGTCATTTAATTTTGCAGAAGCGCAGCGGAACTCCCGCCATTGACTTGCATTGAGACGCATAGAAACCGCGACTGTACATTTTTACAAGCGGCTTCTATGCGTCTCTATGTGCGGATGGTACCCAGTTCTGGAGGAGAGAAGACAATCCTCCAGACCTGGGTACCATTGTACCTTTGTACCTGTAAAAAAAGAATAAAAAAACAAATAAAGTTTATATTCACCTGTCCGGCGGCTTCTCTCTGAATGCCGGCATCGCTTGAGGACCTGCGGTGACGTCACAGTCATGTGACCGCAGGCCCTTCACCGCTCTGTCTCGCGATATGCCGGCATCCAGGAACCAGACAGGAACGAGCGCTGCAGCCACGTCGGGCATCAGGGGTGAGTATAGCTTTATTTGTTTTCATTTTTACGGTTCACACTATATAAATCCATGCTGTTTGCATGGATTTATACAGTGTGACCTAGTTGTCAAGCACTTTCCAAGTGATGCTAAAATCGCCTGGAAAGCGCTTGTCAATCTGCATGCGTTTTTTCTGCCAGGGAGATGCAGAAATGCTGCAGAAATTTTCTGCTTCATTTCTGCATCGTGGGCACATAGCCTAAATGCAAAAAGGTAAATAAAATTACCAAAATTTCCACAACAAAAGTGTAGCTCTACCTACAGCGTATTCACACCCAGACTATAAGATTATGGCCGGTCTCTGGGTGGTGTTTTTTTACACAGTAGTCAGAACCTACAACATTGTGGTGCCGTGCATTACATGGGCTATACTAAGGGAGTGCCTGTCAGCATAGAGCGAATACGTCCATATACCGACCAGCAGAAAGTGTAAGAGAAGAACTATAGAAGGATGGACCATAGTGGAGCATTCCGGACTGGAGCAACATAAGGAGCCAGAAGGCTTCCCCCGGTATTCCATGCTATGTGCTCCTTATAAAGAGACATCTCTCCATAGACCCCTCTGTGAAGACCACCCCCTTATCCAGATGATACATTCTCACTTCCACCATATATAATGCAGACTGGCCATTTTTTTTTTTCAGAAAATCCCCAATTTTGGGTCGTCAGCTGTAAAAGAAGAAATGCTTTACACCAGTGCTGGGAACCTATGGCAGCGTGCAGAGGGGGCAGCAGAGCCCTCCTGGTGGGCACCATGGCCGCAGCACTAGCGCTACTGGATCGGGCCGGCGGGGAGAACTCTGTGCCGCCGAGTGCCGGCACCAGCTCCGCTACTGCAGCTAGATGTGCGATCTCTCTCGGACGGAAACACATCGAGCTGAAGTGTATTGCAGCGCACGAACTTGCCAGGCCCGTGCGCTGCAATACACGCTGCCGGCCAATCAGAGGCCAGCGGCTGCCGGCCAATCAGAGGCCAGCATGACGTCGGCCGGTCAATCAGAGGCCAGCATGACGTCAGCCGGCCAATCAGAGGCCAGCGGCTTCCTTCCAATCAGAGGCCAGCATGAATTCGGCCGGCCAATCAGAGGCCTGCGGCTTCTGGACAATCAGAGACCAGCATGACGTTGGCCGGCCAATCAGAGGCTAGCGACTTCCGGACAATCAGAAGCGGCTGCCGGCAAATCAGAGGCCAGCATGACGTCGGCTGGCCAATCAGAGGCAAGCGGCCGCTGGCCTCTGATTGGCCGGCAGCGTGTACTGCAGCGCGCACGGACCTGGCTAGTACGTGCGCGGCAATACACTTCAGCTAGATGTGCCGACTACAGGAGAGGACGCTGCGCGGGAGAAGAAGGAAGGTGAGGAGGAGGGTTTATTATGTTTTTTTTTTTTTTTTTTAATATGGGATGCACAATGGCTGGGGGGGGGGGAGAGGAGCATATATACCAGGATTGAGGGGAGGGCCAGCATATATACCAGGATTGAGGGGAGGGCCAGCATATATACGAGGATTGAGGGGAGGGCCAGCATATATACCAGGATTGAGGGGAGGGCCAGCATATATACCAGGATTGAGGGGAGGGCAGCATATATACCAGGATTGAGGAGAGGGCCAGCATATATACGAGAATTGAGGGGAGGGCCAGCATATATACCAGGATTGAGGGGAGGGCCAGCATATATACCAGGATTGAAGGGAGGGCCAGCATATATACCAGGATTGAGGGGAGGGCCAGCATATATACCAGTATTGAGGGGAGGGCCAGCATATATACCAGGATTGAGGGGAGGGCCAGCATATATACGAGGATTGAGGGGAGGGCCAGCATATATACCAGGATTGAGGGGAGGGCCAGCATATATACCAGGATTGAAGGGAGGGCCAGCATATATACCAGGATTGAAGGGAGGGCCAGCATATATACCAGTATTGAGGGGAGGGCCAGCATATATACCAGGATTGAGGGGAGGGCCAGAATATATACCAGGATTGAAGGGAGGGCCAGCATATATACCAGGATTGAGGGGAGGGCCAGCATATATACCAGGATTGAGGGGAGGGCCAGCATATATACCAGGATTGAGGGGAGGGCAGCATATATACCAGGATTGAGGGGAGGGCCAGCATTTATACCAGGATTGAGGGGAGGGCCAGCATATATACCAGGATTGAGGGGAGGGCCAGCATATATACCAGGATTGAGGGGAGGGCCAGCATATATACCAGGATTGAGGGGAGGGCCAGCATATATACCAGGATTGAGGGGAGGGCCAGCATATATACCAGGATTGAGGAGAGGGCCAGCATATATACCAGGATTGAAGGGAGGGCCAGCATATATACCAGGATTGAGGGGAGGGCCAGCATATATACCAGGATTGAGGGGAGGGACAGCATATACACCAGGATTGAGGGGACGGCCAGCATATATACCAGGATTGAAGAGAGGGCCAGCATATATACCAGGATTGAAGGGAGGGCCAGCATATATACCAGGATTGAGGGGAGGGCCAGCATATATACCAGGATTGAAGGGAGGGCCAGCATATATACCAGGATTGAGGGGAGGGCCAGCATTTATACCAGGATTGAGGGGAGGGCCAGCATATATACCAGGATTGAAGGGAGGGCCAGCATATATACCAGGATTGAGGGGAGGCCCACCATATATACCAGGATTGAGGGGAGGGCCAGCATATATACCAGGATTGAGGGGGGCAGCATATATACCAGGATTGAGGGGAGGGGCAGCATATATACCAGGATTGAGGAGAGGGCCAGCATATATACCAGGATTGAAGAGAGGGCCAGCATATATACCAGGATTGAACGGAGGGCCAGCATATATACCAGGATTGAGGGGAGGGCCAGCATATATACAAGGATTGAAGGGAGGGCCAGCATATATACCAGGATTCAGGGGAGGGCCAGCATATATACCAGGATTGAGGGGAGGGCCAGCATATATATTGGATTGAAGGGAGGGCCAGCATATATACCAGGATTGAGGGGAGGCCCACCATATATACCAGGATTGAGGGGAGGGCCAGCATATATACCAGGATTGAGGGGGGGGGCAGCATATATACCAGGATTGAGGGGAGGGGCAGCATATATACCAGGATTGAGGGGAGGGGCAGCATATATACCAGGATTGAAGGGAGGGCCAGCATATATACCAGGATTGAGGGGAGGGCCAGCATATATACCAGGATTGAGGGGAGGGCCAGCATATACACCAGGATTGAGGGGAGGGCCAGCATATATACCAGGATTGAGGGGAGGGCAGCATATATACCAGGATTGAGGGGAGGGCCAGCATATATACCAGGATTGAGGGGAGGGCCAGCATATATACCAGGATTGAGGGGAGGGCAGCATATATACCAGGATTGAGGGGAGGGTCAGCATTTATACCAGGATTGAGGGGAGGGCCAGTATATATACCAGGATTGAGGGGAGGGCCAGCATATATACCAGGATTGAGGAGAGGGCCAGCATATATACCAGGATTGAAGAGAGGGCCAGCATATATACCAGGATTGAAGGGAGGGCAGCATATATACCAGGATTGAACGGAGGGCCAGCATATATACCAGGATTGAGGGGAGGGCCAGCATATATACAAGGATTGAAGGGAGGGCCAGCATATATACCAGGATTCAGGGGAGGGCCAGCATATATACCAGGATTGAGGGGAGGGCCAGCATATATACTAGGATTGAAGGGAGGGCCAGCATATATACCAGGATTGAGGGGAGGACCACCATATATACCAGGATTGAGGGGAGGGCCAGCATATATACCAGGATTGAGGGGGGGGGGCAGCATATATACCAGGATTGAGGGGAGGGGCAGCATATATACCAGGATTGAGGGGAGGGGCAGCATATATACCAGGATTGAAGGGAGGGCCAGCATATATACCAGGATTGAGGGGAGGGCCAGCATATATACCAGGATTGAGGGGAGGGCCAGCATATACACCAGGATTGAGGGGAGGGCCAGCATATATACCAGGATTGAGGGGAGGGCAGCATATATACCAGGATTGAGGGGAGGGCCAGCATATATACCAGGATTGAGGGGAGGGCCAGCATATATACCAGGATTGAGGGGAGGGCAGCATATATACCAGGATTGAGGGGAGGGGCAGCATTTATACCAGGATTGAGGGGAGGGCCAGTATATATACCAGGATTGAGGGGAGGGCCAGCATATATACCAGGATTGAGGAGAGGGCCAGCATATATACCAGGATTGAAGAGAGGGCCAGCATATATACCAGGATTGAAGGGAGGGCCAGCATATATACCAGGATTGAGGGGAGGGCCAGCATATATACCAGGATTGAAGGGAGGGCCAGCATATATACCAGGATTCAGGGGAGTGCCAGCATATATACCAGGATTGAGGGGGGGCAGCATATATACCAGGATTGAGGGGAGGGCCATCATATATACCAGGATTGAGGGGAGGGCCAGCATATATACCAGGATTGAGGGGAGGGCCAGCGTATATACCAGGATTGAGGGGAGGGCCAGCATATATACCAGGATTCAGGGGAGGGCCAGCATATATACCAGGATTCAGGGGAGGGCCAGCATATATACCAGGATTGAGGGGAGGGCCAGCATATATACCAGGATTGAAGGGAGGGCCAGCATATATACCAGGATTGAGGGGAGGGCCAGCATATATACCAGGATTGAGGGGGGGGCAGCATATATACCAGGATTGAGGGGAGGGCCAGCACATATACCAGGATTGAGGGGAGGGCCAGCATATATACCAGGATTGAGGGGAGGGCCAGCATATATACCAGGATGTGGGTAAGCACATTCTTTATTTCTGCAGTCTCTTACCCCTGCTCCTGTCTGTGGCTGCTCTATGCTGCCCTCGCCTGCTCTTTGTATCAGTTGTTTGTATCAGTAAAACCTCAATATTTAGGATAAATTGCCGTGTTGGCACTTGGCGATAAATAAGTGGGTTTTGGATTGCAGTTTGGGCACTCGGTCTCTAAAAGATTCGCCATCACTGTTTTAAACCAATCAATGTGCAAATATCAACATTTTTGAGAAAATACAATACATTTGATCAGATGTCAAAAAATATTCCAGAAAAAAAAAATTGTGATCAGAAATCATAAAGAAAAATTAACTCTTTAATACCATTTTTACCAAAAATACATTGTAAAAAAAAAGAAGTGTAATTTTCTACAGTACAATATTTATTTCTATTTTTCTCAAATGAATTTTCATTTTAGGCCCCCAAAAATTGAAAATCAATGTAAAAAGTGTATTTTAATACAATAAAAAAAATCAGGGTAATTGTTCAGTTGTATTGCCAGTTTTACCGCACGACCCGTAGCGATTTACGATCCCACAGGCCGATGAGCTACAATCTTCCTGAGAAAGGATTCATCAATGTATCAGATGCTTTCTTGCATGTTTCTACATGGAGCAATACACATATGTTCCATGTCCCTTCCTCTAAGAAACCTTCAATGAACCCTGATAGGATCTACAGAGAATAGACAAGACGTCCTTTACAGTGTTACACACTTACTCGATACTCCGTCTAATTTCATCATTCATTTTACTTTCTGCTTATAAATGCATTCATTAAAATAATGAATATCTGCATTGAGGACAGTAGAAGAACTAGTTTGTGTTTGTTCATCAAGATGCATTATCTTGGTCTCGTCTTGGCACTGTTAACTGTTGGTAGGTAGGCAGAGTACTGGAGAGGCTGCTCCCGTCGTTCAGAGAGTTGCTCCGGTGCGGTGTTCTGTTGGTAGACTGACCGCTTTGTTGGTTTGCTATCAGGTGGTGAATCATATCGGTTATGAGATTGAGTTTATGATCCATTTGAGTTACCTACAAATATATAAAAAAAAATTCAAACAAAGAAAATAGCATAGATACAGACCACACTCCATACACATTTTACACTACCCATGAGCGCTGCCTGATATTGTAGCTTATCCCTAACCAAATCAATGGGGCACTGAGTTGCAATACCAGACACACCCCATGGACAAGACAGGCACAGTTTTGGGGAGAAATAAAGTAGATAGATCCTTTAATGCAATATTGGTTAGCCATTTAGACATTGTTGTTTTAATTGAAAACTATAGTTGGTGCGATTCTTTTCGCAGCACTGGGTCCATCAGCCACGTCAGTAATCTTTGGATGCTGGACAGGAGCCTCAAGACCTGCCTTCTACCTTCCAAGATTCCCTGCTTCTCTTCTGATTAGCTGCATCTTTATGGTTACAGCATGATGCATATGTGACATTGCATCAGGCCGGCTAATCAGTAGAACAGCTGTGGATGCCGGGATGTAGGAGGTGGTTCTCAGGGCTCCGATGCAGCCGTCACAGATTATGGATGTGGCTGATGGACTGGGTCCTGCGAATTGACTCGCACCAACTCTATTGGAAACCTTTGTCAGATTGAACTACTTAATGAACTCAGAAAGAGCTTTCTGTCCACATCCATGAAAGTAGTAGCCAACACTTAAAGGGGTTTTCTACTACTCGGACATCTCCTTCTCCATATATATATTTTTGCCCTCAGTAAAATAATAACACCTATACTCCCTTCCAGTGTTCCAGCCGTGTCGGCATTGGCTCTCCTTGGGATCACGTGACATTGTTATGTCAAGTGATCCCTGCTGCCAATCAGCGCTGGCTTCACTCTTCCTGCCTCCAGTTATAGCACATACCTGTACATCCGGAGGAAGTAAGAGCAGCAACATCTCTCACTTCCTCTGGATGTATGCAAGTTGGCCAAAGGCGGGGAGAGTAAAGTCAGCACTGATTGCCCCTAGGAATCATGAGACATAATGTCATGCTGTCACGCAAGGTGTGGGAAAGACTAAGTGCAACACAAAGGGAAAACGGAAAGGGAACCCAGACTAGGGAAAGTGGGGAGTGGAGAACTCCTAGGCTGATCTAGTGTCACCCTGTCTCCACTAATGTCCCTTTATTGGTTCTTCACCAATCGCCGCACGCATATCTCAGCCTGTCTATCCCTGGCATTAGGCTCAGGCTAGGGAACAGAAAGGATGAGCACTAGTTGATCCCCACTGAACACTAAAGACAACAAGGGGGGACAAACAAGGGAAAATCGCTTAGCTTTACTCGACTCCAGACAAATGCGCACACGTTCTCTAGCACCAGAGAGATAGAAGTACTGCTCTTGCTCAAGCCTTCACAAGGGGCAATGAATATCGCTGGCACCTCCCTCTGGCTCACAACAGGTATTTATACATCCAGGCCAGGGTGTTAATTAGCCCGAGGAAGCTAGCCCCTGGGTCCTAGAGATACATATTCTAAGAAGTTGTCTGTAAGGCCAAATGAAGAGATCTCCTGCAACCAACTGCAGGATGACTGTCTGTCACTTCTGACACACCCATGACACACGCAATCCCCAGGAGAGCCAGTGCAGACACCGCTGGAATAGTGCTGGCACTGGAGGTGAGTATAGGTGTTATTATTTTACTGGGGGACACACATATGGATTGAGATGTAGTTGTCTGAGTAATGGAAAACCCCTTTAAGCCTCCATACACAATAGACTAAGCTAATAGTCTAAGGGGACATCCAGACTCTTCCCTGACAGATGAGGTCAGAGGAGGTAAAATTCAAACTGCCTGACCCTTAATGCCTGACCCTTTTGTTATTCAGGTGATAAGCTGCTGCCAGAGCCGTTTGGCAGTGATTTTCACAGTTCTCCACTTTGAAAACACATGAACATTTAACCAAGCCAAACCTTCTCGTGTATGAGAGTTGGGAGAGGTAGTGGACGGCCGAACCAGCAATCAACGTTCAGTTATTGTGTGGCCACCTTAACTTGTGTGTGCAAGTCACAGATGACCACAGGTATTTAGACTCTTTGCAGTGTATGAGCAGCGCTGTAGAATTGGTGTCTGGATGCACCATTATGTATTTTACACTTTTTCAGAGAGTGAGGAATATTCTGTATGTAGTATGTGGTAATTGTCTGTATATCCTGTACTCCATGTGTGTATGTGTAAGTAGTAGCTGTGCATAATATAAATATATATGGTTTTATCTTATTTTCTTACCTTGTCCTCGACATGGTTCAATCTTGACCCAATTGTATTAGAGCCTCGATCTTTCACTTTATCTGGAAATAAATAAAAGTAAAAAAAAGTCATTTTTAAATTTACTATTAGAAATTAGCATTTTTTTGGGTCCACTGGCATTCAACCAAATTTGTGAAACTGTTTACGATTTACAGTTCAGAGAATATAACATGAGAAACGATTTACCTATTCTTCCACAAAGCGATGAAATATGGCATCCTTATTCTGGACAACCTCTTAAAAAAAGGCTTTCCCATTGTTACAAATGACGGCATGTTGCTTGGATTTGCCATCATATGGTGTCAGATTATTACCATTACTATTGTTAATTTCTCTAAAACATAGCATTTATTCCATTTCATAGTGGTAGGAAGTGGAATCTATCCAGAAAGAAACAGCGAGGGCTTCCCCAATGACTGGTCCAGTCTGTAAGAAAGGAAAAAAATCACTGGTGTAATCAAAAAGTATTTTTATTGAAGAGAAATTCTACCCAAAACTTGCAAACTGTCTCTTCCAGTGCCACCTATTGGAAGTAGCAATCCTAAAAGTCAATATCAACCTTTTAACAAGCCTTGCCACATGATTTAGGATAAATGGGAAACTAGAATCTCAATTTGCAGCCATGGTGTTTCGGGGTGTTGCCCCTCAGCAGTGCAAAGCATGAGATCTGATTTAGCTGTGTGAGAGACTTCAGAAGGAAAAACTTTACCCCTTAGATCCTAGTGAGGAGAGTGAAATGCCAGAGTAAGGAGGCTTATAAACCATGCAATGGCTCCCCGGGGAGCTTACGAGCCTCCTTACACTGGCATTTTTTAGACAAATCATCTTACTTTTCCTCTAAGGATTCAATTTTCTTCCTTTTTTTCTATTATTTTATCACTGTTGATGACTCCCACTGATTTGCTATAGCAATGAGATGTGCACATATATACATATATACAGTTGAAACCAGAAGTTTACATACACTATATAAAAAGACACATATGCATGTTTTTCTCAAAATCTGACATGAAATAAGAATAAACCTTTCCCGTTTTAGGTCAATTAGGATTACCATAATTTTTAATATTTGCCAAATGTTAGAATAATAAGAAAGATAATGTTTTAACCACTTCGCACCAGAGCCTGTTTTTCCCTTCGTGACCGGGCCAATTTTTTCAATTCTGACCACTGTCACTTTATGAAGTAATTACTCTGGAACGCTTCAACGGATTCCCCTGATTCTGAGATTGTTTTTTCGTGACATATTGTACTTCATGATAGTGGTAAAATTTCTTTGATATCACTTGCGTTTATTTGTGAAAAAATTGGAAATTTGGCAAAAATTTTGAAAATTTTGCAATTTTCAAACTTTGAATTTTCATGCCCTTAAATCAGAGAGATATGTCACACAAAATAGTTAATAAATAACATTTCCCACATGTCTACTTTACATCAGCACAATTTTGGAACCAAAATTTTTTTTTTGTTAGGGAGCTATAAGGGTTAAAAGTTGACCAGTGATTTCTCATTTTTCCAACAAAATTTACAAAAACATTTTTTTAGGGACCATATCATATTTTAAGTCACTTTGAGGGGTCTTTATGACAGAAAATACCCAAAAGTGACACCATTCTAAAAACTGCACCCCTCAAGGTGCTCAAAACCACATTCAAGAACTTTATTAACCCTTCAGGTGCTTCACAGGAATTTTTGGAATGTGGAAGAAAAAAATTAACATTTAACTTTTTTCACAAAAATGTTACTTTAGACCTAATTTTTTTTATTTTCACAGGGGTAACAGGAAAAAATGGACCCCAAAATTTTTTGTGCAATTTCTCTTGAGCGCGCTGATATCCCATATGTGAGGGAAAACCACTGTTTGGGCGCACTGCAGGGCTCGGAAGGGAAGGAGCGCCATTAGACTTTTTGAATGTAAAATTTGTCTGAATAATTAGCAGACGCCATGTTGCGTTTGGAGAGCCCCTGATGTTCTTAAACAGTAGAAACCTCCCACAAGTGACACCATTTTGGAAACTAGACCCCTTAGGGAACATATCTAGATGTGAGGTGAGCACCTTGAACCCCAAGGTGCTTCACAGAAGTTTATAATATTGAGCTGTAAAAATAAAATTTTCACATTTTTTCCACAAAAACGTTTTATATCCCTTAATTTTGCATTATCATAAGGGTAATAGGATAAATTGCACCATGAAATTTATTGTGCAGTTTCTCCTGAACACGCCGATACCCCATATGTGGAGGCAAACCACTGTTTGGGCGCACGGCAGGGTTTGAAAGGGAAGGAGCTCCATTTGACTTTTTGAATGTAAAATTTGTTTGAATAATTAGCAGACGCCATGTTGCATTTGGGGAGCCCCTGATGTGCCTAAACAGTGGAAACCCCCCACAAGTGACACCATTTTGGATACTAGACCCCTTAGGGAACTTATCTAGATGTGTGGTGAGCACCTTGAACCCCAAGGTGCTTCACAGAAGTTTATAATATTGAGCTGTAAAAATAAAATTTTTACATTTTTCCCACAAAACCGTTTTTCATCCCTTAATTTTGCATTATCATAAGGGTAATAGGATAAATTGCACCATGAAATTTGTTGTGCAATTTCTCCTGAACACGCCGATACCCCATATGTGGAGGCAAATTACTGTTTGGGCGCATGGCAGGGTTTGAAAGGGAAGGAGCGCCATTTGACTTTTTGAATGGAAAATTTGTTTGAATAATTAGCAGACGCCATGTCGCATTTGGGGGGCCCCTAATGTGCCTAAACAGTGGAAACCCCCCACAAGTGCCACCATTTTGGAAACTAGACCCCTTAGGAAACTTATCTAGATGTGTGGTGAGCACCTTGCACCCCAAGTGCTTCACAGAAGTTTATAATATTGAGCCGTAAAAATACAATTTTCACATTTTTCCCACAAAAAATGTTTTTCATTCCCTAATTTTGCATTATCATAAGGGTAACAGGATAAATTGCACCATGAAATTTGTTGTGCAATTTCTCCTGAGTACGCCGATACCCCATATGTGGGGGAAAAGCACTGCTTTGGTGTACGGCAGGGTTCGGAAGAGAAAGGAGCGCTATGTTGGCTGGGATAGGTGGCAGACACCATGTCACATTTGAAGAGTCGCTGACATGCCTAAACAGCAGAAACCCCCACAAGTGACCCCATTTTGTAAACTACATCTCTCAAGGAATTCATCTAGGGAAGCAGTGAGTATTTTTTAATTTTTAAATTTATACCATTGGGCAGTAAAAAAAGCATAATTATATTTTTACCACAAAAAATGTTTTACCCTCAGATTTTACATTTTCACACAGGGCAATGGGTAAAAATGGTGCCGAAATGTGTCACACAATTTCTACTAAAAGTGGCAATACCCCATATGTGGCTGTATTGTACCGCTCAGCCATACGGCGAGATCTGGGGGGACGGAGTGCTATTTGACAATTGGAGAACAAATTATTGTAGAATAGGCATTTGAATTTGGGAGCACAACATTTTCTGAATTTCTTTTGGGGGGCAAGGGCCATTTCGCTTTTCCAGAGCCTTTCTGCTACCAGTAACTTGGAAGTCCCTTATATTTTTAACAGATGACGGACCTGAGTGGGGACTAGCTTTTTTTGAGGACTGAGTTGAAGCTTTTATTGGGAACATTTTACGTAACATTTATCCGGCGCTCTAGGCTGAGCACTTACATCGGGGTTTCCATCTAAATTTCCAAGTGATGTAATTCAGATGAAACCCCTGCGGGATCCATTCACTATAATGAGGCAGCAGAGTTACTCTGGACTCCGTCTGGCCTCTGTTTAGCGGTGTCCTTTTTTTCAGAAGTGCACAAAACTGTGGCCAACCGCACTTTTATGCACGCCTAAAACAAATGACACCGTGGGATCCCAGGCCAGACGGCATCCACAGTGGCCTATATCTGCCTCATTAGAGGGAATCTTCCGTCATGGGTTTTGTCTGAATCACGTATTTCAGAGATTTACACGGAAACTCTTGTGTAAGCGCTCAGCGCAGAGCGCAGGATAAATGTGGGCAGAGCCTTACTGCGATCTTTGGGAGACATAATAAACAAATCAGTAGCCGGTGAAGAATTGGTTTTATTTATTTTTTACTCCTTTCCTCGTGTGATATAACTGATTAGATTACTTTATTCTTCGGGTCGGTGTGATTACAGCGATACCAGAATCATATCGGGTTTTTATGATTGACAGCTGTCACAGACTAAAAGACGCTTTTTTTTGCAAAATCTAGTTTTTGCATCACCATATTTTGAGAGCTATAATTTTTCCATATTTTGGCTGACAGAGTCATGTGATGGCTTGTTTTTTGCGGGACGAGTTGACATTTTTATTGGTACCATTTTTGGGTACGTGACATTTTTTGATCGCTTTCTATTCCGTTTTTTGGGAGGTAAAATTAACAAAAACCAACAATTCAGGAATTGTTTTTTGAGGGTTTTTTTTTATGCCGTTCTGCGTGTGGTAAAAGTGATCAGGCAGCGTTATTCTTCGGGTCAGTACATTTACAGCGATGCTACACTTACTGTATTTTTTTTATTTTTTGGCGCTTTTACACAATAAAACAATTTTATGCTTTATTCTGAGCGCTATAACTTTTTTATTTTTCGGCTGATGGAGCTGTATGGCGGCTTTTTTTTTGCGGAACAAGATGACGTTTTCAGCGGTACCATTTTTATTTCTATTTTGCTTTTTGATCGCATTTTTTTCCACTTTTTGTTTGGCGATATGATGAAAAAGCATATTTTTTTGCCCCGTTTTTTATTTATTTTTATTACGGTGTGCACAGAAGGAGTTAATTAGTGTGACACTTTTATAGCTTGGGTTGTTTCGGACGCGGTGATACCAAATATGTGTACTTTTTTTGGTTTTGTAAAAATATACGGATTTATTGGTTTAATATTTTATTTATTTTTTATTTATTTTGTGATTTTTTTTTAACAGTTTAAAAACTTTTTTTTAACTTTTTTTTACATTTTTACTTAGTCCCTGTATGGGACATTAATTTTTATTTTTCTGATCACTGATCTCATGTAATGTAATAGACATGTATTACATTACATGAGATCTTTGCTGACTGTTTCACACCGTGTCTCCTGCCAGGCTTCAGCTGCAGGCTGAGCCAGGCAGGACACCATATATGGCAGATCTGGAGGTGGTCATGTGACCTCCAGCTGCCATAGCTACCCCAGGTCCTGGAAGGTATCAGGGGTCGTCGGAGAGGTAAGTAAGACGACCCCCTCTCCTCTGTCTATCTTCTATATGCCGCGATCACTATAGATCGCGGCATATAGAACATAGCAAAGGGTTAACATCACTGGGACCTGATCCAATCAGGTCCCGATGATGTCCCCTGTCAGAGCTAACGCTCTGCACCGGAATCGCAGCGCTTGCAGGACCCTGGGGGTCCTGAGCGCTGCGAGACCACCCACCGTTTTTAAACGTCGGCGCTGCACAGAGCCCAGCAAGCGCCGACGTTTATCTACAGTGGGCGGTCGGGAACCGGTTAAATAATTTGCCTGCTCCAGTGGTTTTGGGGTTACCTTGGTTAAAATTGCACAATCCTGTACTGGACTGGTCTACCAATGAAATTAAGTCTTGGAGTCCTAAGTGTTATGATAGATGTTGTAACGGTCACATTGCTGCTGTGGAAAGAGGGGAATTACCTGTACCTATTCAGGATTTTTGGAAGGTTTTTTCAGAGGAGGAGTTGCAAGTTTTGCCTCCTCATAGGGACTATGATTGTACTATTGAGTTTGTCCCTGGAGCAACTCTTCCCAAGAGTCGCTTATTTAATCTTACTATCCCTGAGAGAAAGGCCTTGGAGGAATACATACAGACAAGCTTGGCCGCCGGTCACATTAGACCTTCTAAGTCACCTGTGGTTGTTGGATTTTTTTTTGGAAAAAAAAAGGACGGCGGTTTACGACCATGTCTGGACTTTCGCGAAATTAATAAAATTACAGTACGCAATTCCTATCCACTGCCATTAATTCCTGACTTGTTCAACCAGTTAGTGGGGGCCAAGTGGTTCTCTAAGATTGATCTCCGGGGGGCATACAATTTGTTACGTATGAAGGAAGGTGATGAGTGGAAAACTGCTTTTAACACTCCAGTGGGTCATTTTGAGAATCTGGTTATGCCCTTTGGTCTTACCAACGCACCAGCTTTTTTTCAGAACCTTATTAATGACATCCTAAGACCGTTGATCGGTAAGAATGTGGTGTTGTATTTGGATGACATTTTGATTTTTGCGCCGGATCTGGAGTCTCATTGGCAGAGCGCACGTGAGGTATTGCAGTTGTTAAGCGACAATTCACTTTTTGCTAAGCTGGAGAAATGTGAGTTCGCTGTGCAGAGAATTAGTTTTTTGGGCTACATTATCTCCAGTGAGGGCTTTGAGATGGATCCGGTGAAGGTTCAGGTGGTGCAGGAATGGCCTAGGCCTATTAGTTTGAAACCAATACAGAGATTTTTGGGTTTCGCCAATTATTGCAGAAAATTCATTAAGAATTTTTCTATAATTGTTAAGCCGCTGACCGATCTCACCAGGAAAGGTGCGAATACGGTTCAGTGGACTACTGAGGCCATTAAAGCTTTTGTGTATCTCAAGGAGAGGTTCAGTTCTGCCCCCATCCTTATGCAGCCTGATGAGACCAAGCCTTTTTTGGTCGAGGTTGATGCTTCTTCGGTGGGGGTCGGTGCTGTTTTGTCTCAGGAAAACAAGGATGGAGTACATCCCTGTGCTTTTTTTTTCAAAAAAATTTTCTGAGACCGAACTTAATTACGATGTCGGTAATCGGGAATTGCTGGCGATTAAACTCGCATTTGAACATTGGCGTCATCTCTTGGAAGGTGCTAAATTTACCATTCAGGTTTTTACTGATCGTAAGAATCTGATCTATCTTGATGCTGCCAAGCGCTTGAATGCCCGTCAAGCTAGGTGGGCACTTTTTTTTTCGCGGTTTAATTTTTCTGTTACTTACATCCCGTGTACCAAGAATGTAAAAGCTGATGCTTTATCTCGCAGTTTTTCTCCCATGGTTGGTACCGAGGAGGAGGAGAGCATTTTACAGGAAGGTGTTGTGATAGCAGCATTGGACTCCGTTTTGGAAGATGGGATTCTGAAAGCCCAGGAGGATGCCCCATCTAACACTCCCCATGGAAGGTTGTTTGTGCCTAGGAACTTTATGAGAGATTTGTTTGTGGAGTGTCATAAGTCTCGGTTGGCAGGTCATCCAGGAATTTCGGAGACTAAGAGACTTGTAGGTCGCAGTTTTTGGTGGCCTGGGTGGCAGAAGGAAGTCATTAAGTGGGTGCGTCAATGTACTGTGTGTGCTAGATCTAAGTCTTCACATGCTCCTGCTGCGGGGTTGCTTTGCCCTCTGGAGGTTCCTAGTGCTCCTTGGACGCATCTTGCTATGGATTTTATTACTGACCTTCCTGCCTCTGAGGGTTTCACTGTTATCTGGGTGGTCGTGGACCGTTTTAGCAAGATGTGTCACTTGGTTCCCTTCATCAAACTGCCCGGCGCCAGGACACTCGCTAAGGCTTTTGTTAAAGAAATTGTCAGGCTCCATGGCGTTCCTTCCGACATTGTTTCCGATAGGGGACCTCAGTTCGTGGCTCGTTTTTGGCGTGCCTTTTGTGACAGGTTGGGAGTCCATTTGTCATTTTCGTCTGGTTATCATCCTGAGTCTAATGGACAGACAGAAAGAAAGAACCAGGATGTTGAACAGTTTTTGCGTTGCTTTGTGGCTGACAATCAAGAGGGGTGGTCTGAGTTTCTGCCACTGGCTGAATTTGCTCTTAACAACCATACATCCTCTTCTGCTGGGTGTTCTCCTTTTTTTTGTTGTACTGGGAGACATCCGTCGTTTGGGTCATTCTCCAAATTGGTATCGGCTGTGCCGGAGGAGGAGAATTTTTCCGATGATTTGGAGAGAGTTTGGACTGATGTACGTCGTAACCTTCAAGAGGCCAACAAAAAATCCAAGAGGTACTTTGACAGGAAACGTCAAGAGGTTTTGTTTACTGTTGGTGACATGGTTTGGTTGTCCTCTAGGAATCTGCGGTTGAGGATTCCTTCTAAGAAATTGGGCCCGAAGTTTGTAGGTCCGTTTAAGGTGCTTCAGGTAGTTAACCAATCTGCTGTTAGGTTGGAGGTTCCTACCTCCTGGAAGATTAATCCGGTGTTTCATGTTTACTTATTGAAAAAAGCTGATGTTTCTGATAGGGACGCCACTGTCTCTGTTCCTCCGGTGGAGGAAGAAGGTGAATATGAAATTTCTCGCATTCTTAATTCTAGATGGCATAGAGGGAGATTGCAGTATCTCGTCGCTTGGAAGGGTTTCGGTCCCGAGGATAACTCCTGGGTAAGGGCAGATGATGTCTCTGCTCCTAGACTTGTCGGAGCGTTTCACAGGAGGTTTCCTGATAGACCTGGGCCTGGAGGATCCGGAGGATCCTCATTGAAGAGGGGGTACTGTTAGAACCCTCCTGTTAGTTTTTTCTATTTTGCTGGTCACATGACTTTTTGCCTATATAATCCTTGCAGGACTTCAGTGTTACATTTACTCTTAAGCTAGCCAGTTGCCTTGTACCTTACTCTGTAGTTTGCTTGGTCTTTTGACCACTAGTACTTCTGTTTGTTTGTTTGTCTTTGCTCTGCTACAATTTCTGCTAGGAGGTGTCCAACTATATCCCAGTCCTTAGTTCTTGTAGGGACCCCTCCCTTATATCTATAGGTCAGCGTTCGGACTAGCCGAGGACTTAGGCGGGTCTGTTCACAAGGAACAGGTCCCCCGCTGCATCGTAGGGAATCAGCTTAGTCCTATGGTAGGGACAGTTTTCCTTTCTTTCCTTAGTGTTTGTAGCAGTTCATAACAGCTCCCTGCATTCCACCGGTATGGGGCCACTCAATATTCCCACCGCGTGAAGGAGGAAGACTTAACAACCATCATGATCAATCCCCTACCTCACCACAGCTGGGCCAAGACCCAAGATAGTGACCCTGCAGTCCGCATGGTGAAAGACCTGCTGACCCGAGAAGACGTCCGTCTAGATCCGGATGCCCCAGAGGAAGTCAAGCAGCTATGGAAAGAGAAGAGCAGGCTGTTCCTCTATGAAGGTAAGCTGTGCAGAAGACTCGTCAACCACCGGACGCACGAGCTGACCTGGCAAGTCGTCCCAAGGCGAGATGCAGCTATGGTCCTGGAGGCTTACCATGACAGAGCGGGGCACTTCGGCTGGAAGAAACTGGAGTTCCTGCTAAGAGGACGGTTCTTCTGGATCAGCATGAGAGGGGCTGTAGAGAAGTGGTGCAGAGACTGTGGCCCTTGTAATCTAAGGAGGAAGGACCGCACCAGCCAGAAGACACCCTTGAGGCCCATCGTCACCAAGCAGCCTCTTGAGCTGGTAGCTCTGGACCACGTCAAATTGGCTCCAAGCCGGTCAGGATACGTTTATGCCCTGACAATCATGGACCACTATTCCCGATTTCTAGTGGTGGTCCCGGTAAAAGACTTGACAGCTCAAACGGCGGCCAGAGCCTTCCAGCAAACCTTCTGCCACCCACACGGGTATCCAGAACAGGTCCTGACAAACCAAGGTCCTGCATTCGAGGCCAAAATCTTCCAAGAGTTCTGCAACCTCTATGGCTGTAAGAAGATTCGGACAACGCCTTACCACCCACAAACCAACAGGATGTGTGAGAAAATGAACAATATAGTCATTGATCTCATGAAGACGTTGCCCCTGGAGGAATGCAGCCTGTGGCCAGAAAAACTGCCGGACCTGATAGACTTATACAACCATATCCCGGTGAATGCTACAAACTGCACCCCGGCTTACCTGATGAGAGCCAGACCAGGTAAGCTGCCCATAGACCTGGAGATGGGAGTCCTAACACCCAAGGACACCTCCCCAGATGCGGACTGGGATACGGAAAGGCGACTGCAGTACAAGAAGGTACAGGAGAGTGTGGAGAAGAGCCTGGCCCAGGCGAGACAAAAGCAAGAGAGGCTCTTCAACCAACACGTCCCTGCTTGTCCCCTGGAACCTGGTGAGCAGGTTCTGAAGTGAAAGAGAAGGCTACACAAGCTGGATGACCAGTGGGAAAGGGAACCCTACACAGTACTGCAGTCTGATCACGACAACCCGAAGGTGTGCGTGGTCACTAAGGATGGAGGAGAAACCACTAGTACCGTCGCCAGAGACCACCTAAAAATGTGCCCCGAGCAACTCCGTAGTGCAGAAGAGGATCAAAGTGACCTTGAACCCGCAGAGGACAAGGAAGAAATGATCAGCACCATTCTCGGAGAATTCCATCAGTCCTGGACTCGAATAAACGGTGCCATAGTGGTACCCGTCCTGCATTTCCTGCAACCGGCTCAGCAACATCCTACACCAGAGCAGGAAGGTGGAGAAGAACAAGCAGTTCCAGAGGCAGAAGGGCCTGTACCAGCAGCCCAGGAGAGTCAACCCTCTGCTGACAGTGAGCCTGCCATGCCTGCGGTAAGCCAGAGGACCCGCAGACAGCTGCCTGCCCTGCCTGTAAGTTTAGCCAGTGACTGCACCCCGAGCGCTAGTGAGAAAAACCAGGTTAGACCACCACCAGACAGTGGGTTACGTAGGTCAACCCAAAGCACTAAGGGGCAAATGCCAGCTCGCTGGAAGATCTAAGTGGATAATGTATGTATTTAATGTGTTATGTTGTACCCTGGTTATTAATTATGTTTTTCTAGTTTTTCTAGCTCATGGACTGACAGGTTATGGACGATGAATAACCGGAACTATCATGTAGATAGTTGCAGTTGGTGCCTCTTGCGAAGACGGCCACGGAAGAAAAACCTGTCTGGCGTGGCCCCGTGTGGTCCAAAGTAGGTAGTTTTGCCTTGCAGCCACGCCCAACGTTTGGGGTTTGCTTTGGACAGGTCCCCACATCGCTCAAAGACTTCGCCTTGTTGGGTGAAATGGACACCCGGTCGCGGAAGCGCCGTTTCCTTAAGGACAAAATGCACTTGAACATATGTTATGTTGTTGTTTATAACCTATATTTGTGTTTCCTGTTAGTCCCGGAGTACTAAGTTTTACTAGGGGGGAATGTGTCACCCTGGCCTGGATGCCACAAATGTATAATAAAGCTGTGTCTGAGAGCAAGGGGGAGGTTCTCTGGTCAGGGACCATTAGCATGCAGCACCTCCTGTCCCAAGTCAGTAGGGGGAGCAGGCTGACCCTATAAAAGCTGGAACTGGGGGCAGGGTTAGAGAGTTCTGGACGACCTGTCTCTGGAGTGAGAGGTGTCCCAGAGAAGGGAGAGCCAGTTCAGCTGAAGCTGAGGAGGTCGTGTGGCAGTAGAGGAGCCACGAGCCAGGGACGGAAGGCGAGGAGAGCCTGTCCTGGCTGAGAGAGAAACTGATCTACCGGACTTGGTGTCCGAGGCTGTTAGGAATCCAAGTCCTACAGCAAATAACCAGCCCGCAGGGGACTGTATGTTCCTTGGCCTAAGAAGCCCGGAGGTTCCGCCACAGCAGAAGGGACCAGCAAAGCTGCACCAGGCCAAGAGTAGAAAGGGACCCAAGTTGCAAGCCATACGGGCGAGAAGACACGGTGAGCTCAGGAACGTGGGCTGTTACACCACAAGGAGAGAAATAGCCAGAAAGAGCGCAGAGAGCATGGTAGGCCTTCACCCTCACCCTGACCAGGGCCAGCTTCCCACTTGTTCTCAGACATCCAGGCCCCCTCCTAGCCGGGACTGTTTTTGGGTCGTCTCACCTGTTCTAATAAAGACCCTGAACTGTTTAAGAGGCCTCTGTTTCCTGGCTATTGCGGTCAGAATCATCCCCTCCATCATCCATCTATATACTGCCCTGGGGCCACACTCCTCCCGTGGGGAGTTATACTACTTAGTGCTGCACACCTACATCTGCCCCAGCGGTCTGCACTGCAGCGGCGGTTAACCCTGACCGCAATCCACGGGTGGCGTAGTCGGACATTTAAAACCCTACAAATAGACTGCCACAACATTTGGTATGACCACCCTGAGCCATGGACCGGGTTGCCACTACTACCCCCATTATTGCCCTATTGCCCGGTTCCGGGTAACCCACGGCCCAGGGGGCGAGTCATATCCATAAGATAGGGCATCAATGTATGATCGGCCGGGGTCCTGCACGCAGCACCCCTGCCGATCAGAAGTTATCGGTGCTGGCGGCGGCGGCCACCGGCCGGAAGTACTTGCCTGCGGTGTTTGGCCATCCATCTGTAGTGGCCGCCGCGGGGTACTGCACATCCGCCTCCCATTCAATTGAATGGCAGTTTGATGTGCACTAACAAGTGCCGACCACTACAACATGGCGACCAGTCACCGGAAGGTAAGCACTTCCGGCCGGCGGCCACCGCCGGCACCGATAACAGCTGATGGCGGGGGTGCTGTGTGCGGGACCCCGGGCAAACATAAATTGATGCCCTATCCTATGGATATGGCATCAATGTGAAAGTAGTGGACAACCCCTTTAAAGCACAGTGGCCATGAGGTTTCTATAAAATCCCATCCACTTTGCTTGAACTGCAAAACACTCTGTTTTTGCCACAGCAAATAAATATTGTCAAAAACAAACCGAAAGCTCATTGTGGGAACATAACCCACAAGAGTACTATGTGGCCTGTGACTTCCTCCTCTATCATTCTTCCTCAGCGTCTGACGTCTCAACACAGCGGGCCTGATGACATCACTACATGGCACCCACTGCCCTGAGATGTGCAGGCGCTTCAGAATGCTTGCTGCATAGACCGGAGCAGCGGGGAACAAGGAGGAGAGGTGAGTATTTTTTTTTTTTTAAATCAATGAGCACATTTTGGTAGTCATAGTAATGTATAGAGGACCATGGGGAATTCATTATACTGTATGGAGGATGATGGAGGTGCATTATACTATATGGAGGACTATGGGGAGTGTATTATACTATATGGAGGACTATGGGTAGTGCATTATACTGTATGGAGGGCTATGGGTAGTGCATTATACAATATGGAGGACTATGGAAGTGTATTATACTACATTGAGGACTATGGGGAGTGCATTACACTACGTGGAGGACTATGGGAGTGCATTATACTATATGGCGGAATATGGGGTGCATTATACTATATAGAGGTCTATGTGGAGTGCATTATACAGTATGGAGGACTATGTGGATTGCACTATACTATATGCAGGACTATGTATGTGCGTTTTTACCTGCAGATTTTCGGCATCTAATGAAAATCTATGGGGAAAATCCACACATAAAACTCAGCATACTCACAAGAGAAATTGACATGATGTGGATTTGATACACACACCGCAGCTCAGTTTACGCTGAATAAAATTAAAGCACAGTGGCCATGAGGTTTCTATAAATTCCATCCACTTTGCTTGAATTGTAAAACACTCAGTTTTTGCCACAGAAAATAATTAGTGTCAAAAGCAAACCAAAAGCTCATTGTTGGAACATAGGCCACGCGAGTACTATGGGGCCTGTGACTTCCTACTTCGTCATTCTTCCTCAGCATCTGACGTCTCAGTACAGCGGGCCCTATGACATCATTACATGGCATCCACTGCCCTGAGATGTGCAAGCACTTCAGAATGCTTGCTGCATAGACCTGAGCAGCGGAGAACATGGAGGAGAGGTGAGTATTTTTTTTTTAAATCAATGAACACATTGTGGTGGTCATAGTACTGTATAGAGGACTATGAGGAGTGCATTATACTGTATGGACTATATAGGACCATGGGGAGTGCATTATACTATATGGAGGACTATGGGGAGTGTGTTATACTATATGGAGGACTATGGGAGTGCATTATACTATATGGCGGATTATGGGAAGTGCATTATACTACATGGAGGACTATCGGCAGTGCCATATACTGTATGGAGGACTATGGGGAGTGTATTATACTATATGGAGGACTATGAGGAGTGCATCTTACTGTATGGAGCACTATGAGGAGTGCATTTTACTATATGGAGGAGTGCATTATGCTATATGGAGGACTATGGAGAGTGCATTATGCTATATGGAGAACAATGGGGAGTGCATTATACTATATGGAGGATTATGGGAAGTGCATTATAGTATATGGAGGAATATGGGGTGCATTATACTGTATGGAGGACTATGTGGATTGCATTATACTATATGCAGGACTATGGGGAGTGCATTATACTATATGGAAGACTATGGGGAGTGCATGATACTATATGGAGGACTATAGGGTTCAGCACACTATATAAAAGATTATGATTTTGCATTATACAATATGGAGGAATATGGGGCCCATTATAGTATATAGAGGGCTATGTGGGGGCTATTATAATATTTCGAGGGCTATGTGGGAGCCTTTATACTTTGTGGAGGGCTATGTGAGGGCCAATATACTGTATGCAAGCAATTATACAGTGTGAAGGTTTGAGTGGGGACCATCATACCATGTGGAGGGCCGTGGGGGTCATTGCACTGTTTGGTTGTACTGTTTGAAGAGCTAGTGGGGGCCATTATACAGCATGGCGAGGTGTGGGGCCATTATATTGTATGATGACCTATTATACTTTATAGAGGGCTGTGTGGGGGCCAAAGCTGGGGGATCACACTGTGTCACGGTCACCATACTTTGCCGGGGGAGTTGAAGTCGAGTACAGTAGGGTCATCATTATGTGCATGTGGAGGGTACTGTGAAAGAATTCACATACTGTGTTTGTTGGGCACTTTTGTTGGTATCATACTTTAAACATGCAATGAAAGAGGAATCTGGGGCTTCAGTAGGAGGAAAATTACTTTCTAAAGGCTGGAAAGTTGTGAGATCTGCTCTTCTGTGACCCCGTCGAATGTTATTTTTTTTGTTGGGTGGGGGGCAACTAGCACTTCTGCTATGGGATCCCATGATTTCTATGTACACCCATGTCTATGGGCCTGTTTACATGCCAGTGTATTTTCACAGTCTTGGGGCTCATTCACCTGTTAGTTTCTGTGCTATTTTTTATTTTTTTCACAGGTAGCATGTGTACCTATGACAGTCTATGGGGATGCTCACATGTCCATGATTTTTCATTGAGATATGTTTTATATTGATTCAAGTGTCAGATCAAATTCATCAATGAAAGTGTCCGGGTCTGTTAAAAGATGGGCCAGAACTCGGATGAAGTTTGTCCGTTTTTGACTGACCGATGGGAAAAGTACTGATGTAATTCTGACCAACCTAAGGTAAAAATCACTGATTAAACTCGCTCCATTTTTCTCGTACATGAAAAAACCTGATGTCTGAATGAGGCCTAAGTGGTCCACACGAAATTATATACGGTATCACCAATGCAAGTCTATTAGGCCGCAAAAAATGTGGACAGCATTTGGATGTCATCTGTGTGCCAGTCATGAAATGGACTGTTGGTTATGAGAAGGGGGAGAAACATTCATCAGTTTTATTTTCAGCTGAGAAAAGCTAATGAACCCTGACCAAACTGTGATGAAACTGATCAAAAACACTCATCACACTTACACCATTTTTGTGAGTAGAAGACATATCACTGTTGTATAATTCAGCACTTTACACACTACAGGGTTAACCCAACAGATTAGCTATGTAGCATCCAGAAGGCGGGAGGAGAAGAGTTAATATAAAGCTCAGTCCCAGGTTTGCCTTTAGAGTAATTAGCTTGGAGGAGCAGAGCAGCATGGAGCAGGGTGATGGCTCCACATTCCCTCTTATCCCTCAAGGAGGAGGATAGGAATTTGTCCTGATCCTCCTCCGCTGCAGCCGGCTGTGCAGGATGGGAAAGCATGAAGATGATGGGAATGTGCACTACACGGAAGGAAGATGTGTAAGGTAACTGGAACAATGAGGCCCACAGGGGAGTTACTGCCCTGTATGGAGGGGAACATACTATAGGTAAAACTGCCACCAATGGATAATGACCGATCAGTAAAGATGAGCAAGACTTTTGAAACTTACATTTGCAGAGTTTTCCCAGGAAATTCCATTCTCTGCAAATGTCTTCCAAAGCCTCTACTTGCCCTGAAAAACATGTATGACACCATTCCCTTTTTTCCTTAACACACTAATCCCCTTCACTGCATTGATGTCGCCCTCTCTCTCTGTCTGTTTTCTATCATGTTTCATGGCTTTCTCTCCCTATTTCTATGGCTAGGCTGTGAGCTGTGATGTACTTTTCTCTATCCAGGTTCACCACAAAATGGCTGCTTCCTTTCCTGCTTCTGCTTTTATACTTGCTATAATAGTCCTTCTTAATTGTCTGATCTATACTATGTTAGGCCTCATTCACATGTGCAGGGTTTAAACATGTACGTGAAAAAATGGTACCGGTGTCCTCAGTTTTCGATCAGTGTTTTTCACCGATGGATAAAGAAATTACAAAGCTTCTCCTATACAATGTTAAACTTGTACAGGACACTGATGGCACACTGACAGACCCATAGACCACTATTGGACCTCCGTGTCATCCGTGCTGCCGGAAAAAAAATGGACATGGCTCTGTGTGTTCTGTATGGACACAAGGGGTGTGTAAAAAACACTGGTGTGTGAATAGCACCATACATTGAGTACACGTTCTATCCATTAAAACTGCTACAACTCGTACGTGCAATACAGATGAGACCTAATATGATGGCAGCAAGGCATTCTGGGAAAGCCCGTCTTCTCTGACGCAATCTTCTGCAATGTCTCAAAAGGTGACATTCATTTTAGGCACAAAAATTCAACATGAGTTTGATTCCCGTTGAATCGATTCGCTCAGATCTAGTCATCAGAAAATGTTTAAATTAGTTTGTTTTCCGTGTGTTTTTTTAATGTTTTCATACTTTCTTCTCACAATCTTGCAGTTTTCACACTGGCCACCAGGGCTATTTTAGACATTTACTCTGTCCTTTCAGGAAGAATTTTCAGCAAAGCTTTTTATCAGAGGCCGGATTACAATGACCGGTAACATACAGCTGATAACGCAGGTTCCACCAATCACAGTTGAGGTCACACCTGACCTTACTCCCCTCCCCTTCACCCAATGATCTTTGTACAAGCTCATTGGATGCTTCAATGCAAAACAGAGGCCCTGACTTCAGACCGGTGGTGTTCATGCTAATCTTGATGAGGTCGGTGTGCTAGTCATGCAGAGGTCAATGAATCAGGACTATCAGAGAACTAGCGAGCGCCTTGTGTGTCTCCATGTGTGCCTTGCCAATAATCTTACTCCAGTCAGTGACTGGAGTAAGATATGTCGCACAGAGAATGCCACAGCTTATAAAATTTTGCTGGTGCCCACTTTATCAGGGCTGGGTGAAAATGGTGTGTGAACGCTAAAAAGTCACAATTTCAGCCCAGCTTCGAGTTGCGCTAAAACTTTGTGACTTTTCAAAGCTTTTTGCACTAGTATTCTGGCTTTGAATGAGGCCCATAGTGTCTAAGTGAGTTTATTGCTGTTAATGTAGATTTCCTGAAAGAACAGGACATATGAACATAGAATAGCCTCAGTGGTCAGTGTAAAAAATTCTAAGATTTCTAATTTTAAATATAAATTTTGAAATGGGAAAATATTGCCAATTTTTTTGAATGCATTTAAAGAGAACTTTTTTTTATGATGCCTCCCCTTTAATTTTGCTTATGAAAATTTGGAGCTCTGAATCTGAAAAACCGAGCACCAACTACTATGAGGATTTACTGTTAGAAATGAATGAAAGGCAGATAAATTCAGAATAACATTTAATGTCTTATATGAATTTGACCCCTTTGCATATATGGGCGTAACTGTACGTCCGCGCTGAGGTGACCGCATGTGGAGGCGGCTCAGGAGCTGAACTCCTTCCACACGTGTCTGATGCAGACTGTAATAAAGGGGTTGTCCATTACTCAGACAACCCCTTCTTAATTACGGTTTCAATCATGTGAAATAGCAGCTATGCTCTCTTCTGGTGCGGGCGCCATTCCAGTGATGTCGGAGTCTGGTCTCCTGGAGCATGCATAACGTATCACGGGAACCCTGCAGCCGACGCCATTCCAGTGATGTCGGCGTCTGGTCTCCTGGAGGATGCATGACATATCACGGGAACCCTGCAGCCGACGCCATTCCAGTGATGTGTGTCTGGTCTCCTGGGGCATGTGTAGCACCCCGAGGGTTCGGTTGCTACAGGGGTTTTGCACCTCAACCAGAGGTGTGATATTCCACTCCCAGGTAAGGATGGAGTGTGGACCAGGGCTCAGTTAGCTGCACACACACACACACACACACACACACACACACACTCCCCCATTTCTGGGGGACAGCTCGATGGTGCTCCCATTTTTGCAGGCACAACTGACCATGTCCCTGGCTGGAGTGGGGAGGGGGGAGAGAACCCAGTGGTGTAGGAGCAGAAGGGGACGGTTTCTGGAGCATAGGAAGGAGCTCATTGGGTGCAGGTCACCTGAGCTCAGCACAGAGGAGCAGATATAAGGTGGGAGCCATCTTAAGTCTAGGAGAATAGTAGGAGTAGTAAGAGAGAGAGCTGACAGGGAGCAGCAGCTCAGCCTGAGCTCAGCTCCACGAGGCAGGCCTAGAGAGAAGGCTGGGGCCAGAGAGAAGAAGGGAAGGAGAAGGAAGGAAGGAGAAGAGACAGAGGAGTGGAAGGGCTCCAGAAACAAGAAGGCAGGAGGGATCCTAAGAGTGCAGAACGGCCAGCAACCGTTGCAAACCCCATTATACCGGGTGAAAGGGTCAGGCCGTGGAAAGGTACCGGATCCCTAAGTTGGTGGAGGCGAATCTACCCTCAGCCAAGAGCCGGAGGTTGTGACCATTTATTGGTGCGACCCCCTGCTAGGAGGGCACCATATAGGATAGCGGGAAGTGAAGGCCAACGCTTACCCGACACGGTCCGCGGTAGCCGGACAGAAGTCAGGACACTGGTGGGGCACGAGAGGCCAGAGAAAGGACAGAAGGGGGTCCTGTGCCATACTCCTGAATTGCCTGGGGGTTGACTGAGCTCCTTACCTGGTGGACGCAACACGGCTCGGGCAGTCCTTGCTGACAGAAGTGACTTGGATATCAACTGTGAGTAAAAGACCCTGGACTGCATCATTGGACTCTGTGTCATTTATGCTGCGCCTGCACCATCACCCCCAGCATTCACTTTCACTGCCCTGAGGCTACACTCTTCCCATGGGGAGTTATCCTATCCCTGTGCTGCACACTAACACCAGCCTCAGCGGTCTGCCTCGCAACGGCGGTTATCTCTGACCGCAATCCACGGGTGGCGTAGTCGGACATTCACAAAACTGTAAGTAGACTGCCACAGCATTTGGTCTGACCACGGGATCGGGTTGCCACTACTACCCCCATCAGCACCGTACACTAGAAGGCCCAGTTCCGGGTACCCCACGGCTCAGGGGGCGAGTCACATGCATGACTAATCATAGGATCACTGCAGCCAATCAGTGACTGTGACTCACCCCCTGGGCTATGGGGTACTTGGAACCGGGCTTCAGTGTGATGATGGGGGTAGTAGTGGCAACCTGATCCCGTGGCTCAGGGTGGTCAGACCAAATGTTGTGACAATCTATTTGTAGGGTTTTGAATGTCCGACTACGCCACCCGTGGATTGCGGTCAGGGAGGACCGCCGCTGCAAGGCAGACCGCTGAGGCTGATGTAGATATGCAGCACAGGGATAGGATAACTCCCCACGGGAAGAGTGTAGCCTCAGAGCAGGTAATAGGATGCTGGGGGTGATGGTGCAGGCCGCAATAATAAAGGTCCAGAGTCTACTTCAAATAGTCCCGGGTCTTTATTGTAGGTGGTACTTATGACCCAACAGGAGTACAGGGTAGGAATGGGCCTGGGTGTCTGAGAACATTCAGACGAGCCCCACTGGTCAGGGTGAGTGGGTAGGCCTACCGTTCTCTCTGCCCTTGCTGACTATCTCCCCCTTTAGTGGTGTGATAGCCCACGTCCCTGAGCTGGCCGTGTACTACGCCTGTATGGCTTGCGACTCGGGCCTTAGGTACCTGTTGCTTCTCTGTGCTGTACCGGGCCCTCTGTGTGGCAGAGCCTCCAGGCTTCTCAGGCCAAGGGACCTAAAATCCCTCGCAGGTAGGTTATCTGCTGCCGGGCTTGCAACCCTGACAGCCTCGGATCCCAGTGACCGGTTATGTAGTTGTCTGTCTGTCTGTCTGTCTGTCTGTCTGTCTGTCTGTCTGTCTGTCTGTCTGTCTGTCTGTCTGTCTGTCTGTCTGTCTGTCTGTCTGTCTGTCTGTCTGTCTGTCTGTCTGTCTGTCTGTCTGTCTACTCCTCTGTCTACTCCTCTGTCTACTCCTCTGTCTACTCCTCTGTCTACTCCTCTGTCTACTCCTCTGTCTACTCCTCTGTCTACTCCTCTGTCTGGCCCCGGCCTCTTCTTTAGGCCTGCCTTGTGGAGCTGAGCCCAAGCTGAGCCTCAGCTCCCTGTCAGCCCTCTCTGGCTGAACTTCTTCCCTCTCTGAACTAACCGACTGAACACTCTCCTAAGATGGCCCCCACCTTTTATCTGCTTCACTGTGTCTGAGCTCAGGTGACCAAAAACCAATGAGCTCCTTCCTATGCTCCAGAAACCGTCCCCTTCTGCTCCTGCATCACCGGGTTCTCTCCCCCCTCCCCACTCCAGCCAGGGACATGGTCAGTTGTACCTGCAATAAATAGGAGCATCCGCGAACTGTCCCCCAGAAATGAGGAGTGTGTGTATGCAGCTAACTGAGCCCTGGTCCATACTCCATCCTTACCTGGGAGTGGAATATCACACCTCTGGTTAAGGTGCAATACCCCTGTAGCAACCGAACCCTCTGGGCGCTACAACTGCATCACTCTCTCATCCTTTGAACAGAACTGACAGCCAGAGAGCAGCAGCAGATTACACTTCTTTAGGGTGTCCCTTTCGTCTGAAGGAAGTGAGAGTGAAATGGCTACTGACTGCGTGATATGAGGTCACTCGAGTCCTGGGAGACTAAGCGCAGACTTGGGTAGAACAGCAACAGCACAAAAGGTGATTATAGCTGTTTTATATGTAGGAAATATTGTGATTGAGAGCTGTTTGAGTAGTGGACAACCCTTTCTATATAGCTGACATTTTATCTCTAACAGTCGCAGTCAGAGCTTCGTTTCGGCCGCAGCTGTTAACCATTTAAATGCCGCTGGCTCCCATTGGCGCTCTGGGATGAGGCCGATAAGTTAAAATGAAAGCTGGTGGCATGCTGAAGGTCCCTGTCTCGACTATATTTGAACTGATCTGAATCAGAGCTTTGAAGGAAACTGGTATTTTCACTATATATCATAATAATGTGGTATTGCACCGTGTCATAGAAAATATTGCAATTTCTGAAGCCACTAGTAAAGGGGCATTCCTTCACCCCTATCACCTCCTCTTTTGCAATAGGACAAAAGAGGACAATCTAAGCAGCCCATATGTAGAATGCCCAGTTGACAAGTAGGAAAATTAGATGTAGCTGGATAGTGAACTATGGGGGAAGGCATCGGCGAGATCTTACAATATCCCACCGCTGCCACCAATTTGTCAGGGATTTGCACACACAGACTATCCTGATTACTCACTATGTAGTTACCGGCAAGCAAGAAGTGAGCTTATGGCGTACACGCCTCCGAATTTCAACGCATTGAATGTGTATATGCCCCCATACGATCATTGCCAGCTTCACGATAACCCAATTAATAGTATTCACTGCCACCACCGATCAGTTCTAAATACAGGCCTGATCGGACTCCTGCTTTCTGGTAGCGTATGGCTTCGGGGGAGGAACAATTACAGAACAGAAGAAACAGGACTAATACATTTTATATTTAATCCAAAGGGAGGCAGGGTTTATGTAAAAATATACAAAGGATTTTACAAAGAGGGACAGTACAATACATATACAGTTACACAAAATAAAAGGTATTAATGGAAGAACTTACTAGACAGATCAGAGACTATTCAATTTACCTGGAGGAGAGGTGCTCCAATGGACTATTATGGAGCAGGACCTGTGCTTACAAATATGTATCTCACGGCATGAGTATAGACCCATATTCAGCTGGATCTTTTATGTTGAAGGGATGGCCCTGCCCACACACTCCCCTGTGATGACCTCACGTGGGCTCATCTCTGTCCTTCATGGTTTTATGAAATCTATAATTTTCCCCTTCTCCCATGACAGCACCACCTGAGAGAGGGTATCCGCCCACCAAGGACAGGAACCTACTGAATAAAAAGGCGGTACCTCTCCTCCGCATCAGTTTCAGTTTTTGGTTCCTGTCCCTGATGGGAGCCTCACCAGGTGGTACCTCACGTACCTGGATTATGGACGGTGCGGCCTGGAGGCCGTGGAAGCAGCAGATGGTCCCTGTTCCCAGCCCGTCTGGCTGCTGCCCGGGTCTGCGTGTGGGGAGGAGGTGCTGTTTTCCTTCGGATGCCTCCCCGCGTGCGCCGGGGCCTGCGGCCGGGTCTGCGCCTCGCAAAGATGAACTGAGCGCGCCGGCCGGCAGGTCTTCCGGGCTGCGCACGTGGGGGTCGCGTCGCACCCTGTGACGGAGCGCGCCGGAAGTCCGGGCTGCGCACGCGTGGGGTGCTGACGCGCCCTATCATGGAGTGCGCCGGAAACCGGGTCTGCGCATGCGCGGGTGGGAAGCTGTCATCCCGCTGCAAGCGCGCCGGGTGCCGCTGGGCTGCGCACGCGCAGAGGCAGGTGGATCTGCGGGTAGCGCGCCAGCTGGCTAAAATTAAAAAAAAAAAAAAGAAAGGAAAAAGAGAGATGAGCACGCTGCCGGAAGGGGAGGAGCCTAAAGGAGGTGGAGCCCTACTGCTTTTAAGGATGGGGAGCAATCAGGATGGCGGTGTCTGCATCCCCGCCATGATGAATGAGGAACCGCAGTCACCTGGGCAGCAGCTGTCACCGCCACAGGAAGTACAGCAGCAGCCACAGCCATCAAAGCAGCGCAAGCAGCTCAAACAAATGGAACGGGAATCTTCCCATCGACAGTCATAGCAGTGAGGGGCGTACGAGTTCCGGCAGGACTGGTCAGAAAAGACTTCGTCAGTCCACCTCCGCCAGATGGGAGCCCTCATGTGAACGGCAACCACCGCCTCCGGTACCCTAGTCTGAACGGCAGTGTGGTGAGTGATCTTCGTGAAAGTCTCACCTTGAATAATGTCCTCCTTCTTCTCCTTTTAATTCTTGGGGCAGGAGGCGAAGAAGTGTAGTGCTAAAAATAAAAACAGGGAGTGTGCTTTATGCAAAATCGGTCTTCCCACCTCCTATGCCAAAAACCTATGCTCAGACTGTATTCAGAAAACCATTGCAGAGGAGTCCCCCAGGTTTTCTTTAGAATTAAAGGATCTAATTCAGACAGAGGTCAGAGAGTCTTTAAGAGGCTTAACCTCACTCAAAAAGAAGAAGCGAAAACTAGTTTCTTCAGAATCAGAGGAATCAGTGGAGTCCCGTTTTACGAGAGAACTGCCTTCCTCCTCTAATCACTCCTCATCGTCATCGGAGTCTTCGGATGATAATGGGGGGGGCAGACCTTGTTTTTCGGTTGATAATACTGAGAGACTAGTTAAAGCCGTCAGAGGGACTATGGGTATTACCGATACCAAAGTGCCCAGAACAGTCCAGGATGTTATGTTTGGGGGCTTAGACCAAAGGAGGAGACGCTCATTCCCGGTCAATGACAGGATTAAATCTCTGATAGAAAGGGAATGGAAGAAACCGGAGAGGAAGGGTCAGCTGCCGTCATCCTCCAAGCGGAGGTACCCCTTTGAGGATGAGGATGCGGCTAAATGGGACAAAACCCCTAAGATTGACGTGGCCATTTCAAAATCTTCAAAAAAATCCACTCTGCCCTTTGAGGATTTAGGAGCCTTAAAAGACCTGCTGGATAAAAAAGCGGAGTCCTTCCTTAAGCAAACCTGGGAGTCGTCAGCAGGGGCCCTTAAACCGGCAGTAGCAGCGACCTGCACTGCTAGATCTATGATGATCTGGCTTCAACAATTGGAAGACCAGATCAGGGGGAATGTGTCTAGGGAGAAAATTCTATCAGACCTTCCTCTTGTGCAGGGAGCGGCTGCATTCCTGGCAGATGCATCGGCAGATTCAGTTAGGCTGGCTGCCTGGTCTGCAAACCTCTCTAATGCAGCCCGTAGGGCGCTATGGCTCAAGAGCTGGCCAGGAGATGTGCAGTCAAAGTCTAAACTGTGCTCAATCCCTTGTGAAGGGGACTTCTTGTTCGGCAAAGGTCTAGATGACATCCTAGATAAAGCCGCAGACAAAAAACATGGATTTCCCACGGTGTCTGGTTCCCGATTTAACAGTTCCTTTCGGAAGAGAAAATACAGCCGCAGTAAAGCTCCCAGAGACCAAGGTAGATGGAAAGACCGAAAGCCGTATAGCAGAGGCTTCATGTTTGGGGGTCCCTCCTCCGAGAATAAGAAAGCCCCTAAGTGACAGTTCCCCCCAGGTGGGAGGAAGATTGTCCCACTTCCTGCCTGCCTGGAAGAAAATTTCATCCAATTCTTGGATCTTAGGGATAATCAGGAGGGGGCTCTCACTAGAGTTCAAGAGCAGGCCCAAGAACACTGTCAAAATATCAGCCCCCAGAGGTTTAGTGGAACAGATAGCCTTACAGCAGGAAGTTCTCTCTCTGCTCAGGAAAGGAGTTCTGGTGGAAACACCTGTACCCGAGCAAGGAAGAGGATTCTATTCGACCCTCTTCCTAATAAAGAAGCCGGACGGCTCCTTCAGGACCATTGCGAACTTAAAAAGACTGAACGACCATTTAATCTACAGGCCTTTCAAGATGGAAACAATAAAATCAGCCATAAAGATGTTATTTCCGGACTGTTTTATGTGCGTCCTCGATCTGAAGGACGCCTACTACCACGTCCCGATTTTGCCAGATCATCAACAGTTTCTAAGAGTAGCTGTACAATTCGGCAGGCACGTAAGGCATTTTCAGTTCGCAGCTCTTCCCTTTGGCATTTCCATGGCGCCGAGAGTCTTCACAAAAATCATTCTGGAGGTCACAGCGCACTTGAGGGAAAGAGATATTTTAGTCATCCCTTATCTGGACGACTTCTTAGTAGTGGGCAGATCAAGTCAACTCTGTGCTCTAGCCCTGGCGGACGTCATGGCCAGTCTAAGACGCCTAGGTTGGCTGTTAAATCTGGAGAAGTCAAGGCTGGAACCAAAGAGGGTTCAGTCTTTCCTGGGTCTCATTCTGGACTCGGAAAACCAAACCTGTCTTCTGCCAGAGGAAAAGAAACTGAAGATCAGATCCCTAACATCTCAGATTGTCAGCAATCTGACCATCACCCTGAGGAGTGCAATGTCTCTGTTGGGTACAATGACGTCTTGCATTCCGGCGGTTCAGTGGGCCCAGCACCATTCCAGGTGTCTTCAACAGGAGATTCTGGCAGCGGACAGGCGGCTCAAAGGTCGCCTGAATGGGAAAATATCTCTTCCAGATGTTGTGATCAACTCCCTGGACTGGTGGACATCTCCGGTCAACCTATCTTTTGGGGGTTCCTTGGACCTTCCAGGTGTCGGATACAATTACAACAGACGCAAGTGCGGAAGGTTGGGGAGCTCACCTAAGGGATCGTTCTGTACAAGGCCTCTGGTCGGACAGCGAGACAAGCCTCTCTTCCAACATGAAAGAGCTGTTGGCAGCCAGAAACGCGCTAAAAGAATTCAGTTCTGTTCTTCAGGGTCCTCACGTCAGGATAATGTCAGACAACAGATCAACAGTCGCCTACATCAACCATCAGGGGGGTACCAGGTCTCTCCCTCTGATGTTAATAGCGGATCAGATCTTCAGTTTTGCCGAGAGTCGGCTGGTTACGCTCTCGGCACTGCATATAAAAGGGGAAGAGAACATAAAGGCCGATTTCTTGAGTCGTCACATCTTGAAACAAGGAGAGTGGGAGTTGAATCCAGACGTTTTTCAGCAGATTGTGGATCGGTGGGGACAGCCCCAGATAGATCTATTTGCAAACAGACACAATCGGAAGACCGAAACCTTTTGCTCCCTGAATCCAAAAGAGGGGGCGTTTGCGGTGGACGCGCTGCAGATTCAGTGGGATTTCACTCTAGCTTATGCCTTTCCCCCTTTAGTACTGATCCCTACTATCCTGAGGAAGATCCGAGAGGAACGGGCGAGGGTTATATTGATCGCCCCGTTCTGGCCCAAGAGACCATGGTTCACTTGGATGAAGAGAATGTCCCAAGCAGATCCATGGGTTCTTCCGGACATCCCGGATCTCCTCAGGCAGGGCCCAGTCTGTCATCCCCAAAGAGCGGGCCTGCATTTGACGGCTTGGATTTTGAGAGGTCGCTATTGACGCAAAGGGGGTTTTCTCCAGATCTTGTTACTACCCTTCTAGCAAGTAGAAAGCCCACAACAACTAGAATCTATGGTAGAACCTGGGCTAAGTTCTTGTCTACCTCGGGTCAGTCTGCCAAAGGGAGGGTTCCTATTGAGGCCATACTAGAATTCCTCCAGAAGGGGTTAAACATGGGACTAGCCACCAGTACTCTTAAGGTACAGGTATCTGCTCTGGGGGCACTGTATAATTATGACTTGGCAGCAAATAGATGGATCATTAGATTTATTAAAGCCTGTCATAGATCCAGACCTATTCCTGTTCCAAGAATGCCTCCTTGGGACCTTAATTTAGTTCTGGAAGCATTAACCAAACCTCCCTTCGAGCCCTTAGAGAAGGTTTTAGAAAAAATCTTAACTTTTAAAGACTGCGCTATTGGTGGCCCTGACATCAGCTCGTAGAGTCAGTGACTTACACGCACTATCCATTAACCATCCATTCACTCAAGTATGTATGGATAGAGTAATCTTAAGACCAGACCCGGCCTATCTTCCAAAGGTAGCCTCCAAGTTCCATAGGACTCAAGTAATCACTCTCCCTTCCTTCTATCCTAATCCTAGGGATTCTGAGGAATATAAGCTTCACACCTTAGATGTTAGGAGGGTGTTAGTCCAGTATTTGGAAGTGACAAGAGCCTGGAGAAAGAGTGACGCTTTATTTATATCCTTTCAGGGGGCTAGGAATGGACTTAAGGTTACAAGGGGGACCATAGCTAGATGGGTCAGGGATACTATTACCTTAGCCTACTCTTCTAGCAATCTGCCGGTTCCTGAGAACCTGAAGGCCCATTCCACCAGAGCGGTAGCTGCTTCCTGGGCTGAGAAGGCGGATGTGCCCATCGACATTATATGTAAGGCGGCAACTTGGTCATCCCCTGCTACATTTTACAAACATTACCGTCTTGACCTTTCCTCTTCTACTGATCTGTCCTTTGGTAGAAGGGTGTTGCAAGCGGTGATCCCTCCCTCTGGTATTTAATCTCTATAAATCTCTCAGGTGGTGCTGTCATGGGAGAAGGGGAAAAGATCCTAGTTACTTACCGGTAACGGGATTTTACAGAGCCCATGACAGCACCCTATTAATTCCCTCCCCTTTATCACTGTGGTGTGCACTTTTTTTTTTAAGGTGTTTAGTACATATGTTGAGGTGGTGGTTATGTATTAACCTGTCTTCGGAGGCCCTCTCATGCTCTGAAACAAAAAACTGATGCGGAGGAGAGGTACCGCCTTTTTATTCAGTAGGTTCCTGTCCTTGGTGGGCGGATACCCTCTCTCAGGTGGTGCTGTCATGGGCTCTGTAAAATCCCGTTACCGGTAAGTAACTAGGATCTTTCTGCAATAACTTCTCACTGGTTGATCACAGAAGTTGGCAAGTGATGCCATCTTTTTTAATGTGATTTTGCCTTGAGAAGAATATTGAAAATTTAACCCCATGTCTATCATTGTGCTCTGTTTGGCGGGATTATAGAGGTCTACAGCATACAGTTGTAACTGGACACTTCTGCAGCTAAGAAGGGAGGGGGCAGAGAGGCAGCGAGTGACAAATGTCTCACAGCAGCTCTCAGCCAAGAAGCTGCCACAGCAAGACCCCCTTTGGACCCCAGCCATGCAGCATGCCCTTTGTGGCAGATACAGTATTCCCATAACTCTGTATTGAATTATAGTTGGGACCCGGTCCTATTTGTCTACCCTTTTATATGCATTGCTTCAACTTTGATATACAGTAAGGTTTTTAATATAGGCAGTATAGGTACCGTCCCAATTTAGGGTCACCTTGCCGCTGGTGGGACGGCTTGTATACTTTTTTTGATCAAAAATAGTTCACTAAGTACACTATATTTATTATGCAACTTTGCTTTACATTTATATATAATGATGGTAGGGTATGAGATATATTTTTGTCTTTTGTCTTTTGTAGGTTTTGTTTCTTTTTTGCTAGTGTGAACATGCTCCTATTTCTTGCATGTCTACCATCTTAGACCTCAGTTCACATTGCCTGGTCATTTGTCAAAGGAGCAAGAGCTTACACTCTACCCAATTGCCCATATGCAAATAGCGGGATCCACCAAGTGTTCAGGCTAATCACCATATAAAATGGAGACAGGAGTGATGAATTGACACCTGGGTGAAGAGGATACAGCTCCTAGAATTCCTTTGAAGCTTAGCTCATCTCCATTTGCACATGTATTCAAGCTGCAGTCTGGTAGGCACTGAAATTAAATATGGAATATCAGAGTTTCTATAACACAGATTGTGATAGGACACATATTTTTAGTGGCAGGGTTAGCTAAGGAACAATATGCATATTTTTCCTTATCTGAGAACAGTACGGGTGCGCTATGACGCAAGAAGGCAGGAATGACCAACCGAAGATATGTCATGTCTAGTCTCTAAAGAAAGGTAAATTTGTAATAAGAAATGTGATATTACTTGCAAACTTCTGCGATCAACCAGCAAGGAGTTATTGTGGAAGTTAGAGAACTTAATAAAACCATGAAGTGGTGCCCTGCCCACAGTGAGGTCATGACAGGGGAATGTGTGGGCAGGGCCCCTTTCAGCATAAAAGTTCCAGCTGTAGTTGAGAATATAGTCATGCCGGGAATTATATATTTTATAAGCAGAGGTCCCATTGTCTGTGTAGAACTGTACCAATCTGACCTTACACGTCCTCGAGGGGGTGCGGAATGTTACGATGGTGCAAATGACAGATCCGTACCACTTGCTCTGTCTGACGTAATTGTGACGTCAGGCAGGTGGTGGGGTGTGGATTCATCAGTTCCGACAGCGGTAGGATTCTGTGGGGTCCCTCCTGCTGCCAATTTCTTTGCATTGGTGGCAAGCGGTGGGATCAAGATAATAGTGTAACGCATACTCAGACACTAAAGACTGCCCGTAGTAGTAGCTTTTGCTGCTGGGGTCTTAAGATCAGCTCAGCACTAGACAGTCCGAGTGCAAATACTGTAAGGTGTGTGTGAGTGCATCAGGTGGCATTTCGGTGTCACTGACCATAGAGTGCAAGGATGGCCAGTGGCACCATGGCCAGAACCAAGGAGATGGCCAATGCTCCGTATGGTGTTGAGGAGGTGGAAGACCACGTCACTCTAAGAGAAGGGGAGTCCAACCTAGGCCCCCCAGAGAGAGATTCACCAGCGGTCGGTCCCGCAGTGGGCTATCCACCACCTGACCCCCTCATACAAGTTTCCCTAGCGAGTCTCCAGGTTGGAGACAGGGCCACCTATGAGACCCTCATGGCAGAACGTCAGCGGGAGCACGAGCACCAGAAAGATGTGTTCCAGCTCCAACTGCAGGCCCCAGCCAGTTGCAAGTCCCCTGAGATCCGAGTCCCGAAGCTATGGATGAATGACTTCTCCCTGCTGGACAAAGGAGGGGGCTTGGACACTTTCTTGCTGGCATTTGAAAAAAACTGCCGTCAGTACCATCTGCCTGAGGAACAGTGGGTCCAGTTCCTAACCCCTCAGCTTAGGGGTAAGGCCCTGGAAATCTTTGGGTACTTGCACAGTGAGACCACCCTGAGCTATGAGGACATCAAGCAGGCTCTGGTCTGGCAGTACAACTTGACTCCTGAGTCATACCGGAAGAAGCTCCAGAGTATGCAGTGGTGTCCTGCAGACTGCTGGGTTGATCACATGTGGGCCCTAATGAGAGCAGTTGATCCTCGTCCCAGAATCTGTCCACTGTTTTGTGTGTGAGTGGGGGTGGTGGGAGGTCCCTTGACAACTTTCAGACTGTTACCATAGGCCACGCCAGAGCAATGGGACTGTGAGACACCGGTGCTGAGATGACCCTTGTGCGGCCCGAACTGGTGTCACCCCAGGATTTGATACCTGATAAAACTTTCGCCGGCTCCGGGATTGGAGGCATCAAGCCGGCGCTGTCCATCGCCAAGGTGTATGTGATCAATGCTGCATGCTGTATGAAGTTGAATTCAAACGTTCAAGTAAAATTCTTTTTTATAAAATGGAGTGGAAGTTCCCTAATGTGTGTGCGGTGGTTCCTGAGGTGGAAGAACCGAAGACGGCAGAGATCTGCGACCAAAACGTGAGTGTTACACACCACATACAGAGCACAGGAGAATTGGAACATGTCTTTATCAGGGAGCCAGAGTGTGGGAACACAGCAGCCCCTCACCACAACTACCACCCTGAGCCCCTCACACCTCTCTCCCCATGGGGGACGAGATCAATCAAGTCAGCTGTGATGAGGCCTCAGAATGTGGCCATACGGCAGGCTGGAGAAATTTGTCCTGTGAGGTTGTCGCAGAGGGGGCAGACAAGGGGCAAACAGCTACAGAGGGAGAGCATGCCATGGAGGGCGGGGCAGTTCCAGGAGAGATGGGGCTACCAGGTAAGGCCGCATGGTAGGGTTCCTTCACAATCAGGCTGTTAGAGGGCCAGGGTAGTCCGTTCAGACCAGAGGCTTGGTCAGAAGAGGAGGAGAAACGGGCGCTACCCGTGGTCTCAGCGGCCGTAGCCACTGTTGCTTGCAGTGGCGGCACCCGGGCCCTAGTGGCCCCTCGGGAGTCCGACGGCTTCTCCCCTTCCGACCAAGTGGCTGCCGGGTCAGACGGAGGCCAGGAGACGTGGCAGGTTTGTCTATTCTGGCCACGTCCAGTCAGGGGTTTCAGGTGGCATTAGAGACTGACAGCCTGAAGGCTCGTGAGGAGCAGGTGGCAGAGCCTCCCTCGAACTCGGTCCTCCAGTGGGTGGTCTGGGACCAAGGATGGCTATACCGGGTAACAGTCCGGCGAGGCTCACCGGAGGCGTGGCCCAGGGATCGACAGTTAGTGGTACCCTATCCGTTCAGGGTGGAGTTTGTTGCAGATGACACACGAAATTCCGCTGGCTGGACATCTAGGGATCCATAAGACCAAGGCCAGGCTAGCCCAGCATTTCTAATGGCCAAGGTTGGGGGCTGAGGTAACTGTTACACCTGTCAGAGGGTGGGGAAGGTGGGGCAATGCCCCAAAGCCCCACTGGTAACTCTGCCCATCATCGAAGAGCCTTTCAGGAGGGTGGCTGTGGATTTGGCTGGCCCGATGGCCACTCCCCGCAGCTCCAGGAAACGCTTCATACTGATGGTAGTAGACTATGCCACCCGGTACCCGGAAGCGGTAGCCTTGTCATCCATTCGGGCAGGCAAGGTGGCTATCGCCTTACTGAAGATGTTCTCCCGAGTGTTTTCCCCAGGAAATGCTCACCGACCGGGGAACCCAGTTCATGTCGCAGTTGATGGAGACCCTCTGTAAGCAAATACAGATGCAAAATCTGGTGACCAGCCCATACCACCCACAGACCAATGACCTGTGCGAACTGATCAATGGCACTCTGAAGCAGATGCTTAAGATGTTGGTTGACTCCTAGGGGCACGACTGGGTGCGGTACCTCCCACACCTGCTCTTTGCCTACCGGGAGGTTCCACGGGCCTCAACGGGGTTCTCCCTTTTGAGCTCTTGTACGACCGGCGTGCGGGGGCGCCTGGCTCTGGTGAAGGAGGTCTGGAAAGGGAACTTGGCCTCCCCTGGAGTGTCAGTCATTGAATATGTCTTGCGCTTCCATGACAAAATGCAGGCCTTGGCACACCTGGTGCACGACAATATGACGAGAGCCCAGGCCGACCAGAAGCGATAGTACAACCAGAATGCTTGTCAAAGGACCTACCAGCCCTCCATGTGCTCGCCAGAGGTAGCCTGACTGCCATTAGGTACCGAGATGAGATCCTCAGACCCCTTGTGAGACCTTATGCTGGTGCGGTTGGCCCTGGGTTAATCCTAATGCAGGACAATGCCAGACCTCATGTGGCTGGAGTGTGTCAGCAGTTCCTGCAAGATGAAGGCATTGAAGCTATGGACTGGCAGCCCATTCCCCATACCTGAATCCGATTGAGCACATCTGGGACATCATGTCTCGCTCCATCCACCAACGTCAAGTTGCACCACAGACTGTCCAGGAGTTGGAGGATGCTTTAATCCAGGTCTGGGAGGAGATCCCACAGGAGACCATCTGCAACCTCATCAGGAGCATGTCCAGGTGTTGTAGGGAGGTCATAGAGGCACGTGGAGGCCACACACAATACTGAGCCTCATTTTGACTTGTTTTAAGGACATTACATCAAAGTTGGATCAGCCTGTAGTGTGTTTTTCCACTTTAATTTTGGGGGTGACTCCGAATCCAGGCCTCCATTGGTTAATAAATTTGATTTCCATTGATTATTTTTGTGTGATTTTGCTCCAAGATAATTCTGCAGTATTTCACAGTCAAATATAATGGGAGTAAAATATAAAAAATAACCTTTATTAAATATTTTAAAGTTTTTTTTTAAGTGTCCAAAATCCGTGACAAATTTCCTAAAATTTTCCTAAACATAGGACTATTGTGTATGGTTTTAATTTATCTCACCGGCTAACCATTTATATATATTGTCTTGTTGGGAGGCCAGGGATTAGTCACAATTCCTAGGGGTATCTCTTTATTTATATTTATAACTCCCTTTTCAATTTAGCCTCTGGCTATTAGAAATCATGCCATCTCATTTCTCCTCATTGTGAGTCTGCAGTCTGATAATGGCATTAATAATATTCATTTTACCATGTCCTGTGCTATTCTCTTCAGAACGGCTTTATAGTGCTGCCGTCATATACCGGTGCGGTGCTTGTTTCTCCTGATCTAGGAGCTTTATATTGAGGTAGCCTGGCTAATCATCTCTTGTAGTACTTTCTATAGAAATGCTCAGCCCTACGCGTTTCATCATTCTTATGAGACTCTCATGGTCATCAGGGGCTCACAGTCTATGATCTTTTTTGGTTTGATAGTACGATAGTTTTGTAATAAACTTATCGGTAGGGTTGCCGGCAGCGTCTGGCGGCTAAACCAGCGTGACTTTATAGGAAAGTTGGTGCCCCCTCTTGTGCGCCCCCCCTTCTGTCATCCAATCGAGTGACTCGGGTGCGTTGCAGGCGTATTATGTTGCGATCATATAATCATGCAGGGACTCGTCTCATTCTTCCAGTAGGATCTTTTTCTCACAGAGATGTCTTGGCTGCACTGCGATCTCACAGTATTAATATGTCTTTTATATCTAGGGAAGGAGACTGGTATATTGCATTGCATCTTATAATGTCGTCTCTACGAGTTTGTTGCGATATGAGTTGTTAATAGTGTTTGTTCGTAGTTTGTCATTTGTTTTGTTTACAGACAGATCTGCCTGTTTCATGTGCTACCTCGTCCCACCTACACTTACATCGATGCAGAACTTCCTTTCATCGTGACAAATGCCATCTGGCTATGTCACTGCTTCCGCACCAGCAAACGCTTGCGGACGTCTATTTCCTCAAAGTTCATTTCATTTGATCGTATCAATATGTCCATAATAATAGACATTGGGATGACTTTTATTCTGATTGTATCAGTGTGTCTGATTGTATCGATGTATCTGTATTATTAAGTCTTCAGATGAGTATTTTATAATATAAAAACAAAGGAAGAAATTCTGATGAAATTTGTCCAATTGTTATCAAAGTTCAATTTGTTCAAGAGGTCATTTTGTGATTTTAAAGTATAATAACTTTAATAGTTTTGGTCCTATATGGCGCTGATTTGATAGTTATGTGGACCAATATCCATTATGAAGAACATGGACTGGATTCTACATATTATATTTTAGAGAGTTTTTAGGTCTAGCGAGGTTCAAGAGGTTTCATAGGGGGTGAAAATGTTATTATGTGTCAATGAAACATGAGAAGGACAATGTTTCATTTGTGTAGTGTGGGTTATAGGATTTCATTCTATGGATCCATCTACTTTCTTTCTGAAGCAGCAGTTGGTCCCAATTACCTCCTCTCGGGGGGCGTACTACTTCGATGGCTTGAAAGTATAAAGAAAACAGGTCCAAGGTGTGTTTCTCAAGCATGTGTCTCGAGAGAGTTGTGTCCTCCCTACGTCTGACATAACCGATATGGTGCAATATCCGTCTCCGGAACTCTTTTGGTTTTGCCGATGTAGTTCATCGGACATTGGCGAGTTGCCATATCGATTACTCCTTGCGTCTTGCAGTTTGTGAATTCGCGATTTTGGTCTTCTAGTTTGGTTGTGGCACTGATACATTTCTTGCTTTTACAGATGTATTTGCAGGCTTTGCAGTCACCACATCTATAAGTCCCCGTGGTGTCACTGCTCAGCCACGTTGTTTTGCCCGTGTTGTCCTCCACAAAGTGGCTGCGCACAAGGTGATCTCTAAGGTTCCTGCCTCTCCTGTATGTGACCCTGGGGCTCTCAGGGACCACATCTTGCAGATCTTTATCTGATCTCAAAATTGCCCAAAGATCATAGAGTATGTTCATCACCCCCTGATTTCGGTCGTCGTAGGTTCCTATTAGATGGATCTCATTATCTTGTTGTTCTCGTGCTTTAGGGGTCAATAGAGAATTTCTGTCTCTTGTAAGGGCGTTGGCCTAGCACTTTTTTAGGACATCCCTTTTGTAGGAAGCGTTTTTGTAATTCCCTCGATTTTATCATGTACTCATTCACCGTTGAGCAATTTCCCCTTAGGCGTATATATTGGCTTTTCGGTATTCCTCTACGTAGGGGAGCCGGATGGTAGCTCTGCCAGGATAGTAACCCACTTGTGGCTGTCAGTTTTCAGTGTTGTGGTAACCGGCCTTGGTTGGTATTTATTATTGTAATGTCAAGGAAGTTTAAATTGTGTTTCTGAATCTCACTGGTAAAATACAAGCCTAACTGGTTCTGCTCTCACTGTTCTACTTCAATACATCTACATTTGGCTGTGGAGATCTATGAATGATTACTTGAGTCAGGTAACCTAATGACTAGTAGATTCACAGCCATCTGGATAAAAAATCCTGTTATGTGACGTTGTGCTGCCACCTAGTGGCTTCCCATTCTTTTACATAACCGTCTACACCACAGGTCTCAAACATGCGACCCGCGGACCACATGTGCACAAAGGAAGCAGAGGGAACGGAGGACAGGTGAAAGGAATCTTTTTTTTTTTTTTTTTTTTTTACTTTTTTGTGTGTGTGAAGAACAGCGCAGAGGACAATTCTACTAGATGGGGACCTGGATGGGGCACATTACTACAAGATGGGGACCACAAGTATGGGGCATATTACTGCAAGATGGGGGCCACCAGGATGGGCCACATTACTGCAAGATGGGGGCCACCAGGATGGGCCACATTACTGCAAGATGGGGACCACGAGGATGGGGCACGTTACTTCAAGATGGGGACCACCAGGATGGGGCATATTACTACAAGGTGGGGACCAGGATGGGGCAAATTACTAGATGTTTGCCAGAATTACTATATATGGTGCTAATTCTGAAACTATATTACTCTGTGGCCAAAAGAGGGAAACAAAATTGTAAAAATAAAAATAAAGCATGAAAAAATATATTGCCACTAAAAATGCTGCTTTATATATAAACTAAATATATAAACTAAAGTAAACACAAAAAGTGCACATTTATTATCGCCACATCCGTAACGACCCAAGCTATAAAAAAATAAAATAAACACAGCAAAAATGTTCAGACGGTGTATACAAAAAAATGGCATCACTAAAAATGTCACTTTGACCTGCAAAGAATGAGGCCCCCCAAATTCTAATTGTTTCCATATGCGGCCCATATACCCAGCCGAGTTTGAGACCCCTGCTCTACACTGTCCGTGTGGAATGTCCATTGGACACACACATTTTTGGATCTCGTTATATTTACAATGTGATTGGACATTTTTGCTAATATTTATAAACTGTATGTAGAAACAGGAGGTCAGTTTTCCTTGTAGGAGTCATAAGTCACTGCAAAAGTCCCTGGCAGGGGGATGAGAGCGGCTGGGTCAGGAGGGGACCCAACTAATTCTACATAGAGCAGAGAAAAGAGAATAATTAGCCCAGTAGAAAGGTATAATGAGCAGCTGTAAGTGCAGTGCTGTATAATCTGATTACAATATAGTAAGAGGATAAGCTCTGATGGGAGAGGGTCTTTAAGCCGGTCATGTATTGGGTAATGAGTTGGGGTGTCAGTCTCCATCAGTGCTGGCTGAACACTGACTATCCTGCTCAGATTACTACACATGGCGCTGCGCCTCCTCCTTGTAGTATGGGCTCCGCAGGACGGTGCCGAGGCTCCAGATTCTACCTGCACAGCAACAAGGTCCCAACACTTCTACCTCTATAACTTGCCTAATGCAGACGCAAACCTGCAGCCTTTCCACTGAGATCTTGTCGGCCTTCTGCACTGCCATGGCTTTGTCTGCACAATGTAGCTTAAAGGGAATGTCCACTTCTTAAGCATCCTAGAAGTCTACAATATAAGGTCGGTATTCCTCTAACCCTCTGCCTTATTTGGCTGCCATTGAAGGCAGTCAGCGAAATGGGTTCAATTTTCTATAGAAGTGGCAGAATTTAACCCCTTCCTGACCATGTTATTTCCCGTCTCTGCATTTTTCTTATTCTTCTAAGAGCAGTAGCTTTATTTTTCTGTCAATACAGCCATATGAGGGTTTTTGTTTTTATGCCGTTCACTGATCAGGTTAATTATTTTTATATTTTGATTGGATAACGCCCATATGTTTTATTTTAAAATGGGTCATAGAGGGGCAGGAGTGATTTGAATGTTCAGATTAAACTTTTTCCTTTTTGTCCCCTTAGGCTGTGTGCCCACGATTCCTTTTTAAGTGTTTCCGCAGCGGCAAAAACGCTGCAGAAATGCTTAAAAAACGCATGGTAGAAGGCCTGCCATGTTCCCCAATGATGATCCGCATGTGCTGGGCACATGCTGTGGAAATTTCCGCTGCGGATTATCATTGCGGAAAAAAAAACAGCACTACCAATTATTTTGCGGAAGTGCTGCGTTTTCGCCACCATTATATAGTAACATAGTCTTCCTTCAACCTTAAAAACTAAGTCCATCTAGTTCAACCCATAGCCTAACATCTTGATCCAGAGGAAGGCAAAAAAAAACCATGTGGCAAACACCAAGCTCCACATTGGGGAAAAAAATTCCTTCCCGACTCCATACGACAATCAGACTAGTTCCCTGGATCAACGCCCTATCAAGGAATCTAGTATTTATAACCTGCAATATTATACTTTTCAAGAAAGGCATCTATGCCCTTCTTAAATTTTAACAGTGAATCACTCATTACAACATCATGCGGCAGAGAGTTCCATAGTCTCACTGCTCTTACAGTAAAGAATCCCCGTCTGTGATTATGATTAAACCTTCTTTCCTCCAGACGTAGAAGATGCCCCCTTGTCCCCGTCTCAGGCCTCAGAGTAAAAAGATCAGTAGAAAGGTCTTTGTACTGTCCCCTCATATACTTGTACATAGTAATAAGATCACCTCTAAGCCTTCTTTTTTCCACAGTAAATAACCCCAAGTGTAATAACTTGTCTTGGTATTGCAGACCCCCCAGTCCTCTAATAACCTTGGTCGCTCTTCTCTGCACCCGCTCTAGTTCAGCCATATCTTTCTTATATACCGGAGACCAGAACTGTACACAGTATTCTAAGTGTGGTCGCACTAGTGACTTGTATAGAGGTAAAATTATGTTCTCCTCATGAGCATCTATGCCTCTTTTAATGCATCCCATTATTTTATTTGCCTTTGCAGCAGCTGTCTGACACTGGCCACTAAACGTGAGCTTGTCGTCCACCAATACACCCAGGTCTTTTTCAGTTCCAGTTTTGCACAGTGTTTTACAATTAAGTATATAATTATACATTTTATTTCCTCTGCCCAAGTGCATTACCTTACATTTATCCCCATTAAAGCTCATTTGCCATTTATCAGCCCAAGCTTCTAGTTTACATAGATCCTCCTGTAATATAAAATTGTCCTCCTCTGTATTGATTACCCTGCAGAGTTTAGTGTCATCTGCAAATATTGAAATATTACTCTATATGCCCCCTACAAGGTCATTAATAAATGTTAAAAAGAAGGGGGCCCAATACTGACCCCTGTGGTACCCCACTGTTAACTGAGACCCAGTCTGAGTGTTTTCCATTAATAACCACCCTTTGTTTCCTATCACTGAGCCAATTCTTAACCCACATACATATATTTTCCCCTATCCCCAATGTTCTCATTTTATGTATCAACCTTTTGTGTGGAACCGTATCAAAAGCTTTTGAAAAGTCCATATACACAACATTCACTGCATTTCCTTGGTCCAGTCCAGAACTTGCCTCCTCATAAAAACTGATCAGATTAGTTTGACAGGAACGGTCCCTCATAAACCCATGTTGATATTGGGTCATGAGGTTATTCTTCTTCAGATACTCTATCATAGCATATCTTAGGAAACCCTCCAGGATTTTACCCACAGTAGAGGTTAAGCTTACTGGCCTATAATTTCCAAGTTCAGTTTTTGTCCCCTTTTTGAATATTGGCACCACATTTGCTATACGCCATTGACTTGCATTAGAACGCATGGACTACGCATCACTGTATTTGTAGATGCGCAATCCACGTGTTCCAATGTGCGGATGGTACCCAGGTCTAGAGGAGAGGAGACTCTCCTCCAGACCCAGGTACCATAGAAACTGTGAAAAAAAGAATAAAATAAAAAATAAATATGATACTTACCTTCTGGCGGCCCCCGTTGCGCTCCTCCTCTCATGCCGGCAAATCACGATGGACTGAAGGACCTGCGCTGACGTCATATTCTTGCGACTGGTCACGCGACGCTGACGTCGGCAGGTCCTTCAGTGCACTGTACCGCGATCTGCCGGCAGTCAGCACCGAGTGAAGCAAGACTCCGGGCGCCATCGCAAGGTAAGTATAGATTTATTTTTTATTTTTTTGACATTCTCTCGGGTCACACTCCATTTGCATGGATTTATATAGTGTGACCAAGTTGACAAGCACTTTCCAAGTGATGCTAAAATCGCTTGAAAAGCGCTTGTCAACCCGCATGCAGAAATGCATGTGAAGAACGCTTCACATCCGCATGTCCCTGGCAGGAAAAACGCATGTACAATCCGCATGTACTATCCGCATGTACAATCCGCATGCGTTTTGTCTGCCAGGAGAGATGCAGAAAGGCTCAGGAAAAATCCGGAGCATTTCTGCATCGTGGGCACACAGCCTTAGGGGACGTGAACATGCAATCATCTGGTTTCTTGTGTTATGTACAGCAATACTGCAGTATATAGCCAGCATTCACAGATCTGTCATGACAGGCATGGGTCTTTTCAGCAGACTCCTTCCTGGCAGTGATGGCATCCCACGATCGTGTTACAGGGGCACAGTTGGGCACATGGCATGACTCCCTTCTCAGTTCGCTGTTAATGCTGCTGTCCATCTCTAACAGGTGGAGCTCTGCTCTACATGTGGCTATTAAAGGCAGATGATGGCTAAATATCACAGCCATCATCTTCCAGGCAAGAAGTCAGAGCTGGCATATGATGTAACTGCAAATCATGTTGGTAAGGGGTTAAAGTGCCACTTCAGTGGGGTTTTGACACGTGAAATACTTTTAGTGCAGAAATGACGTAGTCCTTTTGGGCATGAGGGTTGGGTGCTGGGATTACTAGTACACCTGACATCCAGGTGGGCATAATTCTGTTCCTTGTGTATTGGAAGACTTTTGCCTCTGCAGCTTTGGTGTTGGCAATCTTTCACTTTCATGCCCATTGATGCTCCACATGGTTGGCTCAGGAACCGTCCTCACATGATCTAGATTTCCCTAAAGTAAAGTCACTTGTCAAAAGCCACCAGGACAAAGTGCGCGGTTCTGTATCATGTGGGAAAACATCAAGAAAAGCTCTAGGAAATGGCAACAAGCAAGTAATGACCCAGAAGAACGGGCAGCCTCTGAAAGGAGACCGGAAAGTGCCAAAGCCTGCGCCAATTGTTATACAGGTATAATGTATTACCGCAGCTCGGATCATACACCGCTCTTGTGTTCTCCCCTGTACTGATGTACAGACTTGTATCTACATAAAATTTGTTGTGCAATTTCCCCTGGGCACGCAGATACCCCATATGTGGGGGAAAAAACACTGCTTGGGCTCACGGCAGGGCTCGGAAGGGAAGGAGCGCCATTTGACTTTTTGATTGTAAAATTTGCTTGAATAATTAGCGGACGCCATATTGTGTTTGGAGAGCCCCTGATGTGCCCAAACATTGGAGCTCCCCCACAAAGTGACCCCATTTTGGAAACTAGACCCCCCAAGGCACCTATCTAGATGCATAGTGAGCACTTGGAACCCCCAGGTGCTTCACAAATTGATTCGTAAAAATGAAAAAGTGGAAAAAAAATACTTTTCCATTTTATGAATCAATTTGTGAAGCACCTAAGGGTTCCAAGTGCTCACTATGCATCTAGATAGGTGCCTTGGGGGGTCTAGTTTCCAAAATGGGGTCACTTGTGGGGGAGCTCCAATGTTTGGGCACACAGGGACTCTCCAAATGCAACATGGTGTCCGCTAACAATTTGAGCTGACAATTTGTTAGTGGACACCATGTTGCATTTGGAGGTACGACACAGAATTTGATAACATTAGGTCATCATATTGAATAAGTTGTCATTAGTCTTGAGCGCAAGTGCTCGCTACTTGAGTTTGCATCGGGTACTCAGGTATGCACCATGTACTGCGTGTGCTTGAGTGAAATGCTCGAGTCCCCGCCCGGATGTTTCACGGTTATTAGACACCCAAAAAAAACATGCAGGGATCGCTCGTGCATGGCAGGCAATCCCCGCAAAGTTTTTTGGGCCGTGAAGCATATGGGGCGGAGACTCGAGTTTTCACTCAAATACCCACGATACTCAATGCATACCAGAACACCCGATGCAAACTCAAGTAGCGAGCACTTGCACTCAACACTAGTCGCCATATCGTCATCTTTTTTTCTTACTTTTGAAAAAAATCCCAACCCCATCACAACCCTAACCGTAGCACAACCCTAACCGTAGCACAACCCTAACCGTAGCACAACCCTAACCCTAGCACAACTCGAGAGTTTATTTTTTACGCCGTTCCTCATGCGGTATAAGTGATTAGATGACCTTATTCTTCAGGTCGGTGTGATTACAGAGATACCAGAATCATATGGGGTTTTTATGACTGACAGCTGTCACACACTAAAAGACGCATTTTTTGTAAAATCTAGTTTTTGCATCGCCATATTTTGAGAGCTATAATTTTTCCAGATTTTGGCAGACAGTCATTTGACGGCTTTTTTTTTGCGGGATGAGTTGACGTTGTTATTGGTGCCATTTTCAGGCACGTGACATTTTTTGATCGCTTTCTATTCTGATTTTTGGAGGCAGAATAAACAAAAACCAACAATTCAGGAATTCTTTTTTTTTTTTTTTTTTTTTATTCTGTTCCGCGTGTGGTAAAATTGATAAGGCAGCTTTATTCTTCGGGTCAGTACGTTTACAGCGGTACCACATTTATATCGTATTTCTATGTTTTGTACTTTTACATAATAAAAGCAATTTTATAGAAAAAAATATTTTTTAGCATAGCTTTATTCTGAGAGCTATAACTTTTTTATTTTTTGGCTGATGGAGCTGTATGGCAGCTTGTTTTTTGCGGGACGAGATGACTTTTTCAGCGGTACCATTTTTATTTATATTTGTCTTTTTGATCGCGTGTTATTCCATTTTTTGTTTGGCGGTATGGTGATAAAGCATTGTTTTTTGCTTCGTTTTTTATTTTTATTTAACGTGTTCACTGAAGGGGTTAACTAGTGGGACAGTTTTATAGGTCAGGTTGTTCCGGACGTGGCGATACCAAATATGTGTACTTTTATTATTTTTTTTTTTTTTTTTATATATATAATAATATTCATTGATGGGTACATTATATTTTTATTTTTGGTGGATTATTTTTTTTAATTTTTTTATATATATATTTTTACAATTTTTTTTATTTTTTTTTTCACTTTCTGATAGTTTTTATACTTTATTACTTTGTCCCACTATGGGACTTTCACTTTTTTTTCTCTGATCGCCTGCATGGCACAGGAATGCAGCACCATCCCTGTGTCATGCAGGCTGTCAGCGCTGGACAGGGAGAAGATTTTTGGAGATGCACTGCGCATGTCCAAAAAATCTTCCTGCTGTCTGGTGACCCGGATGTTGTCATGACAACATCGGGTCATCATGGCAACATCCTGGAAGCCATGGCAGACAGCGCTGGAAGCCGGAAGAGGAGGTGAGTATCTGCGATCACCTCCCCTTGCCACCGCAATGCTGCGATCGACTTCGATCGCAGCATCGCGGGGGTTAATGTGCTGGGAGCGGTGCGTGACCGCTCCCTGCACATAGTACCGGGTGTCAGCTGTGACAATCAGTTGACACCCGGCGGCGATCGCGCCCGCACAGCCTGTATGCGCGCGCGATCGCCATGACGTACTAATACGGGTCTGGCTCTTAAGTCCCAGGGCACAGACGCGTATTAGTACGTCAAATGTTAAGGGGTTAACTATGCACATGACTGTCACAAACACATGGACCACATTTTTGGGATGCTCACCTTTTTCCAGTTATGATGTATCTTTCATAACTGGGAAACCACCAGAAACCTAGGAAATGGGTTCTGAGCTTCTGAACATCATAGAAATATCAAATTTGATATCAATCTCCGTGAATATTGGTGACGGCAAACATGATGTATCCATCTTGGATGTGGCCCCCCCCATACCAAGATATGGAAGATGAAGGATTTATGTCTTGTGCAGCTGGGTGGGTTCACAAAACCGAGCCCCCGTGTGAGGTAAACAACATGGGTGTGTCCTAGTGTTTTGCCTCCTTACTAAAAACCAGAATGTCCATGTTGGCTCATTCCGACCCAGGGACGTCAGATGCAAGCACTCCTAGCTGTGTGGAGGAATCACACCTAATTTCCGGGGAGCCGTCCCCCCCACAGAATCTGAGACCATCACCTCGTGGCGCAGGTTTTGCTATTATTTACCCCTTTTATTTTAATAACTGTTTTGTGCATATATGTAAATTGTCTTTTATAATATCTTGTATATCTTTTGCAAACACTGCCAACTTTCAGGAGTAAATTATTATTTACTAGCTTCGTTCTTCTTGTCCTATGTTGAGCAAACCCGTTCCTCACCCACTAATTCACGTTACCGAACGGGTACCCGATCCACCTGTTAAGAGATCGGTGGTGGCAGCATACGGTGTATTTATGTGATATTGTGGTTGAGGGTGGTGGGATTGAGGTATATATACGTTCCTGGACGGAACTGGTGGTATATATACATCCTGTCACATCACGTGCCGCAATAGTCGACATAAATGAGAGCAGCTGCGCCCTGTTGCTTATCCTCGGTCAATACCGTGTTTCACCAGCAGGATAAGGGGGTGCCAGAGTGCTGCAAGGTCTGACCAAGTTTTCCTGACAATTGGTGGCAAGCGGTGGGATCATAGGACATTAGTGATCTGGTTTGAGCAATCATTCCTCTCACTAAAAACTTGCACGGTTCTTACCTGGACCCTGCACAAAAGTTTTGAAGATTGAACTCAGTGTTTATTAGATCTGAGACAATACTGTATGTGCAGCAGTCACCCCTACCCTTCTTCGTTTTTTCTTTCTATTTGTATTTTGGTGATCAAGGTCATTGTTGGGGAGTTCTGGTACAGCCAGCAGAAAATGGACGCTCTTATTGGAATATGTATAACCAAAGGCATGGACCCCCTCGGCAAAAACAAAGAACAAATGGCTGCTGCGCTGGCGCAACTGGAGGCAGAGCAAGCCCTTCTCCAGACCTCAGCAGGGCCAGGGGTCAGCCAAGATATGGACAGTACTGCTGCAGGGGTCCCACCTGTAGACGCATGCCGCGTCAGCGACCAGGGCAGCCTGGACCCTTATCTGCAGATGGCTCTACAGCAACTTCCTGCAGAGGATCATGAAGGACGGCTGAAAGTAATTCAGCAGCACCAGGAGGCTGACGAGCGGAGGCCCAAGCCCAGTCAGAGGCAGAGAGAGCCGAGCGAGAGGCCGAGCGGCAGGCCCAAGCTCAGAAGGCCCATGAACTGCAGATGGCCCAGCTCAGGATCTCACCATCCACCTCACGGAACGGTGAGACCAACAATGCGACCCTGTTTAAACCCCGTCCAGAGCATTTTCCTGTGATGTTAAAGGACAGCGACCTCGACACCTTTCTGAGGGGTTTTGAAAAGACTTGCAGACAGTACCAGCTGCCTGTGGACCAGTGGGCCCGGTACTTAACTGCAGGGCTGCGAGGCAAAGCTCTGGATGTGTTTGTGGCTCTTCCTCAGGGCCTAGATGGGAACTATGATGCCATTAAGCAGGCCCTAATCCAGAGGTTCCAACTGACTCCTGAGGTGTACTGTAAAAAGTTCCGGAACCTCCAACGTGGACCGCACGACAGTTACAGCGATGTGGTGCATGGGCTCAGAACCAACTTCAAGCAGTGGATCCAAGGACTGTCAGCGACCACCTTTGAGCAGTTAAAGGACCTGATGGTGAAAGACCAGTTCCTGCATCTGTGTCCGTCTGAGGTAATGGATCGGGAGCCACCAGATGCCAATAAAGCAGCGCAGATCGCAGACACCTACAAGGCCAACCGGAGGTGCGGAAGCCGGGCGTTGCCAGCTGGAAAGGGGGTAAGCCATCAACCGCCATCCCTGCCCCAGCATCCGACCTTCTGGAGGCCTTGTCCCCGTTACCAACGCCCGGCCTGCATCTGATGCCCGCAAGTGTTATTTCTGCAACCAGACTTGTCATTTCAGCGCCACTTGCCCAGAGAAGCAGAGGAAGAACCCCCCATCCAAGGTCCCAGGGCCTAATGCATCAATTCTTTTGGTGGGTGGGCCGGTTGGGAGGGCCTGTGAAAACTTGCAGTCTGTCACTGTGGTGGATACTGTCACTGTAGGCCTCAAGGACACTGGGGCCGAACGAACCCTCATCCGACCCGAAATGGAGTCCGCTGAAGAGCTTATTCCAGGAAAGACCCTGACTGTCACCGATCTGATACAGTTGTTAAGGTTAATGCTGATAATGTGAATGTCAAAGCTTTACCTGATGATGATGTATTTGAAGGTACAGGAGAACTCAGCCATGTCACGCTGAAGGGTGATATTGCTGAAGATCCCCTAGCAGGAGCAAGTGTCAGTGCTATGGGTAATGGAGAGAGGCACGGGGACCATGAAGCAGGTGGTGCTGTGCCAGCGACCAGTGTCACAACAGACGGTGATCTGGCTGATGGTAGCTGCCCCATAAGTAGCACTGCGCCTGAGGTAATGGGGGAGGATGGGGAAGTGGCACGCATAGCCGCGCAGGCTGATGGGACGGTGTTATTCCCCGGGGAGACGGCCTATATAGCCGCTGTTACCCGCAGTCAGAGTGCCCAGAATGCAAGTAACGCCCTGCCTTCTGGACCCTCCTCGGACAGAGGAATAACGGAATCAGTTAGGGACCCAGAGCCGGTCCCAGTGAGGACGTGGCCTTAACCTCACTTCTGGCTTCCTCCAGCCAGGAGTTTCAAGCAGCTCTGCACTCAGATGCTAGCCTAGAGGCGTTAAGGAGCCTCGCTGAGAAACCCACCTCCGAGTCGGATAAGGAGAGGGTATTGTGGGACCATAGGAGGTTGTACTGGGAGACAGTTCCCTGTACACCCCAACAGGAGTGGCTGAGGGGAAGACAGCTGGTTGTCCCCTACCAATTCAGGGGTGAGTTGTTGCAGATCGCCCATGAGATTCCACTTGCTGGACACTTGGGGGTCAGCAAAACCAAGGCCCGGCTGTCTCACTACTTTTATTGGCCCAAAATGAGGACAGATGTGGTGAACTACTGTCACTCCTGTACCACGTGTCAGAGTGGGAAAGTCAGGGCCGGCTCCCAATGCCCCCCCTGATATCTTTGCCAGTGATAGAGGAGCCTTTCCAGAGGATTGTTGTGGACATTGTGGGACCACTGGCCATACCCAGCAGCTCTGGAAAACGTTTCATCCTTACTGTGATAGACTATGCTACCCAGTATCCGGAGGCAGTAGCCCTGTCCTCAATTAGGGCGGATAAGGTGTCGGACGCCCTCTTGGCCATCTTTTCGCGAGTAGGCTTCCCCAGTGAGATGCTTACCGACCAGGGGACCCAGTTCATGTGTTGCTTAATGGAGGCCCTATGTAAGAAAATGCAGGTGCAGCATCTGGTATCGAGCACGTATCATCCCCAAACCAATGGTTTGTGTGAGCGATTCAACGGTACCCTCAAACGGTTCTAGGAAGTTTCGCCCCCAGCAGTTTGCCCCCAGGTACATTTCGCCCCCAGGATGTTTCGCCCCCAGGATGTTTCGCCCCCGCACATTTCGCCCCCAGCATTTTACCCCCAGGATGTTTCGCCCCCAGCTTTTTGCCCCCAGATGTTTTGGCCCCAAATTAGGCAGGGAATTTCGGCCTTGTGTTTTAGCCCTATGACCTCTTTCACAGTAGGCACTTTCCCAAGTGCTAAGCACTGGAAAATTGCTAAGAAGATTGCCAATTTTGAATATATAAGTCAATGGCTGGAAAAGCGAGGTGGTGTTTCGGCCAGCTCTTTTTATTTTATTACAGGAGCTATTTTTGGGCACTTAGCGTTCATCAATAGCCTGTATCTTATGGGTCATTACCGAGAGCGCTCACAAAAGTGCTCTCAAAAATGCTAGTAAAGCACGTGCTTTGGAGTTCTAAAACAGTGGCAGCATAAGGGTGCTTTCACACTTCCACTACATATGTACTACAGGCCTCCCGTTCGCTTCTGTAATGCCGCCGTTCCGCTAACCTGCAGCGGAATGAAAAGAAGAAAATGCTTTTCTTTTTGTTCTGACACTGATAGCGGAATGCGGTATTACGAAAGCGAACGGGCGGCTGCAGATCGCGGAACCCAGCCGTTCACATCTATGGGCAATGCAAGCAGAATGCCAGCATTCTGCCAGCATTGCCCCGGGGTCAGCTGGATGTCAGATCCAGAGCGGATCGACCTCTGGCGGCCCCCCAAACACAAGTGTGAAACCACTCCAAAATTACAGTGTGCAAGAGGCCTAAAATCAAAACAATTTTCAACTTTTACCTGACCCAGCACGGGCCTGCTTTGTTGCAAGTTTTGTTGCAGATGTAACAAGTAGCAGGTCAGGTGTCCAGCAAGTTACATTAGACTAGCTTTTATTCCATTTGTACATCAGAATATAGCAGTGTCTGAAATCTCCACAAAGAGAGAAGTGTACTGCCACAAAAAATCAGTCCGCTTCCACATCAATTCACTTTCTACAACTATGAATTCAGTTCTGTCCAAACGTGGAAGGAGGAAGTTGGTCCATGAGAATCACATTTACTTATTTTCCAAACGAACCGCTGATGATGTCCATTCCATCTGGGTATGTGAAAAACGGTCGACTTGCATGGGACGTGTTTGGACCAATGAAGAATCTGGCAAAGTTGTGAAAGTAGTCAATCTTCACAGTCACGCAGCACAAGCTGCAAGACCTGAAGCAATCCGACTTGTTAATGTGGCAGTCACCAGGGCAAGGACAACACGGGAGACACCACAACAGATTCTCACAGATGTCGTTTCAGGAGCCCATTCTAATGTTGTAGCACTTCTCCCAAGGAAAGCATCACTGAAGAGAACAAGGCAGCTTGGCAATATTCCAAGGTTCCCTCAAACCCTTGATCAACTTGCTATCCCCCAGGAGTTTCAGGAGATCAGTATTGATGGTGTCCAGCAGCAGTACCTTCTGCATGACTCTGGTAAGCTACTTAACTATTTAACATTGTATTAAAACAATTCCATTATGCATAATTTTTTTTTAAATAAAAATATATCATTTTCCACTGGGACAATATATGTTGTCAAAAAGTATTGGTTGGCCCCTTTACACTAGATTTTGCTTCAGTTATGAAATCAGAAAATCTGGAGCAAAATGTGAGTTTTTAATGTGAGATATGAACAGAGGCTTCTGATTAGGATATTTTTTTTTGTGAATTCATCCCAAAATTATCTGTCTGATGCTTGTTACACTTTTTCTGTTATTTCCTCTACTAATACTTTCATTTTAAATTAGGAAATGGACACAGCCGTATGTTGATATTTGGAACGAGACAATCTCCATCTACTGGCACAAACTAAAGAGTGGTTTGCTGATGGCATGTTTTTCACTACACCAGCCTTGTTTAAGCAACTTTACACAATCCATGTAGTCCATAGCGGCCTTGTTGTTCCGCTAGTGTGCACCTTGCTGACAGACCAGAGCTGTTCTACATACCAGAGGTTGCTGCAAGAGCTGAAGAACTTGCAGCCTGGACGGCAGCCAGACAACCTGATGTTGGATTTTGAACTAGCTGCAATACAGGCATTTGAAAGTGAATTCCCCAACCTTGAGAAGACTGGTTGCTTTTTCCACCTATCACAGTCGGTTTGGCGTAAAGTTCAAAATGAAGGACTCAAGATGCAATACCAAGGTGACCATGAATTTGCCCGTTGGATACGCATGATACCTGCCCTGGCCTTTATACCACCACAGAATGTTGTGCAATCATTTGAAGAATTGGTGGAAGATCCTGACTTTCCACAAGAAGCAATACCTATCGCCAACTATTTTGAAGACAGCTAATATCGGTCGAATGAATCGCAGAGGACGTCAAGCACCTTTGTTTCCAGTTCAACTCTGGAATGTGTATGAACGAACATTGAATGATCAACAGCGAACAAATAATGATGTCGAAGGATGGCACCGTAGCTTTCCAGAAACATGTGGTACTCTTTTCCAAAATATATACCGGTTCATTAACTGTCTGAAACATCAGCAAGAGCTCCATAGTTTTGAAATTATTCAGATAATAGCAGGAAATCCCATCGCTGCAAGAAACAAAAAGTATGCTGCAATTTCAGCAAGGGTTAAACGTATCGAGCAAGATTTCAATAATAGAAGCGTGATGGATTATCTGAGAGGCATTGCCTACAGCTTTGGATTTTAGTTCATGGTCACATATTGTATGTTTTGAGAGCAGTGTTTTGAGCTGTAAAATCATTCAAGCATTATAACCTGTAATTTGTCTTTTCTCTTTTTCTCTAATCCTTCCCCTCTATACCTTTTTATGTTTCTTGTTACAACAGTTTTGATATATACAGTTAAAGCATAACTCTCCAAAAAACATAAGTTCTGTTATAGTACCTGTGCCCATGATATTCATTTCCAAAGGAGACCTTCCAGCAGCTTCACTTCTGTGTGAAAAGTCTCCTCCAAGTTAAAGCTCCATGTGCAGCAGGATTTCAGTGGTGGCTAAGGAGGTTGTTTCTCCTTAGTAGCAGAACTTGTGGATGGATTCTAGAGGCTGTGGCTGCACAGGAGCATGCAACTACTGTAACAATAGATTCCCTATGATGTATAAAGGGCTGCTGGTTTACAACCTTCTGCAGAGCCCCCCCCTATGTGTTCCGTCCTGTAACGGCTTTACACAGGCGGGGGGGAGCCCTCCTCTTGTCCAGGACAGAGCACATGAGCGGAGGGTGAAGGGGAGCTTTGCAGAGGGCTGTGAACAAGCAGCCCTGAATGTATCACAGGGAGCCAGGATCCGTTCTGCTACCAAGGGGGCTCGACCTCCTTAGTAACCAATGAAATCCTACTATTTTCCTGTCTGTTTGTAAAATGACTTATCTAGAAAACAATGTTTTAGAATAAAAAAAACTCATTTGATCAAAATTCTATATCTTAGACTCATATGGTGTATTATTAGTGATAAGCGAACCTGCCAAAGTTCAGTTCAGGCAGGTCTTTCCCGTATGCGAAAGATCCAGGAGCAAATTGCTAGAGACAAAACATCCAGGGATGAAATGTTCGGGGCGAAACATCCTGGGGGCGAAATGTTCGGGGCGAACTGTGCGGGGGCGAAATGTACCCGGGGGCGAATTGCTGGGGGCGAAACATCCAATTCCCGGCCCCCACATAGTCCTCCATACAGAATTATGGGCACCACAAAGTCCTATATAAAATGTAATGGGCCCTACATAGTCCTCTCTACAGAATAATGGCCCCACATAGTCCTCCATACAGAATAATGGGCCCCACATAGTCCTCCATACAGAATAATGGGCCCCACATAAACCTCCATACAGTATAATGGGCCCCATAGATTGTTCCATACTGAAATGGCCCCATAGATTGCTCCATATTGTATAATAGCCCCTAGATTGCTCCATACTGTAATGGCCCCATAGATTGCTCCATACATTAATTGCCTCATAGATTGTTCCATGCAACATAATGGCCTCATAGATTGCTCCATGCTGCATAATGGCCCCATAGATTGCTCCACACTGTAATGGCCCCATAAATTGCTCCCTACTGTATAATGGCCCCCTAGATTGCTCCATACTATAATGGCCCCACATGATGCTGCATACTGTATAATGGCCCCATATATAACTCCATACTGTATAATGGCCCCACATGATGCTGCATACTGTATAATGGCCCCATATAGTGCTGCATACTGTATAATGGCCCCATATAGTGCTCCATACTGTATAATGGCCCCATATATTGCTCCATACTGTATAATGGCCCCATAGATTGCTCCATGCTGCATAATGGCCCCATAGATTGCTCCATACTGTATAATGGCTCCATACTGCATAATGGCCCCATAGATTGCTCCATACTGTATAATGGCTCCATACTGTATAATGGCCCCATAGATTGTTCCATGCTGTAATGGCCCCATAGATTGCTCCATACTGTATAATGGCTCCATAGATTGCTCCATATTGTATAATAGCCCCTAGATTGCTCCATACTGTAATGGCCCCATAGATTGCTCCATATTGTATAATAGCCCCTAGATTGCTCCATACTGTAATGGCCCCATAGATTGCTCCATACATTAATTGCCTCATAGATTGTTCCATGCAACATAATGGCCTCATAGATTGCTCCATGCTGCATAATGGCCCCATAGATTGCTCCACACTGTAATGGCCCCATACATTGCTCCATACTATAATGGCCCCACATGATGCTGCATACTGTATAATGGCCCCATATATAACTCCATACTGTATAATGGCCCCACATGATGCTGCATACTGTATAATGGCCCCATATAGTGCTCCATACTGTATAATGGCCCCATATAGTGCTCCATACTGTATAATGGCCCCATATATAACTCCATACTGTATAATGGCCCCACATGATGCTGCATACTGTATAATGGCCCCATATAGTGCTCCATACTGTATAATGGCCCCATATAGTGCTCCATACTGTATAATGGCCCCATATATTGCTCCATACTGCATAATGACCCCATAGATTGCTCCATGCTGCATAATGACCCCATAGATTGCTCCATGCTGCATAATGACCCCATAGATTGCTCCATGCTGCATAATGACCCCATAGATTGCTCCATGCTGCATAATGACCCCATAGATTGCTCCATGCTGCATAATGACCCCATAGATTGCTCCATGCTGCATAATGACCCCATAGATTGCTCCATGCTGCATAATGACCCCATAGATTGCTCCATGCTGCATAATGATCCCATAGATTGCTCCATGCTGCATAATGACCCCATAGATTGCTCCATGCTGCATAATGGCCCCATAGATTGCGCCATGCTGCATAATGGCCCCATAGATTGCTCCATACTGTATAATGGCTCCATACTGCATAATGGCCCCATAGATTGCTCCATACTGTATAATGGCCCCATAGATTGCTCCATACTGTATAATGGCCCCATAGATTGCTCCATACTGTATAATGGCCCCATAGATTGCTCCATACTGTATAATGGCCCCATAGATTGCTCCATGCTGTAATGGCCCTATAGCTTGCTCCATGCTGTAATGGCCCCATAGATTGCTCCATAAGTATAATGGCCCCCTAGATTGCTCCATAAGTATAATGGCCCAATAGATTGCTCCATATTGTATAATAGCCCCATAGATTGCTCCATACTGTAATGGCCCCATAGATTGCTCCATACATTAATTGCCTCATATATTGTTCCATGCAACATAATGGCCCCATAGATTGCTCCATGCTGCATAATGGCCCCATATATAACTCCATACTGTATAATGCCCCCACATGCTGCTGCATAATGTATAATGGCCCCATATAGTGCTCCATACTGTATAATGGCCTCAGATATTGCTCCATACTGTATAATGGCCCCATATATTGCTCCATACTGTATAGTGGCTCCATACATTGCTCCATGCTGTAATGGCCCCATAGATTGCTCCATAGGTATAATGGCCCCATAGATTGCTCCATAGGTATAATGGCCCCATAGATTGCTCCATGCTGTAATGGCCCCATAGATTGCTCCATACTGTATAATGGCCCCATAGATTGCTCCATGCTGCATAATGGCCCCATAGATTGCTCCATGCTGCATAATGGCCCCATAGATTGCTCCATACTGTATAATGGCCCCATAGATTGCTCCATACTGTATAATGGCCCCATAGATTGCTCCATGCTGTATAATGGCCCCATAGATTGTTCCATGCTGTATAATGGCCCCATAGCTTGCTCCATGCTGTATAATGGCCCCATAGCTTGCTCCATACTGTATAATGGCCCCATAGCTTGCTCCATACTGTAATGGCCCTATAGCTTGCTCCATGCTGTATAATGGCCCCATAGATTGTTCCATGCTGTATAATGGCCCCATACATTGCGCCATGCTGTAATGGCCCCATAGATTGCTCCATAAGTATAATGGCCCTATAGATTGCTCCATGAGTCTAATGGCCCTATAGATTGCTCCATACTGTATAATGGCCCCATAGATTGCTCCATTAGTATAATGGCCGCATAGATTGCTCCATGCTGTAATGGTCTCATAGATTGCTCCATGCTGTAATGGCCCCATAGATTGCTCCATGCTGTAATGGCCCCGTAGATTGCTCCATAAGTATAATGGCCCCATAGATTGCTCCCTACTGTATAATGGCCCCATAGATTGCTCCATGCTGTAATGGCCCCATAGATTGCTCCATAAGTATAATGGCCCCATAGATTGCTCCATGCTGTAATGGCCCTATAGATTGCTCCATAAGGATAATGGCCCCATAGATTGCTCCCTACTGTATAATGGCCCCATAGATTGCTCCCTACTGTATAATGGCCCCATAGATTGCTCCATAAGTATAATGGCCCCATAGATTGCTCCATGCTGTATAATGGCCCCATAGATTGCCCCATAGATTGCTCCATAAGTATAATGGCCCCATAGATTGCTCCATGCTGTAATGGCCGTATAGATTGCTCCATGCTGCATAATGGCCCCATAGATTGCTCCATACTGCATAATGGCTCCATAGATTGCTTCATACTGTATGATGGCCCCATAGATTTCTCCATAAGTATAATGGCCCCATAGATTGCTCCATGCTGTAATGGCCCCATAGATTGCTCCATGCTGTAATGGCCCCATAGATTGCTCCATGCTGTAATGGCCCCATAGATTGCTCCATGCTGTAATGGCCCCATAGATTGCTCCATGCTGTAATGGCCCTATAGATTGCTCCATATGTATAATGGCCCCATAGATTGCTCCATGATGTAATGGCCCTATAGATTGCTCCATGCTGTATAATGGCCCCATAGATTGACCCATGCTGTATAATGGCCCCATAGATTGAACCCTGCTGTATAATGGCCCCATAGATTGTTCCATCCTGTATAATGGCCCCATAGATTGCTCCATGCTGCATAATGGCCCCATAGATTGCTCCATACTGCATAATGGCTCCATAGATTGCTTCATACTGTATAATGGCCCCATAGATTTCTCCGTAAGTATAATGGCCCTATAGATTGCTCCATAATTATAATGGCCCTATAGATTGCTCCATAATTATAATGGCCCTATAGATTGCTCCATAATTATAATGGCCCTATAGATTGCTCCATGCTGTAATGGCCCCATAGATTGCTCCATGCTGTAATGGCGCTATAGATTGCTCCATAAGTATAATGGCCCCATAGATTGCTCCATGATGTAATGGCCCCATAGATTGCCCCATGCTGTATAATGGCCCCATAGATTGCCCCATGCTGTATAATGGCCCCCTAGATTGCTCCCTGCTGTATAATGGCCCCATAGATTGTTCCATGCTGTATAATGGCCCCATAGATTGCTGTATAATGGCCCCATAGATTGCTCCATAAGTATAATGGCCCCATAGATTGCTCCATGCTCCATAATGGCCCCATAGATTGCTCCATGCTCCATAATGGCCCCATAGATTGCTCCATAAGTATAATGGCTCCACAGATTGCTCCATGCTGTATAATGGCCCCATAGATTGCTGCATGCTGTAATGGCCCTATAGATTGCTCCATAAGTATAATGGCCCCATAGATTGCTCCCTACTGTATAATGGCCCCATAGATTGCTCCATGCTGTAATGGCCCCATAGATTGCTCCATAAGTATAATGGCCCCATAGATTGCTCCATGCTGTAATGGCCCTATAGATTGCTCCATAAGGATAATGGCCCCATAGATTGCTCCATGCTGTATAATGGCCCCATAGATTGCTCCATGCTGTATAATGGCCCCATAGATTGCTCCCTATTGTATAATGGCCCCATAGATTGCTCCCTACTGTATAATGGCCCTATAGATTGCTGCATAAGTATAATGGCCCTATAGATTGCTCCATAAGTATAATGGCCCCATAGATTGCTCCATGCTGTATAATGGCCCCATAGATTGCTCCATGCTGTATAATGGCCCCATAGATTGCTCCATGCTGTAATGGCCCTATAGATTGCGCCATGCTGCATAATGGCCAAATAGATTGCTCCATACTGCATAATGGCCAAATAGATTGCTCCATACTGTATAATGGCCCCATAGATTTCTCCATGCTGTAATGGCCCTATAGATTGCTCCATAAGTGTAATGGCCCCATAGATTGCCCCATGCTGTATAATGGCCCCATAGATTGCTCCATGCTGTATAATGGCCCCATAGATTGCTCCATGCTGTAATGGTCCCATAGATTGCTCCATAAGTATAATGGCCCCATAGATTGCTCCATGCTGTAATGGCCGTATAGATTGCTCCATGCTGCATAATGGCCCCATAGATTGCTCCATACTGCATAATGGCTCCATAGATTGCTTCATACTGTATGATGGCCCCATAGATTTCTCCATAAGTATAATGGCCCCATAGATTGCTCCATGCTGTAATGGCCCCATAGATTGCTCCATGCTGTAATGGCCCCATAGATTGCTCCATGCTGTAATGGCCCCATAGATTGCTCCATGCTGTAATGGCCCCATAGATTGCTCCATGCTGTAATGGCCCTATAGATTGCTCCATATGTATAATGGCCCCATAGATTGCTCCATGATGTAATGGCCCTATAGATTGCTCCATGCTGTATAATGGCCCCATAGATTGACCCATGCTGTATAATGGCCCCATAGATTGAACCCTGCTGTATAATGGCCCCATAGATTGTTCCATCCTGTATAATGGCCCCATAGATTGCTCCATGCTGCATAATGGCCCCATAGATTGCTCCATACTGCATAATGGCTCCATAGATTGCTTCATACTGTATAATGGCCCCATAGATTTCTCCGTAAGTATAATGGCCCTATAGATTGCTCCATAATTATAATGGCCCTATAGATTGCTCCATAATTATAATGGCCCTATAGATTGCTCCATGCTGTAATGGCCCCATAGATTGCTCCATGCTGTAATGGCGCTATAGATTGCTCCATAAGTATAATGGCCCCATAGATTGCTCCATGATGTAATGGCCCCATAGATTGCCCCATGCTGTATAATGGCCCCATAGATTGCCCCATGCTGTATAATGGCCCCCTAGATTGCTCCCTGCTGTATAATGGCCCCATAGATTGTTCCATGCTGTATAATGGCCCCATAGATTGCTGTATAATGGCCCCATAGATTGCTCCATAAGTATAATGGCCCCATAGATTGCTCCATGCTCCATAATGGCCCCATAGATTGCTCCATGCTCCATAATGGCCCCATAGATTGCTCCATAAGTATAATGGCTCCACAGATTGCTCCATGCTGTATAATGGCCCCATAGATTGCTGCATGCTGTAATGGCCCTATAGATTGCTCCATAAGTATAATGGCCCCATAGATTAGTCGCTACTGTATAATGGCCCCATAGATTGCTCCATGCTGTAATGGCCCTATAGATTGCTCCATAAGTATAATGGCCCCATAGATTGCTCCCTACTGTATAATGGCCCCATAGATTGCTCCATGCTGTAATGGCCCCATAGATTGCTCCATAAGTATAATGGCCCCATAGATTGCTCCATGCTGTAATGGCCCTATAGATTGCTCCATAAGGATAATGGCCCCATAGATTGCTCCATGCTGTATAATGGCCCCATAGATTGCTCCATGCTGTATAATGGCCCCATAGATTGCTCCCTACTGTATAATGGCCCTATAGATTGCTGCATAAGTATAATGGCCCTATAGATTGCTCCATAAGTATAATGGCCCCATAGATTGCTCCATGCTGTATAATGGCCCCATAGATTGCTCCATGCTGTATAATGGCCCCATAGATTGCTCCATGCTGTAATGGCCCTATAGATTGCGCCATGCTGCATAATGGCCAAATAGATTGCTCCATACTGCATAATGGCCAAATAGATTGCTCCATACTGTATAATGGCCCCATAGATTTCTCCATGCTGTAATGGCCCTATAGATTGCTCCATAAGTGTAATGGCCCCATAGATTGCCCCATGCTGTATAATGGCCCCATAGATTGCTCCATGCTGTATAATGGCCCCATAGATTGCTCCATGCTGTAATGGTCCCATAGATTGCTCCATAAGTATAATGGCCTCATAGATTGGTCCATGCTGTAATGGCCCTATAGATTGCTCCATGCTGCATAATGGCCCCATAGATTGCTCCATGCTGCATAATGGCCCCATAGATTGCTCCATTAGTATAATGGCCGCATAGATTGCTCCATGCTGTAATGGCCTCATAGATTGCTCCATGCTGTAATGGCCCCATAGATTGCTCCATGCTGTAATGGCCCCATAGATTGCTCCATAAGTATAATGGCCCCATAGATTGCTCCATGATGTAATGGCCCCATAGATTGCTCCATGATGTAATGGCCCCATAGATTGCCCCATGCTGTATAATGGCCCCATAGATTGCCCCATGCTGTATAATGGCCCCATAGATTGACCCCTGCTGTATAATGGCCCCATAGATTGCTCCATAAGTATAATGGCCCCATAGATTGCTCCATGCTGTAATGGCCCTATAGATTGCTCCATGCTGCATAATGGCCCCATAGATTGCTCCATGCTGCATAATGGCCCCATAGATTGCTCCATGCTGCATAATGGCTCCATAGATTGCTCCATGCTGCATAATGGCTCCATAGATTGCTCCATACTATATAATGGCCCCATAGATTGCTCCATAAGTATAATTGACGCGCCCCTGGGCCTGTGTCGCGCTGCGTTGCGCACGCGGGAGCTTACCCGGAGCCGGATCTGTTTAGGGTTGTAGTCTCGTGGCGGTGACCCGGTCCGTGCCCAGGGAGTCAAACTAGACGGCAGTCTATTAGTAGTAAATAGTTGATGACTACGCCACCCGTTGAATGCAGCCAGGGGGCTGCTGCTGCAGGGCAGACCGCTGAGGCCGGTGGAAGGATGGTGCAGCGTGATAGTATAACCCCCAACGGGAGGGGTATGGCCTCAGGGCAGCCGACGTGGATGATGGGGGTAGCAGGAACCACTCAGAGACGGTATGGTAGCGTTCAGGGTCTTTACTGGTAACAACGATAGACCCTCCCGGAGTACTTGCTAGCGAACGGGGCCTGGTCAGTCCTTGAGCAGATGGGATCTCCCCTGGCCAGGCGTAGTTGTAGGCCTCCCAAGCTGACTGTACTCTTCTGGCTACCTTGCTAGAAGCTGATGTAAGTAGCCCACGTCCCTGAGTGTACCGTGTGGTGCTCACCCGTATGGCCGGTGACTCGGGGCCTTCTAATGGCTTCCGCTCCACGATGGCGGTGCTGGTCCCACGCGTGTGACCGGGCCTTCGGGCTTCTGGGCCAGGGGACCTGAAATCCCCTGCCTGACGGATTCTGCTGCTGGGTAGAAGTTAGTCCCCACAGCCTCGGACTCCGGGTCCGGTAAAGAATCTTCTTAGTCAGGGCGAGCTCTTTAGCTGCCAGCCCCTGACTCCTTGTGACTCTGCTGCTTCCTATGCTGCTCTTGTCTCTACTCTTCCTGGACTCCCTACCCTGCCTCAGCCCCGGGTTTATACAGGGGAAGTTCTTCCCCTCCCAAGGCTGGGCAGGAGGTGTGGCATGCACAGGATCCCTGACCAAAGGACCTCCCACCTGCTCTCAGACGTAATATCTCTATCACTGTGACAACCAGACCCCTGGGGTGTCACACTCCCCCCTAGTGAAATTTAGTACTCCGGGACTAAACACTTTTTAGAAAAATATAACAAGGTATATCAAAGAACAATAAAATACAATAAGGAAACACAATAAGATGGTCACGGATGTCCGCAACCGGGTGCAGTCTTTGAAGAAAAGCAAAGGTGTCCATTTCACCAACACAGGGAGACGTAACCAGGTAGGGGTCTGTCCTACCCCGAGTCCTTAACAGTCTCTAGTCCATCCTGGGTTACGCTCCAACTATATACAAAGGATTCCCGGTAAATCCACCGAAGACTCCTAAAAACAACTAGAAACACAAAATTACACACAAGCAACAATAAACAGGTAAACATTGTAAAACAACTTAAACATTTAGATCCTCCAACGTGCGGGTAACTGGCCTCTAGTGGCCCTAGTGGACCTACGGAGCTGACTGTCTGGCCCTGAACTACAGGGTGTAGGAGCTGTCAAGGGTAAACTGGGCAGCTGTCTACCGGCTCTTTGTCTCACTAGGGGTACGGCAGGCTCACTATAAGCAGAGGGTGGATTCTCCTGTTCCGCTTGGGTGGAGTCTTCTGCCTCCTGGACCGGCTGCTCTTCCAGCTCTACCCGTTGCTCCGTAGGTTCTTGGGATGATGATTGGAGGAAGGTGAGTACGGGTACCACAACTGCACCATTGACTTGAGTCCAAGACCGAGGGAAGTCCCCGAGCACGGTACTAACCATATCTTCCCTTTCTTCCACGGGTCGATGGTCTTCCTGTTCCTCCTCAGGGTTCCTCAGTTGTTCGGGGCACTTCTTCAGGTGGTCCCGGGATACAATGGCTGTGGTTTCCCCTCCGTCTTTACTGATGGTACAGACCTTCGGGTTCTCGTGGCTTGAGGGCAGTACGGTGTACGGGTCCTTCTCCCACTGGTCGTCCAACTTGTGGAGCCGTCTCTTCCTCTTCAAGACCTGCTCTCCGGGTACCAGGGGAACAGCGGGAGCATACTGGTTGTAAGTCTTCTCTTGTCTTTCCCTAGCCTGACAGAGACTTCGCTCCACGCTCTCCTGTACTTTCCGGTACTGCTGCTGCCTCTCTGTGTCCCAGTCCGTTTCTGGTGAAGTGTCCTCGGGCGTCAGGACTCCCATTTCCAGGTCAACAGGTAACTTACCAGGTCTTGCCCTCATTAGGTAAGCCGGGGTACAGTTGGTGGAACCTACCGGGATGTGGTTGTATAGGTCCACCAGATCGGGCAACTTCTCAGGCCACAGACTGCGTTCTTCCAGGGGCAACGTTTTTAGAAGATCCATTACCACCTGGTTCATTTTCTCACAAAGTCCATTAGTTTGCGGATGGTAGGGTGTCGTCCTTATCTTCCGGCAGCCATACAGATTGCAGAATTCCTGGAAGACCTCCGCTTCAAAGGCAGGTCCCTGGTCCGTCAGCACTTGGTCCGGGTACCCGTGTGGACGGCAAAAGTGCTGCTGGAAGGCTCTAGCTGCTGTTCGAGCCGTTAAGTCCTTGACGGGGACGACAACCAGAAACCGGGAGTAATGATCCACGATGGTTAACGCGTAGACGTAGCCACTTCTGCTGGGGGTCAGTTTTACATGATCCAAGGCTACCAGTTCCAACGGTTGCCGGGTGACGATGGACTGCAGGGGAGTCTTCTGGCTGGCCCGGTCCTTCCTTCTCAGATTGCACGGGCCACAGTCTCTGCACCACTTCTCGATGGTTCCCCTCATGCCTACCCAGTGGAACCGCTCGCGCAGCAGGAACTCCAGCTTTTTCCACCCGAAGTGTCCAGCTCCGTCGTGGTATGCCTCCATCACCATGGCTGCGTCTCTTCGTGGCACCACTACTTGCCAGAGTAGTTCATGCGTCCTGGAGTTAACCATTCTGCGGCACAACTTCCCCTTGTAAAGGAACAGTCGACTCTTCTCTGCCCATAGTTGTTTGGCTTCCTCTGGAGCGTCTGATTCCAGGCTAGCCTCCGGGCGAGTCAGCATCTCCTTCACCAGTCGGACGGCAGGGTCGCTGTCTTGCGTTTCCGCCCAGTTGTAGTGAGGTAAGGGGTTCAACGTAGCAGCCTGCTTACTCCTTACCCGGTGGGAATACTGGATAGTCCCATGACGGTGGAACGCAGGGAGTTCAACTTCTTCCAGTCCCTCCGGATCTTCTCCTCCGTCCGGCAGGTTGGGCATCCTGGACAGGGCGTCCGCGTTGGTATTGGAGCGCCCTGCCCGGTATTTAATTGTGAACTCGTAGTTGGACAGACGGGCCATCCACCTCTGCTCCAGGGCACCGAGTCTTGCCGTGTCCAGGTGTGTCAGCGGGTTGTTATCCGTGTATACGGTGAACCGGGAAGAAGCGAGGTAATGCCTAAAGCGCTCGGTGACTGCCCATACCACGGCCAGGAACTCTAGCTTAAATGAGCTGTAATTTTCGGGGTTCCTTTCGGTGGGTCGCAGTTTTCGGCTGGCATAGGAGATTACTCGTTCTCTCCCCTGCTGAATCTGGGACAGTACGGCTCCTAGCCCGATGTTACTGGCGTCGGTGTAGAGGATGAAGGGCTGGCTATAGTCCGGGTACGCCAAGATTTCATCCCCCGTGAGGGCCATCTTCAGCTGGCGGAAGGACTCTTCTTCTAGCTTTTCCCATTTGAAGGGCGGCTTCTGGTTCTTGGCCTTCCGGGACTGGCCTATCAGGAGGTCCTGCATAGGTGCTGCCTTTTTGGTGAAACCGGGAATAAACCTTCGGTAGTAGCCTACCAACCCTAGGAACTGCCGCACTTCTTTTACGCTGGAGGGGCTTGGCCATCCCTTAATTGCGGTGATCTTATCGGGGTCAGGAGCCACTCCGACAGTGCTCACCACGTGTCCCAGGTATTGCACCTTTGGTTTCAGGAGGTGACACTTGGAGGGTTTCACCTTTAGGCCGTAACTCGCCAGAGCTTCGAACACCTCCGCCAGGTGTTTCAGGTGGTCCTCATAAGTTTTGGAGTATACGATGACATCGTCCAGGTACAACAGGACCGTCTCGAAGTTTCTGTGGCCCAGACAGCACTCCATTAATCGTTGGAAGGTTCCTGGGGCGTTGCAGAGTCCGAACGGCATGCAGGTGAACTCGCTAAGTCCCATCGGGGTGGTGAATGCGGTCTTCTCCCGGTCCGCCTCTGCTACAGGAACCTGCCAGTACCCGCTAGTGAGATCCAAGGTAGAGAAGAAGTTAGCAGATCTTAAAGCAGCCAATGACTCCTCTATCCTTGGTAAGGGGTACGCATCCTTGTGTGTGATACGGTTGATTTTCCGGTAATCTACACACATCCTCATGGTGTTGTCTTTCTTTTTGACTAAAACTAGTGGGGCTGCCCAGGGGCTACAGCTATCCCGGATTACCCCAGCCTCCTTCATGTCTCTAAGCATCCCCTTGGCGTGTTGGTAATGTGCAGGGGGTACGGGTCGATACCTCTCTTTTATGGGAGGATGATCTCCCGTGGGGATGCGGTGTTCTACCCCCTTGACTCGCCCGAAGTCTAACGGGTGTTTACTAAACACTCTCTCATACTCTTGAACCACCCGATAGACTCCTTGTTTCTGGTGTGAGGGAGTGGAGTCAGTACCCAGATGTAGTTGCTGACACCAGTCCTCCATGTCTTTCTTAGAGCCGTTACCTTCCTCCGGGTGAGATGGAGGCAAGGGTTCCACAGATTGTATAGAATTTTGATTAGTGGTATATAATTTGGCTAGCGTGGCATACCGGGGCAGGTACACTTCCCTCTCCCCGATATTTATTATGCGAACGGGCACCCTCCCATGGCGTACATTGACCACCCCCCGTGCTGTCAAAATGGTGGGCCTACTGTCTGAGTAAACTGGTTCTACCATTGCCTGGTAATCTCTACCTCTCAGACCAATAGCTGCCCGGCACCAAATCATCATTTCACTTTTTGGGGGCATGGCAATAGGAAAAGGGTCACACATTCTTACGCTACCAATCTCACCGCCGGAGAGTTCCACTTGTTGCCGTTGCATCAGTGCCCGGATCTCTTTCTGGAGCACCCGCTGCTCGCCGGAGCTGGCATTCTTGGCAACCTGCTGTAAAAGGAAAATCACCTCTGCAAGACAATTTTCAATTACATTAGTTCCTAGAGTTATTTTTGGGTGACTCTCATGTTTGTCAATATCTACAATGATCAGTCCCTGTGCGGCCAGTTCGACTCTACCAATTTTGATGGTCACCTCTTTAAATCCGATCTGTGGCACGGGCTGACCATTGCTGGCGATGATACTCAAGTCGTCGTCAGGGTAGCGGGTAATATCCGAGTCATTCCAGTACTGCTTGAAGAGCACGTACGGGATGGTGGTGACCTGTGACCCGGTGTCCAGTAGGGCACTCATGGGAATGCCATCCAGTACCACAGGCAAGACTGGACGTCCTCCCACATATCTGTCGCGCCAGTTCGATGGGCCTGGTGATCTTTTTCCTGGGGGTTGGCCCTCTACCCCAGGTTGTGCCCGTTTAAAGAACAGTACCTTTCCATATGTCCGGGTTGATTGCAGCGGCGGCAGATGGGTCGTCCGTCCTCGCTGTATCGGTCACTGGGTCTTCCTCTGGCCGGTGGGGTCCTCCTTGGTCGACGCCACGGGATGTCCTCCGGTCCGGATGCCAGCTGGATCTTCCCTGGAGTGGAAACCTGTAAAGACTGCACAGTTCGGGTTAGCGCAGCAACGCTTTTAGCTAGCTCTTGGACCTGATGGTGTAGGTCTGGAGCCGGGTCATTGTCCAAAGCCTGCGCATCAGCTCCCACAGGCCCTGCTGACAAGGGCGCCGCCTCCTGGTAGTAAGTGGTAGTGGGGCGTCTGTGGGTCACAACGCCACCTGGTGCCGGTTCTCGGAGCACCCGGATGGCTCTGTCCTTGAACTGTGCAAATTCTAGATGAGGGTCCTGTAAGGCCATTGCCCGCAACTGGGTGCGGTGGGCATTGCAATATAAACCCTCTATAAATTGTTCGGTCAACAGCCTGTCCTCGTTTCCCACTCCATTAGGGTCGGTCTGCTTAATGGCCCTCAGGGCCTCTTGTAGGTTGAGTGCATAGTCCCTTATACTCTCATGCGCTCGCTGCTTGCACCCGTAGAATCTAAGTTTAATCTCGGCTGAGGTGCAGGTATCAAAGGTGTCCTTCAGCCGGGTTAGTATCCCTGCGACAGTCTTCCTCCCAGGTGGCCAGGATTTTACTTCCCTTTTGGCTGCCCCAGTTAGTTGGGCCACCAGGATGCTCACTTTTTGCTCTTCTGTGAGGGGGTACACCTGGAAGAGGCTATCCAGCTTTTCTCTAAAGTCATGCAGGGTATGTGACTCCCCTGAGTACTGGGGTAGCCAAGCTGCTCCCGGGATATAGGGCATGGTGAAGGGCATAACTGCAACAGCGGTAGCGCTGGCGGGGGTTGAGGCAGTGGAGCTCTCCTCCGTATCCGACATCTTCCTCCCCCCTAGTGGACCGTGGCCTACCTTGCGATGATCCTGTTCCGTAGGCCGCGGCTCCGCAGTGGATCGTCAGGGTTGAGGACCTTCCGTCGCGCTCCTGTGACGTCGGCGTCTGCTGGGCTCCTTCCAGGACCTTACGCAACGTCCGGACGTGAGGCGGGGCTTCAGTTCTCGCGCGCTTTCGGAGTCCACGCCCCTCTTCTTCCCGCGCGGCGTCCTCAAGATGGCGTCCAATGGCGGGAAAACTCCACGGATGGCGGGAAGAAGGCTGAAGATGGCGCCGGATGGCGGGAATCTTCACCACTGGTAAGTTTGAACAGTCTTTGCTTTTCAGGCACGCAGTACCCGGTGGTTGCGGGCACGTGATCCTGCCGACTACGCCAAAGTTGACGCGCCCCTGGGCCTGTGTCGCGCTGCGTTGCGCACGCGGGAGCTTACCCGGAGCCGGATCTGTTTAGGGTTGTAGTCTCGTGGCGGTGACCCGGTCCGTGCCCAGGGAGTCAAACTAGACGGCAGTCTATTAGTAGTAAATAGTTGATGACTACGCCACCCGTTGAATGCAGCCAGGGGGCTGCTGCTGCAGGGCAGACCGCTGAGGCCGGTGGAAGGATGGTGCAGCGTGATAGTATAACCCCCAACGGGAGGGGTATGGCCTCAGGGCAGCCGACGTGGATGATGGGGGTAGCAGGAACCACTCAGAGACGGTATGGTAGCGTTCAGGGTCTTTACTGGTAACAACGATAGACCCTCCCGGAGTACTTGCTAGCGAACGGGGCCTGGTCAGTCCTTGAGCAGATGGGATCTCCCCTGGCCAGGCGTAGTTGTAGGCCTCCCAAGCTGACTGTACTCTTCTGGCTACCTTGCTAGAAGCTGATGTAAGTAGCCCACGTCCCTGAGTGTACCGTGTGGTGCTCACCCGTATGGCCGGTGACTCGGGGCCTTCTAATGGCTTCCGCTCCACGATGGCGGTGCTGGTCCCACGCGTGTGACCGGGCCTTCGGGCTTCTGGGCCAGGGGACCTGAAATCCCCTGCCTGACGGATTCTGCTGCTGGGTAGAAGTTAGTCCCCACAGCCTCGGACTCCGGGTCCGGTAAAGAATCTTCTTAGTCAGGGCGAGCTCTTTAGCTGCCAGCCCCTGACTCCTTGTGACTCTGCTGCTTCCTATGCTGCTCTTGTCTCTACTCTTCCTGGACTCCCTACCCTGCCTCAGCCCCGGGTTTATACAGGGGAAGTTCTTCCCCTCCCAAGGCTGGGCAGGAGGTGTGGCATGCACAGGATCCCTGACCAAAGGACCTCCCACCTGCTCTCAGACGTAATATCTCTATCACTGTGACAACCAGACCCCTGGGGTGTCACATAATGACCCTATAGATTGCTCCATAAGTATAATGGCCCTATAGATTGCTCCATGCTCCATAATGGCCCCATAGATTGCTCCATGCTCCATAATGGCCCCATAGATTGCTCCATACTGCATAATGGCCCCATAGATTGCTCCATGCTGCATAATGGCCCTATAGATTGCTCCCTACTGTATAATGGCCCCATAGATTGCTCCCTACTGTATAATGGCCCCATAGATTGCTCCATGCTGTATTATGGCCCCATAGATTGCTCCATGTTGTAATGGCTCCATAGATTGCTCCAGAAGTATAATGGCCCCATAGATTGCTCCATGCTGTAATGGCCCTATAGATTGCTCCATAAGGATAATGGCCCCATAGATTGCTCCATGCTGTATAATGGCCCCATTGATTGCCCCATGCTGTATAATGGTCCCATGGATTGCTCCCTACTGTATAATGGCCCCATAGATTGCTCCATAAGTATAATGGCCCCATAGATTGCTCCATGCGGTAATGGCCCCATAGATTGCTCCATGCTGTAATGGCCCCATAGATTGCTCCATAAGTATAATGGCCCCATAGATTGCTCCATGCTGTTTAATGGCCCCATAGATTGATCCATGCTGTAATAGCACCATAGATTGCTCCATAAGTATAATGGCCCTATACATTGCTCCATGCTGTAATGGCCCTATACATTGCTCCATGTCATAATGGCCCTATAGATTGCTCCATGCTGTATAATGGCCCCATAGATTGCTCCATGCTGTAATGGCCCTATAGATTGCTCCATGCTGTATAATGGCCCCATAGATTGCTCCATGCTGTAATGGCCCCATAGATTGCTCCATTAGTCTAATGGCCCCATAGATTGCTCCATGCTGTATAATAGCCCCATAGATTGCTCCCTACTGTATAATGGCCCCATAGATTGCTCCCTACTGTATAATGGCCCCATAGATTGCTCCCTACTGTATAATGGCCCCATAGATTGCTCCATGCTGTATAATGGCCCCATAGATTGCTCCATGCTGTATAATGGCCCCATAGATTGCTCCATAAGTATAATGGCCCCATAGATTGTTCCATGCTGTAATGGCCCCATAGATTGCTCCATAAGTATAATGGCCCCATAGATTGCTCCATAAGTATAATGGCCCCATAGATTGCTCCATAAGTATAATGGCCCCATAGATTGCTCCATAAGTATAATGGCCCCATAGATTGCTCCATAAGTATAATGGCCCCATAGATTGCTCCATAAGTATAATGGCCCCATAGATTGCTCCATAAGTATAATGGCCCCATAGATTGCTCCATAAGTATAATGGCCCCATAGATTGCTCCATAAGTATAATGGCCCCATAGATTGCTCCATGCGGTAATGGCCCCATAGATTGCTCCATGCGGTAATGGCCCCATAGATTGCTCCATGCTGTAATGGCCCTATAGACTGCTCCATAAGTATAATGGCCCCATAGATTGCTCCTTGCTGTAATGGCCCCATAGATTGCTCCATGCTGTATAATGGCCCCATAGATTGCTCCATGCTGTATAATGGCCCCATAGATTGCTCCATGCTGTAATGGCCCCATAGTTTGCATTATACTTATGGATTGCTAGATAAGACAGAGGGCGCACGGTAGTGACGACAGACTCCGAAGACGCTGAAGACGCAGGAGTTGCTGGGAACGGGAGAGGTAAGTATTTGAGGAGGGGGCCTCGATGCCAGCGCGCAGGGTAGGACTGGCCTGGTGTGATAGCTGGAAAAATTCCCGGTGGGCCCCGATGAGAGAGTGAGAGAATTGGTAGCGGGGGCTCTTAAAAAGTGCGGGCCCTTTAAAAGCGCAGCCGAAGGAAATGTAGCGTCGCGTGCGGCGCTCATACTATTCAGTGGTGACAGCGGGTGACGCGCATAGTCACATGACTGAGGACGTGTTCTTGGTGGGCGGTGACACGCACCGCGCTCTGCTTTGCCGCTGGTGGCTGGCAGTGGTGTGTTGTCAGGTGACACGCTGACGTCGCGCTCTCCTCTCTCTGCTCCCCTGCCGGCTTTTGATACGCCGACGCCGCGCTCTGCTCTCCAGTCCCGGCTCCTGCTCCCTTGGAATTGGCCTTGTAACACCGGCTCCCGTCCGGGTATGGAACACCGCACCAGCACCGCGCACCGCCCTCTTCTCTCCTGCTCTCTTGCCTTTTAAGCCGGCTCCTGGGCTGAGTATGCGGTGACCAGCACTCTGCTCTCTCACCATAACCCTGGAAACAAGGCTGCAGGTCTGGCTACAGCTCTCCCTGCTTCAACTTCAAGTCAAGTGCAATATCCACGTTTTTTTGGGTGAGTGTTCCCAGCATTGGTCATCATCCATATATGGAGGGGTCGCAGGCTGGTCACATGGGGACATGGGGCTGAAGGGGGGGGCTGGTTGGACCCATGGGGACCTGGATGGGGACATGGGTCTGAAGTGGGGGCTGGATGGACCCATGAGGACATGGATGGGGACATGGGGCTGAAGGGGGGGCTGGCTGGACCCATGGGGCTGAAGGGGAGGGGGCTGGCTGGGCCCATGGGAACATGGATGGGGACATGGGGCTGAAGGGGGGGCTGGCTAGACCCATGGGGAGACGTATGGATGGAGGCACGGGGCTGAAGGGGGGGCTGGCTGGACCCATGGAGACATGGATGGGGACATGGGGCTGAAGGGGAGGGGGCTGGCTGGGCCCATGGGAACATGGATAGGGACATGGGGCTGAAGGGGGGGCTGGCTGGACGCATGGGGGACATATGGATGGAGGCACGGGGCTGAAGGGGGGGCTGGCTGGACCCATGGAGACATGGATGGGGACATGGGGCTGAAAGGGGGGGGCTGGTTGGACGCATGGGGAGACATATGGATGGAGGCACGGGGCTGAAGGGGGGGGGGCTGGGTGGACGCATAAGGGGACACATGGTGGTGAAGGGGGCCAAGTTGGGGACCTGGATGGACACATGGAGGTGAAGGGGGGCAAGCTGGACACATTGGGACCTGGATGGACACGTATAGGTGAAGGGCAGCAAGCTGGACACATGGGGACCTGGATGGACACATGGAGGTGAAGGGTGGCAAGCTGGACACATGGGGTCCTGGATAGATATATGGGGTGGGGTGGGATGCATATATGAGTGGGACAGGATGGATATATGAAGGGGGGCAGGCTGGACACATGGAGGCCCGGATGGATATATGGGAGGGGCAGCCTGGACACATGGAGACCAGAATGGATATATGGGGGGGGGGGTCAGGATGGATAGATGGGGGGCCACGCTGGACAAGGGACTTTATTACTGTTTAGGGGCCAGATTGAGGAACTTTATTAGTTTATGATGGCGAGTGGGGAACATTATTACTTTAGAGTCCAATTAGGGACATTATTACTTCTGTAATATAATTTTATTTTTAGGAAACTGTTTTCCGTAAGAGGGGACAAAAGGGGGGTCCTGTTACTGTGCAGGGCGCCACTATGTCGCTTTATTTCTTCAACTGGTGTAGTGTAGAAGCCTGGGGAAAAGTGGGAATGTGCTCTAAAAGAGATCAGTTATTGATAACTGTGTTATTTTCTGCAGAGATGATTCCTGGCTGGAAGAAGTGATGGTGGACTGTGCCAGATGAGGAAAAGCGAAGATGAAGAACTTCACCTAGAGACATCACTGGTGAGTCAGTGTATTACTGTACACTTACACAGGAGCTCTGTATATACTATATAGTGTATGTCACTGGTGACCAGTGTATTACCTATACACTATATACAGAGCTCCTGTGTATAATGTCACTCGTGATAACTGTATTACCTGTACACTACATACAGAGCTCCTGTGTATAATGTCACCGGTGATCACTGTATTACATGTACACTGACACTATATACAGAGATCCTGTTTATAATGTCACTGGGGATCACTGTATTACCTGTACACTGACACTATATACAGAGCTCATATGTATAGTGACAGTGTTGTTAGTATTGTGGTTTGTATTCCTGATCAGTATTGTATTATTTGGTCACTATGTGGTGGTAATATGTGGTCTGGTCATGGTGTGGTGATATTTGTCCCTTTTGTATGTGATATTATTGGTGTTGTTATAGTGGATTATGTTGTGTATGGCGGTCATTTGTTCTCGCTGAGATTAACTAGGAAAAGATTTTTTTCCATGAGCCCACGGCTTCACTATCAGTATTTGGTCAGTATTTTTTCTCAGTAGTGAGAGCCAAAAGCAGGAGTGGGTGATAAATCCAGAATTGGTGACTTGTTTCTATTCTACCTTTTCTCTGATTGTTCCTCACCTGGTTTTGGCTCCCACTCCTGAGAAAAAATCCTGACTGAATACTGATAGTGGGGCTGTGGCCTTAGAGATGAAATACTTGGAGCAGAGCGTCAGAGATGCACTCACAGGGGTTCTCCGGGGAGAACAAGTAATCCCCTCTCCACAGGATAAGTGATAACTTATTGATTGGTGGGGGTCTGACTACTGGGACCTGCAGCGATCGGCAGACTGTGGAGCTTTTCTCCCCCTCCCCATTACACTGGAGCTCATGTGCGACTCGACCACTGATCTATTCATTCCCTCAGGGGCTGTGAGCGCTGCTCTTTTTTGGAAGCCCCCAAGAGAAAGAATGAGGCTGTGGTCAGACGTCCCACCTGTCGCTGCATTTTAAATGGGGATAAGTGTCCTGTCAGGGATAAAACTTCCCCATTCTTCCAATCAATAAGTGATCACCTATCCTGTGTAGCCCATGAATCTGTGATGACTTGTTTTAACCAAAGAAGCTCTTTCATGTAAACTACAGAAATTGTCCATCCCTGTTGTAGTCTGTGCAGAGTAGATGTGAGGAGCCGCCGGTCACTGCTCCACTATAACAGGGAGAGCAGAGAAGAGAGATCTGCATATTGCTGGAGGTGGCCCCTAGAGTCAGTGTCCCCTGTGGGCCCCAGACACCCCAGTCCGACCCTGCTGACATCTGATTAAGGCCCCGTTCACATGTCAGGTTTTAATCAGTGTTTTTTTTCTAATTTTCATCTGATTTTGGTCAGTGTCAGTTTTTCTCCTCAGTGGGGCATATTTTTTTATATGTAAAGTAAAAAGCTAAAGGTTTCCTCGCCTCGCTTGCCCGGCCTATAGACACTGGAAAACAAGCAGTACAGGCAACATGGTTGGTTCTGGGCATTTTTCTGACAGACTCGTTGACTTCAATAGATGATCTTTATCTACAAATCGGATGAAAATCGGACCGGTCTCAGTTCTGATTTGCAGATCAATCGTCCACAATAAATAGAGCTGTAAACCTGTCCACGGTCTATAACGGAGCATATTCTACCTGCTAGAGAAATAACCAGACGTGAAAAGAGCCATGTGCTATTCTTACAGGGAAGGGGCCACGATTTTATGTTTTGTATTAATTATGTAATCAATTATTTTTAATACAAAATTAAATGTACCACTTTTAGTTTTTTATTTATTTTTACATTGGCCACTAGGGGCTGCCATTTTTATTTGGGGGGTGTGTAAGAAGCGCTCTTACACACCTCATTTACGGCAGCCCTGGCCATAAGAGACAGTAGTCTGTCACCGACCCTTTCTCTAACATTACAGGCCGCTCCTCCTGCCTCTAGCTGTGACCTGGGCACGCCCCCTTGGCTGTTCAGGTCGCAGCCGTGGGAGGAGATTGCAGCCATCTTTGTGGAGCCTGCAGTGTAAGCTGTACATTCCCCCTGTCGTCGCACGCACTGCTCAGTCAGAGCATGCCATGACAGGAACTGCCGGGGAGGAAATGCCTAGGAGTGGACGTCCCGAGTGAGTATCTGCAGCGGCGCCGTGCGGTGATCTCAGCCTCTCAGCTGTTATCACCGCCGACATCTTCAGGCAACACAGACACAGCGCTGCGTGGGAACGTGGAAGGTGAGTAGAAGCGTTTGTTTTGGTTTTTTTCCCTTCGCATTGAATATATGGGGGCATATACCCACCAGGATGGAGGAGGAGGAGGCATATACCCACCAGGATGGATGGAGGGGGGGGGGCATATACCCACCAGGATGGATGGAGGGGGGGGCATATGCCCACCAGGATGGATGGAGGGGGGGGCATATACCCACCAGGATGGATGGAGGGGGGGGCATATACCCACCAGGATGGATGGAGGGGGGGGCATATACCCACCAGGATGGATGGAGGGGGGGGCATATACCCACCAGGATGGATGGAGGGGGGGGCATATACCCACCAGGATGGATGGAGGGGGGGGCATATACCCACCAGGATGGATGGAGGGGGGGGGGGCATATACCCACCAGGATGGATGGAGGGGGGGCATATACCCACCAGGATGGATGGATGGAGGGGGGCATTTACACCTAACCAGGATGGATGGATGGATGGATGGATGAAGGGGCATATGCATTTACCCAGAATGGATGGATGGAGGGGCATATACATCTACCCAGGATGGATGGGGGTGTGTGACGCCTAGCTGCGCTTGGTATCACAGATCCTAGCAGGGTGTATTGATGGATTCCTCCACAAGAGGCCCCCATAACCGTTCACACATCTCCACCTTCCACCTCAGACCATCAGAGGGAGCCCGTTAGGGATAGATATATAAGGGAAGGTGGAGCCAGGCAGCAGTTAGTCTACACTGGAGTCGACAGAAAGCAAACCTGTTGAGAGAGCTCCTGCAGTGCAAAAGCCTGAGAGAGGTCAGTCTGCAGTGGAGCACGTTCTAGACTCAGTTGTAGCTCAGAGAGGTGAGCTTTAGGTGTGCCGGCGCCATAAGATCGGTGAAGCGCGGCAAGCTGCCGTTAGTGTGTATAGCCTAGTGAGGGCCCGAGTTGGCCGAAGGCGAGTGGAGAGTTAATACATAGGGGGCAGAGGAGCTTAACTAGCTCACCCCGAAGAAGCAGTTACCGGACATCGGGTCCGAAGCTTACCGGGATCTCCACGACCCAGTAAGATATAACCAGAATCCCTGGAGAACTACAAGTCCCAGTATCGCAAAAGTGCTGATACGTAATAGAGCCAGGAGACACATAGGCCCCTTAAGTCGGGAGCGTGTAATCCAAGAAAAGGCCCTACCACAAGGTCAGCCAGCGCAGGACAGAGACAAAGTTAGGCCTTGCTCCAGGAATGTCAGAAACTTACTACGCAGAGGCAAGAAACAGGAGGCCCAAAACCCGCTCATTGGGGAGGATCCTGACGTGCACCCTTCACCCTACAGTGCTCTGGGACGTGCCTGAATTTCCATCAGTAAAAGGTACTGAAGTGACAATAGTGTCTGTCCCTGTTCTTGCTCTGACCCGGCTGGGTCTCTCCGTCCTGCTTTCCCCGTCCATACGCTGCCCTGAGGCCTAGCTCCACCTGTGGTAAGCTATACCATCGAGCTGCCTTATCACCGGCCTCAGTGGACTGCGCAGCGCTGGTGATCCTCACCAGAAACCACAGGTGGCGTCACAAACTCTTTTATAAACTTCACAAATCACCAACCCTTTTAAAGGAGCGACCCCAGGGTACGGGCCCGGGAGCCGACCACCGCAACATCCCTAAAGGCCCGGGTACCGAGTCATACCCATTCCCCTGGGCTAGTCAGGGGTATATAAACCTACCCAGCATGGATGGATGGAGGGGCATTTACACCTACCCAGGATGGATGGAGGGGCATTTACACCTACCCAGGATGGATGGATGAAGGGGCATATACACCTACCCAGGATGGATGGATGGAGGGGCATCTACACTTAACCAGGATGGATGGATGGATGGGGCATCTACACCTAACCAGGTTGGATGGAGGGGCATATACACCTACCAGAATAGACTACCCAGGATGGATGGAGGGGCATCTACACCTAACCAGGATGGATGAATGGATGGGGCATCTACACCTAACCAGGTTGGATGGAGGGGCATATACACCTACCAGAATAGACTACCCAGGATGGATGGAGGGGCATCTACACCTACCCAGAATGGATGAAGATTGCTCCATAAGTATAATAGCCCCATAGATTGCTCCATGCTGTAATGGCCCTATAGATTGCTCCATAATGGCCCCATAGATTGCTCCATAAGTATAATGGCTCCACAGATTGCTCCATGCTGTATAATGGCCCCATAGATTGCTGCATGCTGTAATGGCCCTATAGATTGCTCCATAAGTATAATGGCCCCATAGATTGCTCGCTACTGTATAATGGCCCCATAGATTGCTCCATGCTGTAATGGCCCTATAGATTGCTCCATAAGGATAATGCCCCCATAGATTGCTCCATGCTGTATCATGGCCCCATAGATTGCTCCCTACTGTATAATGGCCCCATAGATTGCTCCCTACTGTATAATGGCCCTATAGATTGGTCCATAAGTTTAATGGCCCTATAGATTGCTCCATAAGTTTAATGGCCCTATAGATTGCTCCATAAGTATAATGGCCCTATAGATTGCTCCATGCTGTATAATGGCCCCATAGATTGCTCCATGCTGTATAATGGCCCCATAGATTGCTCCATGCTGTATAATGGCCCCATAGATTGCTCCATAAGTAGAATGGCCCCATAGATTGCTCCATAAGTAGAATGGCCCCATAGATTGCTCCATGCTGCATAATGGCCAAATAGATAGCTCCATACTGTATAATGGCCCCATAGATTGCTCCATAAGTGTAATGGCCCCATAGATTGCTCCATAAGTGTAATGGCCCTATAGATTGCTCCATGCTGTATAATGGCCCCATAGATTGCCCCATGCTGTATAATGGCCCCATAGATTGCTCCATGCTGTATAATGGCCCCATAGATTGCTCCATGCTGTATAATGGCCCCATAGATTGCTCCATGCTGCATAATGGCTCCATAGATTGCTCCATACTGTATAATGGCCCCATAGATTTCTCCATGCTGTATAATGGCCCTATAGATTGCTCCATGCTGTATAATGGCCCTATAGATTGCTCCATGCTGTATAATGGCCCCATAGATTGCCCCATGCTGTATAATGGCCCCATAGATTGCTCCATGCTGTATAATGGCCCCATAGATTGCTCCATGCTGTAATGGTCCCATAGATTGCTCCATGCTGCATAATGGCCCCATAGATTGCTCCATGCTGTATAATGGCTCCATAGATTGCTCCATGCTGCATAATGGCTCCATAGATTGCTCCATACTGTATGATGGCCCCATAGATTGCTCCATAAGTATAATGGCCCCATAGATTGCTCCATAAGTATAATGGCCCTATAGATTGCTCCATTAGTATAATGGCCCAATAGATTGCTCCATGCTGTAATGGCCTCATAGATTGCTCCATGCTGTAATGGCCCCATAGATTGCTCCATGCTGTAATGGCCCTATAGATTGCTCCATAAGTTTAATGGCCCTATAGATTGCTCCATAAGTATAATGGCCCCATAGATTGCTCCACGCTGTAATGGCCCCATAAATTGCTCCATGCTGTAATGGCCCTATAGATTGCTCCATGCTGTATAATGGCCCTATAGATTGCTCCATGCTGTATAATGGCCCCATAGATTGCTCCATGCTGTATAATGGCCCCATAGATTGCTCCATGCTGTATAATGGCCCCATTGATTGCTCCATGCTGTATAATGGCCCCATAGATTGCTCCATACTGCATAATGGCTCCATAGATTGCTCCATACTGCATAATGGCTCCATAGATTGCTCCATAAGTGTAATGGCCCTATAGATTGCTCCATAAGTGTAATGGCCCTATAGATTGCCCCATGCTGTATAATGGCCCCTTAGATTGCTCCATGCTGTATAATGGCCCCATAGATTGCTCCATGCTGTAATGGTCCCATAGATTGCTCCCTACTGTATAATGGCCCCATAGATTGCTCCATAAGTATAATGGCCCCATAGATTGCTCCATAAGTATAATGGCCCTATAGATTGCTCCATTAGTATAATGGCCTCATAGATTGCTCCATGCTGTAATGGCCTCATAGATTGCTCCATGCTGTAATGGCCCCATAGATTGCTCCATGCTGTAATGGCCCTATAGATTGCTCCATAAGTATAATGGCCCAATAGATTGCTCCATGATGTAATGGTCCTATAGATTGCTCCATAAGTATAATGACCCCATAGATTGCCCCATGCTGTATAATGGCCCCATAGATTGCCCCATGCTGTATAATGGCCCCATAGATTGACCCCTGCTGTATAATGGCCCCATAGATTGACCCCTGCTGTATAATGGCCCCATAGATTGTTCCATGCTGTATAATGGCCCCATAGATTGCTCCATAAGTATAATGGCCCCATAGATTGTTCCATGCTGTATAATGGCCCCATAGATTGCTCCATAAGTATAATGGCCCCATAGATTGCTCCATGCTGTAATGGCCCTATAAATTGCTCCATGCTGCATAATGGCTCCATAGATTGCTCCATGCTGCATAATGGCTCCATAGATTGCTCCATACTGTATAATGACCCTATAGATTGCTCCATAAGTATAATGACCCTATAGATTGCTCCATAAGTATAATGGCCCTATAGATTGCTCCATAAGTATAATGGCCTCATAGATTGATCCATGCTGTAATGGCCCGATAGATTGCTCCATAAGTATAATGGCCCCATAGATTGCTCCATGCTGTATAATGGCCCCATAGATTGCTCTATGCTGTAATGGCCCTATAGATTGCTCCATAAGTATAATGGCCCCATAGATTGCTCCATGCTGTTTAATGGCCCCATAGATTGCTCCATGCTGTAATGGCCCCATAGATTGCTCCATAAGTATAATGGCCCTATAGATTGCTCCATGCTCCACAATGGCCCCATAGATTGCTCCATACTGCATAATGGCTCCGTAGATTGCTCCATACTGTATAATAGCCCTATAGATTGCTCCATAAGTATAATGGCCCCATAGATTGCTCCATGCTGTATAATGGCCCCATAGATTGGCTCCATGCTGTAATGGTCCTATAGATTGCTCCATAAGTATAATGGCCCTATAGATTGCTCCATGCTCCACAATGGCCCCATAGATTGCTCCATACTGCATAATGGCTCCATAGATTGCTCCATAAGTATAATAGCCCTATAGATTGCTCCATAAGTATAATGGCCCCATAGATTGCTCCATGCTGTATAATGGCCCCATAGATTGGCTCCATGCTGTAATGGTCCTATAGATTGCTCCATAAGTATAATGGCCCCATAGATTGCTCCATGCTGTATTGGCCTCATAGATTGCTCCATGCTGTATAATGGCCCCATAGATTGCTGCATGCTGTAATGGCCCTATAGATTGCTCCATAAGGATAATGGCCCCATAGATTGCTCCATGCTGTATAATGGCCCCATAGATTGCTCCATGCTGTAATGGCCCTATAGATTGCTCCATAAGTATAAAGGTCCCATAGATTGCTCCATGCTGTATAATGGCCCCATTGATTGCCCCATGCTGTATAATGGCCCCATAGATTGCTCCCTACTGTATAATGGCCCCATAGATTGCTCCATAAGTATAATGGCCCTATAGATTGCTCCATAAGTATAATGGCCCCACAGATTGCTCCATGCTGTAATGGCCCCATAGATTGCTCCATGCTGTAATGGCCCCATAGATTGCTCCATGCTGTATAATGGCCCCATAGATTGCTCCATGCTGTATAATGGCCCCATAGATTGCTCCATGCTGTATAATGGCCCCATAGATTGCTCCATGCTGTATAATGGCCCCATAGATTGCTCCATGCTGTAATGGCCCTATAGATTGCTCCATAAGTATAATGGCCACATAGATTGCTCCATGATGTAATGGCCCTATAGATTTCTCCATAAGTATAATGGCCCCATAGATTGCTCCATGCTGTATAATGGCCCCATAGATTGCCCAATGCTGTATAATGGCCCCATCGATTGTTCCATGCTGTATAATCGCCCCATAGATTGCTCCATAAGTATAATGGCCCCATAGATTGCTCCTTGCTGTAATGGCCCTATAGATTGCTCCATACTGCATAATGGTTCCATAGATTGCTCCATACTGTATAATGGCCCTATAGATTGCTCCATAAGTATAATGGCCTTATAGATTGCTCCATAAGTATAATGGCCCCATAGATTGCTCCATGGTGTATAATGGCCCCATAGATTGCTCCATGCTGTAATGGCCCTATAGATTGCTCCATGCTGTAATGGCCCCATAGATTGCTCTATTCTGTAATGGCCCCATAGATTGCTCCATGCTGCATAATGGCCCCATAGATTGCTCCATGCTGCATAATGGCCCTATAGATTGCTCCATGCTGCATAATGGCCCCATAGATTGCTCCGTGCTGTATAATGGCCCCATAGATTGCTCCATGCTGTATAATGGCCCCATAGATTGCTCCATGCTGTAATGGCCCCAAAGATTGCTCCATAAGTATCATGGCCCCATAGATTGCTCCATGCTGTAATGGCCCCATAGATTGCTCCATGCTGTAATGGCCCTATAGATTGCTCCATGCTGCTTAATGGCCCCATAGATTGCTCCATACAGCATAATGGCCCCATAGATTGCTCCATACAGCATAATGGCTCCATAGATTGCTCCATGCTGTATAATGGCCCTATAGATTGCTCCATGCTGCATAATGGCTCCATAGATTGCTCCATGCTATAATGGCCCTATAGATTGCTACTGTATAATGGCCGCATAGATTGCTCCATACTGTATAATGGCCCCATAGATTGCTCCATAAGTATAATGGCCCTATACATTGCTCCATAAGTATAATGGCCCCATAGATTGCTCCATGCTGTATAATGGCCCCATAGATTGCTCCATGCTGTATAATGGCCCCATAGATTGCTCCATGCTGTATAATGGCCCCATAGATTGCTCCATGCTGTATAATGGCCCCATAGATTGCTCCATGCTGTATAATGGCCCCATAGATTGCTCCATGCTGTATAATGGCCCCATAGATTGCTCCATGCTGTATAATGGCCCCATAGATTGTTCCCTGCTGCAATGGCCCCATAGATTGCTCCATGCTGCAATGGCCCCATAGATTGCTCCATGCTGCAATGGCCCCATAGATTGCTCCATGCTGCAATGGCCCCATAGATTGCTCCATGCTGCAATGGCCCCATAGATTGCTCCATGCTGTAATGGCCCCATAGATTGCTCCATGCTGTAATGGCCCCATAGATTGCTCCATGCTGTAATGGCCCCATAGATTGCTCCATGCTGTAATGGCCCCATAGATTGCTCCATGCGTGTAATGGCCCCATAGATTGCTCCATGCGTGTAATGGCCCCATAGATTGCTCCATGCGTGTAATGGCCCCATAGATTGCTCCATGCGTGTAATGGCCCCATAGATTGCTCCATGCTGTATAATGGCCCCATAGATTGCTCCATGCTGTATAATGGCCCCATAGATTGCTCCATGCTGTATAATGGCCCCATAGATTGCTCCATGCTGTATAATGGCCCCATAGATTGCTCCATGCTGTATAATGGCCCCATAGATTGCTCCATGCTGTATAATGGCCCCATAGATTGCTCCATGCTGTATAATGGCCCCATAGATTGCTCCATGCTGTATAATGGCCCCATAGATTGCTCCATGCTGTATAATGGCCCCATAGATTGCTCCATGCTGTATAATGGCCCCATAGATTGCTCCATGCTGTATAATGGCCCCATAGATTGCTCCATGCTGTATAATGGCCCCATAGATTGCTCCATGCTGTATAATGGCCCCATAGATTGCTCCATGCTGTATAATGGCCCCATAGATTGCTCCATGCTGTATAATGGCCCCATAGATTGCTCCATGCTGTATAATGGCCCCATAGATTGCTCCATGCTGTATAATGGCCCCATAGATTGCTCCATGCTGTATAATGGCCCCATAGATTGCTCCATGCTGTATAATGGCCCCATAGATTGCTCCATGCTGTATAATGGCCCCATAGATTGCTCCATGCTGTATAATGGCCCCATAGATTGCTCCATGCTGTATAATGGCCCCATAGATTGCTCCATGCTGTATAATGGCCCCATAGATTGCTCCATGCTGTATAATGGCCCCATAGATTGCTCCATGCTGTATAATGGCCCCATAGATTGCTCCATGCTGTATAATGGCCCCATAGATTGCTCCATGCTGTATAATGGCCCCATAGATTGCTCCATGCTGTATAATGGCCCCATAGATTGTTCCATGCTGTATAATGGCCCCATAGATTGCTCCATGCTGTATAATGGCCCCATAGATTGCTCCATGCTGCAATGGCCCCATAGATTGCTCCATGCTGCAATGGCCCCATAGATTGCTCCATGCTGCAATGGCCCCATAGATTGCTCCATGCTGCAATGGCCCCATAGATTGCTCCATGCTGCAATGGCCCCATAGATTGCTCCATGCTGCAATGGCCCCATAGATTGCTCCATAAGTGTAATGGCCCCATAGATTGCTCCATAAGTGTAATGGCCCCATAGATTGCTCCATAAGTGTAATGGCCCCATAGATTGCTCCATAAGTGTAATGGCCCCATAGATTGCTCCATAAGTGTAATGGCCCCATAGATTGCTCCATAAGTGTAATGGCCCCATAGATTGCTCCATAAGTGTAATGGCCCCATAGATTGCTCCATGCGTGTAATGGCCCCATAGATTGCTCCATGCTGTATAATGGCCCCATAGTTTGCATTATACTTATGGATTGCTAGATAAGACAGAGGGCGCACGGTAGTGACGACAGACTCCGAAGACGCTGAAGACACAGGAGTTGCTGGGAACGGGAGAGGTAAGTATTTGAGGAGGGGGCCCCGATGCCAGCGCGCAGGGTAGGACTGGCCTGGTGTGATAGCTGGAAAAATTCCCGGTGGGCCCCGATGAGAGAGTGAGAGAATTGGTAGCGGGGGCTCTTAAAAAGTGCGGGCCCTTTAAAAGCGCAGCCGAAGGAAATGTAGCGTCGCGTGCGGCGCTCATACTATTCAGTGGTGACAGCGGGTGACGCGCATAGTCATGACTGAGGACGTGTTCTTGGTGGGCGGTGACACGCACCGCGCTCTGCTTTGCCGCTGGTGGCTGGCAGTGGTGTGTTGTCAGGTGACACGCTGACGTCGCGCTCTCCTCTCCCTGCTCCCCTGCCGGCTTTTGATACGCCGACGCCGCGCTCTGCTCTCCAGTCCCGGCTCCTGCTCCCTTGGAATTGGCCTTGTAACACCGGCTCCCGTCCGGGTATGGAACACTGTACCAGCACCGCGCACCGCCCTCTTCTCTCCTGCTCTCTTGCCTTTTAAGCCGGCTCCTGGGCTGAGTATGCGGTGACCAGCACTCTGCTCTCTCACCATAACCCTGGAAACAAGGCTGCAGGTCTGGCTACAGCTCTCCCTGCTTCAACTTCAAGTCAAGTGCAATATCCACGTTTTTCTGGGTGAGTGTTCCCAGCATTGGTCATCATCCATATATGGAGGGGTCGCAGGCTGGTCACATGGGGACATGGATGGGGACATGGGGCTGAAGGGGGGGCTGGTTGGACCCATGGGGACATGGATGGGGACATGGGTCTGAAGGGGGGGCTGGATGGACCCATGAGGACATGGATGGGGACATGGGGCTGAAGGGGGGGCTGGCTGGACCCATGGGGCTGAAGGGGAGGGGGCTGGCTGGGCCCATGGGAACATGGATGGGGACATGGGGCTGAAGGGGGGGGGCTGGCTGGACCCATGGGGACATGGGGCTGGCTGGCTGGACCCATGGGGACATGGATGGGGATATGGGGCTGAAGGGGGGGCTGGCTGGACCCATGGGGATATGGATGGGGACATGGGGCTGAAGGGGGGGGCTGGCTGGACCCATGGGGACATGGGGCTGAAGGGGGGGCTGGCTGGACGCATGGGGGACATATGGATGGAGGCACGGGGCTGAAGGGGGGGCTGGCTGGACCCATGGAGACATGGATGGGGACATGGGGCTGAAGGGGGGGCTGGCTGGACCCATGGGGAGACATATGGATGGAGGCACGGGGCTGAAGGGGGGGGGGCTGGATGGACGCATAAAGGGACACATGGTGGTGAAGGGGGCCAAGTTGGGGACCTGGATGGACACATGGAGGTGAAGGGGGGCAAGCTGGACACATTGGGACCTGGATGGACACATATAGGTGAAGGGCAGCAAGCTGGACACATGGGGACCTGGATGGACACATGGAGGTGAAGGGCGGCAAGCTGGACACATGGGGTCCTGGATAGATATATGGGGTGGGGTGGGATGCATATATGAGTGGGACAGGATGGATATATGAAGGGGGGCAGGCTGGACACATGGAGGCCCGGATGGATATATGGGAGGGGCAGACTGGACACATGGAGACCAGAATGGATATATGGCGAGTGGGGAACATTATTACTTTAGAGTCCAATTAGGGACATTATTACTTCTGTAATATAATTTTATTTTTAGGAAACTGTTTTCCGTAAGAGGGGACAAAAGGGGGTCCTGTTACTGTGCAGGGCGCCACTATGTCGCTTTATTTCTTCAACTGGTGTAGTGTAGAAGCCTGGGGAAAAGTGGGAATGTGCTCTAAAAGAGATCAGTTATTGATAACTGTGTGTTATTTTCTGCAGAGATGATTCCTGGCTGGAAGAAGTGATGGTGGACTGTGCCAGATGAGGAAAAGCGAAGATGAAGAACTTCACCTAGAGACATCACTGGTGAGTCAGTGTATTACTGTACATTTACACTATATAGTATATACAGAGCTCCTGTGTATGTCACTGGTGACCAGTGTATTACCTATACACTATATACAGAGCTCCTGTGTATAATGTCACTCGTGATAACTGTATTACCTGTACACTACATACAGAGCTCCTGTGTATGTCACCGGTGATCACTGTATTACATGTACACTGACACTATATACAGAGATCCTGTTTATAATGTCACTGGGGATCACTGTATTACCTGTACACTGACACTATATACAGAGCTCATATGTATAGTGACAGTGTTAGTATTGTGGTTTGTATTCCTGATCAGTATTGTATTATTTGGTCACTATATGGTGGTAATATGTGGTCTGGTCATGGTGTGGTGATATTTGTCCCTTTTGTATGTGATATTATTGGTGTTGTTATAGTGGATTATGTTGTGTATGGCGGTCATTTGTTCTCGCTGAGATTAACTAGGAAAAGATTTTTTTCCATGAGGCCACGGCTTCACTATCAGTATTTGGTCAGTATTTTTTCTCAGTAGTGAGAGCCAAAAGCAGGAGTGGGTGATAAATACAGAATTGGTGACTTGTTTCTATTCTACCTTTTCTCTGATTGTTCCTCACCTGGTTTTGGCTCCCACTCCTGAGAAAAAATCCTGACTGAATACTGATAGTGGGACTGTGGTCTTAGAGATGAAATACTTGGAGCAGAGCGTCAGAGATGCACTCACAGGGGTTCTCCGGGGAGAACAAGTAATCCCCTCTCCACAGGATAAGTGATAACTTATTGATTGGTGGGGGTCTGACTACTGGGACCTGCAGCGATCGGCAGACTGTGGAGCTTTTCTCCCCATTACACTGGAGCTCATGTGCGACTCGACCACTGATCCATTCATTCCCTCAGGGGCTGTGAGCGCTGCTCTTTTTTGGAAGCCCCCAAGAGAAAGAATGAGGCTGTGGTCAGACGTCCCACCTGTCGCTGCATTTTAAAATGGGGATAAGTGTCCTGTCAGGGATAAAACTTCCCCATTCTTCCAATCAATAAGTGATCACCTATCCTGTGTAGCCCATGAATCTGTGATGACTTGTTTTAACCAAAGAAACCCTTTCATGTAAACTACAGAAATTGTCCATCCCTGTTGTAGTCTGTGCAGAGTAGATGTGAGGAGCCGCCGGTCACTGCTCCACTATAACAGGGAGAGCAGAGAAGAGAGATCTGCATATTGCTGGAGGTGGCCCCTAGAGTCAGTGTCCCCTGTGGGCCCCAGACACCCCAGTCCGACCCTGCTGACATCTGATTAAGGCCTAAGGCCCCGTTCACATGTCAGGTTTTAATCAGTGTTTTTTTTCTAATTTTCATCTGATTTTGGTCAGTGTCAGTTTTTCTCCTCAGTGGGGCATATTTTTTTATATGTAAAGTAAAAAGCTAAAGGTTTCCTCGCCTCGCTTGCCCGGCCTATAGACACTGGAAAACAAGCAGTACAGGCAACATGGTTGGTTCTGGGCATTTTTTCTGACAGACTCGTTGACTTCAATAGATGATCTTTATCTACAAATCGGATGAAAATCGGACCGGTCTCAGTTCTGATTTGCAGATCAATCGTCCACAATAAATAGAGCTGTAAACCTGTCCACGGTCTATAACGGAGCATATTCTACCTGCTAGAGAAATAACCAGACGTGAAAAGAGCCATGTGCTATTCTTACAGGGAAGGGGCCACGATTTTATGTTTTGTATTAATAATTATGTAATCAATTATTTTTAATACAAAATTAAATGTACCACTTTATTAGTTTTTTATTTATTTTTACATTGGCCACTAGGGGCTGCCATTTTTATTTGGGGGTTGTGTAAGAAGCGCTCTTACACACCTCATTTACGGCAGCCCTGGCCATAAGAGACAGTAGTCTGTCACCGACCCTTTCTCTAACATTACAGGCCGCTCCTCCTGCCTCTAGCTGTGACCTGGGCACGCCCCCTTGGCTGTTCAGGTCGCAGCCGTGGGAGGAGATTGCAGCCATCTTTGTGGAGCCTGCAGTGTAAGCTGTACATTCCCCCTGTCGTCGCACGCACTGCTCAGTCAGAGCATGCCATGACAGGAACTGCCGGGGAGGAAATGCCTAGGAGTGGATGTCCCGAGTGAGTATCTGCAGCGGCGCCGTGCGGTGATCTCAGCCTCTCAGCTGTTATCACCGCCGACATCTTCAGGCAACACAGACACAGCGCTGCGTGGGAACGTGGAAGGTGAAGGTGAGTAGAAGCGTTTGTTTTGTTTTTTTTCCCTTCGCATTGAATATATGGGGGCATATACCCACCAGGATGGAGGAGGAGGCATATACCCACCAGGATGGATGGAGGGGGGGAATATACCCACCAGGATGGATGGAGGGGGGGGCATATACCCACCAGGATGGATGGAGGGGGGGCATATACCCACCAGGATGGATGGAGAGGGGGGGGGCATATACCCACCAGGATGGATGGAGGGGGGGGCATATACCCACCAGGATGGATGGAGGGGGGGGGCATATACCCACCAGGATGGATGGAGGGGGGGGCATATACCCACCAGGATGGATGGAGGGGGGGGGCATATACCCACCAGGATGGATGGAGGGGGGGGGGCATATACCCACCAGGATGGATGGAGGGGGGGGGGGCATATACCCACCAGGATGGATGGAGAGGGGGGGGCATATACCCACCAGGATGGATGGAGGGGGGGGCATATACCCACCAGGATGGATGGAGGGGGGGGGCATATACCCACCAGGATGGATGGAGGGGGGGGGCATATACCCACCAGGATGGATGGAGGGGGGGGGCATATACCCACCAGGATGGAGGGGGGGGGCATATACCCACCAGGATGGAGGGGGGGGGCATATACCCACCAGGATGGAGGGGGGGGGCATATACCCACCAGGATGGATGGAGGGGGGGGGCATATACCCACCAGGATGAAGGGGAGGATATATCCACCAGGATGGATGGATGGAGGGGGGCATATACTGACCAGGATGGATGGAGGGGCATATACATCTACCCAGGATGGATGGGGGTGTGTGACGCCTAGCTGCGCTTGGTATCACAGATCCTAGCAGGGTGTATTGATGGATTCCTCCACAAGAGGCCCCCATAACCATTCACACATCTCCACCTTCCACCTCAGACCATCAGAGGGAGCCCGTTAGGGATAGTTATATAAGGGAAGGTGGAGCCAGGCAGCAGTTAGTCTACACTGGAGTCGACAGAAAGCAAACCTGTTGAGAGAGCTCCTGCAGTGCAAAAGCCTGAGAGAGGTCAGTCTGCAGTGGAGCACGTTCTAGACTCAGTTGTAGCTCAGAGAGGTGAGCTTTAGGTGTGCCGGCGCCATAAGATCGGTGAAGCGCGGCAAGCTGCCGTTAGTGTGTATAGCCTAGTGAGGGCCCGAGTAGGCCGAAGGCGAGTGGAGAGTTAATACATAGGGGGCAGAGGAGCTTAACTAGCTCACCCCGAAGAAGCAGTTACCGGACATCGGGTCCGAAGCTTACCGGGATCTCCACGACCCAGTAAGATATAACCAGAATCCCTGGAGAACTACAAGTCCCAGTATCGCAAAAGTGCTGATACGTAATAGAGCCAGGAGACACATAGGCCTCTTAAGTCGGGAGCGTGTAATCCAAGAAAAGGCCCTACCACAAGGTCAGCCAGCGCAGGACAGAGACAAAGTTAGGCCTTGCTCCAGGAAGGTCAGAAACGTACTACGCAGAGGCAAGAAACAGGAGGCCCAAAACCCGCTCATTGGGGAGGATCCTGACGTGCACCCTTCACCCTACAGTGCTCTGGGACGTGCCTGAATTTCCATCAGTAAAAGGTACTGAAGTGACAATCGTGTCTGTCCCTGTTCTTGCTCTGACCCGGCTGGGTCTCTCCGTCCTGCTTTCCCCGTCCATACGCTGCCCTGAGGCCTAGCTCCACCTGTGGGAAGCTATACCATCGAGCTGCCTTATCACCGGCCTCAGTGGACTGCGCAGCGCTGGTGATCCTCACCAGAAACCACAGGTGGCGTCACAAACTCTTTTATAAACTTCACAACTCACCAACCCTTTTAAAGGAGCGACCCCAGGGTACGGGCCCGGGAGCCGACCACCGCGACATCCCTTAAGGCCCGGGTACCGAGTCATACCCATTCCCCTGGGCTAGTCAGGGGCATATAAACCTACCCAGCATGGATGGATGGAGGGGCATTTACACCTACCCAGGATGGATGGATGGAGGGGCATTTACACCTACCCAGGATGGATGGATGAAGGGGCATATACACCTACCCAGGATGGATGGATGGAGGGGGCATCTACACCTAACCAGGTTGGATGGAGGGGCATATACACCTACCAGAATAGACTACCCAGGATGGGTGGGTGGATGGAGGGGCATCTACACCTAACCAGGATGGATGAATGGAGGGGGCATCTACACCTAACCAGGTTGGATGGAGGGGCATATACACCTACCAGAATAGACTACCCAGGATGGATGGAGGGGCATCTACACCTACCCAGGATGGATGGAGGGGCATCTACACCTACCCAGAATGGATGAAGGGGCATATACACCTACCCTGGATGGCTGGAGGGGCATATACAGCTACCCAGGATGGATGGATGGATGGAGGGGCATATACACCTACCCAGGATGGATGGAGGGGCATATACACCTACCCAGGATGGATGGAGGGGGCAATATACACCTACCCAGGATGGATGGGGGGCAAATACTCCTACACTGGATGGACGGAGGGGCATATACACCTACCAAGGATGGATGGATGGATGGAGGGGCATATACACCTACCCAGGATGGATGGATGGAAGAATGGATGGAGGGGTATTCGCATCTACCATGGATGGATGGAGGGGCATCTACACCTACCCAGGATGGATTGATGGATGGAGGGGCATTTACACCTACCCAGGATGGATGGATGGAGGGGCATTTACACCTACCCAGGATGGATGGATGGAGGGGCATCTACACTTAACCAGGATGGATGGAGGGGCATCTACACCTAACCAGGATGGATGGAGGGGCATATACACCTAGCAGAATAGACTACCCAGGATGGATGGATGGATGGAGGGGCATCTACACCTAACCAGGATGGATGAATGGAGGGGGCATCTACACCTAACCAGGTTGGATGGAGGGGCATATACACCTACCCAGAATGGATGAAGGGGTATATACACCTACCCAGGATGGCTGGAGGGGCATATACAGCTACTCAGGATGGATGGATGGATGGAGGGGCCGATACACCTACCCAGGATGGATGGAGGGGCATATACACCTACCCAGGATGGATGGATGGGCATATACACCTACCCAGGATGGATGGATGGAGGGGCATATACACCTACCCAGGATGGATGGAGGGGCATATACACCTACCCAGGATGGATGGAGGGGCATATACACCTACCCAGAATGGATGAAGGGGCATATACACCTACCCAGGATGGCTGGAGGGGCATATACAGCTACTCAGGATGGATGGAGGGGCCGATACACCTACCCAGGATGGATGGAGGGGCATATACACCTACCCAGGATGGATGGATGGGCATATACACCTACCCAGGATGGATGGATGGAGGGGCATATACACCTACCCAGGATGGATGGAGGGGCAAATACTCCTACACTGGATGGATGGAGGGGCATATACACCTACCCAGGATGGATGGATGGAAGAATGGATGGAGGGGTATTCGCATCTACCATGGATGGATGGAGGGGCATCTATTCCTACCCAGGATGGATTGATGGATGGAGGGGCATCTACACCTACCCAGAGTGGATGGATGGAGGGGCATATACACCTACCAGAATAGACTGCTCAGGATGGATGGATGGATGGAGGGGCATCTATGCTTACCCAGTTTGGATGGATGGATGGAGGTGCATATACACCTACCCAGGATGGATGGATGGAGAGGTATCTACACCTACCCAGGATGGATGGAATGAGGGGCATATACACCTACCCAGAATGGATGGATAGAGGGGCATCTACCCCTACCCACGATGGATGGATGGAGGGGCATCTACACTTACGCAGGATGAATGGATGGATGGATGGAAGGGCATCTACACCTACCCAGGATGGGTGGATGGATGGAGGGGCATCTAGACCTACCCAGGATGTATGGATGGATGGAGGGGCATATACACCTACCCAGAGTGGACGGATGCAGGGGCATCTACCCCTACCCACGATGGATGGATGGAGGGGCATCTACACTTAGGATATATGGACGAATGGAGGGGCATATACACCTACCCAGGATGGATGGATAGAGGGGCATATACACCTACCAGAATAGACTGCGCAGGATGGATGGATGGAGGGGCATCTATGCCTACCCAGAATGGATGGATGGATGAAGGGTCATATACACTCACCCAGGATGGATGGATGGAGGGGGAAATACACCTACTCAGGATGGATGGAGGGGCATATACACCTACCCAGGATGGATGGAGGGGCAAATACTCCTACCCAGGATGGATGGATGGATGGAGGGGCATATACACCTACCAGAATAGACTACCCAGGATGGATGGAGGTGCATCTACGCAAACCCAGAATGGATGGATGAAGGGGCATATACACCTACCCAGATTGGATGGATGGATGGATGGATGGATGGAGGGGCATATACACCTACCCAGGATGGATGGATGGAGGGGCATCTACCCCTACCCAGGATGGATGGATGGAGGGGCATCTACACTTACCCAGGATGGATGGAAGGGCATCTACACCTACCCAGGATGGGTGGATGGATGGAGGGGTATCTAGACCTACCCAGGATGTATGGATGGATGGATGGAGGGGCATATACACCTACCCAGGATGGATGGATGGGCTTATACACCTACTCAGGATGGATGGATGGAGGGGCATATACACCTACTCTGGATGGATGGATGGATGGATGGAGGGGCATATACAGCTACCCAGGATGGATTGATGGATGGAGGGGCATATACACCTACCCAGGATGGATGGAGGGGCATATACACCTACTCAGGATGGATGGATGGAGGGGCATATACACCTACTCTGGATGGATGGATGGAGGGGCATATACAGCTACCCAGGATGGATGGAGAGGCCGATACACCTACCCAGGATGGATGGAAGGGCATATTCACCTACCCAGGATGGATGGATGGAGGGGCATATACACCTACCCACTATGGATGGAGGGGCAAATACTCCTACCCAGGATGAATGGAGGGGCATATACACCTACCCAGAATGGATGGATGGAGTGGTATCTACACCTACTATGGATGGATGGAGGGGCATCTACACCTACCGAGAATGGACGAATGGAGGGGCATCTACACCTACCGAGAATGGACGAATGGAGGGGCATCTACACCTACCGAGAATGGATGGATGGAGGGGCATATACACCTACCAGAATAGACTGCGCAGGATGGATGGATGGATGGAGGGGCATCTACGCCTACCCAGAATGGATGAAGGGTCATATACACCTACCCAGGATGGATGGAGGGGCATATACACCTACCCAGGATGGATGGAGGTGCAAATACTCCTACCCAGGATGGATGGATGGATGGAGGGGCATATACACCTACCAGAATAGACTACCCAGGATGGATGGAGGTGCATCTACGCAAACCCAGAATGGATGGATGAAGGGGCATATACACCTACCCAGATTGGATGGATGGATGGAGGTGCATATACACCTACCCAGGATGGATGGATGGAAAGGTATCTACGCCTACCCAGGATGGATGGATGGAGGGGCATATACACCTACCCAGAATGGATGGATGGAGGGGCATCTACCCCTACCCAGGATGGATGGATGGAGGGGCATCTACACTTGCCCCTCCATCCATCCATTCATCCTGGGTAAGTGTAGATGCCCCTCCATCCATCCATCCTGGGTAGGTGTAGATGCCCCTCCATCCATCCATTCATCCTGGGTATCTACACCTACCCAGGATGGGTGGATGGATGGAGGGGCATCTACACCTACCCAGGATGTATAGATGGATGGAGGGGCATCTACACCTACCCAGGATGGATGGATGGAGGGGCATCTACACCTTACCCGGGATGGATGGATGGATGGAGGGGCATCTACACTTACCCAGGATGAATGGATGGAGGGTCATCTACGCCTACCCAGAATGGATGGATGGAGGGCATATACCCCTACCCAGGATGGATTGATGGATGGAGGGGCATCTACACCTACCCAGAATGGATGGATGGAGGGGCATCTACGCCTACCCAGAATGGATGGAGGGGCATATACACCTACCCAGAATGGATGAATGGAGGGGCATATACACCTACCCAGAATGGATGGATGGAGGGGCATCTACGCCTACCCAGAATGGATGGATGGAGGGGCATCTACGCCTACCCAGAATGGATGGATGGAAAGGCATATACACCTACCCAGAATGGATGAATTGAGGGGCATATACACCTACCCAGAATGGATGGATGGAGGACCAATATACACCTACCCAGGATGGATGGAGGGGCATGTATACCTACCCAGGATGGATGGATGGAGAGGCATCTACACCTACCCAGGATGGATGGATGGCGGGGCATATACACCTACCCAGGATGGATGGATGGGGACGCATGGATTCCACTCAGTATCAGCAGATTCTTGACAATAATGTTCAAGAATCAGTGATAAAGTTGAAGTTACGCAGGGGATGGATCTTTCAGCAAGACAATGATCCAAAACACGTCTCCAAATCTACTCAGGCATTCATGCAGAGGAACAATTACAATGTTCTGGAATGGCCATCCCAGACCTGAATATCATTGAACATCTGTGGGATCATTTGAAGAGGGCTGTCCATGCTCGGCGACCATCAAACTTAACTGAACTGGAATTGTTTTGTAAAGAGGAATGGTCAAAAATACCTTCATCCAGGATCTCATTAAAAGCTACAGGAAGCGACTAGAGGCTGTTATTTTTGCAAAAGGAGGATCTACTAAATATTAATGTCACTTTTCTGGTGAGGTGCCCATACTTATGCACCTGTCAAATTTTGTTTGAATGCAGATTGCACATTTTCTGTTAGTACAATAAACCTCATTTCAAGGCAGAAACATTACTGTGTCCAACAGTTATTACATATATCAAACTGAAATAGCTGTTGCAAAAACACCAATTTTTATAAAACATTAAGCTTAAGATTAATAGGGGTGCCCAAACTTTTTCATATAACTGTATGTTCTAATTATTTTTTTAATATGAACTATTGGCACAATAGTCAATGAATGTGACCTTTTTTCAGTCTCTATAACTATATAATGGAATCTTACTTATGGGCTATCTACTTTGTTTTAGGTTTTAAGCGCCACTTCTCTGACCGGACTTCAGGAAAAACTTCAGGACAGCAATGTGCTTCTGGATAAAATCATGAAAGGGCTGAATGCCTATCTGGAGAAGAAGAGGCTTTTTTCCCACGGTATAGTCCTTTCACTTGTTGCAATGATTCTATATACTACTTAAAGAAATTTTTTTTTTCTTATTTAAACGCATTGAAATCATTTTTGTAATTGGATTTCATTAATAATTTTGCACTGTTTGCCTTCTATTGGCTCTGTGTTGCGCTGGCTATTGGACTTATTTGTAATCTGTCTTTTTTCAGCTCCTCTTAGCCGATTTATGACCACAGATCACATCAAAGCTGAATGTGCAGGAAACAAAAAGCCTAACGGTGCAACATTTTTAATGAAACTGAATTGTCGCAAATACTCGCAATTAAATGGGTATTCCCATCTCCAAGATCCTATCCCAATATGTAGTAGGCGTAGTAATAATAATAATATTAGCAAATACCTCCAATTAGAAGTGTAGTATAGTTCTTCTGATTCGCTATGTCGCTTTCCCCATGTGCAAGGCATTGCAGTAGCTTTGGTATCCATGGTTACGACCACTCATATAGTGACAGTTATTTGCTAGTGGTCGTAACCTAAGCTACTGCAATGCCCTGCACATGGGATAAGCGACAAAGCAAATCAGAAGAACTATACTACACTTCTAATTGGAGGTATTTGCTAATATTATTATTATTACACCTACTACATATTGGGGTAGAATCCTGGAGATGGGAATACACATTTCAGTTAAATAAAAAAAGTTCCCAAAACTGGATAGCCCCTTTAAGCTAGCCATACGCATGAGATATGAGATACCCGTCGTCTGAATGGTTATTTGGCTATTTCTTCTGACTCCCACATATTCTGCTGAACAGTCATGTGTTTTTAATGGGGAGAGAGGAGAAAGTCGGTACTGGACACCTCCGGCAGCGGGTTATCTCCCCTGAGAACCAAAAGACCGGGTATTGAAATCCCATCTGCCCGATCCTTCTGGCCCTGACATCCTCTATCGGGGGAGAGTCAGGAGACCCCCATACACATCAGTGGGTAGGCCGGTCCTGCTGCAATCGTCAGGGTTAAACTATTTTAATCCAATGTGTATGGGGACTGAATCTTTACTTTAAAGCTTTGCTTTTCTATTTTCTCACATAGACACTAATACAAATGGCGCCTGACCCAATACTTTAATGACATTTTTATCATATTGTGCATTTTCGCTTTAGCTTTTTCTTCCTGTCCAACGACGAAATGCTAGAAATTCTCTCTGAGACTAAAGATCCTCTGCGGGTCCAACCACATCTAAAGAAGGGCTTTGAAGGCATCGCAAAGCTGGAGTTCCTTCCTAACCTGGACATCAAAGCCATGTACAGCACCGAGGGGGAACGCGTAGAGCTCATCCAGACCATCTCCACCTCCGAGGCTCGGGGGGCCGTGGAGAAGTGGCTCATCCAAGGGGAAGATGTCATGTTAAGGAGCGTGCATGATGTTATTGCTCGGTCACGAATGGTACGGATCTGCCTACAGACCAAAAGCATTAATTGGAACTAATCTAGTACTTTTATATTTGTATAAGATTATTTGGCAGCAGTGAATGATTTGTGGATGATGTATCTCTTGCTATAGAGCCAGGTAGCAGATCTTCTACCTGCAATCGGTAGAAATGAATTTGCTGGATAATACTAGTAAGGTTGTCCCTCTCTTAAATGCTTCTGTCAACGTAATTTAACTTTGTTTTTTAAAAGGCATACCCTGAGACTGCAAGAAAAGACTGGGTGAGGGAATGGCCGGGACAGGTCGTGCTCTGTGTGTCTCAGATGTTCTGGACAAGTGAAGTGCATGAAGCTATCGGCAGTGGCCCAGAGGTACGGCATAAGCTCCTTTACTGATCAAGGTGGCTTCACTATAAACAGTCATGGCCGGAAGTGTTGGCACCCTTGAAGTATTTTCCATAAAATTATTGCAATTGCATGTGTATTTTTCCCCTCCCCCATGACAGCACACCTTGAGAGAGAGGATCCGCCCCACCAAGGACAGGAAACCGTCTGAAATAAAAGGGCGGTACCTCTCCCTCGCTTCAGTTGGTTTCCTGTCCTTGATGGGGAACCTGTCTGGAAGAAAGAAGACTTACCTGGGGCTGTCCCGGTGTGGAAGAGCGGGCACTGGCCTGTGCACCGGGTTCAGTATCCCAGAAGCGCCGTCCGCAGCTTCCCCTGGGGTCTCTGCGCCGAGCGGGGCGCACGCGGTGAGGCAGGCTCTGTCCTCCCGGAGACCGCGGCGCTGTCCTCCCCCTGCAGTGTGGAACGCTTCCGGGTGTGACGCGCCTGACGTCACGGCGCAGGGCACGCTGGGAGCGGCGCGCTGGGTGACGTCAGGAGGCGGCGCCGATCCAAGATGGCGGCGCCCATCGGAGCGTCACAGGCCGGTTTTTTTCAACGGAGCTCCGGCCTGGCGAAGGGGGAGGACCCACAGACCGGAGGAGGCTGGATGGCCCTATATTTAAGGGGGGGGAGCTTTCCTGGAAGCGTGGTGCGCTTCTGAGACATGGCTGATCCAGATAGCCAGGAGCAGCAGCTTACCCCCCCACCTCAGCAACAGAAGCAGAGGGATGCATCGTATACAGACAGCCGCTCGAGTAATCGTAGTGGCAGCCGCAGGAGTAAGGCTTCGAGCGCCTCGGGACCATCCAGAATGGAATCATCAGTTCCGCGACAGCCTCCGAATCCGGTACCCGTTTGTGACCTCCGAGGGTGAGTGAGCTTCGTGAATGTCACTGATTAGTAACGGGAAGTCTCTTATGTGCTTCCTTTTTTTAGGAGCCTAAGAAGAGTAGTGCCAAGCAAAAGCATAGGATGTGTGCCCTTTGCCAAGCTTCTCTCTCAGTAGAGTGGCAGAAACCACTTTGCCAGGGCTGTGTGACCAAAACCATAGCTGAGAATTCCCAGGATTTTGCTGCAAATTTAAAGTCCATAGTACATGCAGAAGTTCAGGGGTCCCTGAAGGGGTTCCTTAGAGGGAAGAAAAGGCCCCGTAGAGAGGTTTCCTCCGTCTCTGATTCCTCCCAGTCCGAGGAGCAGTGGGATTCATCGTCCTCTTCCTCATCGGGGGGGCGGTAGACCCTGCTTCCCCATTGAGAATACAGACAGACTGGTTAGGGCAGTAAGATCAACCATGGGTCTGGAGGAAGAGAGAGCCTCTAAATCCCGGGAGGACATCATGTTTGCGGGCTTGGGAGAGCGGAAGAGACGCTCATTTCCGGTGAACAGTAAGATTCAGGGCCTCATTGACCGGGAGTGGAGGAGACCTGAGAGATCAGGGGCTTTACCCTCCTTCTCCAAAAGAAGGTACCCCTTCGAAGAGAAGGATGCGGAACCTTGGGATAAGATCCCCAAGGTGGACGGGACTGTGGCAAGGTCATCAAAGAGATCTTCCCTGCCCTTGGAGGACTCTGGCGTCCTAAAAGATGCCCTGGATAAAAGAGCTGACTCCTTCCTGCGCCACACGTGGGAGGCGGCAGCAGGTGGCCTAAAACCAGCGGTGGCTAGCACCTGTGTGGCGAGGTCCTTGATGGTGTGGCTTCAACAGCTGGAAGACCAGCTTAAAGATAAAAAGGTCTCCAGACAGGCAATACTTGCAGAGCTACCTTTAATTCAAACAGCATCGGCCTTCCTGGCCGACTCTTCAGCTGACTCGGTCAGACTGTCAGCTAGGGCAGCGGGACTATCCAACGCAGCCAGGCGGGCCTTGTGGCTCAAGGGTTGCCCAGGCGACCTACCTTCGAAACAGAAACTGTGCTCCCTCCCGTGTGACGGTAGACTCCTGTTTGGCCAAAAGTTAGAGGACCTGTTAGAAAAAGCAGGCAATAAAACCAAAGGGTTCCCGGGATTTTCGGGGGAACCAAGAAGATTTAGTTTTCGGAGGAGAAAATTTAACCGGGGTCGTCCTCCGGGAGACAAAAAGAAATGGGAAGCCAAGTCCAAAAAAGAATCGGGCTACATGTTTGGAGGACCATCCTCGAGTTCGAAGAGATCCTCCCAATGACGCCAGGCTGGAAGTGGGTGGAAGGCTTTCCCACTTTTTTCCAGCTTGGGACGCGATAACAACAAACCCATGGATTCTGAAAATTATCAGTGGGGGCCTGAAGATCCAGTTCAGCCAGACCCCCTGGCGGACCTTTGTGGTTACCCCCCTACGAAAGGTCCAGGAAGAACAATTAGCCCTGGAAACAGAAGTGTTAGAGTTAGTAGGAAAGCAGGTCCTTCTCGAAGTACCAGCAACACAGAGAGGGAGGGGGTTCTATTCCCCACTATTCATGATAAAAAAAACAAACGGGTCCTTAAGGACCATCATCAACCTCAGGAGTCTGAACCAAGTAGTAGAAAACCAGACTTTCAAAATGGAGTCAGTAGGCTCGGCAGTGAAGCTCTTACATCGCAACTGCTTTATGGCTGTAATAGACTTGAAGGACGCATATTATCACGTCCCAATCCATCCGGAGTATCAGAAGTATCTGAGAGTAGCCCTGTTTATTCAGGAGAAGCTGAGGCATTTTCAGTTTGCTGCCCTACCCTTTGGCCTCTCCATTGCCCCGAGAATATTTACGAAACTAATAGCAGAAGTGACAGCCTTCCTACGGATCAAGAATGTAGTGATCGTGCCATATTTAGACGACTTCTTGATAATAGGGAAAACAGAAGCCCACTGCTCCAGTCAGCTCCTAGTGGTCACGGAAGTGTTGCATCAGCTGGGGTGGTTAGTAAATTTCCAAAAATCAAGACTAACCCCCTCCAGGACTCAGACCTTTCTGGGTCTAATCCTAGACTCTCGTCGTCAAACCTGCTTCCTCCCAGAGGACAAAATCTGCAGGTTAATTGCATTAGTCTCGAAGGCCATTCAAGCTCCAGAGATGTCTCTGAGAGAGGCAATGTCCCTCCTGGGTTCTATGACGGCCTGTCTCCCAGCAGTAATGTGGGCCCAGGGGCATATGAGGCGGCTTCAGTGGGAGGTCCTGTCAGCACAGAGGTCCTGCAACGGGCGTTTAGAAGGCAGGCTCTCTCTCTCCCCAGAAGTAGTAGATTCTCTTTCGTGGTGGACAGTCAGGGGAAATCTGACCACAGGCGTTCAATGGTCCAGATCGATAGATCGGGTAGTTACGACCGACGCAAGCAGTTCCGGCTGGGGGGGTCATCTGGCAGAACTCTCAATACAGGGTCACTGGGCTTACCACGAGAGGGGATCATCCTCAAACTTAAAGGAGCTTTGGGCAGTAGAAAGATCCCTCAGGGGCTTCCTCCCTCACATCCAAAATCACCATGTCCAGGTCAGGTCCGACAACCGGACCGCAGTAGCCTATGTGAATCACCAAGGAGGGACAAGGTCACGCCCTCTGATGGTGGTGGCAGACAGGATCCTTGGTCTAGCAGAGCGAAACCTCCTATCCCTCAGCGCCCTTCACATAAAGGGGATAGAAAACGTGAAGGCAGATTTTCTAAGCCGCCATACCCTAAGACAGGGGGAGTGGGGGTTGAACCCGGAGGTCTTCCATCAGATTGTCCAGTTATGGGGGCAGCCAGACATAGACCTGTTCGCCACAAGGGCAAACAGAAAGGTGCAGAGATTTTGCTCCCTAAATCCGACAGAAAATCCCCATGCCATAGATGCCCTCCAGATTCCTTGGGGGTTCAGGAAGGCCTATGCCTTTCCGCCATTAGTGCTGATTCCAGTAGTGGTGAGGAAGATCCGGGAGGAAGGCGCCAGGGTGATTTTGATAGCCCCTTTTTGGCCCAAGAGGCCTTGGTTCTCTCTGCTTCGGCTAATGTCGGTGTCAGATCCCTGGATTCTACCAGAGAGGCCGGACCTTCTCATGCAGGGACCAGTATTCCATGCCCAGGCCAGGGGATTCCATCTTTCGGCATGGAATTTGAGAGGTCGCTATTGAGTAGCAAGGGGTTTTCACCAGGCTTAGTTTCTACTTTATTGGGGAGCAGAAAACCGATTACAACTAAGATTTATAGCAGGGTTTGGGGTAAATTCCTAGAGGTTATAGATATTCCGCTATCGAGCAAACCTCCGATCAGAGGGATCCTGGAATTTCTGCAAAAGGGGCGGGACCTGGGTCTAGCTACAGGGACCCTTAAGGTTCAAGTTTCAGCTTTGGGAGCACTCTACAATTGTAATCTGGCTGGGAATAGGTGGATCTCGAGGTTTATCAAGTCCTGTGCCAGAGCTGGACCGGTTAGGTCCATGGGTGTTCCTCCTTGGGACCTGAATTTAGTCTTGAACGCTCTTACTAGTGAACCATTCGAACCCCTACACAAGGTTTCTCCAAAAATTCTCACCCTTAAGACCATCCTTCTAGTGGCCTTAACATCAGCCCGTAGGGTGGGGGATCTGCAGGCCCTCTCGGTTAATCCTCCTTACACACAAATCTTTGAGGATAGGGTCACCTTGCGGCCAGATCCAGCATACCTTCCCAAGGTGGTATCTAGATTTCACCGTAGTCAGGAGATTGTGCTACCCTCGTTCTGCAGCAATCCCAAGAACCCAGGGGAAGTCAGGTTCCATAGCCTAGATGTTAGGAGGTCCCTGCTACAGTACATTCACATGACTAGTCTGTGGAGGAAAGACTGTTCTCTGTTCCTGGCCTTTCAAGGGTGTAGGAAAGGTCATGGGGTGTCCAAGGGTACCATCTCTAGGTGGCTCAGGGAGGCCATTTGCTTAGCCTATATGTCCACAGGGGTTCCAGCCCCGGACAATGTGAGGGCTCATTCCACCAGAGCCGTTGCAACCTCCTGGGCAGAGAGAGCAGACGTCTCGATCGAGCAGATATGTAGGGCTGCTACTTGGTCTACACCATCCACCTTCTTTAAGCACTATCGGTTGGATCTATCCTCTTCTGATCTCACCTTTGGGAGAAGGGTACTTCAGGCGGTGGTCCCTCCCTAGGGTGCTCATAAATTCTCCAAAATTCTCTCAAGGAGTGCTGTCATGGGGGAGGGGAAAACACCAAGGTTACTTACCGGTAGCCGGTTTTTCCTGAGCCCATGACAGCACCCGTAGTTTCCCCCCCTTATTTTTTCTATGTTTCTCACACCCTGGTGTGCACTGTGTGGGGTGGTGTGTATTTGTATATTGTGGTGTTGGTTATGTGCCTAACCTGTTTAGGGAGGTCCTCTCAATGCTCTGTAAACAACTGAAGCGAGGGAGAGGTACCGCCCTTTTATTTCAGACGGTTTCCTGTCCTTGGTGGGGCGGATCCTCTCTCTCAAGGTGTGCTGTCATGGGCTCAGGAAAAACCGGCTACCGGTAAGTAACCTTGGTGTTTTTGTTATACACATGTTTATTTCCCTTGTGTGTATTGGAACAACACAAAAAAAACAGAGAAAAAAAGGCAAATTGGATATAATTTCACACAAAACCCCAAAAATGGGCCGGACAAAATTGTTGGCATCTTTCCAAAATTGTGGGTAAACAATTTTGTTTCAAGCTTGTGATGCTCATTCAAACTCACCTGTGGCAAGTAACAGGTGTGGGCAATATGAAAATCACACCTGAAACCCGATACAAAGGGGAAAAGTTGACTCAATCTTTGCGTTGTTACGTGCCACACTAAGTAGGGAGAACAGAAAGAGGAAAAGAGAACTGTCTGAGGACTTGAAAACCAAAATTGTTGACCAATATCTTCTTTTTGTGTTGTTCCAATACACACAAATTAAATTAACATGTGAATAACAAAACATGTGTAATTGTAATAATTTTCTGGGAGAAATACATATATATACATTCATAGACAGATTTCATGTGTTCTCCTGCTAATAGATTGTCATACCCAGGGATGCAGCTTATAGGAGTTTCCAGGGGCGGATATACCATTGGTGCAACAGAGGTAAGGGGACCCACATTCACATCAAAAGATGCAAGTAGCTTATTTCACAGCACGTTATTAGACTGCAAAGAGCCCATGTACTGTTCTTGCCCAGGGGTCTTCTCCTGGGGGTTGCAGTTGTACAGCGGCTCAATATCTTGAAGGTACCCAAAAGGCTCCATAGTATTGTTGGGATTTTGCATTGATTCATGCATCTTTTCTAGAGATGAGCAACTAAATTTGCAGGACCTTGGTCTAAGAGAGCAGGTTAGTAGTCTGTGGCTGTTGGATGAGAGCCTTGCTAAACGCCTCTTACATGCCGGCATCCCTGGCTCCTCTTTTGATTAGCCGGCCAGGCGTGATGTCATTTGTGCCTCACACCACAACTATGACATCGACATCAAAAGAGGAGCCGGAGATGCCGTTTCATGGAGCTCCGGTCCTGCGGCCGTGGAATACTGACCCGACTGTTGGACCAGAGTCCTGCAAATCCATTCGCTCATCTCTACTCTCGTCATATCTACCAATAAGGGAAGACATTGTGTGGGATTTCCCATAATACCAGCATAAAATGAATCCATCTGCATTGAGTTTTCCATGCTGTTTGTGGCAGGGTTTTATAGAGGTACATCTGGGTATTTGGAGCTCTGGGTTCAATCCAGATCTCCAACTTCTATAAAGATATGTTGTAAAATTGTTGTGTACATTATAAAGTGCCTGCATATTGTGGAGTTCTCAATCTAGTCTGCAGTTTATAATCTGTATAGATTTCAGCCCCCTTGCAATATGTATGTTCTATGAATGTTTCTGCAGATGATTTCACCGTCACATCCTTCTTGTAGGGCCTGAAAAACTCCTATGATAATCTGCAGCTCCAGCTAAATGATATTGTGGAGCTTGTGCGAGGAGGCAAATTGTCCCAGCAGACTCGCAGCACATTGGGGGCTCTCGTCACCATAGAGGGGCACGCTCGTGACGTGGGCATGGAAATGATCCAAACAGGTTTGTGCAAACATCATGGCTGGCACCAAACTTTCCAATACCATGTTCTATTTATTATACACTACATGGAGAAAGGTATTGTGCCCCCTCCACATTACACCTACAGGGGCTTTTATGGCCTCCTATTCTAAATCCATATACAGGATGTTAATATGGAGTCCGTCCCTCTACAGATATCACAGCTCAATATGCAGAGCACCTTCATACATTTCACCCCATTCCTATGTTCTTTCCATATCTATGTTATATTCCCCCCTCTTTTCTTTGAGTTTTCATAGGACACAATTGATCTTGTCACAGTAAAGCAATCTTGGGGTGTACTTACAATGACGTCTATGGGGCAGTAGTCATTTATGCATATTGAGATGGTGGTCACTATACAGTTATATGAAAAAGTTTGGGCACCCCTATTAATCTTAAGCTTAATGTTTTATAAAAATTGGTGTTTTTGCAACAGCTATTTCAGTTTGATATATGTAATAACTGTTGGACACAGTAACTGAACTTGAATTGTTTTGTAAAGAGGAATGGTCAAAAATACCTTCATCCAGGATCCAGGAACTCATTAAAAGCTACAGGAAGCGACTAGAAGCTGTTATTTTTGCAAAAGGAGGATCTACTAAGTATTAATGTCACTTTTCTGGTGAGGTGCCCATACTTATGCACCTGTCAAATTTTGTTTGAATGCAGATTGCACATTTTCTGTTAGTACAATAAACCTCATTTCAAGGCAGAAACATTACTGTGTCCAACAGTTATTACATATATCAAACTGAAATAGCTGTTGCAAAAACACCAATTTTTATAAAACAATAAGCTTAAGATTAATAGGGGTGCCCAAACTTTTTCATATAACTGTATAGGAATGTTTTGGCATCTGTAGGTGTCGGCGTCCCCTATATATGACTCATTGCCACAATTGATATTCTTTATAGTCAGTGGTTTGGATGGCCTAGGTGCGGTTTGTAATATTTTCTATCAATGGTGTGTGTGCCCTCCTCTGTGCGGTGTCCTTCCATAACCATGGATGTACTAATAAAGGGTTTTTATGTCAATTCCTTTAATGACCTTTTGTTCGGTTTCTTTGTAGGTATTATGTAATTCTCTGAATGGTCAGCCATTCTAAGCCTGAGCAGACATATGGCAATGTAATTGATGTGTGACTGACATTGTTCTTCCCTATGTGGCGGTGACATATTTATGCTGCCATTGTGCAGTATTTTTTCTAATTAATCATCCTAAAGGAGTTTAGTGGGGTTGAGGTTGAGAACGTGTGTGAAACAGTTCTGCTCTTCTATTCCCTTAGGGTTGGAAGCTACAATTGTTTAAAATGTCTTGTGCTGAAGCATTAAGATATCTTTTCACTGGAACTAAGGGGCCTAGACCAACCCCTAAAAACAAGGCCATACCCCCACCAGCAAACTGTACAGCGGGCACAATGCAGTTAATAGGGTAACGTTCTCCTGGCATTCACCAAATCCAGACTCGTCCATCAGATGCCAGATAGAGAAGTGTGATCCGTCACTGCACAGAACAGGTCTCCTCCAGAGTCCTGTGGTGGCGGCTTCACACCACTCCATCTAACGCTCGGCATCGTGCTTGGTGATGTAAGGCTGCATGCAGCTGCTCGGCCATGAAGCTACTGGCGGGGGCGCAGTGTTTGTGGTGATGTTGTTACCAATGGAGTCAGGAAAGCGTTCTGCCCTCTGCTCCTCAGCACTCAGTGACCCCGCTCTGTAATGTTCCGGGGTCTTCTGAGTTGCTGCAGTTCCTTCTACTCCTTAATAATATCACTCACATGTGATGGGGGAAGATTTAGGAGGGAAGAAATGTAATATCCAGACTTGTTACCCCGGTGGCTCCTATTACAGGACCGCGCTGGTATCAGAGAGCTCTGCACCACCAGCCGTTCTGTCATATGTTAGTAACAGCACACAGCATGGGAGGGCGGATGTTATACACCGGGGGGCGTGGGGATTGATGTTATACACTGGTGGGGGGCGAGAGTCTTAATGTTATACAAGGCCGAGGGGCCAGATGTTATACACTGAGGGGCAAGGGGACGGATATTATACACCAGGAGCGAGGGGACGGATATTATACACCAGAGCCGAGGGGATTGATGTTATACACTGGGGGTACAAGGGGCTAGATGTTATACAAGTCCGAGGGCTGGATGTTATACACTAAGGGGCGAGGGGACGGATATTATACACCGTGGGCGAGGGGACGGATATTATACACCGTGGGCGAGGGGACGGATATTATACACCGTGGGCGAGGGGACGGATATTATACACCGTGGGCAAGGGGACGGATATTATACACCGTGGGCGAGGGGACGGATATTATACACCGTGGGCGAGGGGACGGATATTATACACCGTGGGCGAGGGGACGGATATTATACACCGTGGGCGAGGGGACGGATATTATACACCGTGGGCGAGGGGACGGATATTATACACCGGGGGCGAGGGGACGGATATTATACACCGGGGGCGAGGGGACGGATATTATACACCGGGGGCGAGGGGACGGATATTATACACCGGGGGCGAGGGGACGGATATTATACACCGGGGGCGAGGGGACGGATATTATACACCGGGGGCGAGGGGACGGATATTATACACCGGGGGCGAGGGAGCGAGGGGACGGATATTATACACTGGGGCTGGGGGCCAGATGTTATGCAATGGATGGCTTGGGGTTGGATGTTATACAGTGGGGTTGAGGGGATGGATTTTATACACTGTCGGGGGGGGGGCAAGGGGACGGATGTTATACTAAACTAGGGGCAAGGGGCGGATGTTATACACCGGGGGAGGCGAGAGGCCGGATTTTATAAACTGGGGGCTGAGAGTCCGGATGTTATACACCGTGGGCAATGGGACTAAATGAAAAAAGCAGAATTCGGTGACTAGGAGTTTTGTCCTATAATGTATGTGCATTTGCCTTCCCTTTAGAAACTCTCCCTTGTGATTCTGCAGTGTCTTAGAGGTTGACTATCTTTTCCTACATTGCTCAGGAGTTTCTCATGAAACAGACTTCCAGTGGCTTGCCCAACTCTGCTATTACTGGGAGAATGAGAATGCGAGAGTGCGAATCATCAACTGCAATGTGAAGTCCGCCTAGGAGTACCTGGGCAACTCCCCACGCCTGGTCATCACTCCCTCACTGACAGATGCTAGCGGACTCTGCTATGATGTGATGGGTTATGCTCAGAAATCTTTTTGACTTTTGTATGATGCATGAAACTTCTTAGAAAGTTTATTGATATTTCATACCAGTTCTTTCATGTTTCATTGGTAGATCGGTGCTTTTTATCTAAATCTTGGTGGAGCTCCAGAAGGTCCGGCCGGCACAGGAAAAACTGAGACCACCAAAGATTTGGCCAAGGCGCTGGCCGTGCAGTGTGTGGTCTTTAACTGCTCTGATGGTTTGGACTACATAGCAATGTCAAAGGTACATACAATGTTAAGCTGCTCCATTGCAGATAATAAACTGACTCCAACCGATGTTCTGCTGACATCTTTTGATTGTATAGTACAGACCAAAAGTTTGGACACACCTTCTCATTTAAAGATTTTTCTGTATTTTCATGACTATGAAAATTGTACATTCGCACTGAAGGCATCAAAACTATGAATTAACACATGTGGAATTATATACTTAACAAAAAAGTGTGAAACAACTGAAAATATGTCTTATATTCTTGGTTCTTAAAAGTCGCAGGTTAACAGCAGCTCAGATTAGAGACCAGGTCAATGCCACACAGAGTTCTAGCAGCAGACACATCTCTTCAACAACTGTTAAGAGGAGACTTTGTGCAGCAGGCCTTCATGGTAAAATAGCTGCTAGGAAACCTCTGCTAAGGACAGGCAACAAGCAGAAGAGACTTGTTTGGGCTAAAGAACACAAGGAATGGACATTAGACCAGTGGAAATCTGTGCTTTGGTCTGATGAGTCCAAATTTGAGATCTTTGGTTCCAACCACCGTGTCTTTGTGCGACGCAGAAAAGGTGAACGGATGGACTCTACATGCCTGGTTCCCACCGTGAAGCATGGAGGAGGAGGTGTGATGGTGCTTTGCTGGTGACACTGTTTGGGATTTATTCAAAATTGAACCAGCATGGCTACCACAGCATCTTGCAGCGGCATGCTATTACATCCGGTCTGCGTTTAGTTGGACCATAATTTATTTTTCAAAAGGACAATGACCCCAACACACCTCCAGGCTGTGTAAGGGCTATTTGACCAAGAAGGAGAGTGATGGGGGGCTACGCCAGATGACCTGGCCTCCACAGTCACCAGACCTGAACCCAATCGAGATGGTTTGGGGTGAGCTGGACCGCAGAGTGAAGGCAAAAGGGCCAACAAGTGCTAAGCATCTCTGGGAACTCCTTCAAGATTGTTGGAAGACCATTTCCGGTGACTACCCCTTGAAGCTCATCAAGAGAATGCCAAGAGTGTGCAAAGCAGTCATCAAAGCAAAAGGTGGCTACTTTGAAGAACCTAGAATATAAGACATATATTTTCAGTTGTTTCACACTTTTTTGTTAAGTATATAATTCCACATGTGTTAATTCATAGTTTGATGCCTTCAGTGTGAATGTACAATTTTCATAGTCATGAAAATACAGAAAATCTTTAAATGAGAAGGTGTGTCCAAACTTTTGGTCTGTACTGTATATACTTTTTTTTAGTTTTTCCAAGGGCTGGCATCATCGGGAGCATGGGCGTGTTTTGATGAGTTTAACCGTATTGAGCTGGAGGTGTTGTCCGTGGTGGCCCAACAGATTCTCCGCATCCAGAGAGCCATCCAGATGAAGATGGACATGTTCAACTTCGAAGGAACAGAACTGAAGCTTAACCCAAATTGCTTCGTAGCCATTACCATGAATCCTGGCTCCGCGGGACGTTCTGAGCTGCCGGATAACCTCAAGGTAAAGAGTCCCAGTGCCTTGCATCGGGTCCTTCCACAAAATTTCTATAGGATTAAGCTCAGGACTATGACTCGGCCATTCCAAAACTTTGTTTATTCAACCATTCTTTTGTAGAACGACTTGTGTCTTTGGGCCATTGTCTTGCTGCATGACCCACGTTTTCTTGAGATTCAGTACATGAACTGATATCCTGATATTTTCCTTTAGCATTTGCTGATAGATTTTAGAATTCATTGTTCCATCAATGATGGCAGCCATCCTTGGCCAAGTGCAGCAAAACAGGCCCAAAGCATGCTACGATTACCATCTTTGTGTTTCATAGATGATAGGAGGTTCTTATGCTGTAATGCAGTATTTTCTTTCTGCAAACATATAGCTTCTCACTTAAAATCTCTATCTTGGCCTCATCCTTCCACAAAGCATTATTCCAGTTACCTATTGATGTGCCCAGGTGAGTTTTAGCAGTGACATTTTAAATCGCATTGCCTTTCTCCTTGCAATCCTGCCATGCTCGCCATTGTTGTTCATTGTCCTTCTGATGGTGGACTCATGAACAATTACATTAGCTAATCTGAGGAGAGGCCTTTAGTTGCTTAGAGGTTACCTTGAGTTCCTTTGTGACCTCACAGACTGATGTAGCTTTAAGTCAAATTTATGCAGTAATACAGAAATTTTTGAGGGGTTCACAAACTTTCAAGTAAATACTAGGTTTACAAAAGAAACATAAGATTTCATCAAAGGGATTATTCTCCCCCAAACCTATATGAGATTGTACATTTCCTATGTATAATCACAACACCTGATGCCCTCATTTCTGCAAGCTCCTTAATATTGATGTCCCGTTCTCCTATTTTCCAAAATGGACACAGTAGAGGTGTGGAGAGAGATTTGGAAAGTGTTAAAGGAGTATTCCCATCTCCAAGATTCTATCCCAATATGTAATAGGTGTAATAATAATATTAATAGCAAATACCTCCAATTGGAAATGTAGTATAGTTCTTCTGATTAGCTATGTCGCTTAACCCATGTGCAGGGCATAGCAGTAGCTTAGGTATCCATGGTTACGACCACTAGCAAGTAACTAACTGTTACTATGAGTGCTCGTAACCATGGATACCTAAGCTACTGCAATGTCCTGCACATGGGGGTAAGCAACATAGCTAATCAGAAGAACTATACTACATTTCTAATTGGAGATATTTGCAAACATTATTATTATTACACCTATTACATATTGGGACAGGATCTTGGAGATGGGAATACACCTTTAACCACACTTTGACTGACTTTCCTCTGATGTGGAATAGACACATCACTTTTAGGTCTGGGGTGGAGGATAGTGTAAATGGACATAATGGGTTCCCCGGCTCTATGCCTAGTTTACAGTAATTTAGTTTCATTTGTTGACTGACCCATCTGGTTTGCGCATTTCAGGTTCTTTTCCGGACTGTAGCAATGATGGTCCCCAACTATGCTCTGATTGCGGAGATCTGCCTTTATTCTTACGGTTTTCTGCACGCTAAACCTCTCTCGGTGAAGATGGTAATGACTTACCGGCTGTGCTCGGAGCCGCTCTCGTCCCAGTTCCATTATGATTATGGGATGCGTGCAGTAAAGGCTGTGCTGATCGCTGCTGGCAATCTGAAGCTGAAATTCCCCCATGAAAATGAAGAGATTCTTGTAAGTTCTGAACTGTTGGTCGCTTTACATCTCGTATAGGATAGCATTACCATCTTACCGAGAAGCATTTGGATCACAAAAATTAGAGCTGTATGATTTTATAGTAGCAGACAGAGACTTGCAAATAATTTCTGCACATTACTGTTCCTGGCTTGTTAGATCTCATCTGTGCAAAAGTGTCAAAACTATAGTTGTTAAACACGTAGCTTGTTCATCTTATGGGACAGTTTTGATTTTTAACTTAAACACATGTATTTTAGGCTAAAAATCATTTTAACAATTGGGTTTTATTAAAAACGTTGCATCGCTTGGCTTTCACCGGCTTTTTGATTCCCTGCACATTCAATTTTGATGAGGTCTGTGATCATAAATAAACTGAGAGGAGCTCAGAAAAAGACAGATAAAACATTTACAAACTCCCCGTCAGCCAGCAAAAACGAGTTCACTGACAGTATCTCACTTAACTCATTCTGCAGCCGGCAATTAACAGTGCAACACAGAGGCCACATGTATTCCCTATGGAAAAACAATTCTGCAGCATATTTTAGTGCAACTCAGCAGCGTTCCATTCCTCTTTTATCATTCCTGGAAATGTAGGAATTAATTGAAATCTGTCAATAACGAGTCCCCTACACAGTCTGACAATGTCACCACTGTTTGGGCACAGTCAGATTGTATAGGGTTGTCCCCTATATAGATTATATATACATTATATATCATTTACACATACATTTCCAGGAGGTATAACAGAGGGACGATACAATGTAGAGTTTTAGGAAAAGAGGTTTCATCCTTATTTTTTGGAGAATACTATTCTTTACTAATACAGACATACCACAAGAACTGACTGCTCCTTTGTAATGGGGTTCCTCACTTTTAATATTGTTTCATGTCATATTGTATATGAATTATTTTATCATTTAATCCTTTTTCATTCTATTTAGCTCTTGCGGTCAATTAAGGATGTAAACGAACCCAAATCTTTGTCTCATGATATTCCTCTGTTCAATGGGATTACCAGCGACCTGTTCCCTGGCATTCAACTTCCGGAAGCCGACTATAAGGTATTAAAATATAATAGTGTCTTAAAGGGGTTTTCCAAGACTTAAAGAGGACTTGTCCCTCGCCATAAATATGTAAATGCCGCTGTTCTCCTGACTCCGGCATTGTTTTTCTTTTCTTCCTGCTCCTCTCCGTTCCTGACATCTGTCACTCTCCTCTAGCCCTTTAAGCCAACTGGGCAAGGCCTTCCTGAAGACTCCCACAGAGAGGACTTGATGACCACGCCCAATTGGCTATTAAAAATTATGAACTAGATTTCTATAAAGAGGCTATATCTCAGGAATGGAGAGGTGCAGGAGCAAAAGAAAAACAACACCGGATTCAGGAGAACAGCGGCATTTACACCAGGTAATAAAATTGCATATTAATGGCAAGTGATAGGTCCTATATAGCGGGCCAGCTATCATTTGGATGACCGTTATCTTTCCCGGCTCCCCCATATTCAGGAATGCTCGCTCCTGTTTTCTCTATGACCGAGTCGCTGCCAGAATCTTATGGCAGCTGCTAATTTCAGGGTCAGAAAATAAGGATTGGGTGATTAAATTCCAACCGCCCGATTTTTATGTCCCCCAACATAATCTGTCATGAGGCCCCCATACACAGTAGATGGTAGACCAATCCCATTGAATTCACCCGATCCTGATCCACTGCTTTGGAATTGGGTTACATGACCTTGTCACTCATCGTCCGGTCCCATTAGTGCAACCTGGGCAGCTGCACAGGGGCACCAGAGGTAAGGGGGCTCACTTATACCTCCAATGCAGGATGATCTGATGTAGAAAAAAAAATGGTTAAAACATCTGTGAGTGATTTATCACTAGTTTAGTTGTAGGTTATGGAGAATTTTTTTTTAGATGAATGAATTGATTCGCAGGAGACTAATCCAATGGCCAGGTGTCATGGGTGCGTCAGATGTGACAGACAGTCGCCCTGCAGTTGGTTGCAGGAGATCCCTTCGTTTGGCATTCCAGACATCTTCTTAGCGGTCTCACTGTAGGACCCAGCGGCTACCTCCCTCCTGTTCTAACTGACAATCAGGCCTGGGTGTTTAAATACTTCCTGGTTGCTACACAGAGGTGCCAGTGATATTCACATGACCCCTTGTGAAGGCTTGGAGCAAGTGCAGTTCTTACTTCCTCTCTGGTGCTAAGAGGATGTGTGTGCCATCTCTCTGAAGTCGACTCAAGCTAAGCTACTTCCCCTGTGTCTGTCTCCCCTTGCTGTCTTTAGTTGTCAGTGGGGATCGACTAGTGCTCACCCCCCCTTCCCTATCCAGGGCCAAGCGCTAAGGAAATACAGGGATAGGTTCCTGTGCGGCAATTGGTGAGGAACCAATATAGAGTCGGTAGGGGAGACAGGGTGATTGCAGATCAGCCTAGGAGGTCTCCATTTCCCCCTTTCCCTAGTGTCTGGGCTCCCTTCCCCTCATCCCTTTGTGTCGCACTTTGTCTTTCCTACACTGTGCGTGACATCAGGTCAGTGGTGGGCACTGAATGAGACCCCTGAGAGCCACCTTATTTCTTCCTGCCCCCCCGGCTCTTCTTCACATTAGCCGGCCTGGCATGACGTTATGGTTGCAGCATGATGTACACCAGGCCATATAATCAGAAGAGGAGCCGGGGATGCCGGCAGCTAAGAGGCGGCTCTCAGGGGTCCCGTCCAGCTTCCACAGAATACTGATCTGGGTCCTGAAAATGTATTCTCCCACCTCTAATTGGATCCACTGTAAACAGACTGATGAAATATTTTACCTTCCTTTTGCTCAGGATTTACTGGAATGCGCAGAGGAGAGCTGTGCTGGACACAACATCCAACCCGAGAAGGTCTTCCTGGAGAACATGATCCAGACGTATGAGATGATGATTGTCAGACACGGGTAAGCTGCAACTACAGAAGTCCATGGGACGGGGGATTTATTCTTCGCTGTTTCCATTTTATACAATGGACCATGCTGCATTTTGTTTATCCCGTACAGTTTTATGTTGGTTGGAGAGCTGTTCTCTGGAAAAACGAAGGTCCTCCACGTCCTCGCTGATACGCTGTCTCTTATGAGTGAGCGAGGGTGCGAAGAAGAAAAAGTGATTTACCGGACAGTGAACCCTAAAGCCATCACCATGGGGCAGCTGTTCGGGCAGTTTGATCCAGTGTCACATGAGGTTCGTCTATGATTGGAATTATTGTTTATAATACTAATATCTTTGCTGAAAATGGGAAAATCTCCCCTTTTATGGCTTATGGACATGGTAGAAGGGGTTCCTTCAGAGACATAGACCCCAGCCATACATTGCCGGGCAATCATTTTATTATGACTTACTCCCTGTTTGCACAAAAATTTTATTTTCCTCATCAGACATGGAAGCAACAAATTGTATTATTTATGCCAGAAATTAGCATAAATTTGCATACTTCCAGCCACATTCTGACTAGACTGTGTCTGGCCTCACTCAATACACTTGCTTTGAGTGAGGTCACGCACTTCTAGTTGGCATGTGACCGCATATATGCAAATCACTTACTTGCGGTCTCTCCCGGTGCCGGCACATTCACTTCAATAGGGGCCACGTGTAGTCAATACATGTGTATCATCAATATCATAATCCCAGGCGTTCCCTTTAATAATCCTTTCAATTGTGGGATTGTATTGGATTTTATGGGAAGAGCAATTTTATTGATGCCTCTCTTCATTTGCAGTGGACCGATGGGATAGTCGCTAATACTTTCCGGGAGTTTGCGTTATCTGAGACCCCGGAAAGAAAATGGGTTATCTTTGATGGACCTATTGATACGCTAGGGATAGAAAGTATGAACACAGTCCTAGATGATAATAAAAAGGTAACTCTCTATTTTACTTTGTGAAAACTTTTTTTTTTAAATTTAACCACTTCCCGACCACCCACTGTAGATAAACGTCGGCGCTGCCAGGGCTCTGTGCAGCGCGGACGCTTAAAAACGGTGGGTGGTCCCGCAGCGTTCAGCACCCCGAGGGTCCTGCAAGCGCTACGGGTGCGGTGCAGAGCGATAGCTCTGACAGGGAACATGATCGGGACCTGATTGGATCAGGTCCCAGTGATGTTAACCCTTTGCTGTCTTCTATATGCCGCGATCTATAGTGATCGCGGCATATAGAAGACAGCAGGAGGAGAAGGGGGTCTTCTACTTACCTCTCCGACGACCCCTGATACCTTCCAGGACCTGACGTTGCTATGGCAGCTGGAGGTCACAAGACCGCCTCCAGATCTGCCATATATGGTGTCCTGCCAGGCTCAGCCTGCAGCTGAAGCCTGGCAGGAGACTCTGACTGTGAAACAGTCAGCAAAGATCTCATGTAATGTAATATATGTCTATTACATTACATGAGATCAGTGATCAGAAAAATAAAAATTAATGTCCCATACAGGTACTAAGTAAAAATGTAAAAAAAAAGTAACAAAAAATGTTTTCAAACTACTAAAAAAAAAAAATCACAAAATAAATAAATAAAATATTAAACCGATAAATCCGTATATTTATGCAAAAACAAAAAAAGTACACCTATTTGGTATCGCTGCATCTGAAACAACCCGAGCTATAAAACTGTCACACTAATTAACTCCTTCTGTGCACAACGTAATAAAAATAAATAAAAAACGGAGCATGACACATGACTGTCGGCCCAAATATGGAAAAATTATAGCTCTCAAAATATGGCGACGCAAAAACTAGATTTTACAAAAAAAAGCGTCTTTTAGTGTGTTACAGCTGTCAGTCATAAAAACCCAATATAAATCTGGTATTTCTGTAATCGCACCGACCCGAAGAATAAAGTAATCTCTTCACTTATACCGCACGAGGAACGGCGTAAAAAATAAATAAAACCAATTCTTCACCTGCTACTGATTTGTTTATTATGTCTCCCAATGTGCTCACCACACATCTAGATAAGTTCCCTAAGGGGTCTAGTTTCCAAAATGGTGTCACTTGTGGGGGGTTTCCACTGTTTAGGCACATCAGGGACTCCCCAAATGCGACATGGCGTCCGCTAATTATTCAAACAAATTTTACATTCAAAAAGTCAAATGGCGCTCCTTCCCTTCCGAACCCTGCAGTGTACCCAAATAGTGGTTTTCCCCCACATATGGGGTATCGGCATACTCAGGAGAAATTGCACAGCAAATTTAATGGTGCAATTTCTCCTGTTATCCTTATGATAATGCAAAATTAGGGGATGAAAAACATTTTTTGTGGGAAAAATGTGAAAATTTTATTTTTACGGCTCAATATTATAAACTTCTGTGAAGCACCTGGGGGTGCAAGGTGCTCACCACACATCTAGATAAGTTCCCTAAGGGGTCTAGTTTCCAAAATGGTGGCACTTGTGGGGGGGTTTCCATTGTATAGGCACATCAGGGGCTCCCCAAATGCAACATGGCGTCCGCTAATTATTCAAGCAAATTTTACATTCAAAAAGTCTAATGGCGCTCGTTCCCTTCCGAACCCTGCAGTGCGCCCAAACAGTGGTTTTCCCTCACATATGGGGTATCAGCGCGCTCAAGAGAAATTGCACAAAAAATTTAGGGGTTCATTTTTTCCTGTTACCCCTGCAAAAATAAAAAAAAATTGGGTCTAAAGTAATATTTTTGTGAAAAAAGTAAAATGTTAATTTTTTTCTTCCACATTCCAAAAATTCCTGTGAAGCACCTGAAGGGTTAATAAAGTTCTTGAATGTGGTTTTGAGCACCTTGAGGGGTGCAGTTTTTAGAATGGTGTCACTTTTGAGTATTTTCTGTCATAAAGACCCCTCAAAGTGACTTCAAATATGATGTGGTCCCTAAAAAAATGTTTTTGTAAATTTTGTTGGAAAAATGAGAAATCGCTGGTCAACTTTTAACCCTTATAGCTCCCTAACAAAAAAAAATTTTGGTTCCAAAATTGTGCTGATGTAAAGTAGACATGTGGGAAATGTTATTTATTAACTATTTTGTGTGACATATCTCTCTGATTTAAGGGCATGAAAATTCAAAGTTTGAAAATTGCAAAATTTTCAACATTTTCGCCAAATTTCCGATTTTTTTCACAAATAAACGCAAGTGATATCGAAGAAATTTTACCACTATCATGAAGTACAATATGTCACGAAAAAACAGTCTCAGAATCAGCGGGATCCGTTGAAGCGTTCCAGAGTAATTACTTCATAAATTGACAGTGGTCAGAATTGAAAAAATTGGCCCGGTCGCTAAGGCAAAAACAGGCTCTGGCGCAAAGTGGTTAAACAATTCTCGACTGCCCATATGATGATGCCATGTGTTTGGAAGCTTCTAATAGTTTTTTGGGCAACATCTGAGTTAATTAGAGACACACCTGTGGATGTATTTTAATGCACACCTGAAACACACTGCTTCTTTGTGTAGCATCATGGGAAAGTGTAAATAAATCAGCCAAGATATCAGGAAGAGAATTGTGGACTTGCACAAGTTTGGCTCATCCTTGGGTACAATTTCAAGATATCTGAAGGTGCCTCGTTCATCTGTACAAACAATTATATGCAAGTACAAACAAGATTGGAATGTCCAGCCATCATACCACTCAGGAAGGAGACGGGTTCTGTGTCCCAGAGATGAACGTGCTTTGGTCCGACATGTGCATATCAACCCCAGGACAAAAGCAAAAGACCTTGTGAAGAGGATGGCAGAAGCTAGTAAGATTGTCAGCGTGACAATTCACAGTGAAACGAGTACTGTATCAACATGGGCTGAAAGACCACTCTGCCAGGAAGAAGCCATTACTCCAAAAGAAACATAAAAAATCCAGATTAATGTTTGCAAATGCACACAGGAACAAAGACCTTAATTTTTGGAGACATGTCCTGTGGTCTGATGAAACTAGAATTGAACTTTTTGTGCATAATGACCATCGTTAAGTTTGGAGGAAAAAGGGAGAAGCTTAGAAGCCTAAGAACACCATCCCAACTGTGAAACACGGGGGTGGCAGCATCATGTTGTGGGGTTGCTTTGCTGCAAGAGGGACTTGGTCCACATCACAAAATACGTAGTTGACTTCATGAGAAAAGAAGATTATGTTGTCAATACTGAAGCAACATCTCAAGACATCAGCCAGGAAGTTAAAGCTTGAGCAGAAATGGGTCCTCCAAATGAGCAATGACCGGAAGCATACTGCCAAAATGGTAACAAAGTGGCTTAACCCCTTCGTGACCAAACCAATTTTTTTAAATCTGACCAGTGTCACTTTATGTAGTAATAACTCTGGAATAACATATCCCATAGCTTTTGAGACTGTTTTTTGTGACACATGATACTTTATAATAATGGTAAATTTAGGCTGATATGGTTTGTGTTTATTTATAAAAATATCAGAAACTTGGCAAAAATGTCTTAAAAATTGCACTTTTCAAACTATGATTGATTATGCCTTTAATCCCAATAGTCATACCACACAAAAACAGTACTAAATAACATTTCCCTCATGTCTGCTTTACATCAGCACCATTTGTAAAATGTTGTTTTATTTTGTTAGCATTTTAGAAGATTTAAAAATGTAGCAGTTATTTTTCATTTTTTTCAAGGAAATTTACAAAACTTATTTTTATAGGGACTTGTTCAGTTTTGAAGTGACTTTGAGGCTGCGTGCCCACTGTGCGTTTTTCAAGCGTTTTTGCTGCGGAATTTTCGAAGCGAAAATGCTTAAATGCTTGGTAATGCGTGCCCCATGGTCCTCAATGATAACCCGCATGTGCTGTGTGTTGGTATATGCAACAGTTGTGGACTTCTTTGCTTGTGTGAAGGAGGACTTTATGCTGATCTGACAGTAGATGGCGATGTTGTGTAAAGTTTCCTTGTTTACTGTATTGTAAAAGAAAAAAGTCTCTCTTGTATTTTCTATTTTGTTCTTACTTCCTGGTGCAGTACTGTGTAACTGTGCGTTTTTTCCTTTACCCCATGTTCTGAGAAGTAAAAGCTTGCTATCCCCTGTAATCTGCTCTGTGAAGTTTTATACTGCAGCTGTGGGTATCCAGAAGCTGTGCAACACTGTGCACATGCTGCGGAAATTTACGCTGCGGATTATCATTGCGGAAAAATCTGAAGCATATCCATTAATTTTGCGGAAACGCGGCATAATTCCCGCCATTGACTTCCATTGAATTGCATAATTTCTTAATGACTACATGTACACATGTGGATATTAAGTGATTCAATGTGTGGTTGGTACCCAGGTCTGGAGAAGAGGAGACTCTCCTCCAGACCCGGGTACCATAGTACCTGTAGATAAAAAAGAATAAAATAAAAAATAACATTATACTTACCTTCTCATGGCCCCCGGTCTCCTGTATGGTGCGTCCGGTGTCTTCGGCGGCTCGTGGTGGTGTAAAAGGACCTTCCATGATGTCATTTAGTCATGTGACAGGTCACGTGACCATTGATGTCGGAGGTCGCTTGACCTGTCACATGACTAAATGACGTCATGGAAAGTCCTTTTACACCATCGCGAGCCGCCCAAGACACCGGACGCACCGGAGAAGGAGACTGGGGGCCATCGGACGGCGAGTAGAATGTTTTTTTTGTTTACCATTTTTATTCTTTTTTTAACTATTAACTTGGTCACACTATATAAATCCATGCCGGTTGCATGGATTTATATAGTGTGACCAAGTTGTCAAGCACTTTTCCAACTGATGCTAAAATCGCTTGGAAAAGCGCTTGACAACCCGCATGCAAAAATGCATGCAAAAACACTTGACAAACGCTTCTACCTGGCGGGAAAAACGCATGTAAAATCCGCATGCATTTTTCCTGCCAGGGAGATACAGAAAAAATCTGGAGCATTTTTGCTTCGTGGGCACTTAGCCTGCAAGTCTTATATGTTGGAAACCACCCAAAAGTGTTACCATTTTAACCCCTTTAAAGCCCATGACGTACTAATACGCGTCTGTGCCCTGGGCTTTAAGAGCCTGACCCGTATTAGTACGTCACCGCGATTGCGCACACAGGCGATCGCCGCCGGGTGTCAGCTGATTGTCACAGCTGACACCCGGTACTATGTGCAGGGAGTGGTTCCGCACCGCTCCCAGCACATTAACCCCCGCAATGCTGCGATCGAAGTCGATCGCAGCATTGCGGAGGCAAGGGGAGGTGATCGGTATACTCACCTCCTCTTCCGGCCTCCAGCGCTGTCTGCCGCGGCTTCCCGGGTGTTGCCATGACTACCCGATGTCGTCATGACAACATCCGGGTCACCAGACAGCAGTAAGATTGTTTGGACATGTGCAGTGCATCTCCAAACTATCTTCTCCCTGTCCAGCGCTGACAGCCTGCATGGCACAGGGATGGTGCTCCATCCCTATGCTGTGCAGGCGATCAGAATAAAAAAAGTGAAAGTCCCACAGTGGGACAAAGTAAAAAAGTGTAAAAACTCCCAGAAAGTGAAAAAAAAAAAAAAAAATTGTAAAAATATAAAAAAAAAAATAATCCACTAAAAATAAAAATATAATGTACCCATCAATAAATATTATTATGAAAAAACAAACAAACAATAAAAGTACACATGTTTGGTATCGCCGCGTCCGTAACGACCTGGACTATAAAACTGTTCCACTAGTTAACCCCTTCAGTGAACACGGTAAAAAATAAAAATAAAAAACAAAGCAAAAAACAATGCTTTATCATCATACCGCCTAACAAAAAATGGAATAACACGCGATCAAACAGACGAATATAAATAAAAATGGTACCGCTGAAAACGTCATCTCGTCCCGCAAAAAGCAAGCTGCCATACAGATCCATCATCCGAAAAATCAAAAAGTTACAGCTCTCAGAATAAAGCAATGCAAAAAAATATTTTTTTTTATAAAATGGCTTTTATTGTGTAAAAGCGCCAAAACATAAAAAACAATATAAATGTGGTACCGCTGTAAACGTACTGACCCGAAGAATAAAGCTACCTTATCAATTTTACCACACCCGGAGCAGAATAAAAAAAAACAAAAAAAAAATTCCTGAATTGTTGGTTTTTGTTTATTCTGTCTCCCAAAAGCTGGAATAGAAAGCAATCAAAAAATGTCACATGCCTGAAAATGGCACCAATAAAAACGTCAACTCATCCCGCAAAAAACAAGCCGTCACATGACTGTCGGCCAAAATATGGCAATGCAAAAACTAGATTTTACAAAATATGTGTCTTTTAGTGTGTGACAGCTGTCAATCATAAAAACCCAATATGATTCTGGTATCGCTGTAATCGCACCGACCCGAAGAATAAAGTAATCTCATCACTTATACCGCACGAGGAACGGCGTAAAAAATAAACGTATAAAGTATTTTTTTTTCCACTTTTTCATTTTTACGAATCAATTTGTGAAGCACCTAGGGGTTCCAAGTTCTCACTATGCATCTAGATAGGTGCCTTGGGGGGTCTATTTTCCAAAATGGGGTCACTTGTGGGGGAGCTCCACTGTTTAGGCACATTAGGGACTCTCCAAACGCAACATGGCGTCCGCTAATTATTCAAGCAAATTTTACAATCAAAAAGTCAAATGGCGCTCCTTCCCTTCCGAGCCCTGCCGTGCGCCCAAACAGTGTTTTTTCCCCACATATGGGGTATCTGCGTGCCCAGGGGAAATTGCACAACAAATTTTGGGGTCCATTTTTTCCTGTTACCCCTGCGAAAATAAAAAAAATTGGGTCTAAAGTAACATTTTTGTGAAAAAAGTTAAATGTTCATTTTTTTCTTCCACATTCCAAAAATTCCTGTGAAGCACCTGAAGGGTTAATAAAGTTCTTGAATGTGGTTTTGAGCACCTTGAGGGGTGCAGTGTTTAGAATGGTGTCACTTTTGGGTATTTTCTGTCATAAAGACCCCTCAAAGTGACTTCAAATGTGATGTGGTCCCTAAAAAAATGGTTTTGTAAATTTTGTTGGAAAAATGAGAAATTGCTGGTCAACTTTTAACTCTTATAGCTCCCTAACAAAAAACAATTTTGGTTCCAAAATTGTGCTGATGTAAAGTAGACATGTGGGAAATGTTATTTATTAACTCTTTTGTGTGACATATCTCTCTGATTTAAGGGCATAAAAATTAAAATTTTGAAAATTGCAAAATTTTCTAAATTTTCGTTTTTCAAAAATAAACGCAAGTGATATCGAAGAAATTTTACCACAATCATGAAGTACAATATGTCACGAAAAAACAGTCTCAGAATCAGGGGGATCAGTTGAAGCGTTCCAGAGTAATTACTTCATAAAGTGACAGTGGTCAGAATTGTAAAAATTGGCCTTGTCATTAACGTGCAAACCACCCTCGGGGGTAAAGGGGTTAAACACTGCACCCCTCAACGTATTTAAAATTGCTTTCATATAGTTCATTAACCCTTCTGGTTCTTTTCAGGAAGTAATGGAAAGTGGAATGACAAGAATGAAAAAGTTTATTGTTACCATCTAGATTTTGATAACTTCTGAACAGGCAATTATAGCCGGCATACTTTAAAGGTAGTTATTTGGCCATGAACTGCCAAGGCAAACATCAGGACCACACAATCAAGATATCAAGGTGCCGATAAAGTTAAAAGGAAGCCCCCACACTGTGTTAACTATTTAGATTCCATAATCACTATTGACAACAGAATCGAAGGGGTTAAACGTCCATGGTCTGTGCCAACACTGATCATGGCTGATGCAGCAAGTTGTCAGCTATAATGTACAGGTGACAGCTACAGGATAGTCACCTGTCGGGGAACGCTAGTCTCTTATATTGCAGATCAGTAAAAAGACGTCTATTGGTCAATAAGGGGTTAAGGATAACAAAGTCAATGTTTTGGAGCGGCCATCACAAAGCCCTGATCTTAGTCCTATTGAAAATGTATGGGCAAAGCTGAAAAGGCCGGTGCGAGCAAGACGACCTACAAACCTGGATCAGTTACACCAGTTGTGTCAGGAGAAATGGGCCCAAATTCCGGCCTAAGAGTATGTGCCCACGTAGCGTTTTACAAGCGTATATGCTGCGGACTTTCCTCAGGGTAAACGCTTGTGAAACGCTAGGTAATCTGCCCCCCATGGTCCCCAAGGGGAATCCGCAAGTTCTATGCCCATGCTGCGGATTTTTCCGCAGCGTTTTTGATGCGCGCAATAATCCACAGCATGTCAATTAATTTTGCGTTTCCGCAAGCGGAATTACCTTTGCAATGCAATAAAAAACGCAAGACAATTCCGCATGTGGAAAACGCGCGATAAACACAGGATAAACGCGCGTGGAATTCCACATGTGGAAAACGCGCGATAAACACAGGATAAACCCGCGTGGAATTCCGCATGCGTTTTTCCGGGAGAGGACATGCGGAAATGAAGCAGAAATTGAGAAGCTTGTGGGAGGAAATCCCAAATGTTTCACCCAAGTCATTCACTTTAAGGACAATGGTACCAAATACTAATGAAATGGATGGAAAGTTTTGACTTTGTTTTAAGCATTTTTATTACTTACTGCATTCTCGCTCTCTCATTATTCTGGCATTTGGCAAATATTACAAATGATGGTAATCCTAATTGACCTAAAACAGGAAAGGTTTATTCTGATTTCATGTCAGATATGGAGAGAAACATGCAGATACTGTGTGTCTTTTTATATAGTGTATGGAAACTTCTGGTTTCAACTGTATATGAGATATTGAAATTTAATTGGTCATATTGTAATTTATTTTGAATGAAGTAAGTGAATTCCCACATTAATTTGACATTATATAATAATGTCTTTATATTTAAATAAATCTCAAGTGATTTCAACAATACAACAGGATGTTATTTTCTTATAATAAAAAAATTAAAATAAAAAATTCTATTGTGGTGTTAATTTTGTAATATTGATTTCTTTATCTGTTTCATTTATGTCTCAGTGTTTGAAAAAGGCCTTTTGCATAAGGCTGAAACGTTACATTGAATTTTGGGATTTCTTTATGAAATAAAGAATTGCATTATCATTCTGAATATTTGAGTGCCGAGTATCTATATATACACTGGCATGCCAGGCATGTCAATCTCCACAAGGAGAAAAATGACCCTTTAGATCCCAGTGAGAAGCCTCTTATACAGTCAAATCGGATCTCATGCTTTGTACTGACGAGGAGCAATACCATGAAACACCGTGGCTGCAAATTGAGATTCTGGTTTGGCTTTTATCCCAAGTCATGTGACAAGGCTCGTTAAAGGGTCGATATTGACTTTTAGGATTGCTACTTCCAATAGACTTGTCACTTATCTCAGTTTTAGAAAATCAGAATATACCGTAGATCATATATAATAGAAATAATCATTATCCACTGTCTGTCTTTCCAAAAGTGATAATAGGAAGTGCAGCCATATCGGTTGTGACCTTTGAATTAATTTCTCAGAAACAGACAGTGAACAGTCATTTTGTCAGGATGTTATATCAATGACTAAGTCATTAGTTTCCAAGAAGCTGCTTTAAAATTGACAAACTACTTCTTCCTATTTTTGCAGCGGTGCAATATTGCCATCTTATTAGAGAAGAGCAGTTAAAGAGAATGTGTTATCAAACAATAACCAATTGTTTAAATTACCTTTTTACATGAAATTTATTATTTTTTTTTACTTTTTTTTTCACTATAGTAACCATCTAAACTAAAAAAACACACCCACAGATCCTGCAATTATCACCCTGGCCAAAATTAGTTTCATATTTCCTGTTGTATGCAGAAGATTTTTCAGCAGTTTTATTATCATAACTGAAAATGACAATGAAAGATGACACCTCTATATAAAGCAGATAAAGTAGCCACCATTCACTATAAATGATGGTCACAGCTCACCTCCTCACCCTTCCTTCACAATGAGTCTATTCTTAGGACTAGTGGCCAGTGTGAAAATTGTAAGACTTCAGGATTGTTTTTTTTGATTGTGATGTTAAAAAGTGAAAATCTAAAAAAATGACATTTAAAGTAAATTTAATGTAATCCCTTCTCACCATGGACAGTTTTAGTTTTTGTGCTTTTTCTTTGTTCCTCGCCTTCTTTCTCCCCTTTCGTGTGACATAGCTATATGAGGGCTGTTTTTTTTTTACCCTACAATATACTGGAAAACTGGAAGAAAAATTCCAAGCGAAGTTAAATGGGATTGCGTTTTTCATTGTATTTGGGTTTTGTTTCTAAGGTTTCATTGTGCAGTGAAAATGACCTGTGAACATGATTCTTCACGTCGAGCAAACTTGAAAAACCAGATATCAAACTTGTATAGTTTTATTTTGATGGTGAAAATATTTCAGCGATTCGGTCGATAGAGCTTTATGAGGGCTTGTTAATTGCTGAGGTTTTCATTAATAACATTTTTTGGGTTATATACGATGTTTCAATCCCACTTTTTCATATACCAACATGGCAGCCATGGGGGCGGTCAGCAGGCTCATGGTTACCACTGAAATCCATAAGCAGCACTTTCACTTAGTGAAGGGGGGTGGAAGGCAACATCCCATGGGCATCCAAAATGGTGAACCTCTGGGACATCGCACCTTAACTACCACGGTCAGGGATTTACTGCAGCATTTAAGGGGTTTACAGCAGCAACCAGAGCTGCTCTAATAGCGGCTTTTACAGACAAATACCGGCAGTATAACACAGCTGGAATCTGCAGGTATATTGCGGGTGGAGTTGCAGAGTCCACTCCACACACTCGCACCCAACATGCACTATACATGTAGGGCAGATAGGGGTTAAACAACAGAGGACACGTTCCTTTTAAGCACTTAAGAATTTATTTATTTTTTACTTTGCAGATAGTATACTGGCATATGCTTTGTACTTAAAGGGAATGTCTGCATTAGTTAATGTCTTTTTGTTAGAAGGGCCCCAATATGCTGACTAAAGGATGATCTGTTGCTGGCAATCTCAGCGATAAGCCATTTGTTGAAAAATCTGGCAACAAGCATTTAATTCTTCTGCACTGCCACCAAAGGAAACAGGAGGTACTGCACAGTATCCAGTGAAATCAATAAGCTGACTATGTAATGAATGAAGTACTGGGACCTTCAAAGTGGGAATGACTCCATGTAACTGCTCTCTAGTCTGCATAAAATGGGTTCAGGTTTACAACGGAGAATCCCCACTATTAACCTGTATAGTGCCCCAAGTATGTGCAAGTGGTTTCTAAACCAGACAACCTCATTAAGTCTCATAACACCTTTGTCAATAAACAGGTATTCTCAAATTACTAAGTTGCTTTAATTAGTTAAACAGCATGAAAATACACAAGTTTGCCACTGACTTGCTTTTTCTATCTGCTGTCATTCTCCTGCAATGAGAGCTTTTATCTTACATAGTGTAAAGCTCATTTCCATGGAGTTCAGCCACTAGTAGACCTTGATAGAGAGTGTGCAGTAGTCACATTCCAGGAGAAAAGTTAACTCCTAACTAGAGATGAGCATTGTTCTACTCGAACTGTTCGCCAATCTCAAATTCGAGCTGTTTTGGGCGGTGTTCGAGCCGGTCGGCGAACACGAACAATTTGAGAAAAATTCGGCTGTTCGAGGTTATGTTCGATAACTGTTCGTGCACCAAAATCATAACTGGATTTTTTCTCAGTAATGATGAAAATTAATGTTAATACGCAGTTTGAGTGTACAGCGGGGCGGGGGGAGGGGCAGGGGATGGACCTCTGCAGGAACAATGAAGATCTCCATTTTTTTTTCTCTTTCCCGCATTTGCAGTGGGGAGGTGCAATCTGTCAGCCTATCAGCAGCGCACACACGGAGCGAAGTGCTTTTTTTCACACAAGCAAGGGCATGTGTGATTGGCAGTGTATGTCACATGTCCTTGCCCTATAAGACCAAGCCATTTTCCCCGTCGCCACCATTTTCTCACTGCTGCAGCTGCGTGTTAGACGGCACCGCTGTTGCTGTGTGCGCTATACCTTGTTAATTTCAAGCCAATTTTCGCACAAATATACAGATAGCTTGGGAGTAGGGAATAGTTGTGATTGCAGTCCTTTTAAGGACTAGGTTACAGCATTTCCTACGACTTTTATCAGGCAGGTCTGTGCTCTTAAATAGATAGATTGTGGGAGTAAAGACTAATTGTAATTGGAGTCCTTTTCAGGACTAGGTTACATCAGTTCCTATCAGTTTTTGCCAGGCAGGTCTGTGCCAGTGCTGTGCAAGTTTTTTTCACAGCATTTGGCTGAATCTAGCAAAGCTAATCCTTTTTGGCCTATTGCAGAGTGTGTTAGTCAGTGGAGTAGCCTATCTGTGTTGCAAGATATACCACCTGTGTATAGAATACCAATTTTTTTACTGCACCTAGTGAAGTAAAATCTTTTGGGCATAGCATCATTCTATTAGTCCATCTATACTGACCTCCATCAGGTTGCAAACTGAATATAATTTTTTTCTGCATCTAGCTCTGAAAAAATATTTGGGCTTCTAGCAGTGTGTGGGACTTGGTCTATTAGTCCATCTATACTGACCTCCATCAGGTTGCAAATTAAAAATAATTTTTTTCTTCATTTAGCTCTGAAAAAATATTTGGGCTTCTAGCAGTGTGTGGGACTTGTTCTATTAGTCCTTCTATACTGACCTCCAGCAGGTTGCAAATTGAATATAATTTTTTTCTGCATCTAGCTCTGAAAAAATATTTGGGCTTCTAGCGGTGTGTGGGACTTGGTCTATTAGTCCATCTATACTGACCTCCATCAGGTTGCAAATTAAAAATAATTTTTTTCTGCATCTAGCTCTGAAAAAATATTTGGGCTTCTAGCAGTGTGTGGGACTCGGTCTATTAGTCCATCTATACTGACCTCCATCAGGTTGCAAATTAAAAATAATTTTTTTCTTCATTTAGCTCTGAAAAAATATTTGGGCTTCTAGCAGTGTGTGGGACTTGTTCTATTAGTCCTTCTATACTGACGTCCAGCAGGTTGCAAATTGAATATAATTTTTTTCTGCATCTAGCTCTGAAAAAATATTTGGGCTTCTAGCGGTGTGTGGGACTTGGTCTATTAGTCCATCTATACTGACCTCCATCAGGTTGCAAATTAAAAATAATTTTTTTCTGCATCTAGCTCTGAAAAAATATTTGGGCTTCTAGCGGTGTGTGGGACTTGGTCTATTAGTCCATCTATACTGACCTCCATCAGGTTGCAAATTAAAAATAATTTTTTTCTGCATCTAACCCAGCCAATAGTTTTGGCCTAATACCACAGTTTGGCCACTCAGCTCTGTTCGGTTACCATCCATTGTTTTTTTGTGCAAACAACTCCAGAGTTGTGAATTAGTTAACCACCAAAATGAGTGGAAAAAGGCCTGCTGCTGGTGGAAAGGGGAATAGGCGTGTTGGGAAGGGGAAAAAAGGTTGTGTCCGTGGGGTAGGTGCAGAAGAAAGACCATCTTCCAGCCAAACTAAAATGTCTACTTCTTTTAGCGGACAATGTGATAAGATCCCTTTCTTACGGCCACGCCAATCGCTACAAATTCCAGATGAGGCACAAAAACAGCAGGTGCTTCAACGGATATCAAGTGCTCCTTTAAGTGGGCTCTCCTCCACATCAACTTCAACATCACAAATACTCCAGTCCTCAAGGGTGTCACCCAAATCGCACTTGCTTCCTCACAGCTCCCAAATCTCCAGCTGCCCGTCTGAGTATGAGGTAGAACAGATGGTTGAGTCTGCAGAGCTGTTTACTCATACTATAGCCTGGGAATCAGAGGTCGACTCCAGCGCTTCTGTGAATCCAGACGAGGAAATGATCTGCACTGATGCCCAGAATCTTTATGAGTCGGATCCAGGACCAGACGCAGAAGGTTCTGACCATAATGTAGACCCTCATTCCCAAACTGTAACTCCTGTTGGTGGAGACAATGAGGAAGACGATGATAAGACTCAAATACCTGATTGGAGCGACAACTTTAGTTTTTTGTCAGGGCAGGAACAGGTTGGCTCTGAGGACGACGGGTGTGATAACGCACAGGGTGATGATGATGAGGTCGGAGATCCCACTTACTGTCAACCCACAGTCAGCCAAGAGATGAGGTCAGCAGAGGAGGTGGAGGAAGATGCTAGTGACGACGAGGTCAGGTTGCGCCTTCCTGGACAGAGACGTAGTACTGGAAGCACGTCAACAACTGCATCCTCAAACACAACTCTGCCTCTCACCACAAGTCGTGGTGGCTCTTCAGGTCGCATGGGTGCTAAGCCTTGCATAGCCTGGGCATTTTTTCAGATCGATAAAGATGACCCAACTCGTGTTATCTGTAACATTTGTCAGCAAAAGCTAAGTAGAGGCCAAAAAATACATAGTTTGAGTACTTCATGCATGAACCGGCACATGGACATGAAGCATAAGTTGCAGTGGGAAGCTCAGTGTGCTACAATGCGGTCTAGCCGGCCGGGCCAACCACCGTCTGCCATATCTTGTGCATCCGCGGCCTCTTCATCCTCTGTGACTGGGGGGACAGCAGTCACACCTGTTTTGGGGCGCAGACCTGCCACCTCTTTACCCGCAACAGCCAGCGTGATTGGCAGGTCATCATTTTCTTTGGAGGTGGTAACACCAGCTGGTCTTGAGCGCTGTCCGACATCGATAGCACCACCTTTGGATCAAGGCAACCTAACATGTCCGCCTGCATCTTCCTCACAGACCGGCAGTTTGCCGGGGACACCCTTATCAACCCCGTCTAAGCACAATAGCCAGCCCTCGGTCCCTCAGATGTGGACAAGTAAAAGACCATTTCCTCCTAGCCATGAGAAAGCTAAGAGGTTGAATTTCACCATCTGCAAGCTCTTGGCTACAGAAATGCTGCCTTTCCGCCTGGTGGACACAGAGGATTTTCGAGACCTTATGTCCGTCGCAGTGCCCCAGTACCAGATGCCCAGTCGGCACTACTTCTCAAAGAAAGGTGTGCCTGCGCTCCACCAGCATGTCGCACACAACATCACCGCTTCTTTGAGAAACTCTGTGTGTGACAGGGTGCATTTCACCACAGACACTTGGACGAGTAGGCATGGACAGGGGCGTTACATGTCGCTGACTGGGCACTGGGTAACTATGGTGACAGCAGGACAAGGGGCTGCTGTCCAAGTCTTGCCGTCCCCACGAGTTGTGCGTCAATCCTCTTTATGTCATTTTTCCTCCACTGCTTCTGCCTCCTCAACCTCCTCTCGGTCTTCCACCTGCACCCAAAGCCTGTCTGGTCATGCCACAAGCTTTCTAACTGCGCAGAAGGGATCCTGCACACCTCCTTACTATGCTGGCAGTAGGGCTCAACGTCATCAGGCGGTTTTTACATTGAAATGTCTGGGAAATGTGAGTCACACAGCTGAGGAGTTGTGGTCAGCTCTGGAGAACCAATTTCATGAATGGTTGTCTCCACTGGACCTGAAACCAGGGAAGGCCGTGTGCGACAATGCTGCAAACCTGGGTGCGGCCCTTCGCCGGGGCAATGTCACACACGTGCCTTGTATGGCTCACGTGTTGAACCTGGTTGTCCAGCAATTTTTAGCCCACTATCCCAGACTAGATGGCCTTCTGCAGAGGGCACGGTCGCTGTGTGCTCACTTCCGCCGTTCGCATCCCGCAGCTCAGCGACTTACATCTCTACAGAAGTCGTTGGGCCTGCCACTTCACCGGCTAAAATGCGATGTGCCTACCCGGTGGAATTCAACTCTGCACATGTTGCAGCGACTGTGGCAGCACCGACAAGCCCTGGTGCAATACGTTCTGACGTATAGCCTGGGCCAACGAGATTCAGAGGTGGGGCAAATCACGCTGGAGGAGTGGTCTCAGATCAGGGACCTATGCACCCTTCTGCACAGTTTTGAAATGGCGACGAAGATGTTTAGTGCTGACGATGCCATTATCAGCATGACTATTCCGGTGATTTACATGCTGGAGCACATGTTAAACAGAATTCGGAGTCAGGTGGTGGCACAAGAGGAGGTGGAGGAAGTAGAGGAGGAGGAGTTGTATGCGGAAGGGCTAACATCTGCAAGGTCCAGACGGTCGGCAGCACCAGGGCGGCAGGCATGTGAGGGTGGGGGAGATGATTTTACCAGGGCGCATGGTAGCAGCCAAACTACTGAGGAAGGTGCAGGAGCCCAGGAAGAAGTGGAGGACGAACTGATGGAAGACTCATCAGATGAGGGAGACCTTGATCACATTTCTGTTGTGCGAGGTTGGGGGGAGAGGACAGAGGAAGGAAGCATGATTGTTACCTCGCCACCAACACAACAGGGACTTGGTGCTCCTGGATGCGCAACACACATGAGTGCCTTCTTGCTGCACTACCTGCAACATGACCCTCGAATTGTGAGAATTAGAAATAATCCTGACTACTGGGTTGCCACACTGTTAGATCCCCGGTACAAAAGTAAATTTGCAGAAATTATTCCTGCCATAGAAAGGGATGCACGCATGCAGGAGTATCAGCAGAGACTGTTGCAGAATCTTACATGTGCTTTTCCACAAAATACCAGTGGTGCACGTAGTGAATCTCACAGTTCCAACTTGCCAACCGTGGGACCGTCAAGTGTTCAGCACTCAAACCGTAACAGAACCACAGTATCTGCTGGTAACATCAATTTTGCGGAATCATTTCACCACTTTTTTAGCCCATCCTTTGCAAGGCCACAGGAGACAAGAAGTCTGACACATAGTCAACGCCTAGAGACGATGGTACAGGAGTATCTCCAAGTAAACATTGAAGCCACGACTGTGTCACTGGACCCTTGCTCTTTTTGGGCTTCCAATCTGGATAAATGGCCGGAGCTAGCCACTTACGCCTTGGAGATCTTGTCATGCCCCGCAGCCAGCGTTCTGTCTGAACGTGTGTTCAGCGCTGCTGGTGGTGTGCTGACAGATAAGCGCACGCGGCTCTCCACTGATAATGTAGACAGACTCACGTTCATAAAGATGAACAAATCATGGATCCGAAACGACTTTTCTACCCCTGTGTCATCCTGGGGAGAGTAAAAGCTTGATGATTGGTTAAAATCACCCTACCAACCGTTTTAAGCTTTCAAATTACTAATCATGTTTATCTGTATCTTGACTGGAAAATAATTTGGGCTTTGTAGCAGTGTGCAGCACTGATCCTATTAGGCCATCTATAATAAGCTTCACCAGATTTAAAATTAAAAATAATTTTTAGCTGCATCTAGCCCGGAAAATAATTTTGGGGCTCCGAGATGCGCAAGACACATAAGTGCCTTCTTGCTGCACTACCTGCAGCATGACCCTCATATTGTCAGAATTCGAAGTAATCATGACTACTGGGTTGCCACACTCTTAGATCCCCCAAACTTTTCGATCAACCTTTTCATTTTAATAAAGACCAAAAAAATGGTCATTTTTGAAATTATAAGCATTAGCAGGTTGTTAGAAACTGAAATCAAACAGTTTTCAACTCAAAACTTTATTCTAGGTGATGTTACATTTTCACATAGGACCCCTTGTTCGAAAGGAGCTTCTGAACTCTCTCGTCCATTGAATTTGTCAGGTTTTGGATGGTTTCTGCTTCAATTGTTTTGCATGAGGACAGAATACCCTCCCAGAGCTGTTGCTTAGATGTGAACTGCCTCCCGCCATCATAGACACTCCTTTTAATGATGCTCCAAAGGTTCTGAATGGGGTAGAGGTCAGGGGAGCATGGGGGTCACACCATAAGTTTGTCCCCTTTTATGCCCATATCAGCCAGAGATGCAGATGTTTTATGTGCAGCATGAGATGGTGCATTATCATGCAGAAAAATGATCTTGCTGTGAAATACACGGTTCTTCTTCTTGAACCATGGCAGGAAGTGCTGTTTGAGAAAATCCACATACATTATGGAGTTCATCTTTAGCGCCTTCAGGGATCCTAAAGGGGCCGACAATCTCTCTCCCCATGATTCCAGCCCAAAACATTACTCCACCTCCTCCTTGTTGGCGCTGTAGCCGTGTTTGCGTGGGGTGTCCATCAACCAGCCATCCTCCACTCCATTCATCTGGACCATCGAGCGCTGCATGGCACTCATCCGTGAACAAAACAGTTTTGAAATCAGTCTTCATGTAATGTTTGGCCCACTGGAGCCGTTTCTGCTTGTGTGAAGTGGATAGAGGAGGTCGACAGGATGGCGTATGCACAGCTGCAAACCTCTGAAGGACCCTGCATCTTGTTGTTCGGGGGACGTTGGAGGCACAAGCAGCTTCAAAAACTTGTCTGCTGCTATGACAAGGCTTTTTTGCCGCTGCTCTTTCAACCTGACGTAATTGCCTGTAGGAAAGAGTCCTCAATTTGCCCTTTTCAGCACGCACACGTGTGTACTGTGAATCAGCTACATACTTCTTGATTGCCAAGACACTTCATCCTGATCATCGCACAATGTTGATTGTAGTCATGCCTTGACCTAAACACTCCACAATTTGTTGCTTCTCAGCAGCCGACACATCCTTTTTCTTTCCCATTTTGGCAGAAAATGTAGGCTGCTTAATAATGTGAGAGAGCCTTCTTAAGTAGTCTTGCCTTTCATTGGACACACCTGCCAAACTAATTAGCACAGGTGTCTGCAATTGCTTACAGTGATATAAAGAGCCCTGACACACATCACCATCAATGAGTTTAACTGACAAACAAACAAATTCTTCCCTTATCACTCCTAAACACTTTTTGCATAATAATTTGGAACGCGGTGTACATGTGCTTTTCCACAAAACACCAGTGGTTCACGTAGTGAATCTTACAGTTCTAACTTGCCAACCGTGGTCTGTATGGAGTTGTTCAATAAAGGGCCCAAAATTAAGATAACATAGATGGGAGAGGTCTCTATGAATAGGAATTCCTAAGTATTTGATACCCTGTGAGGGCCAGGCAAAGGGAAAGTTGGACTGGATGGAATCCTATATGGATTTAGGGAGGGAGACATCGAGGGCCTCAGACTTCGCTGCATTGATTTTAAAATTTTACCATGTAACAAAGTGATCTATTTCTGCCATAACAGCAGGGATGGATATATGTGATTGAGTGATATATACTAGGACATCATCAGCAAATAGAGAGCACTTGTACTCGGTGCCTCCCACCTCAATCCACCTAATATTGGGGTTATGGCGAATTGATGAGAGCAGGTGCTCCGTCACTAGGATGTATAAGAGAGGGGACAGAGGACATCCCTGCCTTGTCCCATTGGTGATTGTGAAAGGTGATGAAAATGTTCTGACGCACCCCCTGGGCCTTGGGACACCCGGAGCCGGACCCTTTTTGGTGGATGCTGGTGGTTGTAGTCTTCGTGGCGGCGATCCGGTTCCGTGGCTCAGGGCGGTCAAACCAGTGGCGGAACTATTTATGTGGTTTTGATGTTTAAATGTCCGACTACGCCACCCGTGGATTGCGGTCAGAGTGAACCGCCGCTACAGGGCAGACCGCTAAGGCTGGTGTTGTGGGTGCAGCAGAGCGTAGCATAACTCCCCACGGGAGGAGTATAGCCTCAGGGCAGTGTATGCGGAGGATGGGGGTGATGGTGCAGGGCAGCAGCAGTAACGACACGGAGTCAGTGATGCAGTTCAGGGCCTTTACTCACAGTTCTTATTATCCAGACCACGTCTGCAGGTAACGGCTGCCCACGTCGTACTGTGCTCACCAGGTGAGGGGCTCAGACAACTCCCAGATAACTTTGGAGCGCTTCACAGGACCCCCTTTGTGTGTCCTTTGTCTGGCCTTTCTTACCAACACTTCTGTCCGGCTGCCTCGGGCCTCTTCTTGGTAAACTTGGCGCCAGTTTCCCTGACCCTATGTGGTGCCTTCCTAGCGGGTGGAGCAAGGGGCTGCGCCACATAAAATGTCAGAGCCTCCGGTTTCTAGCTGAGGGTCGTTTCCTGCCTCCACTAGTTCGGGGACCGGTCTCCCCCTTTGGCCTGACCCCTCCACGCAGGTGGATTCGGGCGTGCGGTGGCGACTCGCCCGTCCGCACCCCTGGGATCCCTTCATTCCTCGTTCCTGGAGCCTTCTCCGCTCCTCTTCCTTCCTTCTCCCTCTTGCAGGCCTGGGCCTCTGTTACTAGGCCCGCCTCCGGAGCAGAGCTCATGCAGAGCCCCTGCTCCCTGCCACTTCTGCTCAGACTTCTCTGCACTGAACTAAGATGGTGCCCACCTTTTATACTCCCTTCTCAATGCACCCAGGAACTGCTTCCTCCCTGCTCCTGCACTGCAGGGTTCCCCTTCCTCAGTGTTCCCTCCCCCCACTCCAGCCAGGGACAGGGACTGTCGTGCCCATCTCAGGGGCATATTGGTCGCCCTGCCCCACGGCAATGTGGTGTAATGCATGCAGGTGTCGGGTCCTGATCCACACTCCATCCTTATCTGAGAGTGAGATATCACACCTCTGGGTGAGGTGCAATACGTCTGTAGCAACCGAGCCCTCGGTGCTACAGTTCCATTTATCTTCAGCCTAGGTGACGTATTGTGATACAGGGCCGTGATTTTGGCTATAAAAGGGTCCCCTAGACCCCTACCCCAAGCTTTTTAAGAGAATCATATATGGCGTGCCAGGAGACTCTATGGAATGCTTTCTCAGCATCCAACGAGAGTGTCTGCTAGTCAGCGGATTATCCCGGCTGTTAAGCAAGCTACACCACCTGTAGTTTGGACACTTAATTTTTTCAAAGGAAATGCTTCGGGACCACGGGATTCTTAGTGAAGAGCATCAGGAGGCACCCCAAGGCATAGGGGCTGGGACTGGCACTAGGATGCCTTGCGGTGGACAGCCGAGCTCGATCCTTATAAAAGCTTTTTAACTGCAGCAGCTTTAGTGGACGCTACTGGAGCTGGAATTACGCGGCTGCTGGCATGAGACTTGCCCTCCAATAGATCCTTGTAAATGGATTTAAAGTGTATTCATTCAAATTAGAGGGACAATTTAAATTAAAAAGCTTAGAGCTGCCTCCACCACAGGGGGGCTCTCTCGACCCACCAGCGGACAGGCACCAGTATTGGGAGAGGGGGGCTGGCCGTCAGGGTTCACCGCGGCTCTGGCACAAACCCGGCGACACGGAGGTGGCACGGGCAGGAGCGGACTGGCCGTCTCGGCTTCTCACTTTTTGGATTTTAGAAGGGCATGACATGCCTATATCTGTGTCTCCCCCTCCTTTTACTCCTCCACCTCTTTTCTTTTCGCATGACTATATGTACTTGTCACTTTTCCATGTGTTAGTTGTGTCTTCTGAGCAGTTTGTCAGCTTTTGGACACCTTTGAAGGTGTTTTCTATGTGTTTCTATGTGTTTTTGTTTGCCTGCCATTGGTTTTAACGGTGTTCGAAGGTGTTCGACGAACAGTTCGACGAACAGTTCGGCGAACACACGGGTGTTCGACGAACCGAACCGAACTCGAACACTACGGGGGTGGCTCAACACTACTCCTAACATACCGTTATCTCTGTCCAAGCCCATTCATTTCTATACATCAGTTAGCTGCTCCCTTTAGGCTTTTGACGAGATGCTCTTATCCATCCTGTAGAATCACAATTCCTGGCACCCAGTATCTAGGCTCTCATTGTCTGTGGCTGTGTGCTTGCTCAAATACCCTGTTGTCTCTATGTGTAAAAATAGTGATAGTGATAGAGTACATTCCAGAACCAACCACTGATGGCTGAATGTGTTACAGCAGAACAGGTGCTGAGCTTTATAGTTCTAATAATACTGCAGCTCTGCTGCTCATCAGAGCTATCACTCAGGGAGAAGAGCCCGTCCTGCCAGAAATCAGGAAGTAAGGAGACTGCACAGCTCTGAGCTGCTAAAGAGATCACTTATGAAAACTCCTTTTAGGCATCAAGCATTTCCTTTGTTCAAATAGAAAGAATATAGATCTACATATTTTAGAATGTCGCTTGTCCTTGGGATCACTTGACATAACAATGTCACGTGATCCCAAGGAGAGCCAATGCCGACACGGCTGGAACACTGGAGGGGAGTATAGGTGTTATTATTTTACTGAGGGCAAAAATATATTTATGGAGAAGGAGATGTCCGAGTAGTAGAAAACCCCTTTAAGTGTTGGCTACTACTTTCATGGATGTGGACAGAAAGCTCTTTCTGAGTTCATTAAGTAGTTCAATCTGACAAAGGTTTCCAATAGAGTTGGTGCGAGTCAATTCGCAGGACCCAGTCCATCAGCCACATCCATAATCTGTGACCGCTGCATCGGAGCCCTGAGAACCACCTCCTACATCCCGGCATCCACAGCTGTTCTACTGATTAGCCGGCCTGATGCAATGTCACATATGCATCATGCTGTAACCATAAAGATGCAGCTAATCAGAAGAGAAGCAGGGAATCTTGGAAGGTAGAAGGCAGGTCTTGAGGCTCCTGTCCAGCATCCAAACATTACTGACGTGGCCGATGGACCGAGTGCTGCGAAACGAATCGCACCAACTATAGTTTTCAAATAAAACAACAATGTCTAAATGGCTAACCAATATTGCATTAAAGGATCTATCTACTTTATTTCTCCCCAAAACTGTGCCTCTCTTGTCCATGGGGTGTGTCTGGTATTGCAACTCAGTGCCCCATTGATTTGGTTAGGGATAAGCTACAATATCAGGCAGCGCTCATGGGTAGTGTGAAATGTGTATGGAGTGTGGTCTGTATCTATGCTATTCTCTTTGTTTGAATTTTTTTTATATATTTGTAGGTAACTCAAATGGATCATAAACTCAATCTCATAACCGATATGATTCACCACCTGATAGCAAACCAACAAAGCGGTCAGTCTACAAACAGAACACCGCACCGGAGCAACTCTCTGAACGACGGGAGCAACCTCTCCAGTACTCTGCCTACCTACCAACAGTTAACAGTGCCAAGACGAGACCAAGATAATGCATCTTGATGAACAAACACAAACTAGTTCTTCTACTGTCCTCAATGCAGATATTCATTATTTTAATGAATGCATTTATAAGCAGAAAGTAAAATGAATGATGAAATTAGACTGAGTATCGAGTAAGTGTGTAACACTGTAAAGGACGTCTTGTCTATTCTCTGTAGATCCTATCAGGGTTCATTGAAGGTTTCTTAGAGGAAGGGACATGGAACATATGTGTATTGCTCCATGTAGAAACATGCAAGAAAGCATCTGATACATTGATGAATCCTTTCTCAGGAAGATTGTAGCTCATCGGCCTGTGGGTTCGTAAATCGCGACGGGTCGTGCTGTAAAACTGGCAATACAACTGAACAATTACCCTGATTTTTTTATTGTATTAAAATACACTTTTTACATTGATTTTCAATTGTTGGGGTCTAAAATGAAAACTCTTTTGAGAAAAATAGAAATAAATATTGTAATGTGGAAAATTACACTTCTTTTTTTTACAATGTATTTTTGGTAAAAATGGTATTAAAGAGTTAATTTTTCTTTATGATTTCTGATCACAATTTTTTTTTCTGGAATATTTTTTGACATCTGATTAAATGTATTGTATTTTCTCAAAAATGTTGATATTTGCACATTGATTGGTTTAAAGCAGTGATGGCGAATCTTTTAGAGACCGAGTGCCCAAACTGCAATCCAAAACCCACTTATTTATCGCCAAGTTCCAACACGGCAATTTATCCTAAATATTGAGGTTTTACTGATACAAACAACTGATACAAAGAGCAGGTGAGGGCAGCATAGAGCAGCCACAGACAGGAGCAGGGGTAAGAGACTGTAGAAATAAAGAATGTGCTCACCCCCATCCTGGTATATATGCTGGCCCTCCCCTCAATCCTGGTATATATGCTGGCCCTCCCCTCAATCCTGGTATATATGCTGGCCCTCCCCTCAATCCTGCTATATATGCTGGCCCTCCCCTCAATCCTGGCATATATGCTGGCCCTCCCCTCAATCCTGGTATATACGCTGGCCCTCTCATCAATCCTGGTATATACGCTGGCCCTCCCCTCAATCCTGGTATATACGCTGGCCCTCTCATCAATCCTGGTATATACGCTGGCCCTCCCCTCAATCCTGGTATATATGCTGGCCCTCACCTCAATCCTGGTATATATGCTGGCCCTCACCTCAATCCTGGTATATATGCTGGCCCCCCCTCAATCCTGGTATATATGCTGGCCCTCCCCTCAATCCTGGTATATATGCTGGCTCTCCCCTCAATCCTGGTATATATGCTGGCCCTCTCCTCAATCTTGGTCTATATGCTGGCCCTCCCCTCAATCCTGGTCTATATGCTGGCCCTCCCCTCAATCCTGGTCTATATGCTGGCCCTCCCCTCAATCCTGGTCTATATGCTGGCCCTCCCCTCAATCCTGGTCTATATGCTGGCCCTCCCCTCAATCCTGGTATATATGCTGCCCCCCCCCCTCAATCCTGGTATATATGCTGGCCCTCCCCTCAATCCTGGTATATATGCTGGCCCTCCCCTCAATCCTGGTATATATGCTGGCCCTCCCCTCAATCCTGGTATATATGTTGGCCCTCCCCTCAATCCTGGTATGTATGCTGGCCCTCCCCTCAATCCTGGTATGTATGCTGGCCCTCCCCTCAATCCTGGTATATATGCTGGCCCTCCCCTCAATCCTGGTATATATGCTGGCCCTCCCCTCAATCCTGGTATATATGCTGGCCCTCCCCTCAATCCTGGTATATACGCTGGCCCTCTCATCAATCCTGGTATATACGCTGGCCCTCCCCTCAATCCTGGTATATATGCTGGCCCTCACCTCAATCCTGGTATATATGCTGGCCCTCACCTCAATCCTGGTATATATGCTGGCCCTCCCCTCAATCCTGGTATATATGCTGGCCCTCCCCTCAATCCTGGTATATATGCTGGCCCTCTCCTCAATCCTGGTATATATGCTGGCCCCCCCTCAATCCTGGTATATATGCTGGCCCTCCCCTCAATCCTGGTGTATATGCTGGCCCTCCCCTCAATCCTGGTCTATATGCTGGCCCTCCCCTCAATCCTGGTCTATATGCTGCCCCCCCCTCAATCCTGGTATATATGCTGGCCCTCCCCTCAATCCTGGTATATATGCTGCCCCCCCCCTCAATCCTGGTATATATGCTGGCCCTCCCCTCAATCCTGGTATATATGCTGGCCCTCCCCTCAATCCTGGTATATATGCTGGCCCTCCCCTCAATCCTGGTATATATGCTGGCCCTCCCCTCAATCCTGGTATATATGCTGGCCCTCCCCTCAATCCTGGTCTATATGCTGGCCCTCCCCTCAATCCTGGTCTATATGCTGGCCCTCCCCTCAATCCTGGTATATATGCTGCCCCCCCTCAATCCTGGTATATATGCTGGCCCTCCCCTCAATCCTGGTATATATGCTGGCCCTCCCCTCAATCCTGGTATATATGCTTGCCCTCCCCTCAATCCTGGTATATATGCTGGCCCTCCCCTCAATCCTGGTATATGTGCTGGCCCTCCCCTCAATCCTGGTATATATGCTGGCCCTCCCCTCAATCCTGGTATATATGCTGGCCCTCCCCTCAATCCTGGTATATATGCTGGCCCTCCCCTCAATCCTGGTATATATGCTGGCCCTCCCCTCAGTCCTGGTATACATGCTCCCTTCCCCCCCCCAGTCACTGTGCATCACATATTAAAAAAAAAAAACATAAACCCTCCTCCTCACCTTCCTTCTTCTCCCGCGCAGCGTCCTCTCCTGTAGTCGGCACATCTAGCTGAAGTGTATTGCAGCGCACGTACTAGCCAGGTCCGTGCGCGCTGCAGTACATGCTGCCGGCCAATCAGAGGCCAGCGGGCGCTGGCCTCTGATTGGCCAGGCGACGTCATGCTGGCCTGTGATTTGCCGGCAGCCGCTACTGATTGTCCGGAAGCCGCTAGCCTCTGATTGGCCGGCCAACGTCATGCTGGTCTCTGGCCAGAAGCCGCAGGCCTCTGATTGGCTGGCCGAATTCATGCTGGCCTCTGATTGGACGGCAGCCGCTGGCCTCTTTTGGCCGACCGACGTCATGCTGGCCTCTGATTGGCCGGAAGCCGCTGGCCTCTGATTGGCCGGCCGACGTAATGCTGGCCTCTGATTGGAAGGAAGCCGCTGGCCTCTGATTGGCCGGCCGACGTCATGCTGGCCTCTGATTGGCCGGCAGACGCTGGCCTCTGACCGGTCGACGTCATGCTGGCCTCTGATTGGCCGGCAGACGCTGGCCTCTGATTGACCGGTCGACGTCATGCTGGCCTCTGATTGGCCGGCAGCTGATGGCCTCTGATTGGCCGGTAGCGTGTATTGCCGCGCACGGGCCTGGCTAGTTCGTGCGCTGCAATACACTTCAGCTCGATGTGTTTCCGTCCGAGAGAGATCGCACATCTAGCTGCAGTAGCGGAGCTGGTGCCGGCACTCGGCGGCTCAGAGTTCTCCCCGCTGGCCCGATCCAGTAGCGCTAGTGCTGCGGCCATGGTGCCCCCCAGGAGGGCTCTGCTGCCCCCTCTGCACGCTGCCATAGGTTCCCAGCACTGGTGTAAAGCATTTCTTCTTTTACAGCTGACGACCCAAAATTGGGGATATTCTGAAAAAAAATAAAATGGCCAGTCTGCATTATATATGGTGGAAGTGAGAATGTATCATCTGGATAAGGGGGTGGTCTTCACAGAGGGGTCTATGGAGAGATGTCACTTTATAAGGAGCACATAGCATGGAATACCGGGGGGAAGCCTTCTGGCTCCTTATGTTGCTCCAGTCCGCAATGCTCCACTATGGTCCATCCTTCTATAGTTCTTCTCTTACACTTTCTGCTGGTCGGTATATGGACGTATTCGCTCTATGCTGACAGGCGCTCCCTTAGTATAGCCCATGTAATGCACGGCACCACAATGTTGTAGGTTCTGACTACTGTGTAAAAAAACACCCACCCAGAGACCGGCCATAATCTTATAGTCTGGGTGTGAATACGCTGTAGGTAGAGCTACACTTTTGTTGTGGAAATTTTGGTCATTTTATTTACCTTTTTGCATTTAGGCTATGTGCCCACGATGCAGAAATGAAGCAGAAAATTTCTGCATTTCCCTGGCAGAAAAAACGCATGCAGATTGTACATGCGTTTTTCCTGCAGAATACATGCGGATCCACATGCAGATTGACAAGCGCTTTCCAGGCGATTTTAGCATCACTTGGAAAGTGCTTGACAACTAGGTCACACTGTATAAATCCATGCAAACAGCATGGATTTATATAGTGTGAACCGTAAAAATGAAAACAAATAAAGCTATACTTACCCCCGAGGCCCCGGCGTGGCTGCAGCGCTCGTTCCTGTCTGGTTCCTGGATGCCGGCATATCGCGAGACAGAGCGGTGAAGGGCCTGCGGTCACATGACTGTGACGTCACCGCAGGTCCTCAAGCGATGCCGGCATTCAGAGAGAAACCGCCGGACAGGTGAATATAAACTTTATTTGTTTTTTTATTCTTTTTTTACAGGTACAATGGTACCCAGGTCTGGATGAGAGTCTCCTCTCCTCCAGAACTGGGTACCATCCGCACATAGAGACGCATAGAAGCCGCTTGTAAAAATGTACAGTCGCGGTTTCTATGCGTCTCTATGCAAGTCAATGGCGGGAGTTCCGCTGCGCTTCTGCAAAATTAAATGACATGCTGCGGATTTTTGTACGCAGCATAAACGCTGCGGAAAAATCCGCAGCATGTGCATAGAACATGTGAAATCCCCTTGGGGACCATGGGGTGCGGATTACCTAGCGTTTCACAAGCGTTTATGCTGCGGAAATTCCGCAGCATAAACGCTTGAAAAACACTACGTGGGCACACAGCCTTACCCGAATGAGGCTTGTGAGAAATCCTTAAATATGCTGCAGATTTCTCCTGTATGATGCTGACCAAACATAAGCAAGCAGCAACACTCAAAGAAAAGAAGAACACGCCCCCACCATAGCTCAAAGCGGGTTTCTTAGTGTATAAAGCTACGTTCTCACTATGAGTTTTTAGTGAGTTTTTACGCTGCATATTTTAGAAATAATGCAAGTAACCTATCTTAATGGGTGCAGAAATTCTGCAACATCAAAAACTCACCAAAAGCTCATCGTGGGAACCTAGCCTAAGATGTATAATGATGGAGAGTCCTGATCTCCTGGTCTAACCTTCTGCATGATTAGAAAGCAGAGGTAACAGCTCTTAGACAAGGAAGGAGCCGCACAGCTGAGTTTCTCTGTGTCACATTACAAACCCTTTTATTGACTCTCCTGATTATGGAGTGTGCCAGTATCACACTTATGTCTTCTGTGCTCAAGCAACTTGTATTCTCTCTGCAGTGATATTAGGCTGTTATTACACCTCACACAGGAGCAGTGTGTTCTGGGTTACTTCTATGGTGAAATGTAATGACAGTCTGCTCTAATCTCAATGCAGAATGAGTACAAGTTGAGCACAACGGATCTAAGTGTGATACTGACACTGTGCTCTCATTTCTGGACAGGCAGTATGGGATAGGCGCAGTACAGCAGAGGTGAGAGTGCCATAAGAGGAGAGCTGTTAGAAAGGTTTGTAATGTTGCACAACTAAACTCTCTTGTGCTGCCCCTTCACCCGCAGAGACCTTAACTGAAAGATATTAGTCAGTTGTGTGCTCTAATCATGCAGGAGGTTAGCCCAGGAGACCAGGTCTGTATCCTTACATCTTAGACACTGTGAAATCTGCTCTAAGCTATGGTGGGGATGTGATCATCTTTCTTTTCAGTGTTGTCGTCTGCTTATAATTGGTCAGCATCATGCAGGGAGAAGAATTTCGCACCCCCAGTGAAAACTCTTGATAACATCTACTTGGACTTAATTTTTTTTAACTCATTAGGCGCCAAATACTTTCATCGCTAATATCTCTGCAAATGAAAGATAAAATAGAAAGAGCATGGATGAGATACCAGGACACTGTGTGTGGCACTTTATTATTATTATTTATTATTCTAGCTCCATTTATTCCATGGTGCTTTACATGTGAAAAAGGGGGTATACATAGCAAACACAATTGCAAAAATCTTGAACAAAAACGCAATGGCAAACTGGTACTGGAGGAGAGAGAACCCTACCTGCGATGTCTCACAATCTTCAAGGGATGGGTGAGGATACAGTAGGTGAGGGTAGAGCTGGTCATGCAGCGGTGTGGTGGAGCAATGATTACTGCAGGTTGTAGGCTTTTCGGAAGAGGTGGGTTTTCAGGTTCCTTTAGAAGGTTTCCACGGTAGGCGAGAGTCTGATGTTTTGGGGTAGAGAGTTCTAGAGTAGGGGGGATGCACGGGAGAAATCTTGTATGCAATTGTGAGAAGAAACGATAAGAGGGGAGTAGAGAAGGAGATCTTGTGAGGATCGTAGGTTGCGTGTAGGTGTGTAGCGGGAGACTAGGTCACAGATGTATGGAGGAGACAGGTAGTGGATGGCTTGGTATGCCACGGTTAGGGTTTTGAACTGGAGTCTCTGGGCAATGGGGAGTCAGTGAAGCATTTGACAGAGAGGAGAGGCCGGGGAGTAGGCGGAAGGCAGGTGGATTAGTCGGGCAGCAGAGTTTAGGATAGATTGGAGGGGTACGGGAGTGTTAGCGGGGAGGCCACAGAGCAGGAGGTTGTAGTAGTCGAGGCGGGAGATGATGAGGGCGTGCACTAGTGTTTTTGCAGATTCATGGTTGAGGAATATGCGGATCCATGTTTTTGAGTTGGAGTCGGCAGGAGGAGGAAAGGGCTTTGATATGTGGCTTGAAGGAGAGGTTAGAGTCCACGGTTACTCTGATGTAGCGAGCTTGTGGGACTGGGGAAAGTGGACAGCCATTGATTTTGATGGATAGGTCAGATGGGGAGGCTGAGTGAAATGGGGGAAAGATGATTAATTCTGTTTTATCCATGTTAAGTTTTAGAAATCTAGCAGAGAAGAAGGATGAGATAGCGAACAGACATTTTGGGGTTCTGGTTAGTAAGAAGGAGATATCAGGTCCAGAGAGGTAAATCTGTGTGTCGTTAGCATAGAGATGATACTGAAAGCCGTGGGACTCTATGAGCTGTCCCAGGCCGAAGGTGTAGATGGAGAAGAGCAGGGGTCCTATGACTGAACCTTGGGGAACACTGACAGATAGGATGCGAGATGAGGAGGTGGTGTGTGAGTGAGAAACACTGAAGGTTCTGTCTGTTAAGTATGAGTAGATCCAAGATTATTATGATCTGCAACATAAACTAGGGAAAGAAGGGGAGAGCTGTCCCCACAGTAAGACTAAGCTGAGTCCCTACGTTGTAGCAGGCAACCTGTTCCTTGTGAACAGACCCGCCTTCGTCCTCGGCTAGTCTGAACGGAGACCTATAGAGAAAGGAAGGGGTCCCTAAAAGAACTAAGGACTGTGACAAAAATGGGACACCTCCTAACAGAAGTTGTTGCAGAGCAAAAGAAAAACTGACAAAAGTACTAGAGGTCCAGAGGACCAAGCAAACTAGAGATAGATAGGCACAAAAGCACCTGGCTAGAAAGACAGTCTAAACAACACTGAAGTCTAGCAAGGCCAGAAGGGCGGAGCTGGAATAAATAGGAAGATGGTCACTTGACCGCAAAACACAAGATAGAAACAAAAACAAACAGGAGGGTTCTAACAGTACCCCCTCTTTTATGAGGATCCTCCGGATCCTCCAGGCCCAGGCCTATCTGGAAATCTCCTGTGGAAAGCTCTGACAAGTCTAGGGGCAGAGACATCATCCGCCTTAACCCAGGAGTTATTCCTCGGGACCGAAACCTTTCCAAGCGACGAGATACTGCAATCTCACTCTATGCTCTCTGGAATTCAGGATACGAGAAATTTCATATTCGCCGTTTTCCACCACCGGAGGAACTGTGACAGTGGCATTCCTATCCGATACATCAGCCTTTTTCAACAAGGAAACATGAAACACAGGATTAATCTTCCAGGAGGAGGGAACCTCCAACCTAACAGCAGACTGGTTAACCACCTGAAGCACCTTAAAAAGCCCCACAAACTTCGGACCCAATTTTTTAGAGGAAATCCTCAATCGCAGATTATTTGAGGACAACCAAACCATGTCACCCACAGTAAACAAAACCTCTTTACGTTTCCTGTTAAAATACTTCTTGGACTTTTTGTTAGCCTCTTGAAGGTTACAACGTACATTAGTCCAAACTCTCTCCAAATCACCGGAAAAATTCTCCTCCTCCGGCACCGCCGACCGCAATTTGGAGAACGAACGAAAAGACGGATGTCTCCCAGTACAACAAAAAAAGAACACCCAGCAGAGGAGGATGTATGGTTGTTAAGAGCAAATTCTGTGAGTGGCAGAAACTCAGACCACCCCTCTTGATTGTCTGCCACAAATCAACTCAAAAACTGTTCCACATCCTGGTTCTTTCTTTCAGTCTGTCCATTAGACTCAGGATGATAACCAGACGAAAATGACAAATGGACTCCCAACCTGTCACAAAAAGCACGCCAAAAGCGAGCCACAAACTGAGGTCCACTATCAGAAACAATGTCGGTGGGAACGCCATGGTGCCTGACAATTTCCTTAACAAACGCCTTAGCGAGTGTCTTAGCGCAGGGTAGCTTAATGAATGGAACCAAATGACACATCTTGCTAAAACGGTCCACGACCACCCAGATGTCAGTGAAACCCTCGGACACAGGAAGGTCAGTAATAAAATCCATTGCCAAATGCGTCCAAGGCGCACTAGGAACCTCCAGAGGTCAAAGCAACCCCGCAGCAGGGGTATGGGAAGCCTTTGACCTAGCACACACCGTACACTGACGCACCCACTTGATGACTTCCTTCTGCCACCCGGGCCACCAAAAACTGCGACTGATAAGTCTCTTAGTCCCAGAAATTCCTGGATGACCTGCCAACCGAGACTCATGATACCCCACAAACAAATCTCTCCTAGAGGTTCTAGGCACAAACAATCTCCCATGAGGAGTGTTAGATGGGGCATCCTCTTGGGCTTTCAGAATCCCTTCTTCCAAAACAGAGTCTAATGCTGCTACCACAACTCCTTCCTGTAAAATGCTCTCCTCCTCCTCGGTACCAACCATGGGGGAAAAGCTGCGAGATAAAGCATCGGCTTTAACATTCCTAGTACCAGGGATATAGGTAACAGAAAAATTAAACCGAGAAAAAAAAAGTGCCCACCTAGCTTGACGGGCATTCAAGCGTTTGGCAGCATCCAGATAGATCAAATTCTTATGATCTGTAAAAACCTGAACAGGAAATTTAGCACTTTCCAAGAAATGATGCCAATGTTCAAACGCAAGTTTAATAACCAACAATTCCCGATTACCAACATCGTAATTAAGTTCGTTTTCTGAAAATTTTTTTGAAAAAAAATCACAGGGATGTACTCCATCCTTGTTCTCCTGAGACAAAACTGCACCGACCCCCACCGAAGAAGCATCAACCTCGACCAAAAAAGGCTTGGTCTCATCAGGCTGCATAAGGATAGGGGCAGAACTGAACCTCTCCTTGAGATACACAAAATCTTCAATGGCCTCAGTAGTCCACTGGACCGTATTCGCACTTTTCCTGGTGAGATCGGTCAGTGGCTTAACAATTATAGAAAAATTCTTAATGAATTTCCTGTAATAATTGGCGAAACCCAAAAATCTCTGTATCGATTTCAAACCAATAGGCCTAGGCCATTCCTGCACAGCCTGAACTTTCACCGGGTCCATCTCAAAGCCCTCGCTGGAGATAATGTAGCCCAAAATACTAATTCTCTGCACAGCGAACTCACATTTCTCCAGCTTAGCAAAAAGTGAATTATCACTCAATAACTGCAACACCTCACGTACGCTCTGCCAATGGGAATCCAGATCTGGTGAATAAATCAGAATGTCATCCAAATAAACAACCACATTCTTGCCAATCAAAGGTCTCAGGATGTCATTAATAAGGTTCTGAAAAAACGCGGGTGCATTGGTAAGACCGAAGGGCATCACCAGATTCACAAAATGACCTACCGGAGTGTTAAAAGCAGTTTTCCATTCATCACCCTCCTTCATTCGTAACAAATTGTATGCCCCCCGGAGATCAATTTTATAGAACCACTTGGTCCCCACTAACTGGTTAAACAAGTCTGGAATTAACGGCAATGGGTAGGAATTGCGTACGGTAATCTTATTAATTTCACGAAAGTCCAGACATGGACGTAAACCACCGTCTTTTTTTTTAACAAAGAAAAATCCAACGGCCACAGGCGACTTAGAAGGTCTAATGTGACCAGCAGCCAAGCTCGTCTGTATGTATTCCTCCAAGGCCTTTCTTTCAGGGATAGTCAGATTTAATAAGCGACTCTTGGGAAGAGTAGCTCCAGAAACAAACTCAATGGTGCAATCATAGTCCCTATGAGGAGGTAAAACTTGCGACTCCTCCTCTGAAAAAACCTTCCAAAAATCCTGAATAGGTACAGATAATTCCCCTTTTTCAACAGCCGCAATGCGACCATTACAACATTTATCATAGCACTTAGGACTCCAAGACTTAATCTCATTAGTAGACCAGTCCAGTAAAGGATTGTGCAGTTTTAACCAAGGCAAACCTGCACATGCGGATTTCAATTGGGGAACATTGCTGCCCTTCTACCATGCTTTTTTCATGCGTTTCCGCGGCGTTTACGCAACTGCAAAAACGCAGCGGAAACGCATGAAAAACGCATCGTGTGAACTCAGCCTCAGGCTATGTGCCCACGTTGCAGAAATGAAGCAGAAAATTTCTGCTTCATTTCTGCATTGTCCTCTCCCGGAAAAACGCATGCGGAATTCCGCACGCGTTTATCGCGCGTTTTTCATGCGTTTATCTCGCGTTTTCCACATGCGGAATTGCCTTGCGTTTTTAATGCATTGCACAAGGCAATTCCGCTTGCGGAAACGCAAAATTAATTGACATGCTGCGGATTTTTGAACGCAGCATAAAAGCTGCGGAAAAATCCGCAGCATGTGCATAGAACTTGCGGAATCCCCTTGGGGACCATGGGGTGCGGATTACCATGCGTTTTACAAGCATTTCCGCTGCGGAAATTCCGCATCAAAAACGCTTGTAATCCGCAACATGGGCACGCAGCCTAAAAGCAAAAGTATAAATACTAATTATTTATCAAAGCTGGACAAAATCTAGAAACCATATAATAAAACTGGCATAAAATATAGTACTGAACAAGAGTTTAGGGAGAGATGTACAACTGGCACTGGCCTTTAGAAGGGATTGTGTAATCGCACAAAACTAGCAAAAATGTAAAGTGCCTGTAAAACAAGGAACGTGCAATTTACCTTTTAGTAAAAATCCTATTCTTTCTCAAGAACGGGAGGAATTTTAATTTCATGATTTTTTTTAATCAAATAATTTTTATTGAAAAACTCCAAATACAAATTTTCCATCTTTCAAATAACATACATGACATAGTAATTCCATAGTATAAAACATGAACAAAGTATCTGAACTTCAATTTCCTAACCCACCCTAAACCCAAATCCCAACACTCCAGAGAGAACCATTTTCAGAGCAGTTCTAGAATAACGGACTACAGCATTCGTAGAAGGGGGAAGAAGATAAAAAAGTGACTAACAAAGGGATAGCAGCGTTTTAATTTTATCATTTACTGCTTGATGCCTGAGCCGGGAAGTGCACGCTTGAAAACTGTTGCAGGCTGCTGTAATCACAGGACACAAGCAAACAGCATGGCATTTCCTATCAGCAGGGAGGAAGTAAAGGGAACAGTAATGAAAGTCTCCTCCTACTCCGCTCCATAATGAAATGAACAGTGTGCATGCTACAAATGCGATGCATACAGCAAACAATTCATTTTCCATACACAGGTTGTGAGTTGACCACTGGATATATACATGTGTATAACTAATTACCAGAACTGGAAATCGAAAAAAAAGACGAGCAAGTTTGGGGTGAATCCTGCCTTCATTACTGCACAGCCGCTCATAGAGGGATCGGTACTAGGAACAGCAGGAGTGCCGGCGATGTTCACAGATTTACCTGCTGCGGGACTGAAGGAGTCTGATAGTGTTCGGCTCTAAGCTTTTTACCTTGTTTACGACAGGAATAATTGAAAGCTGTGCTTCAAAGGCGAGGAAGAAGTTGGTCACTGTCTGCGCTTGAATACCCTTAAGAGGGGAAAAAATATATATACATATATACAAATACTGAAACATCTAAATGCATTAGAACATCAAACCTGGTGAAGCGGTAAATGACTTGTCCTCCAGGGATACAGGCTACTGTCATTCAGTAATTATTTCATAGGAATTTTACATTTTATGTGATCACCACGCTAGAATGTAAATGATGAAAACACAACACAACTCCTCACCATATGAAGATATTTTGTGTTTTAGGCTATGTGCCCACGATGCAGAAATGAAGCAGAAAATTTCTGCATTTCCCTGGCAGAAAAAACGCATGCAGATTGTACATGCAGATTGTGCATGCGTTTTTCCTGCAGAATACATGCGGATCCACATACGGATTCACATGCATTTCCGCATGCAGATTGACAAGCACTTTCCAGGCGATTAGCATCACTTGGAAAGTGCTTGACAACTAGGTCACACTGTATAAATCCATGGAAACAGCATGGATTTATACAGTGTGAACCGTAAAAATTAAAACAAATAAAGCTATACTTACCCCCGAGGCCCCGGCGTGGCTGCAGCTCTGCTTCCTGGCTGGTTCCCGGCTGCCAGCATATCGCGAGACAGAGCGGTGAAGGGCCTGCGGTCACATGACTGTGACGTCACCGAAGGTCCTTCAGCGCTGCGGGCATTCAGAGAGAAGACGCCGGACAGGTGAATATAAACTTTATTTGTTATTTTATTCTTTTTTTTACAGGTACAATGGTACCCAGGTCTGGATCAGAGTCTCCTCTCCTCCAGAACTGGGTACCATCCGCACATAGAGACGCATAGAAGCCGCTTGTAAAAATGTACAGTCGCGGTTTCTGTGCGTCTCAATGCAAGTCAATGGCGGGAGTTCCGCTGCACTTCCGCAAAATTAAATGACATGCTGCGGATTTTTGTACGCAGCATAAACGCTGCGGAAAAATCCGCAGCATGTGCATAGAACATGCGGAATCCCCTTGGGGACCATGGGGGGCAGATTACCTAGCGTTTCACAAGCGTTTCCGCTGCGGAAATTCCGCAGCATAAACGCTTGAAAAATGCTACGTGGGCACACAGCCTTATAGAAGAGCATTTCTGTGGAATAACACGACTGATTTACTGTGTATGCACCATAGCCTTCATTTGATGTCACTTACTGTCACCTGTCACCTTGCCCCAACTCTGCAATCCCCAATATCAGTCCATGACCTCAATGGGGTCACTATAAAATTCTAAAGAGGACTGGTCATGTCTCTATTAGAAAATAGACAAACTTAGGATAGAAACAATATGAGCATATACCCTGCTATAAGTAAGTAAAAAGCAATAGTGAATATATATAATATAGGATACTTAGTAAACATGGTTTTTGATTTAAAAAAAGCCATCCCACCCGCACCAAGGTGTACCCAGTCAGTTATGTGAAATATATAATAAAATACACTTTAGTACAATATTAGTGTTTTGTCCCTTTAAATCTGCTGCTACTTCTGTCACCATGGTAACTGCATTCATACTCGGCCAATAGGATTGCTCGGTTTGAATTTGGAAAAAAAAAAAAAAGTCCTATATCGTCAGTTTGTTCCTTCTCATCTGAGTGTGAAGACAGACACCTGCGATCAGCGAGAGATTATAGGTATAAGACGTGATATAATATAACGGACGGAGCCACATCCCATCACACGCACTCAGCGACCACAACTCACAGGAATCAGCACATTTACCAGACAATAAGTTATTATTCCCCAACACATAATACGCTGAGACACCAGTGGGGGGCGCCGCACTCGTTACATCTCCCATCTGGATGGATCCAGCGACGAGATCCTGATATTTCCCCCCAGCTCCGCTCCTCCATAGGGAATGGCCCAGATGCACGCAGAACGGACCGAAGTGTAATACTGCTAGAACTCTGCATGATATCACATCCTCCATATATACCACATAATAAAGGGGTGCTCCCACTGGGACAGGTCATCACCTATCCAGAGATCAGTGATAACTTGTTCCAACTAGACATCCCCTTTAATGGAAGAGATCACATCTCTAACAGTCAATACGCTATTCATTCCCAATCTTCCCTGGCCCCAGTAATGCCCCTGAGTATATCGCCAATATGAGCCAATCATCAAACCCTCTGCTGACTGTTCCCGATGTTTTATAGAGTTTGGAGACGTTGCTACAAGAGAAGATATCAGCGGACACCATGGGGGTGGAGTATTCTGCCAGCGATGGAGCAGGTAGTATCCACCAGTCTGTGATATCTGGCCTTCCTCCATATTCTGCTCTTACATGCGTTTCTTCAGCTTTACCCCTTCCCGACATAACCAATTTATGTTTTTTTTTGTTTTTTCCTCCGCTTTTTCCAAGGGCTATAACTTTTTGATATCTGTCCACATAGTGTGAGGTCTTGTTATTTTGTAGGATGAGCTGTCCTTATAAATGACACCATTCATTTACCACATAGTCCTAGAAAACGGGAAAAACATTTCAAGTGCAGTAAAAGTGCGAAAAAAAAAGCCTGACATTGTTTTCCTGGGAACGGTTTTAACGGCGCACATTGTGTGGTAAAAATGACCTGGTAATAGGATCCTACTCCTCAGTGTGATTACAGCAAGACCAAACTTCTCCAATAGTTTTGGCAAAAGAAAAAAACTTTTTTTTGATGCTGTCACCATTTTTTCTGAGACCCGAAACATTTTCAGTTTCCGGGTTGATGGAGCTGAGTGGGGGCTTATTTTTTGAAGGGCAAGAGGACTTTATTGATAACATTTTGGGACACATATGTCATGGTCATCGCTTCTTACAGGATTTTCTGCAGTATTGAGGCGAATGAAAAAATGCAATTTTGTCTTTTTGAATTTTTTTCTGTGTTCACTGATCGTTTTTTTTTTTTATATTTTGATAGATTGTATTTCTCTGAAAGAGACCAAACCACAAAATGTGTATATTTTTATTATCTTTATTTTTAGTGGGAGGTGAGTTGAACGTGTGGGGTTTTAATAAATATATATATACTTTTTTTCACTGTATTTGTATACATCATCTGATTGCTTGTGCTATATACAGCGATACCACAGTAATGCTCCATATAGCAAAACCACGGTCTTCTTTACAGCCCAAATGAAGCTTTATGATGACAGGCACGGAGGCTTCAGCAGACCCCCGGATGTCATAGCAGTCCATCGGCGCCCTATGATCGCGTCACAGGAGCGCCGGTGGGCGTATGGAACGACGTGTCCCAATGCTGGCGCGCTGTTAATGCTGCTGTTAGAGATTGACAGCAGCACTGAACAGGTTAACAGTGGTGGGCAGATCTTCGCTCCACTCGCAGCTGTTAGAGGCAGGTCCTGGTTGTTTGTCACAGCCATTATCTGCCATGTACGGGGCGAGCTGACCCTGCTCCATACACCCGCTACTGACTTATACCATACATGTACGGCAGATGTTGGTAAGGAGTTAAAGCGGTTGTCCAGCTTTGGGGCCATTTTTTTTACTTTAATGCAAGTATTTGGGGCTAAAATTGATTTCTGTAATTGAGTTTCATTAAAAATGTTGCCTTCTGTAGCATCTGTGCTGCACTGTCTATTGCTGGCTGCAAAATTAGCTAACTGAGAATCTATCAGTGAGCTCCTTAGTCTTAAGGGAGAGTTTGTAGATCTTTAATCTGTTTTTTTTTCCTGAGTGCCTATTAGCTGATCTATGCCCAAAGAAAACACAAAACTTGAATGTGCAGGGAAACAATAAGTCTGTAATAGCCGGTGAAAAACACTTAATGAAACCTAAATGTAAAAAATTACTTTTAGTAGTAAATACATGACATGAGAAAATATACACTGCTCAAAAAAATAAAGGGAGCACTTAAACAACAGAATATAACTCCAAGTAAATCAAACTTCTGTGAAATCAAACTGTCCACTTAGGAAGCAACACTGATTGACAATCAATTTCACATGCTGTTGTGCAAATGGAAGACAATAGAGGGAAATTATTGGCAATTATCAAGACACACTCAATAAAGGAGTGGTTCTGCAGGTGGAGAACACAGACCATATCTCAGTACCAATGCTTTCTGGCTGATGTTTTGGTCACTTTTGAATGTTGGTTGTGCTTTCACACTCGTGGTAGCATGAAACGGACTCTACAACCCACAGAAGTTGCTCAGGTAGTGCAGCTCATCCAGGATGGCACATCAATGCGAGCTGTGGCAAGAAGGTTTGCTGCGTCTGTCAGCGTAGTTCCAGAGGCTGGAGGCGCTACCAGTAGACATGCCAGTACACCAGGAGACGTGGAGGAAGCCATAGGAGGGCAACAACCCAGCAGCAGGACCCCTACCTCCGCCTTTGTGCAAGGAGGAACAGGAGGAGCACTTCCAGAGCCATGCAAAATGACCTACAGCAGGCCACAAATGTGCATGTGTCTGCATAAACTGTTAGAAACCGACTCCATGAGAGTGGGATGAGGGCCAGACGTCCACAGATGGGGGTTGTGCCCAATGCCAGACCTCATGTGGCTGGAGAGTGTCAGCAGTTCCTGCAAGATGAAGGCATTGAAGCTATGGACTGGCCCGCCCGTTCCCCAGACCTGAATCCCATTGAGCACATCTGGGACATCATGTCTCACTCCATCCACCAACGTCACGTTGCACCACAGACTGTCCAGGAGTTGGTGGATGCTTTAGTCCAGGTCTGGGAGGAGATCCCACAGGAGACCATCTGCAACCTCATCAGGAGCATGTCCAGGTGTTGTAGGGAGGTTATACAGGCACGTGGAGGCCACACACAATACTGAGCCTCATTTTGACTTGTTTTAAGGACATTACATCAAAGTTGGATCAGCCTGTAGTGTGTTTTTCCACTTTAATTTTGGGGGTGACTCCGAATCCAGGCCTCCATTGGTTAATAAATTTGATTTCCATTGATGATTTTTGTGTGATTTTGTTGTCAACACATTCAACTTTGTACAGAACAAAGTATTCAATGAGAATATTTCATTCATTCAGATCTAGGATGTGTTATTTGAGTGTTCCCTTTATTTTTTTGAGCAGTGTGTATATATAATATAAATAATTACTGCAGCTTTAATGCTATTTATTACGTCTCAGGAGGAGGACGGAAGAGGAAGAGGACGGAAGAGGCGGAGGACGGAAGAGATGGAGGACGGAAGAGGCGGAGGACGGAAGAGGAGGAGGACAGAAGAGGAGGAGGACGGAAAAGGAGGAGGACGGAAGAGGAGGAGGATGGAAGAGAAGGAGGACGGAAGAGGCGGAGGACGGAAGAGGCGGAGGATGGAAGAGGCAGAGGACGGAAGAGGCGGAGGACGGAAGAGGCGGAGGACGGAAGAGAAGGAGGACGGAAGAGGAGGAGGACGGAAGATGAGGAGGACCGAAGAGGAGGAGGACGTAAGAGGAAGAGGACGGAAGAGGAAGAGGACGAAAGAGGCGGAGGACAGAAAAGGCGGAGGACGGAAGAGGCGGAGGACAGAAGAGGCGGAGGACGGAAGAGGCGGAGGACAGAAGAGGAGGAGGACGGAAGAGAAGGAGGACGGAAGAGGAGGAAGACAGAAGAGGAGGAGGACAGAAGAGGAGGAGGACGGAAGAGGAAGAGGACGGAAGAGGAGGAGGATGAAAGTGGAGGAGGATGGAAGAGGAGGAGGACAGAATAGGAGGAGGAGGACAGAACTGCACCTTAAGATCCCTAGGGGGAAAGGGATGGTAGTAATATAGTGGTAGTATATCCGTATTAGTGTAATATGAGTAATAATACTAGTGATAATAGTAAGAAAGTAATAAAATAACAGTAGTAATAGTAGTAGGTAGAATAGCAGTGTGATCCAGGGTCCTAGGACTGATCGCCTTTTCTCGGGGTCAAGAAGGAATTTTTCCCCTGTGACACAAATTGGCTGAAGGTGTCCTGGGGTTTTTGCCTTCTTCTGGATCAACACTGTAGGTATAGGGCAGTATTAGTAGTGATAGGAAAGAAGAATAATACTGTATGTAATAAGATAGCACAATGTAATAATAACCATATCAAATAGATTTATAAAAACAAATTAAAATAACTCCAGTAGTACAATAATTAGTGTAATATTATATAACTTGTAATAACATTAATAGGTTTGATCCAGGGTCCTAGGACTGATCGCCTTTTCCCGGGGTCAAGAAGGAATTTTTCCCCTGTGACACAAATTGGCTGAAGGTGTCCTGGGGTTTTTGCCTTCTTCTGGATCAACACTGTAGGTATAGGGCAGTATTAGTAGTGAAAGGAAAGAATAATAATACTGTAATAAGATAGCACAATGTAATAATAACCATATCAAATAGATTTATAAAAACAAATTAAAATAACTCCAGTAGTACAATAATTAGTGTAATATTATATAACTTGTAATAACATTATTAGGTTTGATCCAGGGTCCTAGGACTGATCGCCTTTTCCCGGGGTCAAGAAGGAATTTTTCCCCTGTGACACAAATTGGCTGAAGGTGTCCTGGGGTTTTTGCCTTCTTCTGGATCAACAGCTTTAGGCATAGGGATTTTAGTAATACCATTATTAGAATCACAAGATTAATAAAAAAAAATTAGAATTACATTTTTTTAATTCGTTTTATAACAGTTACAATTAATTGCATTAATGCAATAATAATAAATAGTAAAAATGGTGGTAATAATAATAATACAAAAAACTAGTCCCAGTTAGTAAGTTAGTGTAATGTTAGTGTAGGGACCCATCTGAAGAGGTCGCCTTGACGTTGGCAGATGGGCTCGCACAATTTGCTCAAAATGTGCGCTAAGAACCTCATATTTCTATGTACAGGAGATCTAGCAGTAATACCATTCAGGAGATATCTGTGTACACACATTTTGTTATATACTTTTGTGCAGCACACAGGGCAGGTATACAGGTACAGGGCGAGAGTGTAACAGTGATATTATAACTCGGCCTTAAGGATAAAATGCTGATAACTACAGATCCTGGAAACACATTCGAAACTAGACCTTGTAAGTAACTGGTTCCCAGCTAGTGGTAAATATGTACAGGGCAGTCCGGTACCAAGACCTGCTCTATAGGACACATTATCATCAGGCAGGTCCTTACAAGATCTGCGGCAGAAGTGTGGCTGTGTAACACAGTCCTGCTCCTGCCTCAGCTGCCCACAGTGGAGCCAACCTTGATCCTGGCAGCTTAATCCATTGTATGACACAGTAGGGGGCTTCCACAGCATTTAGGCACTTTAGACAGGAGAGGGAGGCATGATCATGGTGCCAATGAGTTTCTATGGCAGCTGAGATCTAACAATGGACCCCATGACGGCCATTTTACTGCTCCTATTAGACCCCGGCTGAGGAAAGGTCTATGAGGACACCGGTCAGACTTATGTCGCCTGCTCTGCACATATTAGAAATACCTAGGGCTGATTAGTTTGCCATTTGTAAATCTGATCCAGCAGCGTTGGGCTACCACTGACGTGATCAGGGCTATTGAGCTCCTAGATTGGGCAGAGGAGCTCAGTATTCAGCAGGAGCTGGCCGAGGAGAGCAGAGCAACTTGCATGGGGCTACTGCACAAGAAGCAACTCACAAGGTGGAGATTTACCCGGAGACGCTGTGCTCGGGCTGTGATCTGCTGTGCAGGCTGCATAGTAGATGCCTCGAAGGACCCGAACTTCACCCCTAACAGGCACAGCAGAGCTCGGACGGCTGCAAGTGAACAGAGAGCGGCTGATTAGTAACTGCTGCGTCTCCTGCAGCTCAGATAAGAGCCGCACAGAGCGGGGGTTCAGTAATGATGAATATGGGAAGTGTCCACCCCTCACATGCCCTAAATGCGGCCTCCAGAGGTAAAGTTTCCCCTGTAACCAGCGCCTCCTCTCACCTTCTCTGCTGGCATGCTCCATTACTTAAAGGGGATGTCTGTAGAAAACAAGTTATCACTTATCCACAGGCTCGGTGATCACTTACTGATCGTGGGGTCTGACCGCTGCGAGCCATCGTCTGATCGGGAAGGAGTGGAAAGTCAGGGATCAACTGCTGCTCCATTCATTCTCTATGGGGCTCCGGAAAAGCCGAGCTCAGCGCTTGAATGCCACATAGGGAATGAATGGAGCGGATCCTGGAGTAATAACATGCCCTCCTCTCCTCAGCTTTCTGTCTGTGTAAGTGGCTCAGCCCTTGTCTCCCCTTCTGCTCCGGCTTCTGTGCTGGTCCTTGTGAGGAAGAGGAAACCCTCTGCCCTTCTGCTCCGGCTTCTGTGCTGGTCCCTGTGAGGAAGAGGAAACCCTCTGCCCTTCTGCTCTCAGTCCTCTGCGACTTTTCACAATCGCTCAGTGCACCCATTATATGTAATAAGGATCATTCTTCATCCCTTGTCCAGCTTTCATCCCCCCCCAGTCTGACCAGCGGACAAGATAATAAACATGTGAGTGGAAGGTTCACAATTATTAGATGTGTTGTGAAAAGTCTCCACAGCATTATCCGGAGAAAACTGCAGGGTGACCGCTTGTGAAACCAGCACAAAATCCAGCGGACAGCGCTTCCCTGTCCCCCGCCGGTCTCCGTATCCTGGCATTCAGCTATTCCATTTGGTGCTTATTCTGGAAGGAAAACAAAAATGTGATGTTCTTACACAGACGCCTGAAGACGCAGCTTTTCATCATCCATGTTGGGCTGTTGTATGACGTGTGGATTACTCTGCTTGCTGGATTCTTGCATTACCACAAACACTGCCTTTATTTTGTGATTTCTGTGCCGCTTCCCACTTCTATTGGCACTGTGATATATCAGCACGTGAGGGCTGCCACAATCATGTGTCAATAGGTTATTGCTGGAGCCTGTGATATAGAGACCATCCTGGACCAGGGAAGACTTGGTACAGAAGCACCTAGAGAGGGGGGTACAGGGGCTTCATTTCAATTTTAAACTTAGCTGGATTGTGTTTAGCTACAAGAATGGAAAGTAAAATAATAAAATCTTAATTTTTTTTTTCTATTTGGCAAAATCGTCCATCAGAGGTTTGGCCACTACCGAAAAGTTTTTGATGAACTTACAGTAGTAGCTGGTGAAACCCAAAAAACTTTGTAATGCCTTTAAGTCTTGAATATAATACCAATCCAGTACCGTCCGGACTTTGGCCAGATCCATGCAAAAACGGTGAATGATAAGAACTAACCCTGAATGGAGAACATACATTTCTCTGGTTTGACAAATAATTTATTATCTTTGAGTATCTGTAAGACCTGCCTGATATGTACCTGATGTGACTGGAGGTAAGTAAATTAATATGTCATCAAGATTGGTTTGTTGTGATCTACCTGCCAGATGACTAAAAATGTCACTAACAGTGTTGAAAGAAAGCGGGAGCATTAGTCAACCCAAATGCCATCACAAGCTTTTCATAGTGCCCCTCAGGAGTATTGAAGGACATCTTCCACTCATCTCCTCAATGTGAATGAGATTATAAGCCCCCCTGAGGTATAGTTTAATCAAATCGTAGGAGCCAAATTTTTTTCTAAGGAGGTCGGGGATGAGAGGGAGAGGATATGCATCCCAGACCGTGATCCGATTAAACTCGCGAAAATCAAGGCGGGGGCGCAACCCCCAGTCTTTTTTTTTGACAAATAAAAACCCCACTGCAACGGGAGATGAAGAACGTCTTATAGGGCCCAATGGTAGACTGACTGACCATTCTGTTCTGAACTGCCACCCTAAGATGGCTTCCCATTATATACCTACTGTATAAGTGCTCCCTCTAACGGCTTCCTCCACCCACACCCACTACTGGTTCCCCCTACCTTTGGGTTCCCCCCACTCCAGCCAGGGACAGGGCTCAGCAGCTGCACTCTGCATGTTGGATGCAGGTGTTTTGGGGGGTTCTGTGCAGCACTCCCATCTTACCTGAGTGAAGGGAGACACCACACCTCTGGGTGAGGTGCAGTACCACTGTGGCGACTGAACACTCAGGGGCGCCACATTCCCCCCCCCGGTAAAACACAGCACGTCCGCGGGCTGGAACAGAGCAAAACCAGGCATAACTGACATGCAAAATTTTTAAGATGCATCAGCATATTTGACCATAAAACAACATTTCTTCCCTTTATGGGAGGCACATTTCTTTTAACGTTACTGGTTACATTATAAAACATCATAAGAGTATTGTCATATAAAACAATTTTCAAGACAGTTCCAGCACCAGGGTGCAACAGTAGCAGCATGAGGGACCCGTCCACAAACCCTCAACGTAGGCCCTGGGCATGGCTGCAGGGCATAGACGATCCAATCCTGGACCTCGTCTTCCGCCACGCCAAACGGGTTTTTGTTCTGAGGTATATTTGTAATTATAAAACCAATAGGATGCACTTTAAGAAGTGCTAAACTATGTACAATGTCAACGTCCGGCTTCTCACAGTCCTCAGCCTGTCAGTCTCTGTACCCTGACGGGTAACTGGGTAGCAAACATGAAGTCAACTGCACCCTTCCGGGCAACTTATGTACAGTCCAGTTAACTAAAACAGTTTAACAGTGGGGCCCCCTCCGGGGGAACCCCTGGTTTCTGCAGGCTGACCCAGCCTGGTCATCAGCCTCAGGCTGCAGGGGGACCAGGGATGGAGCAGCGCCAGCCGCATTTGGGACAGGGACATCACTCCGACCTGCTCCCGCGACTGCGTCAGCTCGGCCTGACACCTCCCGGTCTTTACGCAGCTTCTCTCCACCGCCTCTCCTCTTTCGGGGGCGGTCCAATGGGCACTTTGCTGTCGGTCACTCCCTGTGTCGGCCTCCCCGCTTTGACGGACACATCTATGCGGACAGTCACTGTTGCAAGGGGCAGGGCCTGCTTTTGGAGCCATTCTGGGACCCGGCCCACGACGGGAGGTTCCATTCTGTTGTTCTTTAGCACGCACATAATGGCGCCTGTTCTTCTGGGGCGGGCGCCACATTCAAGGCAGAAAACACTTCTTTAGGCGCACATTACCCGCAGATGGCAGGCTGGTCACGTATCCTGTTCGTGACGCCAAGTGGTGACTCGCTGCCCCCTGGGCCGCGGGGCACACGGCAGCCGGGCCGTATGGCTGCTTTGGGGAATATCACGGTGGCTGGCCCGGGGCGGTCAGTGCAAAAGGGATTATTTATAGGATTTGTCGTGAAGCCACCTGTGGTGTCTGGTGAGGATCACCAGCGCTGCAACAGTCCTCTGAGGCAGATGTTAGGGCAGCTAGAGATGGAACGGCTCCCCACAGGTGGAGCGGGCCTCAGGGCAGTGTAAATAGATGGAGGGTGCGCTGGGCGTTGTAGTGCAGGGAGGGAAATGGCACCAGTGAAGGAATAGACGGAGGCAACTCAGTGCAGTCGTCCAAGATTTTAATTCACAATTCTTCAGGAAACACAAAAGTGCAAGTTACAGGTGAAGGCCTCCCACGTTGCGCCGTGTTCACCCTGGCAGGGGTTCAATCCTTCCTCAGGAAGTTTAGGAATGCTTGGCAGAACCCCACTTTCTCGTGTTCCTACTTTGGCCGTCTTCACACTAGGTCCTTCTCCCTGCTGCCCTGCGCTGCCCACTCTCAATCCCGCTCGGGTATGCTGAAGTCCTTCCTGTACGTCGGATCCGGGACCAACCTGACGCCTGGAGATTAGAATGGGGCAACCGATCCCTCTGTCTTCTGACAGATGCGGGGCGTATGGGTGCTGTCCTGCACGCGCCGTACCCCTGGGATCCCTTCTTAGAATGGAGCCTACTCCCTTCTCCCCTCCGGGGCCTCTATCCCGGGCCCTTCTTGTGGAGCAGAGCTCCTGCTGAGCCTCTGCTCCCAGACAGTCCTCACTGACCGTCTGTACTGTACTGACTGACCATTCTGTTCTGAACTGCCACCCTAAGATTGCTTCCCATTATATACCTACTGTGTGCTCCTTCTAACTGCTTCCTCCACCCACACCCACTACTGGTTCCCCTACCTTTGGGTTTCCCCCACTCCAGCCAGGGACAGGGCTCAGCAGCTGTGCTCTGCATGTTGCCCTTCCAGCCGGTCTGAAGCAGTGTAATGTTGGATGCAGGTGTTTTGGGGGGTTCTCTGCAGCACTCCCATCTTACCTGAGTGAAGGGAGAAACCACTCCTCTGGGTGAGGTGCAGTACCTCTGTGGCGACTGAACCCTCAGGGGCGCCACATGCCCACGATGCAGAAATGCTCCGGATTTTTCCTGAGTGTTTCTGCATCTCCCTGGCAGAAAAAACGCATGCAGATTTTACATGCGTTTTTCCTGCCAGGGACAAACGTAAGTGAAGCATTTTTCACATGCATGTCCGCATGCGGGTTGTCAACCGCTTTCCAAGCGATTTTAGCATCACTTGGAAAGTGCTTGACAACTTGGTCACACTATATAAATCCTTGCAACCGGCATGTATTTATATAGTGTGAACAAGTTAATAGTTGAAAAAAAGAATAAAAATGGTAAAAAAAAAAAATAGAATTAGACTTACCGGTAATTCTGTTTCTAAGACCCTCCACGACAGCACACCTGGAGGTAGCCTCCCCATCCTAATTAGGGACAGGAAAACAAGATGTTAAATAGCCCCTCCCTGCTACAATCCCCAGTGTTTTCAAAGGACCACACAGTATGAATGCTTTAAATATTTATTAACACTAAGGATTTTTCCAATCAAAGAAATGGAGGGAACTACCCATGCTGTTGTGGAGGGTCTTAGAAACCGAATTACTGGTAAGTCTAATTCTATTTTCTCCAATCCCCTCCATGACAGCACACCTGGAGTAATACCAAAGAATGAATTTTAGGGAGCGACAACAGCCTGAAGGACTTTCCTTCCAAATGCTAAGTCTCTATTAGATATTACATCTAGTCTATAATGTTTAGCAAAGGTATGGACAGACGACCATGTAGCTGCCCTGCAAATCTGCTCAATGGATGCACTAGCTTTTTCCGCCCAGGAGACCCACATAGCTCTAGTAGAAAGAGCTTTCAAAGATTTCAGAGGAGGCAAATCTTGAACTATGTATGTTTCACAAATTGCTTTCTTAATCCAATTTGCTAGCATATTTTTGCAATTTTCTTTCCTTTATTGGGGCTTCCATATTGGACAAATAGGTTCTGATCCTTCCTCCAGGTTTCAGTCTGCCTCAAATAGCGGATTATAGTCCTTCTTACATCCAACGCGTGGAATTCTTCTTCCTTGCTATTTGATGGATTTTGACAGAATGACGGAAGAATTATTGGCTGAGATATATGAAAATTAGACGACACTTTAGGTAGAAAAGAAGGATCCAACTGGAGGATGATCCTGTCCTCCAAAATACGACAATAAGTCTCTCTGATAGACAGGGCTTGGATTTCACTCACTCTTCTGGCTGTAGTCAGAGCTATAAGCAATGCCGCTTTCCAAGACAATTTGTCTATGTGTGCCTCGGCTATTGGCTCGAAAGGATGCATAGTTAGGCCTCTAAGAACTACGTTGAGATCCCAAGGTGGAACTATTTTAGCTCTTGTTGGATTAATCCAAGAAGCAGCTATCATGAACCTCTTAATCCATCTGTTTTGGGCCAAATCAGCATCAAAATAGGAACTTAAAGGCAAGACTTGGACCTTCAGCGTGCTTGGTCTTAATCCTTTAGACAGACCGTTCTGTAGGAAATCCAAGATTCTGGCCACGTCAGGCCGAAAGGGATCTAATGGACAAGGCTCATACCATAGCTTGAAAGCTTTCTAGATTTTTCCATAGATGGAAATTGTGACTGGTTTTCTGCTTTTCTGCAGTGTATGTGACTCGCCCCCAGGGGTGTCGCGGGGCACCCGGCAGCCGGGCCTAAGACTGCCTGCGGGGATTATCGCGGTGGCTGGCCCAGGGCGGTCAGTGGCAAAAGGAATTATTTGTAGGGAATTTGTTGTGACGCCACCTGTGGTGTCTGGTGAGGATCACCAGCGCTGCAACAGTCCTCTGAGGCAGATGTCAGGACAGCTTGAGATGGAACGGCTCCCCACAGGTGGAGCAGGCCTCAGGGCAGTATAAATGATGCAGGTTGCGCTGAGCATTGTGGTGCAGGGAAAGCGATGGCACAGCAGGAGTAACGGACAGAGACAGGGGATTTGCTTCATTTCCTTTACTGGTACAGCTGTTAGGTACGGTCCAGGGTACTCCAGATGAAGGGCGCACTTTTGGACTTCTCCCCAGGGAGCAGGTATAGGGCCTCCTGATCCGTGTCTGTCCCTATGTATGCTCCTGGCCAGCCTGCAACTGGGCCTAGCTTATGTGTCCTGCTTTTACTTCACCAGATGCTCAGAAATAGGACCTCTGGTTGGTAACCACTTTCCCTGGACGTCGGGGCCTTCGTGGTTCCTGATCCTGTGTGTGTCTAGCCTTCAGGTTTGTCAGGAACTTGTAGTCCTCCTGGGATTCCGGTTATCCCCACTGGGTGTAAAGGGTCCCTGTAGGCGCGGATCCGGTGTCCGGTAGATATAATGGGGTGAGCTTATTGTGCTCCTCTGCCCCCTTGGTTTCACTCCCCTTTTTCTCCTTGCCGTCGGCCACACTCGGGGCCCTCACTACTAGGCAGCTGACGTGCTGCGTCTTCACCGCTATCTGAGTGTCGGCACGCTCTCAGGCTCTCTCTCAGCCTGCCTGCTCTGCTCTGACTCTGAGCACTCACTAATCAACTGAGCTGCCTGGCTCCACCTTCCCTATATATATCCCTCTCTGGGCTCCCTCTGCTGGTATGAGTTGGAAGGTAGAGGTGTTTGTATCTAGTGAGGGCCTCTTGTGGAGAAATCCATCCATGCACCCTTCTGGGTTCTGTGGCACCAATGCACAGCAGGGCGCCACATTTGGATCACCTGTACTGAGAAGCCTCTGGCTTTTCAGAGGGTGGTCTCAGAAGCCAAGCTGCTAGAGCCAAATTCTGAGGGGCCGGATGGAAAATCTGGCCCTAATGCAGCAGATCGTGGATTCGAGGAAGCATCAATGGATCATCCATTCTTAGACTGCTCAATGTTCCGAACCATGCTCTTTTTGGCCACATTGGAGCTATTAAGATAGTCTTGAGCCCTTCCGACCTGATTTTTTGTAAAGTCCTTGGTATTAACAGAATCAGGGGAAAAGCATTAGCGAGCCCAACTTTCCAAGGGTGAGCGAATGCATCTATCCCTGTTGCTGAATCCTCGGGTTTCAAAGAGAAAAAGGCTCTTACTTTTGCGTTTTCCTGGTTCGCAAACAGGTCCACATCTGGGTATTCCCACTTTTGAACAATCATCTGAAATATCTTCGAGTTCATGCTCCACTCCCCTGGATGAATGTATTTTCTGCTCAGAAGATCTGCATGATAGTTGTCGGAGCCCCTCAGATGCAGAGCCGATAAGGATAGTAGATTATGCTCCGCCCAGTGGAAGATCCTTTCAGAGATCATCTGTAACCTCCTGTTTCTTGTACTTCCCTGATGTCTCAAGTGGGCTATAGTTGTCATATTGTCCGAGTAGACTCTGACATTCGACCCCTGAAGCACAGTAGTGGCTGCCCATATGGTTTCTTCCACCACTTTCATTTCTCTTAAGTTTGAGTACTGCTCTGCTATTTCTTGCGACCAGACCCCTTGGAAGGCCACGTGGGAGACTACTGCTCCCCATCCTCTTTTGCTTGTGACGCGCCCCTGGGCCTGCTGTGTCGTGCGGCATCGCGCGCACGGGGCTTACCCGGAGCCGGATCAGATGGGGGTAGTAGTCTCGTGGCGGTGACCCGGTCCGTGCCCAGGGTGGTCAAACTAAGTGGCAGTCTATGGCAGTAGATGTTGTTTAAGTGTCGACTACGCCACCCGTTGATTTGCGGCTATGAGGCCGCCGCTGCAGGGCAGACCGCTGAGGCCGGTGATAGGATTGCAGCAATGGTGGTATAACCCCCAACGGGAGAGGTATGGCCTCAGGGCAGCTGGTGCGGGTGAAGGGAGTGATAGAAAGGGCGTCCCGGTACCTTTAGTGCTGGTAGTGTGATGGAACACAGAGACTGATTGCAGTTTTCAATGCTTTACTCACAGATGTTATCAGTGTCAGTCCTGCAGGTGATGACGACCCGAGCCGTGCTGCGTCCACCAGGTACGGGGCTCGACCAACCCCCAGGCAGTTCCAGAGTGTGACCTTGAACTCCTTTCTCCGTTCCTTTCTCTGGCCGTCCCCACTAGGGACCCACCCATGTCCAGCTTCCTCGGGCCTTCTGGTGGCGAAACCTATCTCCGGTTTCCCTGACCCTATGTGGCGTGCCTTCGTGGTGAGTGTAGTGAGTGGTCGCGCCAAGACGTGGCCACGACCTCCGGTTCCTGGCTGAGGATAAGTGGCCTCCACCAGTTCGGGATCCGGTACCCTGATCTGCCAACCCTTCACCCGCTGACTCCTAGCGTGTTCGGGTTCCCTCTTCCTTCTTGTCTCTGGGCCTTTCTCCAGGTTCCATTCCTTCCTTGTTCCTTGTTCCTTTCCTCTTGTCTTTCTCTCTCTTGCTCCCTTCAGGAGCAGCACCCAGACAGGGCTGCTGCTCCCTGTCACTACTCTTCTCCTCTTTTTCTGTCTGACTGAACTGAACTCCTAAGATGGTGCCCACCTTTTATACTCCCTCTGACACCCGAGCCCAGGTGACTAGCCACCAATGGGCTCCTTCCTATGCCCAGAGTCCCTCCCCTCTCTGCTCCTGCACCACTGGGATATTCCTCCCCCCCTCCCACTCCAGCCAGGGACAGACGCTGTCGTACCTGCACATCTATCTGGTGGGAGTACCGTTGATCTGTCCCCCGGAAATGGGGTGAGTGTGGTGCATGCAGCCTACTGAGCTCAGTTCCATGCCCCATCCTTACCCGGGAGTGGAATACCACACCTCTGGTTCGAGGTGCAATACCCCTGTAGCAGCCGAGTCCTCGGGGTGCTACATTCCCCCCTGGTAAATCACAGCACGTCCTCGGGCTGAAATAGAGTAAAAACAATTTTTAAAGTGTACGTACACATAAAACACATCAACTTTCATCCATCCCTTTATGGGAGGTTTTCTCAACAGCTGGCTAATGCCACCGGAACTCTTTTACAAAAACACTATGTAAAACTTTGGCATCATATCAAATTTCACATTAAGGCATTCTCAAATAAAACATTCTTGAATTCTCGGGTTCTTGGGATCTTGGGATCTGGCCACTCTCAATCTTCGGCCAGGTAGAGGGAAGGGATGACCGCTCTCAGTCCTCGGTCAGGTTAGGGATGAGGGCAAAAATAGGCAACAGTTCTCTTTCTGTCCCAACGGGGACCACACTCTTAGTGGAAACAGTCCCACAACAGTCCTTATACCCGGTCGGGTAACTATTTACATCTCCTCTTTTACCGTTTACGATTATCGGTGTGCTCCACACGCTCCTTTCTCTTCCTCAGGTTCAGACCCGTCCGGGCCCTCTTTCTCCTCCTCCTCCTGGTACGATTGCTCCTCTTCTTCCTTGACCCGGTGGACATGAAGGGCGTACCACCCCTTCACTCCCTTATGCCTGGTATAGGTGACGGTATCTCCAGGCACCAGGTCCCGTCCACTGTGCCCCTCCGGTAGGTGGGACTCTACGTCGCTCCTGTTTACAAACACCTGGCTTATGGTCTTCGGGTCTTAGATGATGCCCCAGCCACATGCCATGTGAAACTTAACAACAGTCCCGGTGACTCGGGGACCGTGAGCTGTACGGGGGGGGTCCTGGCGGGTCCTTGTCTTCTGCTCCACGTTTTTAATGTGGAGCCACTCCTCCTTCACTTTCCTCTCTCTCCGCTCCCGCTCAAACGTTGCCAGTTGTTGGCGGCAGGTCTCATAGCGCCGGGCGGCGCCCGCCCGGGTCTCCTGAGTGAACCCCATCAGGTCTTCTCCAGTGGGGTCCCCCTCGAATTGGGCGTCCTCCAGCGGGGTGAAGAGAGGTCCACGGGCTCCGGAGCTGGGATTAGCGGTTCATCTGGGGCCCTTGCTCCTACGGGATGACTCTTCCTGGAGCGGGGGTTGGTGTACTCAGGCGGCCAGACGAATGGTGTCCCATCCGGGCAGGTGTGCTGCTCATACAGGTCTTTCCCCAATGATGGCACGACTGGGGGTCCCGGCTGGGGTACAGTGCCCGCGGGCACTCGGCCTTTTAACCAGGCCGGTGACTTTCTGATCGTGCCCGGTGTTGGGGAGCACGGTTCAGGGCGAGGCTCCGCTGCAGAGCTTGCTGCTGGAGGGCTGACTACTGGTGGTGGAGGTACGGTGGGCGGTGCGGCACCCAGAGCTTCGGGTCCCGCGGCGGGAGGTAGGGGCAGGTCCGCGGCCTCAGGGCCCGGAGTAACGGCGTTCCCCTTACTTGTCGTTGCGGCCTCCCCCGCGGCGTCGTCCCCGGCCTCCGGTCCGCTTCTGCTGCCTCTCGGGATCGACGCGGTGCTGGATGGTGGCTGCACCTCCGGTTGGCAGGTCAGCGTGCGCCGGGTCAACTCCTCCTTCCACCCGGCGAGCACGTCTCGTTGCGCCCAGATCATCCTCCTGTTCAGCTCTTCCAGCGCGGCCTGCGCGTACTCCGGTTCTTCCTTCTGGAGCACCGCTAGCAGCTCTGCAATCTGGTATGGCGGCTGTGGCGGTGAAGCTCTCCTCCGTATCCGACATCCTCCTCCCCCCTAGTGGACCGTGGCCTACCTTGCGATGATCCTCTTCCGTAGGCCGCGGCTCCGCAGTGGATCGTCAGGGTTGAGGACCCTCCGTCGCACTCCTGTGACGTCGGCGTCACTGGGCTCCTTCCAGGACCTTACGCAACGTCCGGACGTGAGGCGGGGCTTCAGTTCTCACGGGCTTTCGGAGTCCACACCCCTCTTCTTCCCGCGCGGCGTCCTCAAGATGGCGCCCAATGGCGGGAAAACTCCACGGATGGCGGGAAGAAGGCAGAAGATGGCGTCGGATGGCGGGAATCGGCTCCGGATGGCGGGAAACGACTCCGGACGGCGGGAAACTTCACCACAGGTAAGTAAAAAGTCTCTGTTTCAGGCACGCAGTACCCGGTGGTTACGGGCACGAGATCCTGCCGACTACGCCAAAGTTGACGCGCCCCTGGGCCTGCTGTGTCGTGCGGCATCGCGCGCACAGGGCTTACCCGGAGCCGGATCAGATGGGGGTAGTAGTCTCGTGGCGGTGACCCGGTCCGTGCCCAGGGTGGTCAAACTAAGTGGCAGTCTATGGCAGTAGATGTTGTTTAAGTGTCGACTACGCCACCCGTTGATTTGCGGCTATGAGGCCGCCGCTGCAGGGCAGACCGCTGAGGCCGGTGATAGGATTGCAGCAATGGTGGTATAACCCCCAACGGGAGAGGTATGGCCTCAGGGCAGCTGGTGCGGGTGAAGGGAGTGATAGAAAGGGCGTCCCGGTACCTTTAGTGCTGGTAGTGCGATGGAACACAGAGACTGATTGCAGTTTTCAATGCTTTACTCACAGATGTTATCAGTGTCAGTCCTGCAGGTGATGACGACCCGAGCCGTGCTGCGTCCACCAGGTACGGGGCTCGACCAACCCCCAGGCAGTTCCAGAGTGTGACCTTGAACTCCTTTCTCCGTTCCTTTCTCTGGCCGTCCCCACTAGGGACCCACCCATGTCCAGCTTCCTCGGGCCTTCTGGTGGCGAAACCTATCTCCGGTTTCCCTGACCCTATGTGGCGTGCCTTCGTGGTGAGTGTAGTGAGTGGTCGCGCCAAGACGTGGCCACGACCTCCGGTTCCTGGCTGAGGATAAGTGGCCTCCACCAGTTCGGGATCCGGTACCCTGATCTGCCAACCCTTCACCCGCTGACTCCTAGCATGTTCGGGTTCCCTCTTCCTTCATGTCTCTGGGCCTTTCTCCAGGTTCCATTCCTTCCTTGTTCCTTGTTCCTTTCCTCTTGTCTTTCTCTCTCTTGCTCCCTTCAGGAGCAGCACCCAGACAGGGCTGCTGCTCCCTGTCACTACTCTTCTCCTCTTTTTCTGTCTGACTGAACTGAACTCCTAAGATGGTGCCCACCTTTTATACTCCCTCTGACACCCGAGCCCAGGTGACTAGCCACCAATGGGCTCCTTCCTATGCCCAGAGTCCCTCCCCTCTCTGCTCCTGCACCACTGGGATATTCCTCCCCCCCTCCCACTCCAGCCAGGGACAGACGCTGTCGTACCTGCACATCTATCTGGTGGGAGTACCGTTGATCTGTCCCCCGGAAATGGGGTGAGTGTGGTGCATGCAGCCTACTGAGCTCAGTTCCACGCCCCATCCATACCCGGGAGTGGAATACCACACCTCTGGTTCGAGGTGCAATACCCCTGTAGCAGCCGAGTCCTCAGGGTGCTACACTTGCGTCTGTTTTGACGGATAACAAGGGAAGTTGAATCCATGCTGAACTTTTCTCCAGATTTCCTGGACAGAGCCACCAATTTAAAGATGCTTTCACCTTCTCTGGCAGATGAATTCTGTTGGAGAGGGAACTTGGAGATCTGTCCCAACAGGAAAGGATGTAGTTTTGAAGGACCCTTGAATGCGCTTGAGCCCAAGGTATCGCCTAAATAAATGAGGTCATGGACCCGAGGACGGACATGGCGAATCTTAATGACACTCCTCTCTGGTTCTTTAGTGCATACACTTTCGACCTCAACTGAATCTGCTTCTCTTTTGGCAGAAAAGAGGCTTGTTGCTGAGAATCCAGGAGAATTCCCAAGGAGGTCTTCCTGGTGGAGGGAATCAGATCTGACTTTTGGTAGTTTATCAACCATCCCAAGGATTCCAGGATCTGGAGGGTCATCTGGAGGTCTCTTTCCAAACTTGAAACCGAGGGAACCATCACCAAAAAATTGTCTAAATATGGGACGATGCAGATATTCAGTTTCCTTAGATAAACCTACTACCTCTGCCATGATCTTTGTAAACAGGCGGGGTGCTGACGAAATGCCGAAGGGGAGTACATTGAATTGAAAATGAAGTACCTCTCGGTTCTGAGTTACAGCAAATCTGAGAAATTTTCTGTAATCCGGATGAATTGGCACGTGGTAGTAAGCCTCTGGCTGGTCTACTGTTGCCACGACAAATCCTTTTCCAATCAATAAGCTGCCATTGAGGAAGGAAGCTCGCAATTCTGCCTCCTACCTTCTTGGCGTCATTGTCTGTCCTGCCTAGAACCTTGAAAGATATTCCTACCTCTTCCCCCTTTTGTGTAACTCCAGCGACCAGTTTTACCCTTGCCTCTGTACTGAAATGCTTGCTGCTGTTGTTGTTGAGGGAGAAGAAATGGTCTCTTTCTGAAACTTTTTGGATTCTTTGGCTCTGGCAGAGACTTCTTCTTGTCGGATGCTTTCTCCAACAACTCGTCTAGCACCGCCCCAAACATATACTCTCCTTTAAATGGAATGGAACAAAGCTTAGATTTTGATGCGTTGTCCCCACTCCACATCTTCAACCACAGAGCTCTTCTCATAGAATTTGATAATGCTGCCGATCTTGCCGCAATCTTGACCGACTCCGCCAAGGCATCCGCTAGGAATCCAGTGGCCTTCTGCAGAAAAGGAAGAGATGCTAGGAGGTCCTCTTGAGTGGTACCTTTCCAGAGATGTTCCTCTAGTTGTTGGAGCCAGAGGAACATGGAACGAGCTACACAAGTTGAAGCGATATTAGTCTTCAGTGAAGCCGCCGATGTTTCCCATGCCTTCCTTAGAAGGCTGTCCATCTTCCTATCCATAGGATTTTTGAGCTGTGACGAGTCTTCAAAGGGAAGGGTTGTTTTCTTCGCAACCCTTGCCACCTGTACATCAACCTTCGGGACTTCCATCCATAGCTTAGCCGCCTTTTCATCTAGAGGGAATCTATCCTTCATTTCTCCTGCCATACTAAGCCTTTTCTCAGGTGACTCCCATTCATCCAAAATAAGACTCCAAATGTTGTCATGCACAGGGAACACTACCTTCTTCTTGGATTTCAGACCGCCAAACATTTCATCCTGAACTGTACGGGTTTCCTTCTCCTCTTCCACCTGCATCGTGTCTCTCACCTGCGACAACAATTCCTCCATATTCTCAGACGAAAAGTAATATTTCCTATCTTCCTCATGATCTTCACTTAGGACCCCTTCTTCCGGTTCCTCCATAGACCCTAATTCTGAATCAGAGGTCTCCCTAACCGTATATTTTCTCCTTTTGGGGGGAGATGGACCTTCAGCTCTGGCTTTTGAGAAGGAGGCTAGGGAAGATTGTATTTCCTGCCGAACCATTCCCCTGACTTCTTCCATAAGGGAAGGCTGTTCTTCCTTCACAATGTTGTCAGTGCGTTTCCAGCATAGGGGTTTCTTATGCCCTGAAGCCAGCTTTTTTATACAGATGGCACATTTGCAAACTGTAGTGCTTTCTCCCACTGTCGGTGCCAGATCCTTGTCTCCCTAAATTAAAAATAAAAAAAGTGGAGATTTAAAATATATTTAGGATCCTGCTCAAAAGAGAGTGGGGAATAACCTAGGACCTAGTACTTACTAGGGCCGGGTTAGCGCTGGGCTCTGCAGACGCAGGCTTTGGAACAGCACCCTCCATAGTAGCAGAATATTCTGTCCTACCTTAATGGAGTCTTCTCATCTGGGTCTTTTATAGGGGAGACCGAGATCCAGTGCCAAATTTTCACCTATCTGGTGAAGGATCCTCATTTTCAGGGCAAACCGCGGCTTCTCCTTTTGAATTTCCCGCCGCGGCCCCATGCGTTTCACGGTGGAACGCACCAGAAGTGACGTCCCGCTGGCCAAAAGCCTGACTTCCGGCACGCCGCCATGGAGGACAGAGGAGACTCCGGCCGGGGAGCTACAGGAGGCCCCCAGCCCCCAAAAACCTACTCGGCTTTACACGCAGGCGAGTGTGTGTGTGGGGGGTCCCGCTCTCAAGGAGACACGGGAGCTGCAGCCCGGCAGGTAAATTTAATAGGGCCCTGCTTGCCGGCTGCAGGCACCCCAGGTAACCTCTTCATCCCATAGGGACAGGAAAACACTGGGGATTGTAGCGGGACGGGGCTATTTAACCTCTTGTTTTCCTGTCCCTAATTAGGATGGGGAGGCTACCTCCAGGTGTGCTGTCATGGAGGGGATTGGAGAAAATAACATTATACTTACCTTCTGATGGCCCCCGGTCTTTTCTCCACTGCGTCCGGTCTCTTGTACGGCTCGCGGTGGTGTGAAAGGACCTTCCATGACATCATTTAGTTATGTGACAGGTCACGCGACCACCGTGACCAGTTGAACATCCGCAACAAGACCATAGAGAAACAAATCAAGAAGAAACGTCACACTCACCGGAGTGTTGATCAGGTTCAGGAGATACTTCTTTCCCTCGTAAGTGTAAAACAGAGACGCAGTCAGGGCCTTCACCGTAATCCCGCGCTCCCTCTCCACCTGCAGCTTGTCCAGAACTTGCTTATTGGAGGAGGCTTTTGGCATACAACCTGAGGGAAGGAGCGAGACACCAGAATCCACACTGTTAGATCGTAGTGGCAGTGTCTCCCTCCATACTAGTCTGTCAATGGTAGCTTGTTTCTGTGTTTTATATATGTATTTTAGGTGTGTAAACCCTCTTCATGTGTACAGCAGCCTGAAATGAACGCTGCTTAAAAAATAAATAATAGAGTAAGGCCTCATTCAGACTTTCATCAGCTTTGTTTTGCATCCGAGAAGCTCTAAACTTTGATTTGGATCAAAGTCCGACAGGTCAACGTGTTTCGGTGAAAAATACGCGGTCCACAGAAATATGTGAACAGCCCTAGACTATAATAGATATGAGTTCTGTGAAAAACAAGGATCGAGCTCGTACGAAATTCAACATTTCATTCTATAAATCTACATAAATTAAGTAACGTGCCAAATTGCTTTTTTTTTGGTTTATGTTTTGTTTATGTACGGAGGGAAAGTTCCCAGTGCTAGTGTCTAGCTCACTGATTTTCCTTGCTTGGTGCCTGACGTCCCAAAAAACTGACAGTGAGCTATCAATCAAGATAAAGAGGCTGGTGCTGGGCAGGGAAGCAACCTTGGAAGGCTGAGGCTTGGTTAGTGCTCCGTTACACCCAGAGCACTCAGAAATGCAGCAACAGATAAAAGATATAGAGGTGTCTATGGATTTAGCTTTCCAAATCCTGCATGGTCATGAATGGGAATTGGAGGGAGGGGTATATCTGATGGATACCCTTAAATTGTTAATTGGCAATTGCAGTTCACATAGTTGCATATTACTTAATCATTAGAGCTACAAAAATTTGCACTTCAAGCACCAGTAAAACAGAGGCCAAAAAAGATTCCTTAGAGGCATCTGGTCACTATTAGTGATGATCGAGCGTGTTCTATCAACCCCTTCGGCGAGCACGCTCAGGTGCTCGCCGAGTATTTTGGCATGCTCGGCATTTCTTTTAAGGTCGCCGTGCCTGCAAGTGTCACGGCTGTTAGCGTGCTCGCTGAATGGGTTCATAGAACACGCTCAATCATCACTAGTCACTATACATTAGTATACAATAAAAAAACACATATCACATAGTGAATAACACAGACACTATTCAATACAGCAGGGTTGAGGTGTACTTTGTGGGACAAAATTACAGCATTTTTGAAAGACGCCATTCACTTTACTGTGCAACATATAGAAAAAAAAGGGCAATGAATTCCAAATAAAGTGAAATGGTGCAGAAGAAAACGAAAACATTTTACTGCTTTTAAAAAATTCTAAACTTTGCAAACAAATTGTTTGGCTTGTGTTTCAATTTTCTAAGACCGTTTTTAATACCATTTTGGGGTACAACTTTTTGATTGCTCCATCAAATGTATAGTCGTAAGTTACTTACCGGTAACGGGATTTTTCAGAGACAGCACCACGAGAGAGGGGATCCGCCCACCAAGGAGAGGAAACCTACAGGCTTAAAAGGGCGCCACCTCTCTCCCGCCTCAGTTGGGATTACAGAGCATTGAGAGGACTGCCAGGTTAATAAACACAGCAAACAATCACAAAATTGCCATACCAGACGACACCTATTGAGTGTGATATTATAATTAATAAAAGGGGAGTGTTCCCACAAACGTGAAAGGAGGAAATATAAGGGTGCTGTCATGGTCTCCGAAAAATTCCATTACCGGTATGTAATTTAAGATTTTATCGGTCGACCATGACAGCACCACGAGAGAATTACAGAGATGAAGTAATCTATTGAAGGACCACAGCCTGGAACACTCTTCTCTCAAAGGTGAGGTCAGCCGATACACCCATATCTAACCTATCGTGTCTATGGAATGTAGAGGGACAGGACCAGGTAGCAGCCTTACATATGTCTTCTATCGAGACACCTGTCTTCTCAGCCCAGGAGGGGTGGGGTGGGATGAGCCTTCAGCCCTTCTGGCACTTCCTCGCCGCTAGATGTACAGACCAAAAGTTTGGACACATCTTCTCATTTAAAGATTCTTCTGTATTTTCATGACTATGAAAATTGTACATTCACACTGAAGACATCAAAACTATGAATTAACACATGTGGAATTATATACTTAACAAAAAAGTGTGAAACAACTGAAAATATGTCTTATATTCTAGGTTCTTCAAAGTAGCCACCTTTTGATTTGATGACTGCTTTGCACACTCTTAGCATTCTCTTGATGAGCTTCAAGAGGTAGTCACCGGAAATTGTTTTCACTTCACAGGTATGCCTTGTCAGGTTTAATAAGTGGGATTTCTTGCCTTATAAATGGGGTTGGGACCATCAGTTGTGTTGTGCAGAAGTCTGGTGGATACACAGCTGATAGTCCTACTGAACAGACTGTTAGAATTTGTATTATGGCAAGAAAAAAGCAGCTAAGTAAAGAAAAACGAGTGGCCATCATTACTTTAAGAAATGAAGGTCAGTCAGTCCGAAAAATTGGGAAAACTTTGAAAGTGTCCCCAAGTGCAGTTGCAAAAACCATCAAGCGCTACAAAGAAACTGGCTCACATGAGGACCGCCCCAGGAAAGGAAGACCAAGAGTCACCTCTGCTTCTGAGGATAAGTTTATCCGAGTCACCAGCTTCAGAAATCGCAGTTTAACAGCAGCTCAGATTAGAGACCAGTTCAATGCCACACAGAGTTCTAGCAGCAGACACATCTCTTCAACAACTGTTAAGAGGAGACTTTGTGCAGCAGGCCTTCATGGTAAAATAGCTGCTAGGAAACCACTGCTAAGGAAGGGCAACAAGCAGAAGAGACTTGTTTGGGCTAAAGAACACAAGGAATGGACATTAGACCAGTGGAAATCTGTGCTTTGGTCTGATGAGTCCAAATTTGAGATCTTTGGTTCCAACCACCGTGTCTTTGTGCGACGCAGAAAAGGTGAACGGATGGACTCTACATGCCTGGTTCCCACCGTGAAGCATGGAGGAGGAGGTGTGATGGTGTGGGGGTGCTTTGCTGGTGACACGGTTGGGGATTTATTCAAAATTGAAGGCATACTGAACCAGCATGGCTACCACCGCATCTTGCAGCGGCATGCTATTCCATCTGGTTTGCGTTTAGTTGGACCATCATTTATTTTTCAACAGGACAATGACCCCAAACACACCTCCAGGCTGTGTAAGGGCTATTTGACCAAGAAGGTGAGTGATGGGGTGCTACGCCAGATAACCTGGCCTTCACAGTCACCAGACCTGAACCCAGTTGTTTCACACTTTTTTGTTAAATATATAATTCCACATGTGTTAATTCATAGTTTTGATGCCTTCAGTGTGAATGTACAATTTCCATAGTCAAGAAAATACAGAAAAATCTTTAAATGCGAAGGTGTGTCCAAACTTTTGGTCTATACTGTATATGATAGAGAAATGGCCTCCTAATTCCATCTAGCTATGGTGGACTTCGTGACCTTAGACCGTTCCTAGCCCCTTGGTAGGATATAAACAACGAGTTATCTTTCCTAAAGCTTTTGGTAACTGAATGGTACCTAACCACACATCTCCTCACTTCTAACGTATGTAACTCCACCTCTTTCTGGTTACTAGGATGTGGACAAAAGGAGGGTAGGAGGACTTCCTGAAGTCTGTGGAAACGAGTAGCTACCTTAGGGAGAGAGAGTGATTTTTAGACCAGATCCTGCCTATCATCCAGAATTTGAGTAAACGGCGAGGCCATAGACAGGGTCTGGATGTCACTAATGCTCCTGGCCGAGGTTAAAGATATTAAAGCGGTCTTAAGAGAGAGGGATTTAAGGGTTGCTGACTATTAGCTCAAACGGCGAGCTAGTCAAGGCCTTTAGAACCAAATTTAAATCCCAGGGAACCAAGCTGCTTTTAATAATGAGTCTAGATCTAAAAGCTGCCTTAATGAACCGAGAAACCCAGTAGCTACAAGCTACATCACAGCTATATAGGGCACCCAAGGCAGAAATCTGTACTTTAAGGGTGCTGGTGGATAACCCTAGTTCAAGACCTTTTTGTAAAAACTCCAAAGATTTGTCCTATTGGCACCCCTTCCCCATCAACCCCAGAACCAGAGAAAGACAAAAACTTTCTCCAACTTGTGGCATAAATCTGGGTTGTAACAGGTTTTCTGCTGTGCAGGATGGTTACTAGACCTTTGGAAAAACCTTTCTGATTTGGCAGTGTCCTTTCAAGTTCCACACCGTCAAGTGGAGGCCAGTTGCTTGAGGATGGAATATCGGACCCCGGAGAAGGAGATATGGAATCTCTGGAAGAACCCAAGGATCAGAGATGGACATGTTCCTCAGGCATGAGAACCAGGGCCTCCTGGGCCAAAAGGGTGCGATCAGCAGAACCCTGGCCTTCTCCTCCCTGATCTTTCTTATTACCATGAGAAGAACAGCCAACCAGGGAGGGAGGAGTCATACGCCAGGCTGAAATACCAACGTATCAGGAAAGCGTCCACAGCTAGAGGATTTAGGGAACACAAGATCTTTGTCTTCCGATTTAGTTTTGTGGCAAACGGATCTACCTGACCGGAGGCCCCCCCATCTTCCCATTCCCCTTGCATCAGAGGATAGCAGCTGCAGAAATCTGCTCTCATGTTTTCTTTTTCCATTATATGGAGGGCCATCAGGGAAAGGAGGTGACTTTCTGTAATCTGGAAGAGATGATCTGTCACTCTCATCAGCGATCTTGACCATGTATCCCCCTGGTGGTTCACATATGCTACCGCAACTAGATTATCCAAGAGGATCTTTACATTCTGGCCCTGAAGGAAAGGTAAGAAATTATTCACCGCCTTGTCTACCGCCAGAAGTTCTTTTGAATTGGAGGAGAGACCCTTTTCAATATCTGACCAGGTCCCCTGGGCTACCATATCTCCCAGATGGGCTCCCCACCCTCTCGGACTCGCATCTGTGGTAATTGTTCTAGTGACCCTAAGTACCCAGGGAACCCCTCGAGATAGGTTAGGCTCATCCTGCCACCACTATAAAGATTTTACTGACCGGGGTGATAAGGACATCTTCCAAGTGCCCCTTAAGAGAAACTTCATTATGTAGCACATCCCACTGTAGAACTGTGGCGCCCTGAAGGTTCGACCGCCACAGGGATGCTGCACTTCTGTAATGGAGTGTAGTGTTCCTCCTCCGAGGTAAGAACAGCGTGATGGTCGGGACCCAACCTTTGCATCCAACACCACATTTCTCCACCAGGGGGGCTAGTATGCACCAGGTGCTGCCCTCCTGGTTACAGGGAGACTGGGGAACCAAGAGTGAGGGGAACCAGTTAGTGGGTGAGGGTTGAGGACTTACAATTTAGTGACACTTTAAATTTCATATTTAATAAAAAGCCATCTTTGGTTTTGGTCTTTGTGCAGTTAATTACTGTGAGGTATTGTGATCTCCCACCCTGAACGTGGATCCTGTGTGGACCTGCAGTGGATGGAGACACAGCCCTCATACCCCAGCCTTGGGACGGGGGGCAGGTTGCAGACGAGGAATGTCTCAACCCGGTCAAGGACCACGACCAAGAAGGCCCGGAGCTTAAGAGTGTAGCTCCACAGCTAATGGATCCCGGGGAGGATGCAGACGGAGCAGTGTACGCCACCTGTCCTCACCATCTGATATATTCAGAGGGAGTCCGGCTGCAAGAGGGGTACCGGCCCCGACACCCGACCTTGCTTCTCCATGTCCTGGTTGGTAAAGCCTGGTAGGCCCAGAGGATCCCATCGGGTATCGGAAGGAGCGGAGCTGCCACCCGTGCCCTTGTTCTGAGAGGAGTTCAGAGGGAGACCCGGCCTATCTACACACACAGACAGGAGAGGATACGGTCTGTAGTTCAGGAAGACTCTGGTGCGGGGTCCCGATTGAATGCTGGACTTGCTCGGAGGTTGTCGGACCCCCATCCCTGGTGACTGCAGGACTCCTTGGGGATCAGGGAGTCGCCTTCCTTCTGCCATCTCTAATGTGAGTAAAGCCTTGGAAGTTCACCCCTATGGCCTCCGGACTGTTTATTCTGCGCTACACCGCGCGACGTGGCATCCGTTCTTCCTCCACTACTACCCCCTCCATCCTACCTGTCCCTCTGCCCTGAGGCCTTGCTCCGCCTGTGGGGAGTAGTAATAACTCTGGCCGCCGTAACACTATGCCTCAGCGAACTGCAGCGGCGCTGGTGGCCTTCACCAGGTGCCACAGGTGGCGTAGTCGTAAATCAGCCACTCAACCCGGATAAGCCCACACCATCTCTTTTAATGTGACGGCCCTGAGCACGGGTCGGGTCCGGGCCACGGCTGCACCCCATCTCTCCATCACAGGACCCGACTCCGAGTCCCCCATCTCCCAGGGTAAAGAAAAGGGCTTTTTCGAGTAAGAGACGTCACGCTATCACTTGTGGGGGGTTTCTGCTGTTTTCGCATGTCAGGGGCTCTCCAAATGTGATATGGCATCCACTTTTTTCATATGGCATTTTGTTTTCATAATGGCATTACGGCATTCATTTTAATATGGTGATATAGCATTCAGTCTTTTTTGCGTTCAAAAAGTCGAAACGGTGCTCCTTCCCTTCCGAGCCCTGTCATGTGCCCAAACAATAGTTTTCCCCCACATATGGGGTATCAACATGCTCAGTAGAAATTACACAACAAATTTTGTGGTTCATTTTATCTTGTTACCCTTGTGAAAATAAAAAAATTGGGGCTATAGTAAAATTTTTGTGAAAAAAAGTAAAATGTTCATTTTTCTTTCCACATTGCTTTAGTTCCTTTTGGGTATTTTCTGTCATAAAGGCCCCTCAAAGTCACTTCAAATGTGATGTGGTCCCTAAAAAAATGGTTTTGTAAATTTTGTTGGAAAAATTAGAAATCGCTGGTCAACTTTTAAACCTTCTAACTTCCTAACAAAAAAAATGTTTTAAAAATTGTGCTGATGTAAAGTAAACATATGAGAAATCTTATTTATTAACTATTTTGTGTGACATAACTCTCTGGAATTAAAAGTTTGAAAATTGCAAAATTATCAAAATTTTCACCAAATTGTCGTATCAAAATTGGTTACCACTATCATGAAGTACAATATGTCACTAAACACAATCTCAGAATCAGTGGGATCCATTGTAAAATAAGAAGAAAATAATAAAATCCTTATACTCACATGTCCTATGTGTCCGTAGCTGTAATTCTCTGACCGCTGACGCTGAGGAGCCGAGGAGAATGAGCCGCTCCGGCGAGCGGGCCCCGAAGCTGAGCTCAGGAGCGGTGTCCTGTCACTCAGTGAGCGCAGCTCCGGGGCCACTATCCGGGGAACACTTAGGACCATAGGCAGATTATAATGAGGGCAATCTGGGCTACCGCCCGGGGCCCCGGGGCTCCGGGGAGCCCCGGGGGGTCCATGGCCAAGCTTAAAGGATCCCTCACTTTACACACTTAACATCTTTTATCCATTGTTAAAAAGCGTCATAGATTTCAAGCTTTTTTCATAGTGTTTTTCACCCTTGAATTTGTTCCAGAAAATGAAGTATTGCTCCTGGAAAATTAATGTAATTACACATGTGTTGGTATAGATATGTTTATTTCATTTGTATGTAATGGAACAACACAAAAAAACAAACAAAAAAGGCAAATTGGACATAATTTCACACAAAACTCCCAAAATGGGCCAAACCAAAATGTTGACACTTTTTCAAAGTTGTAGGTAAACAACTTTGTTTCAAGCATATGATGCTCATTCAAACTCACCTGTGGCAAGTAACAGGTTTGAGCAATATGAAATCATACCTGAAACCAGATAAAAAGGTGAGAAATTTACATATTCTTTGCATTGTATGACTGTGTGTGCCAAACTAAGCATGGAGAACACAAAGAGGAGAAGAGAACTGTCTGAGGAGTTGAGAACCAAAATTGTTGAAAAATATCAACAATCTCAAGGTTACAAATTAATCTCCAGAGATCTTGATGTTCCTTTGTCCATGGTGCGCAACATTATCAAGAAGTTTACAACCCATGGCACTGTAGCTAATCTCTCTGGATGTGGACAGCCGAGAAAAATTGATGAAAGGTTGCAACGCAGGATAGTCCAAATGGTGGATAAGCAACCCCAATCAAGTTCCAAAGATATTCAAGCTGTCCTGCATGCTCAGGGTGCATCAGTGTCAGCGTGAACTATATGTAGTCTTTTGAATGAAATGAATCACCATGGCAGGAGACCCAGGAGGACCCCACTGCTGACATAGATACATAAAAAAGCTAGACTACAATTTACCAATATGTGCGTGAGTAAGCCTAAATCCTTTTGGGAAATCATCTTGTGGACAGATGAAACCAAGATAGAGCTTTTTGGTGAAGCACATCATTCTACTGTTTACCAAAAATGGAATGAGGACTGCAAAGAAAAGAACACAGTACCTACAGTCATATATGGTGGAGGTTCAAAGATGTTTTGGGGTTGTTTTGTTGCCTCTGGCACTCATTGCTTTGACTGCGTGCAAAGCATCATGAAATCTGAAGATTACCAAAGGATTTTGGGTCACAATGTAGTGTCTATTGTCAGAAAGTTGGGTTTGCGTCCTAGGTCATGGGACTTCGAGCAGGACAATTACCCCAAACATATTTCAAGAAGCACCAAGAAATGGATGGGAACAAAGTGCTGGAGAGTTCTGAAGTGGCAGCAATGAGTCCGGATCTAAATCCTTTTGAACACCTGTGGATTTAGATCCGGACTCATTGCTTAGTCCGGATCTAAATTGCTCTTAAAATTGCTCTTGGGAGGAGACACACTTCACATATGGGAGACCTGGGACAGTTTGCAAAAGAAGAGTGGTCTACATACTTTTATATATATATATATATATATATATATATATATATACATATATATATATATATGTATAATACTTGACACCTAATGGGAGCCAAAGGCCAAAGAAGGGGGCATTGTCCTAAGTAGGGGCGACAGAGGGAGACATTATTTTAATTGGGGTCCAAGGAGGGGGACATTATTTTAAATGGGGGCCCCAAGAGGGGACATTATTGTAAATTTTGTCTAAAAAGGGGGGCATCATACCATGGGAGCAAAAGGGGAACATTATGATAAATGGTGGCCAAAGAAGGGGACTTTATTCTAAATGAGGACCAAAAAGAGAGACATTGTACTACAGGGGGCCAAAGAGAGTTATATATAATAATATTTTTTATTTAATTTCTATATTTAGTAGAGACATGTACAAACTGAATAAGACAATACAGATTATCACATAATTCATGACATACTAAGAGGAGTGAAGGCCCTGCTAACAAGCTTACAGTCTATGAAGATATAGGAGTGACACAAAAGATAAAAAGGTGCTTGTCATGTATGGTCCGGCCATGATTATTATAAACAGGGGAATTCAAATACCATTACATGAACCAGTCATCAGCCAGAATCTGTATAAGTACAGATACAAGGAGCTGTAGAGTGCATGGAGGCTGTGGATACAGATGAGTGAAGGGACCAGATTCTGGAGAAAATTAAGGAAGGGAGAACAGGGCATAGTTAGATTAACCATATTCTGTGGGATAGTGCATTCCAGAGAACTGCTGCAGCACAAGAGAAGTCCTGAAGATGGGGGTGGAAGGTTTTGATTACAGAGGATGCTAGTCTTAGGTAGATAGTTGATTTTACATTTCTGGATTCTGTAGATTTGTGATTTGTATTAAACAAAAAAAAAAAACAACAACAATCCGAGGTGTCAGTATTCTTTAATGAGGACATAGCCCTCATGGTTTGTAATTCCAGTGTGTGATGATTAAATAAATGTTGTGATTAAGGTGCAGTTACTGCAGTATATCACAGATCAATTAATCCACAGTCACACTAGCTATATATACGGATGTCCCCCAGGCCGATACCCCAGCAGTTGTTTCGGGATGCCTTGGCTTCTGCTGCTTTAGAAGATGCAGGTCATCCTTGTGACGCGCCCCTGGGCCTGTGCTGAGTGGCGTTGCGCACGCGGGGGCCTACCCGGAGCCGGGTCCGATAGGGGTAGTAGTCTCGTGGCGGTGACCCGGTCCGTGCCCAGGGAGTCAAACTAAGTGGCGGTGCTTGGCATAAGATGTTATATTGTTCGACTACGCCACCCGTTGAATGCGGTCATGAGACCGCCGCTGCAGGGCAGACCGCTGAGGCCGGTGATACGGTTGTGCAGCGGGGATGGTATAACCCCCAATGGGAGGGGTATGGCCTCAGGGCAGCGGACGTGGATGATGAAACACTCAGAGATGGTGCGGTGTAGTTCAGGGTCTTTACTGGTGGCAAAGGTAGACCCACCCGGAGTACTGGCTAGCGATCGGGGCCTGGTCAGTCCGTGAGCAGATGGAATCCCCCCTGGCCAGGTGGAGTTGTAGGCCTCCCCAACTAATCGTACTCTTCTGGCTACCTTGCTAGAGGCTGATAAAAGTAGCCCACGTCCCTGAGTGTACCGTGTGGTGCTCACCCGTATGGCCGGTGACTCGGGGCCTTCTGGTAGCTTCTGCTCCACGACGGCGGTGCTGGTCCCTTGCGTGTGACCGTGCCTTCGGGTTTCTGGGCCAGAGGACCTGATATCCTCTGCCGGGCGGTTTCTGCTGCTGGGTAAGGATTAGTCCCCACAGCCTCGGACTCCAGGTCCGGTAAGAACTCTTCAATCAGGGCGAGCTCTACAGCTTCCAGCCCCTGACTCCTTTTAGCACTGCTCCCACTGAGCTCCTGATCTTTCTTTCCTTGCTTTTGCTACACTCCAGACCAGACTGTGTCTCTGTCTGGGACTCCTCTTCTTCTCTTTCTCCCTAACCCTGCCTCAGCCCCAGTCTTATATAGGGGAACTTCTTCCCCTCCCAGGACTGGGCAGGAGGTGTGGCATGCATAGGATTCCTGGCCAGGAGACCTCCCACCTGCTCTCAGACGTAATATTGCTATTACTGTGGAAACCAGACCCCTGGGGTGCCACACTTGTACATTTATCTGTATAGAAATAAATGGTTCGAGGCATAGAGATAAACAGAATGTAAATAAAGACAATACAGCTGTCCTTACCTGCAGTTGAAAGGTTGTATTGTCTTTATTTACATTCTGTTTATCTCTATGCCTGATGATTCCATCTGTTTATTTCTATGCTTGGTGATACCATCTGTATTTTGTGGGCCATGATTGACTTTGCCCTATATTGACACTTGTCTACCACTTGTGGGCTTTATGGCTTCTCTCTATATGACCTATTGACATATTTATAGATATATACTTTCATGGCATTTTGACTACATTTATCTATGCTGGATACTTTAAGGTATGTACTTGTTATCCACTAATGCTTACTAGATGAATGAATTTTGGATACTGATCCTTTTACTTATTTATTTATTTAATTCTTCATGTATTTATCACTGGGTTCATTGATATGATCTCCTTTTGTAAGTCTTGTTAAACAGAATAAATGATTGACTACCCTTGTTACTAGCACTGCAGGCACCTTCATTGGTTCACTTCCCCTTTATGTGTGTTTTATAAATTTCTTTTAAATAATTCAATAAAAGTTCCAAATCTTTTTATCAAACTTGTGCATCTATACTTCTTTGACCTGATTGAGTGTTTGTTGAATAGAAGTATTGTACCAAATAGGCTTTTTACTTTTTGGACTAATAGAATGGAAGTATTAGTAGGATATTTTGCAATTATTGGGCTTTTGTTTTGCAGTATATGACAACGCCCCCTGAGGAAGCGATAGGTGAAACACGCATCAAGCTGTGGGTGGCTGCCCGATCTCCATCATTTCCACTTGATCACATTTGATTGATCTTTCTCATTGTGTACCTAGTGGGCACTTATGATTTTGGTTACTTAGTCCCACTTTGGTTTATGCCCACTATGGATAAAATGCACATTACTTCTGTTATACTATAACTGGGCTGCAATCCTCCTCCTCCTCCTAATCTTTGTGCAGTATCACTTCTAATTGTATATCTATATATTTTTATGCTCTAATAAAGATTGTTATTTTACATGGATTTTGTATCGTTCACCTTATCTGCATTGTTATACATAGTGGGGAAATCTGTTTGTCTTAGGGGATATATACAGTAGACATTATCCATTATGGAGTGTATAGGATTGTAGTGTTATAGGATTGTATTTTGCAGTGTATAGTAATATAGGAATGAGGCTTCAGATTCAGGATTGGTTATTACTTTCTATGGACGTCGCTGTATTGTACAGATCTGTAATACTATAGTGTGCAGGGGCCCTGATGCTTTTTAGTCTAATATAAATATTTGTTAAAGTAATCAAATTATACAGATCATTACATTGCTGGAGCTACACAATACATCTCCGTATATTCAGAAGAAAACAGAAGAAACTTACAAAAGTCACCAACAATATAAATAATATAAATTACTACTTAAATAAAATAATCTATGACGATGTGTAATGTGAAGTGTAACCACCAGATCTGATGTTACTATGTAACCATTAGTGTCATTTACATTAGATACAAGGGGGCGGAGCTATTACCACTGACCCCTCCCCCAAATGTAGTGTCCCAGTCCTATATAAAGAGGCCTCTTCCATCTGCTCCTCACTTCTTACCTGTAGTCATACAGAAGCGAGGACCACCATGCAGGCCACTTACCTTCTCCTCCTCTGCTGCGTGACCCCCATATTTTCTGCACCTCGTAAGTCCAGTTCCTTTATCTATTGTCTGATTTCTTACAGCTTCTTAGTATATGTAATAGTTATATCATAATATCTTATGCTCTAGTGGTTTAATCCTGTAAGAATCTAAATCCAACATCAATGTCTTCAATTAATTAAACACTCAAATGCACAATGTTCCATTATATGTATCTATTGTCTGACTTCTTACTGCTTCTTATTATATGTAATATTTGTATGGTAATATCTTATGCTCTATTGTTGTAATCCTGTAAGAATATAAATCCAACATCAATGTGTTCATTTAATTCCACTATTAATTACAGACTCTTCTATGGGGAATCCCTGGGTAGACCTTACTTTGGGCACAGCTTAGGCGGCATTATGTGTCTTTATGTGTGATAGCATTCTTGGACACACCAAGCAGTTAGATATTTCTATCTGTTGATGAATCTTGCTACAAGAACGGCTTCTGCGATTGTCGCCCTCCACATAATGTAGATAGTTTACATTGTGTAACTTATTTTCCAATAATTCTATTGGTCATTACCATAGGTAATAGTAATAGTATATACAGTTATATGAAAAAGTTTGGGCACCCCTATTAATCTTAAGCTTATTGTTTTATAAAAATTGATGTTTTTGCAACAGCTATTTCAGTTTGATATATGGAATAACTGTTGGACACAGTAATGTTTCTGCCTTGAAATGAGGTTTATTGTACTAACAGAAAATGTGCAATCTGCATTCAAACAAAATTTGACATGTGCATAAGTATGGGCACCTCACCAGAAAAGTGACATTAATATTTAGTAGATCCTCCTTTTGCAAAAATAACAGCTTCTAGTCGCTTCCTGTAGCTTTTAATGAGTTCCTGGATCCTGGATGAAGGTATTTTTGACCATTCCTCTTTACAAAACATTTCCAGTTCAGTTAAGTTTGATGGTCGCCGAGCATGGACAGCCCTCTTCAAATGATCCCACAGATGTTCAATGAACATGATGGAACCTCCACCAAATTTTACTGTGGGTAGCAAGTGTTTTTCTTGGAATGCTGTGTTTTTTTGCCGCCATGCATAACGCCTTTTTGTATGACCAAACAACTCAATCTTGGTTTCATCGGTCCACAGGACCTTCTTCCAAAAAGAAATTGGCTTCTCCAAATGTGCTTTTGCATACCTCAGCCGACTCTGTTTGTGGCGTGCTTGCAGAAACGGCTTCTTTCGCATCACTCTCCCATACAGCTTCTCCTTGTGCAAAGTGCGTTGTATAGTTGACCGATGCACAGTGACACCATCTGCAGCAAGTTGATGCTGCAGCTCTCTGGAGGTGGTCTGAGGATTGTCCTTGACTGATCTCACCATTCTTCTTCTCTGCCTTTCTGATGTTTTTCTTGGCCTTCCACTTCTGGCCTTAACAAGAACTGTCCCTGTGTTCTTCCATTTCCTTACTATGTTCCTCACAGTGGAAACGGACAGGTTAAATCTCAGAGACTGCTTTTTGTATCCTTCCCCTGAACAACTATGTTGAATAATCTTTGTTTTCAGATCATTTGACAGTTGTTTTGAGGAGCCTATGATGCCACTCTTCAGAGGAGATTCAAACAGGAGAACAACTTGCAAGTGGCCACTTTAAGTAGCTTTTCTCATGATTGCATACACCTGGCTTTGAAGTTCAAAGCTCAATGAGGTTACAAAACCAAAAAAAGTGCTTTAGTAAGTCAGTAAAATGTAGGTAGGAGTATTTAAAACAAGAAAATGATAAGGGTGCCCATACTTATGCACCTGTCAAATTTTGTTTGAATGCAGATTGCACATTTTCTGTTAGTACAATAAACCTCATTTCAAGGCAGAAACATTACTGTGTCCAACAGTTATTACATATATCAAACTGAAATAGCAGTTGCAAAAACACAAATTTTTATAAAACATTAAGCTTAAGATTAATAGGGGTGCCCAAACTTTTTCATATAACTGTATTGTAATCGTAATAGTATATATTATAATATTTAGAGTATTCTAAACATAATTACTGTATATATTATAGTTTACTGCTAAGAACAAATGTAATAATTTAACAAGTAATTACAAATTTATAATGTGATATATATTAACTTGATGTTCATGTGCACACTATCTATGAAGTGGCATAAGGAACAAAATGGCTGAATTTTTGCATTTCTACCATGGTTGCACATACACCAATGTGATACATTTGCTGTAATTAGTGACATTTTTAAAAACTAGTAAATTCATGCCCTCTCTCTGATAATTTTAATAAATATCCCCAATTGAGCTGTTTTATAATCTAATTCTTCCCACGTGAATAAACCCCAGCGCGTTGTGTTCCTTAACACACAAAGTTGCTCTTGGATACTAATCTGCTTGTTCTTTTGTAGTTTTAATATTTTTTTGCTGTTTAGTAACTAATTATGAAATTGATGGCTGCTAACTATTGAATTTTTTAGTTTTTGAAGGATCTGGATTAGGATCTGGCGAGGAATTTGTCACAATAATCGGTCAAGATGAAGGATCTGGCATTGTCATCACTCCAGAAGGATCTGGCTCTGTAATCGGTCAAGATCAGGGATCTGGCATTGTCATCACTCCAGAATAAGGATCTGGCTCTGTAATCGGTCAAGATGAAGGATCTGGCATTATCATCACTCCAGAAGAAGGATCTGGCGCTATAATCGGTCAAGGTGAGGGATCTGGCATTGTGATCACTCCAGAAGAAGGATCTGGCGCAATAGTTGGTCAAGATGAAGGATCTGGCATTGTCATCACTCCAGAAGAAGGATCTGGTGCAACAATTGGTCAAGATGAAGGATCTGGCATAATCATCACTCCAGAAGAAGGATCTGGCACTATAATCGGTCAAGATGAAAGATCTGGTATTGTCATCCCTCCAGAAGAAGGATCTGGCACAAAATAATTGATCAAAATGAAGAATCTGGCATTTCAATCCCTCCAGAAGAAGGATCTGGCACACAATAATTGATCAAAATGAAGGATCTGGCATTTCAATCTCTCCAGAAGAAGGATCAGGCATTAGTTCTTTCTCTAAAAAATAAACTGGTTGAAAATATATACTATTGGGAAACCAGATCACTTTTGGACATTAAGGAGATGCCCCATCACATGTTTGTTAGTGTGATTTCTTCTTTTAGGTGCTTATTTTATGAACTTAATTCCACAAAGCCGAAATAAGGCAAAGTAATCCAACCTGCACTGTATTCATGCATTTATCTTGTGCCTTGTATCCAGTTCACAGTTGAATATCAGTATCTTATATTTTTTTCAATAATAAAAATAACTTTTGCAACATATTTCACTTCATTTCATATGAATTCTATTAATATTACAATGAGAAAATTAATTTAAAAAACTCCATTTGATCTCTGTAAACCAGGGCCGGACTGGGACAAAAAAGCAGCCCTGCAAGACAAACCCCACCAGCCCACATACTGTAACACTCATTACCCCAGATCAGTAAATTTGGCTATACTTAGTCGTGCCCCTCATCACTCCCTTTAAGGAGTTATTTGATGAGCCACATGTGAATAGTGCAGCAGTGTGTATGATCCACCATAGCCCCACTAACATGGTGCTCTTCAGAGCTCTGGATCTCGGGATTATGGGGGTCTCAGTGGACGGACCCCCAGTGATTGGAAAGTTCTCAGGATAGGGGATACTTGGGATGTTTAAATTAGTTTTCCAATATTTATTCTTATTTTATCATAGGAATATTGAAAATAATAAACCAATATTAACCCAACCAAAGTCTAATGTTGCCTCACGACAACAGGACACAAAAAGTGGTACTGTGCAGTGTATATGTATATACAGGAAACAAGAAGTGGTACTGTGCAGTGTATATATACACGACAGGAGAAGTGGTACTGTGCAGTATATATATATACAGGAAAGGAGAAGTGGGACTGTGCAGTGTATATAAACAGGAGAAGTGGTACTGTGCAGTGTATATACACAGGACAGGAGAAGTGGTACTGTGCAGGAAAGGAGAAGTGATACTGTGCAGTGTATATATACAGGACAGGAGGAGTGGTGCTGTGCAGTGTATATATACAGGAAACAAGAAGTGGTACTGTGCAGTGTATATTTACACGACAGGAGAAGTGGTACTGTGCAGTATATATATATAGGAAAGGAGAAGTGGGACTGTGCAGTGTATATATACAGGAGAAGTGGTACTGTGCAGTGTATATACACAGGACAGGAGAAGTGGTACTGTGCAGTATATATATACAGGAAAGGAGAAGTGGTACTGTGCAGTGTATATATACAGGACAGGAGGAGTGGTGCTGTGCAGTGTATATATACAGGAAACAAGAAGTGGTACTGTGCAGTGTATATTTACACGACAGGAGAAGTGGTACTGTGCAGTATATATATACAGGACAGGAGAAGTGGGACTGTGCAGTGTATATATACAGGAGAAGTGGTACTGTTCAGTGTATATATACAGGAGAATTGGTACTGTGCAGTGTATATGTAGCGCCCCTAGGGCTCGGCCGCTACAGGGGTATTGCACCTCTGCCAGAGGTGTGATATTCCACTCCCGGGTAAGGATGGAGTATGGACCAGGGCTCAGTTAGCTGCATACAGCACACACACCCCATTTCCGAGGGACAGCTCAGCGGTGCTCCCACTAGACAGAAGTGCAGGCACGACCAACTATGTCCCTGTCTGGAGTGGGGAGGGGGGTGGAACACCCAGTGCTGTAGGGGCAGATAGGGGTTGGTTCCTGAGCGTAGATAGGAGCTCATTGGTTGCTGGTCCCCTGGGCTCATGGCTAGAGGGAGGTATAAAAGGTGGGCACCATCTTAGATCTAGGTTCTGTCCAGAGAAGAGAAGACAGGGAGTAGAGGCTCTGTAGGAGCTCTACTCCAGAGTGGGCCTAGTGAGAGGCCGAGGAGGAGAGTGGAGAGAGAGAGAGAGGAGGTGAAGTGGAGCTGAGATTACGTCTCATCCCAGCTCCACGAGAAAGGAACAGAAAAGGAGAAGAAGAGAGAGAGAGAGAAACAGAAGGGCTCAGGAACAAGAAGGTGGAAGGGACCCTAAGAACCCACGAGAATCCAGGGTGCAGGGTCAGGCAGATTAAGGGTACCAGATCCCAAGTTGGTGGAGGAGAAACAACCCTCAGCCAAAGACCGGAGGTCGTGATCATTTATTGGTGCGACACCTCATCAAACCTGCTAGGAAGGCACCATATAGGACAGCGGAGAACAGGGCCCACGTTTAACCGCACAAGTCCGCGGTAGCTGGACAAAAGTGGGTCACTGGTGAGGCAGGCCAGAGAAAGGACAAAAGGGGGTCTTGAGCCATACTCCTGAGCTGTCTGGGGGTTGACCGAGCCCCTCACCTGGTGGACGCAGCACGGCTCGGGCAGTCATTCCCCGCAGAAGTGACTTGGATATTAATCGTGAGTAAAGACCCTGGACTGCAGTACGTTGTCTGTGTGCTTTTTCACTCCTCCGGCATTACCGGTACTGGGACTCTCACCACCATCACTCCCACCATCCACTACACTGCCCTGGGGCCGCACTCTTCCCGTGGGGAGTCACACCATCCCAGCTGCATACATCATCGGCCCCAGCGGTCTGCCCTGCAGCGGCGGTTCCTAATAACCGCAATCCACGGGTGGCGTAGTCGGACATTATCTAAAACATCTAAAAGACTGCCACTGGTCTGACCACCCTGAGCCACGGGACCGGGTCGCCACTACTACCCTCATCGTCTCCCTATTGCCCGGGTCTGAGTGCCCCACGGCCCAGGGGGCGAGTCATATATACACAGGACAGGAGAAGTGGTACTGTGCAGTATACAGTATATACAGGAAAGGAGAAATGGGACTGTGCAGTGTATATATACAGGACTGTGTATATATATAGTGTATATGTACAGTGTATATATACAGGACTGTATTCAGGACTGTATATATACAGTCTATATATACTGTATATATACAGGTATATATACAGGACTGTATATATACAGGACTGTATATATACTGTATATATGTATATATACAGGTACTGTGCAGTGTATATACTGTATACAGGAGAATTGGTACTTTGCAGTGTATATATACAGTACACAGGACAGGAGGAGTGGTGCTGAGAGTAGCACCTGCCTCCTGAGCTCAAGCACTTCCAGGAGGAGGGTCGTCGTCTGCCTCTCTTCTCCCTAGGGAGAGGCAGGCCTACTGGGAGGCCGGCATGGCTTCCCAGCCTCCTATCCCCCGGTCTATGCCGGCGGGGGAGAAGGAGCCTCAACAACCGGCCCAGAAGGGAGTGAGGAGATCGGGAAGGGTGAGGAAGAGTACATCCACCTACTCCAACCCCGAGACTGTTCACCGCCCGCCCAGAGAGGGAGACCGGGGCACCCCAGGCCCCAGGAACAAGAGCCCAGCAAGATCCTGGGGGGAGATGAGCTCTTGCGAGTCCACAAGTTCCTTCTCCTCCCGAGTGGTCGCCACGTTGCGAGAGTACGAGGACGCCGGCAAAGCACTAACCCAGCTGAAAGAGGAGCTGAGGGAGGCCTGGGTCCTGAACACCCGGGCGTCCAACAAGGAAAGACCCGCGACCTCCCAGAGGTTTAAAGCCCTCAGAGACGAGGTGGTCAGGTTAGTGCTCCTCCGGGAGGGGATTGAGAAAAGCGCAGGTCCCTTCCTGGAAAGGTTTAAGAACCAGCGGTGGTTCTCAGAAATGAAGGGGTTAAACACCTCAGGAGAACCGCCAACCGGCGTCCTTAGTGAAGAGGAGGAGGAGGATGAAGAGGTGACTGGAGTTTCAGTTGCTGGAGCCAGTGAGGGGCAGAGCCGGAGCCCAAGTGGTCTCCCTGCAGGGCAGAGGACTCCGACAGCAGAAGCTGGAGTGTTGGGGGAGGAGGAGGAAGGAGGATTGCTGAGGGAGATCCGACTGCTGGAGTTTCCAGTGGACCTGACGCGGTTTTCCTTCGGTGAGAACAAACCAGTGGAGGAGACCAAGAGGAGGAAGAGGAAGACCGGAGGAGCCGCACAGGAGGTGGTGAGTTACAAGTATGTACCAATGTCTGATGTTGTGCCTGCCACCTTCTGTTTAAACCCCACCAAACCTAAAGACACGGGCTCTGCAGTGGGCTTGAGGCAGAGGCAAGGTGGGGAGAGGAGAAGGATGTCCGGCGATGCTGCCATCTGTGCAGGGAACAGTGCAGAGGGCGAGGCTGTGGAGGTACTCACAGCGCCGGACATAGGAAGTTCTGTGGAGTTTCCCTCCCTGCCCTCTGCGGCTAAGCCAGTTATCACCGGGGCTGGGGGGGCCGGGAGGGATGTGAAAAACACATCTGCGAGGAACACTGGGCACACTGCTGCGACAGGGGGGCAGTGTGCCCCAGCGCCCAAAAAGGACACTAAGACCCCAAAGTCTGTGGGTGCAGGGCGGGCAGCGGTGCCCAACAAACAGTCTACCCAGCACAAGGACCAAAATGCTGCAGTAGGGGGGCAGGGCGCTCCAGGAGACGACCTGCAGAAAGCCAGCAGCAACCAAAGGGAAAAGGGTAGAAAAGGGTGTGGTGCTGCAGGGAAAGGAGTCTCTGGAAGTGCTCCCCTCCCCCGGCCCAGCAGGTCTGAGTGCAGAGACACCAGACACAAGGGAGGAAGGAATGGAGGTGACTGTGGAAGGTGCAGAGAACAGCAGAGGTAATGGGGTGACAAGTAAAGGGAATGGAAGTAGTGGTGTAGTGAATGATGGGAGTAGTGGTGGAGCAGATGGTGGGAGTAATGGTGGAGCAGATGGTGGGAGTAGTGGTGGAGTGAATGGTGGGAGTAGTGGGAATGGTGGGAGTAGTGGTGTAGCAAATGGTGGGGGTAGTGGTGGAATGAATGCTGGGAGTAGTGGGAATGGTGGGAGTAGTGGTGTAGCAAATGGTGGGGGTAGTGGTGGAATGAATGGTGGGAGTAGTGATGCAGCAAATGGTGGGAGAAGTAGTGGAGTGAATGATGGGAGTAATGGTCCTGCGAATGGTGGGAGTAGTAGTGAAGTGAATGGTGGGAGCAGCACTGGTGTTGTTGGGGGGAAAGTAGGTGCTGGTCCCGCTGCCCCCCCCAGCATTGGCGGGGGCTTCAGCCCAAAGCTATTCAGGAGCTGTCAGTGCTGGGGGTAGTAGTGCGCCCTCGTCTGGTGGCCCTGGGGATGGTGACTTGCAACAGCAGCTCCTGGACGCCCTGAGGAGAGGGGAGAGCTCCATCACTATAGAGGGGAGGGAGGTTGATCTGTCTTTCTGGATAGAGAGACATGGTCTTTCAGCCTTCCGAGATAGAGGGGCAGAGACTGTCTGGTCTCTGTCGACAACGGGGCAGAGGAGTAACCATAGGAACGTGGTCCGTCTCCAGTGGGTAAGCAAGGATGCCTGTCCTGATAGGTGGAAGGTGGTTGAGCTCCTGCTGGGGATGGGCTTTGCGGCATATGACATCTTTGCCTTGATCCATCCCTACGGGACCTCCTACTTCGATGTCAGCTTCGTGAGACCGGAGGGCCTTGAGCTTTTCTGGTCTTGCCATGAGCTGGCTCGGAGTCGCCCCCAATGGCATGGTCTCTTTCCCCTGGCAATAACCCGCCAAGATTCAGTCAGGAAAGTGACCGTTTTGACTAGTAACGAGTCGCTTTCCTGTATGGACATTACGACCTGGGTGAGTCGATACGGAGAGGTCACCAATATTCCCGAAAAGAATCTGAATGGCCATAGTATCTGGTCAGGAGCCTGGACCTTCATGGTGAGATTGAAGGTTTCGGGAAACACTATTACCCATATCCCCTCCTCAACCTTTTTGGGGAGGGATAGGATCTTGATTTTCTACCGGGGGCAGCCTAAGGTCTGTCACAGGTGCGGTAGCCCCACACACTTCAGTGCGCAGTGTACCACCCAGAAATGCGCACTGTGTGGGGACCTTGGTCATCTTGCTGCTGCCTGTCGCAGGATTAGGTGTAACTTGTGTGGTGACCTCGGTCACCCGTTCAGTCGCTCTCCACGTTCCTTCGCCAATGCTGTCCTGAAAGCGGCGAGTGCGGGACAAGCGAAAGCCAGGACTAATCTTGCCGGTGAAGGGACCAGTAGAGGCAGGGAGGCAGGGAACCGGTGAGGAGCAAGCTGCCGCCATCCACCATCAGGCGGCAGGAGCAGCGCCGTGTGGACAGGGGGCAGGGAGTAATGTCCTTAAACTCTGACCCAGGTACTTCACTTGCAGCTGAGGATCCTAAAGACAGTGAATTGAGCGAGGAGGTCAAGAGACTTGAAAGGGAAGAGCGAGAGGACGCCACGTCTTCCCAGGAACCCTCTTCTGGTGACAGTCTAGATGAGGGAGAGGGGGAGTGGTCACAGAAAAAGAAAAAGGGTAACAGGAAAACGGCCAGAGGTAGGAGGGGGACCAGGTCTCGAGCTGCCTCTTTGGAGTGCGACCCCTCTGACTCTCTGGCCGTGATCCAAGCGCCATTGGAGGGTTCAGCCGCCCCCCCTCTGGTGGATCTCTCCAACCGGTTCGGGGCTCTCCAGGACCTCCCTCTGCAGGGGGGAAATGGGGACCCGGGGCCGGAGGTTGCGGACAAGGTGGTTGCGGCTCAGGAGATGGCTGGGTCTTCCTCTCGGGGGCAAATACAAAGCCCTCTGGGGGGACGACTAACCCAGGACCACCAGACGGGGGCAAGAATGTATGTAAGGAGAGAATGGACGAGTCTGTTTGTCTTAAGCGCACTAAAAACCCGTCATTATCGGAGGAAGAGGTTGGGACTGTCAGTGGTGGGAAGAAAAAGGCTATCTAATTCAACCATTCATGATGGCGGCACCCATCCCGTTGACGTTGGCAACTATTAATGTTTGCAGCATAAAGTCAGATGCGGCAAGGTACACGGCCTTTCATTTTCTCGGCCAACTTGACGCCGACATTTTATTTTTGCAGGAGACCAGGTTGACCGATATATCAACCTTGCATAAAGCAAGGCGGGAGTGGAGGCATGGGCCCTCCTACTGGTCTCTTGCGGCCGAGCCGTATAGCGGGGTGGCGGTCCTTTTTAAGACCGCAGCGGTTGAATGCAGACGAGTGATCGAATTAGAAATGGGGAGATGCTTGATCCTAGATGTCTCCATGGGGGCACAAGAGCTTCGGCTCATTAACATCTATGGTCCCCAGTCCAAGTGGGACCGCAAATGTCTCTTCCTGAAGATCAAACCTTTTTTATTTTCGAGTCGGCAGGTGGTCTTCGGAGGGGATTTCAACAATGTCACGAGATCCTGTGATAGAGGAGATTCCGGAGACCGGCTGTCTTATGACTGGGTCGCGTTAAACAGGATAGTGAGTGAGGCTCGCCTGGTGGATGTCCACATCCAGCACAACCCGGGCAACACGGGATTCACCTTTTCTAGAGGTAGTCAGTGCAGGTCTAGGCTAGACAGGTTTTATTTGAAGGAGGAGGCCGTCTCTTCACCGTTGTCGGTTGTGGAGGTGGAGTTCTCCGATCACTGTTTGATTATGTTTTCTCTGAACGTTACAGAGACTCCTCGGATGGGAAGAGGTTATTGGAAGCTGAATTCGTCACTCCTTGAGGAAGAAGCTGTAAGACGTTCTTTTGAGGAATTATTTCAGAGCCAGGTACCATTGCTGGGCCTAAGTAACACTAAGTCAGAGTGGTGGGAGATGTTCAAAAATCGGGTGGCGAGATTCTTCCGGCAGCTCTCGAACTTCAGAAGCCTGAACAGGGATCGCCTGTATCAGAGCCTGAAGAGGAAACTCGAGCATCTTGTCTTAACTGGAGGTAGCCGCGAGGAGATCTCCAGAGTGAAGTCCTTGCTGAAGAGGTGTCAGTACGATAGGCACGCATCTATGGTTTTCGAGAAGGACTACGGGAAGTACTGCTCGCCCGACCCTTACAGAAACTGTAAGATGTCAGTGAATAGTAAGATAGTGACGGGGCTGGTGGACAGTACGGGGTCCCTGAGAAGGTCCAGGTCAGTGATCTTGGAGGTCGTCAGTTCCTACTACTCGTACCTCTTGGGAAAGAGGGAGCTTGATCGTGACGGGATGTCGGCTTTCCTGACTGAATCTGTTCCTGAGCCAGGGGCTGACCTCTCGCTGGGCGATTTGGCAGAAGCGATCAAAGAAGAGGAAGTGAGACTGGCGATCGATGGGCTTAGGCCCAAAAAGTCGCCAGGTCCGGATGGCTTAACATCCGAGTTCTTTAGGACCTTTAGGGACTCTTTGGTCCCCCTCTTGACTCAGGTGCTTAACGAGTGTCTCTCCTCGGGCACTCTGCCGAGATCGTTAAGGAGGTCAGCTTTGATCATTTTGTCAAAGGGTAAGGATCCGTCACGCATTGAGAACTGGCGTCCCATAGCACTTCTCAATGTGGACAGGAAGATTTTGGCTAAGATACTTTTCAACAGGCTGGTGAAGTTTGCACCCCGGCTCCTTTCGGAGGTTCAGCACTGTTGCGTTCCTGGCCGTAGCACTTTTAGTGCTGTTCTAGGTGTCCGAGAGGCCGTGGAGCAAGGCAGGGCGGGCCTCTGGAAGGGGTTCTTGCTGACCTTGGATCAGGCAAAAGCCTTTGATCGGGTTAACCACGAGTACCTCTGGTCCACTCTTTTGAGGTATGGTCTGCCTGGAGGGTTTGTGGACAGGCTTAAGACCTTATATGCAGGGGCTGAGACTTTCCCTCTGGTGAATGGGTGGATTGGACGACCTTTCGGGGTAGGATCCGGTGTCCGTCAGGGCTGTCCTCTTAGCCCTTTGCTTTACGCGTTTGCAATCGATCCCTTCCTCAGAAGGATCGATTGTGGACCGTTGGCGGGGGTGCGGATGGGCGGGGCGGCACCGGAGGCTATCCTGAGGGTGGTGGCCTACGCGGACGATGTCACCGTATTTGTTTCTTCGCAAGGGGAGGCAGCGAGTGGAGCGCTACTCGGAGCATCCGGGTCCAAGGTCAACCAGGATAAGTGTGAGAGTCTCTGGCTGGGAGGCGGAGATCCCGGGTTTGATCTTCCGGACACCCTCCCCGAACCCCAAGAACATGCCAAAGTCCTGGGCATCGAATTCGGCCAGGGTGATTACTCCACGAAAAACTGGGAAGGCAGAATCAAAGGTGTCGCCCAAAGAGTGGACCAATGGAGGGGATGTTCTTTGACCCTGAGGGAAAGGGTTGGCCTGTGCAAAGCTTTCCTGCTCCCCTTGCTAATCTACCTGGGCAGCGTCTGTGTCTTGCCAGAGCCTCTCTGGACACGGGTCTACAGTCTGTTCTTCCAGATGTTATGGGGTAACAGACTGAACCTAGTCAAGCGGGAGGTCACTTACCACACGAGGAGACTAGGGGGTTTGAATATGGTGAACCCCGTGGTGTTCCTAGTGAACACCTTCTTGAAAGTGAACGTGTCAAACCTCTGGAAAGAGAGGGCTCCTCCGTGGGTATTCTCCTGCAAGGGATGGTTTCAGCCTTTCTTCCAGGAATGGGAGACAGGGGGAAGATTGAAGGATCTTCGCACACCACACGGGCATCTCCCGGCTTATGTTACCCCGGTTCTGAAAATAATCCGCCGGTGGGGTCTGGGAATGTGGGAGGTGAGGTCCCTCCCGAGGAAACTCCTCGATATGAGGGTCTTGGTTTCTCATTTTCAGAGTCCATTGGCCCTCAAAGACTGCCCAAGTCGGGATCTGGAGGTTGGGTTGAGTTTGTTAAATTCTAGCAGGATCCCCGAGAAGTACTGGGACTTGACTTGGCGCTGCTTCCATGGTAAGCTGTATGTGAGGGACAATTTGAAGTACAGGAGCTCCGAGGACAGGAATTGCCCCCGTGAGGCTTGTGCTAACGTGCTGGAAAGCATGGAGCACTTCCTGCTTCATTGTCCCTTTAATACAGAGGTGTACAACAGGGTGGGGACTTCCATTGGTTGGCTGCGGCTGGCTACTCTGTCCTACCCCGGGTGGGCCTATGGAGCGTTCGGAGACCTTGGGAGAAGGGACCGAGACACTTTATTCATAGTCAGCGCAGTGGTCAGGTATTTCACGTGGAACGCACGAGTTTTAGTTTCGACGCAGAGTAAAATCCTCCATGTAGATGAAGTCTGTAGGAACATCCTAGGTGACCTGGTGAAGGTACATTCTCTGGAGTATGAAAGACTGGGTGCCCGGAGGGCGGCCCGTCTCTGGAGGGGCTTTTCCTTCAGGGTGCCTTAGTCCGGTAGTACTTCTATATCCTGGTGGTGGGCTGATGTCTTTCCACCCTAGATTTTTGTTTTGTATTTCTGTCTCCTGAATAGAAGGTTTGCCGGCATCGAACTTGAGCCTTGGATGGTGAGTGTGTAGGTTGTGTTCTGTATATATTGTATATAATGTATAATAGGGGGTTTTAGTTAGGTTGGGTGGGGGATTTGGGGAAGTTCTTCATCAGCGGTGATAAGAGGACTGATCTGGCCTGGTCCAGGCCCCGCCTGGGGAAAAACTTTGGGGTCTGATCCTAGCTCGGAGTAATCCTGAACTTTGTGGCCAGAGCTGGATCAGGGGTGGCGGGATAGTTAGTGTAGGTGTGTGTTTTATATATATATTAAAAAATTACAAAAAAAATATAAAAAAAAAAATACAAAAAAAAAAATATACAAAACAAAAAAAGGTTTAAAATTGTTCATGTCACTATTGTATATATTGTTATTTTTGGTTTTCTGTGGTGTGAATGAGGTGCGGTAAGGGTGTGACTGTAAGGTCAGGCAGTGGGACCAGTAGGTTAGTGTTAGTTTCCGGTTGTATATACATTATATTAGGTTTAGTGTTTTGTGTTTCTAGCGTTTTATTGTATATAATCTTGTATATAGGACGGTGTTTTATGTGTATATAGGACAGTGTGAGCGTTGTGTGGGATTGTATATAGTAGTATGAATGAAGCTGGGCCGGAGGTTTTATAGGTTTTATAATATTTATTTCTTGTATATGTATATATTCCTGGGGGGATTTATTTTGTTTCTATTTTCTGTGATTTGTCGTCTTGTTTTGTTCATATGTTTGGTGTCCTGTAATGTATTATTGTTCTGACATGTACTGTACTTATTCTATCAATAAAAAAAAGACCTGCAGTGTATATATACAGGACAGGAGAAGTGGTGCTGTGCAGTGTATATGCACAGGACAGGAGGAGTGGTGCTGTGCTGTGTATATATACAGGACAGGAGGAGTGGTGCTGTGCAGTGTATATATACAGGACAGGAGGAGTGGTGCTGTGCAGTGTATATATACAGGACAGGAGGAGTGGTGCTGTGCAGTGTATATATACAGGACAGGAGAAGTGGTGCTGTGCAGTGTATATGCACAGGACAGGAGGAGTGGTGCTGTGCTGTGTATATATACAGGACAGGAGGAGTGGTGCTGTGCAGTGTATATATACAGGACAGGAGGAGTGGTGCTGTGCAGTGTATATATACAGAACAGGAGGAGTGGTGCTGTGCAGTATATATATACAGGACAGGAGGAGTGGTACTGTGCAGTGTATATATACAGGACAGGAGGAGGGGTGCTGTGCAGTGTATATATACAGGACAGGAGGAGTGGTACTGTGCAGTGTATATACAGGACAGGAGGAGTGGTGCTGTGCAGTGTATATATACAGGACAGGAGGAGTGGTGCTGTGCAGTGTATATATACAGGACAGGAGGAGTGGTGCTGTGCAGTGTATATATACAGGACAGGAGGAGTGGTGCTGTGCAGTGTATATATACAGGACAGGAGGAGTGGTGCTGTGCAGTGTATATATACAGGACAGGAGGAGTGGTGCTGTGCAGTGTATATATACAGGACAGGAGGAGTGGTACTGTGCAGTGTATATATACAGGACAGGAGGAGTGGTTCTGTGCAGTGTATATATACAGGACAGGAGGAGTGGTACTGTGCACTGTATATATACAGGACAGGAGGAGTGGTTCTGTGCAGTGTATATATACAGGACAGGAGGAGTGGTGCTGTGCTGTGTATATATACAGGACAGGAGGAGTGGTGCTGTGCAGTGTATATATACAGGACAGGAGGAGTGGTGCTGTGCAGTGTATATATACAGGACAGGAGGAGTGGTGCTGTGCAGTGTATATATACAGGACAGGAGGAGTGGTACTGTGCAGTGTATATATACAGGACAGGAGGAGTGGTGCTGTGCAGTGTATATATACAGGACAGGAGGAGTGGTGCTGTGCAGTGTATATATACAGGACAGGAGGAGTGGTGCTGTGCAGTGTATATATACAGGACAGGAGGAGTGGTGCTGTGCAGTGTATATATACAGGACAGGAGGAGTGGTACTGTGCAGTGTATATACAGGACAGGAGGAGTGGTGTTATGCAGTGTATATATACAGGACAGGAGGAGTGGTACTGTGCACTGTATATATACAGGACAGGAGGAGTGGTACTGTGCAGTGTATGTGTACAGGACAGGAGGAGTGGTACTGTGCAGTGTATATATACAGGACAGGAGGAGTGGTACTGTGCAGTGTATATATACAGGACAGGAGAAGTGGTACTGTGCAGTGTATATATACAGGACAGGAGGAGTGGTGCTGTGCTGTGTATATATACAGGACAGGAGGAGTGGTGCTGTGCAGTGTATATATACAGGACAGGAGGAGTGGTGCTGTGCTGTGTATATATACAGGACAGGAGGAGTGGTGCTGTGCAGTGTATATATACAGGACAGGAGAAGTGGTACTGTGCAGTGTATATATACATGACAGGAGGAGTGGTGCTGTGCAGTGTATATATACAGGACAGGAGGAGCGGTACTGTGCAGTGTATATGTACAGGACAGGAGGAGTGGTACTGTGCAGTGTATATATACAGGACAGGAGGAGTGGTGCTGTGCAGTGTATATATACAGGACAGGAGGAGTGGTGCTGTGCAGTGTATATATACAGGACAGGAGGAGTGGTACTGTGCATTGTATATATACAGGACATGAGAAGTGGTACTGTGCATTGTATATATACAGGACAGGAGAAGTGGTACTGTGCAGTGTATATATACATGACAGGAGGAGTGGTGCTGTGCAGTGTATATATACAGGACAGGAGGAGCGGTACTGTGCAGTGTATATATAGAGGACAGGAGGAGTAGTACTGTGCAGTGTATATATACAGGACAGGAGGAGTGGTACTGTGCAGTGTATATATACAGGACAGGAGGAGTGGTGCTGTGCAGTGTATATATACAGGACAGGAGGAGCGGTACTGTGCAGTGTATATATAGAGGACAGGAGGAGTAGTACTGTGCAGTGTATATATACAGGACAGGAGGAGTGGTACTGTGCATTGTATATATACAGGACAGGAGGAGTGGTGCTGTGCAGTGTATATATAGAGGACAGGAGGAGTAGTACTGTGCAGTGTATATGTACAGGACAGGAGGAGTGGTACTGTGCAGTGTATATATACAGGACAGGAGGAGTGGTGCTATGCTGTGTATATATACAGGACAGGAGGAGTGGTACTGTGCAGTGTATATGTACAGGACAGGAGGAGTGGTACTGTGCAGTGTATATATACAGGACAGGAGGAGTGGTGCTGTGCAGTGTATATATACAGGACAGGAGGAGTGGTACTGTGCACTGTATATATACAGGACAGGAGGAGTGGTACTGTGCAGTGTATATATACAGGACAGGAGGAGTGGTACTGTGCAGTGTATATGTACAGGACATGAGGAGTGGTACTGTGCAGTGTATATATACAGGACAGGAGAAGTAGTACTGTGCAGTGTATATATACAGGACAGGAGAAGTGGTACTGTGCAGTGTATATGTACAGGACAGGAGGAGTGGTACTGTGCAGTGTATATATACAGGACAGGAGGAGTGGTGCTGTGCAGTGTATATATACAGGACAGGAGGAGTGGTGCTGTGCAGTATATATATACAGGACAGGAGGAGTGGTGCTGTGCAGTGTATATATACAGGACAGGAGGAGTGGTACTGTGCATTGTATATATACAGGACAGGATGAGTGGTACTGTGCATTGTATATATACATTTGTACCCTGCAGATGCCAGCCTCTATGACGACAATTCAGTTCCATAACAGAACATGAATCCGAAACATAACCACATGGGCTAATAAAGAAGAGTCCTCCATTTTTTTGACAATTAATCAGATTGTTGAGATATATATATTATTATATTATGCGTGTATGTATGTACACACACACGCAAACATAATAAGAGCAGATACTGAGAATGACACCATGTATACAGGGCAGGGGAAGTATACAAATCATACACAGCTCCACAATATATTCTACAATCAATTATATACCCAGCTCCACACTATATACTGTGCAAAAGAATATAGAGTCGAGCTGTTTATATACTATATATATTATATAGTGTAGGGATGTGCCAGTGTATATAGTGTGGATTCCAAACTATATACTACACTATGTACACAGCACCATACTATATAAACATCTCTACACTATACAGTACAGACCAAAAGTTTGGACACACCTCATTTAAAGATTTTTCTGTATTTTCATCACTATGAAAATTGTACATTCGCACTGAAGGCATCAAAACTATGAATTAACACATGTGGAATTATATACTTAACAAAAAAGTGTGAAACAACTGAAAATATGTTTTATATTCTAGGTTCTTCAAAGTAGCCATCTTTTGCTTTGATGTCTGCTTTGCACACTCTTGGCATTCTCTTGATGAGCTTCAAGAGGAAGTCACCGGAAATGGTCTTCCAACAATCTTGAAGGAGTTCCCAGAGATGCTTAGCACTTGTTGGCCCTTTTGCCTTCACTCTGCGGTCCAGCTCACCCCAAACCATCTCGATTGGGTTCAGGTCTGGTGACTGTGGAGGCCAGGTCATCTGGCGTAGCCCCCCATCACTCTCTTTCTTGGTCAAATAGCCCTTACACAGCCTGGAGGTGTGTTGGGGTCATTGCCCTGTTGAAAAATAAATGATGGTCCAACTAAACGCAAACCGGATGGAATAGCATGCCGCTGCAAGATGCTGTGGTAGCCATGCTGGTTCAGTATGCCTTCAATTTTGAATAAATCCCCAACAGTGTCACCAGCAAAGCACCCCCACACCATCACACCTCCTCCTCCATGCTTCACGATGGGAACCAGGCATGTAGAGTCCATCCGTTCACCTTTTCTGCGTCGCACAAAGACACGGTGGTTGGAACCAAAGATCTCAAATTTGGACTCATCAGACCAAAGCACATATTTCCACTGGTCTAATGTCCATTCCTTGTGTTCTTTAGCCCAAACAAGTCTATTCTGCTTGTTGCCTGTCATTAGCAGTGGTTTCCTAGCAGCTATTTTACCATGAAGGCCTGCTGCACAAAGTCTCCTCTTAACAGTTGTTGAAGAGATGTGTCTGCTGCTAGAACTCTGTGTGGCATTGAACTGGTCTCTAATCTGAGCTGCTGTTAACCTGCGATTTCTGAGGCTGGTGACTTGGATAAACTTATCCTCAGAAGCAGAGGTGACTCTTGGTCTTCCTTTCCTGGGGTGGTCCTCATATGAACCAGTTTCTTTGTAGCGCTTGATGTTTTTTGCAACTGCACTTGGGGACACTTTCAAAGTTTTCCCAATTTTTCGGACTGACTGACCTTCATTTCTTAAAGTAATGATGGCCACTCGTTTTTCTTTACTTAGCTGCTTTTTTCTTGCCATAATACAAATTCTAACAGTCTATTCAGTAGGACTATCAGCTGTGTATCTGACTTGCCCCCTGGGCCGTGGGGCACTCGGATCCGGGCAATAGGGGGAACGATGGGAGTAGTAGTGGCAACCCGGTTCCGTGGCTCAGGGTGGTCAGGCCAGTGGTAGTCCGTTATGTGTTGTTGATTATGTCCGACTACGCCACCCGTGGATTTGCGGTCATTAGGAACCGCCGCTGCAAGGCAGACCGCTGGGGCTGATGATGTGTGCAGCTGGGATGGTGTGACTCCCCACGGGAAGAGTGCGGCCCAGGGCAGTGTAGTGGATGGTGGGAGTGATGGTGGTGAGAGTCCCAGTACTGGTAGTGCTGGAGGCGCGAAGGAGCACACAGACAATTGGTTGCAGTCCAGGGTCTTTACTGAAACAGGTAAACTGACTCATAAACAGTCCCAGCTAGGAGGGGACCTGGATGTCTGAGAGCAACGGGGAAATTGGCCCTGGTCAGGGTGAGGGTGTAGGCCTACCGTGCTTTCTGCGCTCCTTCTGGCTATCTCCTCGTTATAGGGTAACAGCCCACGTTTCCGAGCTTTCCGTGTATTCTCACCTGTTTGGCCTGCGACGTGGGTTCCTTTCTGCTCCCAGCCTTGTACGGCTTTACTGGTCCCTTCGGTTGTGGCAGGGCCTCCAGGCTTCTTAGGCCAAGGAATATACAGTCCCTTGCGGACTGGTTATCTGCTGGAGGATGTAGAATCCTCCCAGCCTCAGACACCAAAGTCTGGTAAAGTAAGTCTTTTATCTGCCAAGACAGGCTCTCTTCGCCTCTTGTCTCTGGCTTGTGGCTCTCCTCCTGCCACACTTCCTCTTAGGTGCAATACAACTTTCTGTCCCTGCTCTGCTCTGGGACAAGTCTCAGTGCTGAGACAGGCCATTCAGTTCTCTCTAACCCTGCCCCCAGTAACAGCTTTTATAGGGGCAGCCTGCTCCCCCTACTGGCCTGAGACAGGAGGTACTGCATGCTAATGTTCCCCTGACTAAAGAACCTCCCCCTTGCTCTCAGACACAGCTTTAATTACACTTGTGGCATCCAGGCCAGGGTGACACATATCCACCAGACTTCTGCACAACACAACTGATGGTCCCAATCCCATTTATAAGGCAAGAAATCCCACTTATTAAACCTGACAGGGCACACCTGTGAAGTGAAAACCATTTCCGGTGACTACCTCTTGAAGCTCATCAAGAGAATGACAAGAGTGTGCAAAGCAGTCATCAAAGCAAAAGGTGGCTACTTTGAAGGACCTAGAATATAAGACATATTTTCAGTTGTTTCACACTTTTTTGTTAAGTATATAATTCCACATGTGTTAATTCATAGTTTTGATGTCTTCAGTGTGAATGTACAATTTTCATAGTCATGAAAATACAGAAAGATCTTTAAATGAGAAGGTGTGTCCAAACTTTTGGTCTGTACTGTATATACACAACTTTACATTATAATTAAGACCACATTATACTATATTATGAAACACACATCACAGGAGACACATATACATCACATAGGACACACAGCAACTGCTGAATATGTATCACAGATCCATAAACACATCAGTCAGCCCCGGAAGTTAGTAGTCAGCCCCCAGCCCCATAAGTAAGCCTCCAGCCCCATAAGTAATCCCCCAGCCCCAGAGGTCAGCCCCTAGCCCCATAAGTAAGCCCCCAGCCTCAGAGGTCAGCTCCCAGACCCATAAGTAATCCCCCAGCCCCAGAGGTCAGCCCCTAGCCCCATATGTAAGCCCCCAGCCCCAGAGGTCATCCCCCACCCCCCACCCCTGGGTACCAGAAACATGTTTTTTACTGGCTAAACAACAGCATACATCATCATGCCACTGTACTCACCCAGGTAGGAGCAGAGCTGCAGAGATCCGCTTCCTGATTCGGTACGGCACCGGGCTGCGCTGCACCAACAGCTGCAGCCGGTGTTGTAAAGGCGGGAGAGAGGATCGCGCTCTCCTCCCACAGAGAACGCTGATGTGTTCTTATATGTGACGCATGCAGCGGTTCAAATAGTGAACCCTGCGTGCAGGCGCAGAGCGCCCCAATCCCGGCTGTGCCTCCAGATTTAAGGGGCCAGCGGCCAGAAAAGCGGGTCGGTGGCCGGATCAGCGGGCCGGTGGCCGGATCAGCGGGCCCCGTGGCCTACTACAATGCACACATCCGTGGACCACTGGGAAAATGCCCGGTGCGCCAGATTAGCAATTCTGGCCTGCTGTAAACTATTAATATGGGCATATAGGTTATGGACTGCAGAGGAGAGTGATGCCTGTATGCCTCATATCTGATGCCTTGTTGTTGATAAATCATCTTTTATCACTTTATGTAAATGACCTCTTCCTGGCTCTGGGGACGACGCTGCCTGGAAGATAACTCTGCCTCCTTATCTCACATGAAGGGGAGTTCCCAGTGTGATGTGTGATGGCCGCTCTCTGCTCTCCTGATCTCACTGCAGAGCTGTGTGCGCTTAGAACTGACACGTCTGCAGCTTCCTCTCAGCTTCCATCTCACAGGCAGACAGGGCTGCAATATAGGACAACAAATGTCACTACTTACACCAGACATGATGGGGAAATTCAAAGAACCATGATTAAACTACAGCAAAACATTTCATATCGATGTAATCATCCAGAATTATGATAGAAATAAATAACTTAAATGAAAACGGCAAAAACAATAATAACAATTATAAGAATCAATCACACTCTAAATGGAGATGCCCCTAAGTGAGGGACAAACCACTTAGTAAGGAGCAAGCATTGTTCAAAACGCTGGTTTCACTGTTATCTTGACGTGTAATCAGGCTGCCAATCATTCCATAAATCAGTAAAACACTCATTCATCGGGGGAAATTATATTTTGTGCAAAACAAAAGATCATCATTCTCAGCTTGGCATCGTCCTGGATAAACAGGTCTCACACTGCCGAGAACTATGATCGATCACTCAGTTTTCATCGTTTGCTTTGGTCTGCCTGCGTAAACTGCCACTGAAACAACCATTGATACTTAGTTTATTGATCAGCGTTCATATAGTGCCACTGGCCAGTTCATGTAAACGGACCTTTAGATTGCAGAAAAGCTACAATTGGCCCTGTGTGGGGCTTCTGTGTGTCAGACCCCAATCACTCTTACATTGATGACCTATTCTAAGGCCTTGAGCAGACAACCGTATTATCAATCCTAGTGTGATCCAACAAAACATAGGATCGCACTTAGATCATTATTATTGTATAGGGCTGTGCAAATGTCAGATTTTTTTCTCAGACAGAGCTGGTCCGAGGAAAACAATTGCAGCATGTCCTAGTTTGATCCAAAATTCGGAGCGCACTTGGCAATGCAAGTCTATGAGTCGAAGGAAAATATTGGACTGCACTCAGATTACATTTGAGTGCAGTCCGATTTTCATGGACTGACATAATGGAGAAGATGGAGAAATTTTGTTCTCCATCTTCTCATCCAACAGAATCGGAACACACTATGATCATGCTCTGATAAAACTCTAATTAGAGTTTTATCAGAGTGTGATTTGTCTAATCGACCCAATTCTCTTGGATGAGACATATATGCTTGTTTGACCCTAGCCTTAGGAAAGGTTATCTGTTTTACTACAGTGTAATACATTTAGGGATATAATGGTTATGTTATATAAATTGTTTCATTATTATTATTATTATTTCATAAGTCATCTGTTGATGGAGGAAATAATCATCCTTTGTTCGCATCACTTGTCTGTGCCTTTACTACTCTATACTTTCTATACTGTACCCACAGTTCAGATTGCCATTGCATTATGATAGACACATTCATAAATTCCAATACATCACATAATATAAACAAATTTGGTTCTTCTCACAACTATACCTAAGTGTGCAATGCATGTCTGCATTTCTGCTCATTTTGCAATGATTTTGCAATATTCCCCATCCTGGCCGCTTTCTTTAATATTGTCCCCCATCTTGACCACCATCCTGTAATAATGTCCCTCTGTGGCGCCCTGCTGTGCACTGGTGCCACAGAACCCAGAAGGGTGCATGGATGGACTTCTCCACAAGAGGCCCTCACACATTCACACACCTCCACCCTACCACCTCAGACCACCAGAGGGAGTCCTTCAGGGATATATAAAGGGAGGGTGGAGCCAGGCAGCTCAGTCTAGTTAGTGAGTCTCTCAGACACAGAGAGGGACAGAGCTCAGAGTTGAGCAGAGAGCGTGCTGACGCTCAGAGAGCAGCGAAGAGGCAGCAAGCTGGCTGCTGTGCTTAGCGAGCCAAGGCCTACAGCACGTGTGAAGGCCTAGTGAGGGCCCTGAGTGTGGCCGAAGGATAGAGGAGAAGGAAGAAGTAGCCAAGGGGGCAGAGGAGCTTACCAGGCTCACCCCGAGATATATACCGGACACCGGGTCCGCGCCTACAGGGACCCTCAATACCCAGTAGGAACCACCGGAACCCCTGGAGGACTACAGGTCCCAGGTTCACCAAATACTGATTGCAGTACCAGGGTGTCACACTGTCACAGAATACTGGAGGTAGGGGGCCTAAGCTGACCCTAAGCTGGGGCCCTGACTAATCCCTCAACCTGGAGGTACTGTTAAAGGTACAGAGGTCCAGGCCGCCAGCGTAACCCCTACCTCCTGAGGATCCCTGCACCTCAGTAATCTAGTCCTGAGAAGGACCCCGATCACAACAATTGGGAACCAGAAATAATATGCCCACACACAGTATTTAGACGAACGAGACAGTACAAGGGAAAAACCAAAACCACCTTGCATACAACTTCTACACAACTACAACAGAGGGAACACCAACGGGAAAGGAGATAAATGATAAAGCGAGGAAAGGGAAAAAACACTTCCAAATACACTTATCTCAGCAACTCCAAACACCACGATCCGCTCTGTAAGTCTGAATGAAAAGCTTTCACCGACACCTCCCAAACAGACCTGCAGGAATATGAAGGAGTCTCACTAAAGAAGCATTGATTGCAGCTGGGCGAGGCTGGACCTCAGCTAGCCCAGAGAGAGAGAGAATTAACTCCTTCACTGCCGAAAAAACACAAAGCACCAACAAGTCAGCTGCGAGAAGTCAGGCTGTGTACTCGTGACGATCTTCGTGGCAACACACCCGTGACAGTACCCCCCCTTCTACGAGGGGCCTCCGGACCCTCAGGGCCAGGTTTATTCGGGTGAGTCGTGTGGAAGGCCCGAACTAATCGGTCTGCGTTAATATCCGACGCAGGAACCCACATCCTCTCCTCAGGACCATACCCCTTCCAATGAACCAAGTACTGAAGGGACCGGCGATTAAAGCGTGAATCAATGACCCTCGATACCTGGAACTCCAAGTTACCATTGACAACCACAGGAGGGGGAGGTAAAGGTGACGGTACCACCGGCGCCACATACCTCTTAAGCAATGATCTGTGAAACACGTTGTGAATTTTAAACGTAGGGGGGAGGTCAAGACGGAATGCCACCGGATTAATAACAGAACTGATTCTGTACGGCCCGATGAACCTGGGACCCAGTTTCCAGGAGGGAACCTTAAGTTTAATATTCCTGGTAGACAACCATACCTGATCGTTCACACTTAGGTCCGGACCAGACACTCTCCTCCTATCAGCCATACGTTTGTATCGGTTCCCCATAGTATTCAGATTCTTCAGCACCCTTCTCCATACTGAAGCGAGAGATGAGGAAAATCGTTCCTCCTCCGGAACCCCCGAAGAGCCCCCCCTACTGAAAGTACAAAACTGGGGGTGAAAACCATATGCCCCAAAAAACGGGGACTTACCAGTGGACTCGCTCCGCCTATTATTGAGAGCAAACTCTGCCAGAGGTAGGAAAGAAGCCCAGTCCTCCTGGTTCTCTGACACAAAACACCGAAGATATGTCTCCAAGCTCTGGTTCATACGTTCCGTCTGACCATTGGTCTGAGGATGAAAAGCCGACGAGAATGACAAATGCATCCCCCGCCGTGCACAAAACGCCTTCCAGAACTTGGACACAAACTGAGACCCCCGATCAGACACCACCTCGGAGGGTACCCCGTGAAGCCTCACAATCTCCCCAATGAACACCTGCGCAAGAGTTTTAGCATTAGGGAGAGCCGGAAGAGCGATAAAATGTGCCATCTTGCTGAACCTGTCCACTACAACGAGTATGACCGTTTTACCCGAAGACGGAGGGAGGTCCGTAATAAAGTCCATAGACAGATGAGTCCAAGGACGCTCCGGGATCTTCAAAGGTAAAAGGGCCCCAGACGGACGGGTATGTGAGGTCTTAGAGCGCGCACAAACCCCACAGGACGCGACAAAAGTTACCACCTCTTTATGTAAGTTAGGCCACCAAAACCGACGCGAGAGGAGATCCACAGTTGCTTTACTCCCCGGGTGTCCTGCAAAAACTGAGTTATGGTGTGCCTCGATCACCTTTTGTCGCAACTGATCTGGAACGAACAGTCTCCCCGGAGGTCCAACAGGGGCGTCCCCCTGAGCCTCCAATATCTCCTCCTCCAGCTCAGAGCATACTGCCGAAACCACCACCCCCTCCTGAAGAATAGGAATCGGGTCGTCCGTATTCCCGGCCCCAGGGAAACTACGAGATAAGGCATCCGCCTTTACATTTTTAGACCCAGGACGATATGTAACGACGAAATTAAACCTGGTAAAAAACAATGACCACCTAGCTTGTCTGGGATTCAGACGTTTAGCGGACTCCAGATATAGCAGGTTCTTGTGATCGGTGATGACGGTGACCGGATGAACTGCCCCCTCCAAAAAATGGCGCCACTCCTCAAAAGCTAACTTAATGGCCAAGAGTTCCCTATTGCCGACATCGTAATTCCTCTCAGCGGACGACAATTTTTTAGAGAAAAAGGCGCACGGATGCCACTTACCAGGGGACGAACCCTGTGACAATACTGCTCCCACCCCTACCTCGGAAGCGTCTACCTCTACAAAGAATGGCTGAGACGCATCAGGTTGAATGAGTATGGGTGCCGAGGCAAAACATTTTTTCAAGGAGGAGAATGCTTGACAAGCCTTGTCAGACCACCTAGAAAAATCCGTCCCCTTTTTAGTCATGTCTGTGAGAGGCTTAACCATGGAGGAGAAATTACGAATGAACTTCCGGTAATAGTTAGCAAACCCCAGGAAACGTTGTAGTGCCTTAAGATTCTCCGGCCGATCCCACTCAAGAACTGCCCGCACTTTCCCAGGGTCCATACGAAAACCGGACGCTGAAACCAGGAAGCCTAAAAACTGGAGTTCCTGTACGGCGAACACACACTTTTCCCACTTGGCATACAGTTTATTATCCCGCAAGATCTGTAACACCTGTCTAACGTGCTCCTGATGAGACACCAGATCCGGCGAGTAAATTAAGATATCATCCAGATATATGACAACAAACTGTCCCACCAGGTGGCGAAAAATATCATTAACAAAGTGTTGAAACACCGCCGGGGCATTAGTCAGACCGAATGGCATGACAAGGTTCTCATAATGCCCCTCCGGAGTGTTAAAAGCCGTCTTCCACTCATCCCCCTCCTTCATCCTAATCAGATTGTACGCCACCCTGAGATCCAACTTAGAGAACCATTTGGCGCCCACGATCTGATTAAAGAGATCGGGAATAAGTGGGAGCGGATACGGATCTCGGACCGTAATCCGATTAAGTTCACGGAAATCCAGGCAAGGGCGTAGGCCTCCATCTTTCTTCTTAACAAAGAAGAACCCCGCGGCCACCGGTGAAGATGAAGGTCTAATATGCCCCTTAGCCAGACTTTCAGAAATATAATCCTTCATGGCCTGCCTCTCAGGACCAGAAAGGTTATACAACCTAGCTTTAGGTAACTTGGCCTCAGGGAGCAATTTTACAGAACAGTCATACTCGCGATGAGGAGGTAGTTCCTGACACCCATTCTCCGAGAATACATCCTCAAAGTCCGCCAGAAATGGAGGTAAGACCCAAGGAGTAACCGCACCGATGACCGTGTTCATGCAGTTTTTATTACAGAATTTACTCCATTGGCTTATCTCTCTGGTTTGCCAATTAATAACCGGGTTATGCTTAGCTAACCAAGGAAGGCCCAACACTATAGGAGTGGGAAGACCCTCCAACACGTAGCAAGACAACAGTTCTTTATGTATTGCCCCCACTTGAAGTTTTACGCCATGCACAGCTTGCAAAAAACTTCCCTGACCGAGAGGCCTGGCATCGATCGAGAATATGGGGATGGGTTTAGCCAACTCACTCAATCGCATACCTTGAACCCGGGCAAACCGAGCATCAACCAGATTAGCCCCGGCCCCACTATCCAGAAGAACAGATATCCTCTCAGTTCTCGCACCCACCAACACCTCCGCCGGTACGAGAAACTGAGACGAACCTAGGGACGAAATACCTACTCCCAGATTGCCGTCCACCACACAACCTGGGATCAACAGTTTTTTCGACGACTCTTTACTCTGCAAGGGACGGGATGGACACCCCCCAATAAAATGTCCCTTTTTCCCGCAGAGGAAACACCTTCCTGTCTTATGGCGCTCCACCGGTCCCCTTCCCCGAAATGATGTCCCTCCTAATTGCATAGGCTCCTCCGGACTGACCAGGGGAACCACCATATGAGGGGACCTTGTAGGAGGTGGAGACATTACAGGGGGTAGAGTTATCCCGCACCTCTCCCGAAGCCGTCTGTCAACGCGAATGGCAAGGGCCATAGCGGCTTCCAGTGACGCGGGAGAGTCATACTGTGCCAACACATCCTGTAATTTGTCGGATAAACCATGACAAAACTGGCTCCTAAGAGCCGGGTCATTCCACTGGGTGTCCGTGGCCCACCTACGGAACTCCGAACAGAATTCCTCCGCCGGACGATCTCCCTGCTGAATCCTACGTAACTTAGACTCAGCAAGGGAGATCCGATCTGGGTCATCATATACGAGTCCCAGAGCAGCGAAAAACCTATCCACTGACTGGAGAACCGGGGAGCTTGGGGGAAGAGAGAACGCCCAAGATTGTGGGTCCCCTTGTAGGAGCGAGATGACAATTCCCACCCTTTGTTCTTCGCTGCCCGATAACCGAGGCCGCAGCCGAAAGTACAATTTGCATGCCTCCCGGAAAACAAAAAACTTGTCCCGCCCCCCAGTGAACCTGTCAGGGAGAGCTACTTTAGGTTCTGGTCCGGCTTGCTCCAGAGGATGCAAAACCTTGGACCTAACGTCCGCCAGCCCCATGGACAAACTCTGCAACTGCCGAGCTAGACCGGCTACTGGATCCATGGTAGCTGGAGAAAAACTAAGTTGGTCGGTGAAAATGTCACACTGTCACAGAATACTGGAGGTAGGGGGCCTAAGCTGACCCTAAGCTGGGGCCCTGACTAATCCCTCAACCTGGAGGTACTGTTAAAGGTACAGAGGTCCAGGCCGCCAGCGTAACCCCTACCTCCTGAGGATCCCTGCACCTCAGTAATCTAGTCCTGAGAAGGACCCCGATCACAACAATTGGGAACCAGAAATAATATGCCCACACACAGTATTTAGACGAACGAGACAGTACAAGGGAAAAACCAAAACCACCTTGCATACAACTTCTACACAACTACAACAGAGGGAACACCAACGGGAAAGGAGATAAATGATAAAGCGAGGAAAGGGAAAAAACACTTCCAAATACACTTATCTCAGCAACTCCAAACACCACGATCCGCTCTGTAAGTCTGAATGAAAAGCTTTCACCGACACCTCCCAAACAGACCTGCAGGAATATGAAGGAGTCTCACTAAAGAAGCATTGATTGCAGCTGGGCGAGGCTGGACCTCAGCTAGCCCAGAGAGAGAGAGAATTAACTCCTTCACTGCCGAAAAAACACAAAGCACCAACAAGTCAGCTGCGAGAAGTCAGGCTGTGTACTCGTGACGATCTTCGTGGCAACACACCCGTGACACAGGGCTAGGAGTCACGGAGGCCCCAGCATCCAGGGAGAGTGATCTGCAAGAGTAGGCCCTACCACCAGGTCAGCAGGTGCAGAAGAGAGACAGCAACCAAGCTAGGCCTAGCTCCAGGCAGGTCAGAAGCTTAGCGAGTAAAGCCACGGATCAGGAGGCCCTATACCCGCTCACTAGGGAGAGTCCAAAAGTGCGCCCTTGTCCGGAGTACCCTGGACCGTGCCTGCAACATCACCAGTAAAGGTACAGAAGCTTACCCCCGTGTGAGTGTCCTTCTTTCCTCCGGGACCATCCTGCCGTCTCTCCCTGCACCACCATCCATTACACCTCACGCTGCCCTGGAGCTAGCTCTACCTGTGGAGAGCCACACCATCCCTGCTGCCGTAACACCAGCTCCAGAGAACGGCTCCAGAACTTTCCAAATCCCCTATACATATTCCCCCTTTTACTGACCACCCTGGGTCACGGACCGGGCCAGCCACCGTGATATCCCCCATACCGGCATCCATAGGCCCAGCACCTGGTACCCCACGGCCCAGGGGGCGCGTCACCTCCACCTACACCTCTTCCTGGTATAATTTCCTCCATCCTTTGCCTCTTCCTATTACAACCCCTGGAAAAAATTATGGAATCACCGGGCTCGGAGGATGTTCATTCAGTTGTTTAATGTTGTTGAAAAAAAGCAGATCACAGACATGGCACAAAACTAAAGTCATTTCAAATGGCAACTTTAGGGCTTTAAGAAACACTAAAAGAAATCAAGATTAAAAATGTGGTACTCAGTAAGGGTAATTTTTTTCAGACCAAGCATAATTTTTGCCAGGGGTTGTATAATGTCCCCTGTCCTGTACTCTTTCTGGTAAAATGTCCTCCATCCTGAGCCCTTTCCAGTAATAATGTCCCCCATCCTGAGCCTCTTCCTGGTATAATGTCCCCTGTCCTTGACCCCTTATTGTAATAATGTTCCACATTCTGGTACCTTCGTGTAACAATGTCACCCATCCTGATATAATGTCCCCCATCATGGGGGCTTCCTGGTGTAATGTCTCCTGTACTGGGCCCCTTACTGTAATAATGTACACCATCCTGACACCATCATGGACCCTTTCCTGTTATAATGTCCTCCATTGTATAACCATGTCCCAGAATTCCCAGCCCCTTCCTAGTATAATTTCTCCCATCCTGGACCCCTTCCTGGTATACTGTGCCCATTCCTGGTATAATGACCTCCATCTTGGTATAATAATCCCGATCCTTAACCCCTTCCTGGTGTAATGTCCCCCATCCTGGGCTCCTTGCTGGTATAATAACCCCCATCCTAGGCCCCTTCCTTGTATAATGTCCCCCATCCTGGGGTCCACTGTTTAATTTTTTTTTACATAGCGTAAACTGACCAGCCGTGTGTGTTTGAAATCCTCAACATGTCAATTTTCTTGTGGACATTCAGAGTTTAAAGTCAGAATTGCATTGCATTGCATAAAATGCTGAAAATCCACAGGTAAAAATTAGAGATGAGTGAGCACTAAAATGCTCAGATGCTCGTTACTCGACCTAAACAATTTCTAATGCTTGGATGCTCATTTCAAGTAACGAGTATAATGAGCGTCAATGAGAAATCAAAGCATTTTTCCAGAAGACCCTACAAGGAGGTCTGGGGGGCACTGAAAATGATGAAATGGATGGTAAAAGTGCTGAATGGAAGGAGAACAGCATGGAGAAGACCCCTGGAAGCATCTCTGACTCCCAGATCGCTACTGAGAACAAATTTCCATGTCTCAATGTTATAAAATTCTGTGAGGCATCCATGAGTTCAAAATCTCACTACACCCCTAGATGAATTCCTTAGGTAGTGGAGTTTCCAATATGGGGTGACCTGGGGGTGGGGGTTCTGCAGTTTTGGCACCTCAGGGGCTAAACTAATGGAGCCCATAATCTATTCAAAAGGAATCTGCGTTCTAAAAGCCAAGTAGCGCTCCTTCCCATCTGATCCCTGCCGGGTGCTCAAACAGTAGTGTATATCCACATATAGAATGCTGCCACATGCGGGAGAAATTGCAGAACAAATTGTTGGGTCCAAATTTGGTGCTAAAACAGTGTTTTTGTAAAAAAAAAAAAAAATTTGTTCTCACATCTAAATGTGTTATTCCTTGAGGGGGCTAGTTTCCAAAATGCTGTCACTTGTGGGGGTTTCTGCTGTTTTTCATGTCAGGGGCTCTCCAAATGTGACATGGCATCCACTCTTGATTCAGTCTTTTTTGCGTTCAAAAAGTCAAAACGGTGCTCCTTCCCTTCCAAGCCTTGTTGTGTGCCCAAACAATAGTTTTCCCCCACATATGGGGAATCAACATGCTCAGTAGAAATTGCACAACAAATTTTGTGGTCCATTTTATCCTGTTACCCTTGTGAAAATAAAAAATTTGGGGTTATAGTAAAATTTTTATGAAAAAATTTTTATTTTTGCTTCCACATTGCTTTAGTTCCTGTGAAGCACCTGAAGGGTTAATAAACTTCTTGAATGCGGTTTTGAGGACTTGGAGGGGTGCAGGTTTTAGAATGGTGTCACTTTTGGGTATTTTCTGTCATATCGGCCTCCCAAAGTCACTTCAAATGTGATATGGTCCCTATAAAAATAGTTTTGTAAATTTTGTTGGAAAAATTAGAAATCACTGGTCAACATTTAAACCTTCTAACTTCCTAACAAAAAAAAAATATGTTTTAAAAAGTGTGCTGTTGTAAAGTAAACATATGGGAAATGTTATTTATTAACTATTTTGTGTGACATAACTCTCTGGTTTAAAGGCATAGGAATTAAAAGTTTGAAAATTGCAAAATTTTCAAAATTTTCACCAAATTGTCGTATCAAAATTTTTTACCACTATCATGAAATACAATATGTCACTAAAAACAGTCTCAGAATCAGCGGGATCCATTGAAGCGTTCCAGAGTTATTACCACATGAAGTGACACTGGTCAGAATTCAAAAATTTGGCCTGGTCATTAATGTCCAAATTGTCTCAGTCACTAAGGGGTTAATAGACAATTTACACAGGAATACTGCGCTTCAGATACACTCTGAATGATCTGTATTAGACGATTGTTCATTGGCTGTCATTGTTCTCGGCAGCACAAGTCTTGTGCCAAGAATGATAATGTTGTGTGCATGCCAAAAGATCATTTCACCTGACGATTGAGCAGTTTGTTTATTCGGAGGATTTTTCGCAGCCGATTTAGGCCGGTTTCACATGTCCGTATATTTCGGTATAAACCGGTACCAGAGATATCCGTGTCTCATGTTTCCCTGTGTGTCACATGTGGCAACCATGTGCCACCCCTGAGCAGCATCAAGATCACACGGAACGGTGCCTGGGAATCACTGTACAGTTAGCACTGTTCCCATGCGCGGGGTGCTGAACACTGCCCTCATCATGGTTCCTACCGGTGCTGCGATCAGCACCAGCAGGAGACAATGATGAGGGTAGTAGTGTCTGCTCCCGCAGTGTCCACCTGTAAAAATAAGAATAAAATAATAAAATCCTTATACTCACATGTCCTATGTGTCCCTAGCTTTAATTCTCTGACCGCTGATGCTGAGGAGCCAGGGATAATGAGCCGCACCAGCGAGCGGGCCCCGGAGCTGAGCTCAGGAACGGTGTCCTGTCACTCAGTGAGCCCAGCTCCGGGGCCATGTGTCTATAAATTCTTAGTGGGGTTTTTCCTAAAATTGTCAGCCGTTGGACTCACTGCATACCCTATAACTGTATAGCAGACTCTCTCCTTTCTAATGGGAACATGTCGTACTTGTTACTGTGGCCCTGCTCCATGTGTCTTTAAATTCTTAGTGGGGTTTTTCCTAAAATTGTCAGCTGTTGGACTCACTGCATACCCTATAACTGTATAGCAGACTCTCTCCTTTCTAATGGGAACAAGTCGTACCTTGTTACTGTGGCCCTGCTCTGTGTGTCTTTAAATTCTTAGTGGGTTTTTTCCTAAAATTGTCAGCCATTGGACTCATTGCATACCCTATAACTGTATAGCAGACCCTCTCCTTTCTAATGGGAACATGTCGTACCTTGTTACTGTGGCCCTGTTCTATGTGTCTTTAAATTCTTAATGGGGTTTTTCCCAAATTTTGGCAGCCCTTGCAGTCACTGCATGGGCATTACCACTTATAGGAGACCCGATCCTTTATAATGGGAACATTTTTTTACTGAGACCCTCCTCTATGTCTCTTCAAAGGGGTATTGGGTTGCATCCAAATTTCTGGCAGCCCTTGCAGTCACTGGATAAGCTATAACAGTATAGGAGACCCACTTGTTAATAATGGGAACAACAAAGCATAGCCGGCTGATGGCTCTTTAACAATAGCTAGGGCCGACTGCTGGCCTTTTAAGAATAGTAAGGGCCGTCTGATGTCCCTATAAAAATAGGCTTTATGACTTTCAGAGTCCCTCCATCATAAATAAAACAGGAAGTGTCTGATGATGTGTCACACACCACATTACCAGCTAAGGTTGTAAAATGTTAAAATGACATTTCCCGGTGAATGCATTTGTCTTAAAAAAATACATAAAAAAAAACAAAACAATAGGATCTTTCTTTAGTATAAAAAACAGCGTCACCAATTTAGCAACAATGTAATCACATTGTTCAGCTCATGCACCTCCTCCTCCATCTCCGAAATGACCACATCAGTCACAAGCTGACAGCACTGCAGCACTGTCTTGGCCAAGCAGCAACAGGCTGTGCTGAAGATAACATGCTTAATACTTAATTGACAAACCGCCCAGCGCTGCAGAGTTGTTGAAAGCTGTAACACAGCAGTCTGATCTGTGGCTCTCACCGCTGAACATACAGCCAGGCATGGTCGTGTGTGTCAATGTCCGGAACCTGGTGACGGAGAAATGACACCCAGAATAGATATGGTTTCCCTCTATGCCAGACCTTTCGCCGAGCTAAATACAACTCTCAGCAAAAAAAGCTGTGGAGTGGCTCCATACCGTCCCTGGCCACATTCACCTGTCCACGTGTTTGTGGTTAGGCGGTCCTTCCCAGTAAGTGCACTGGGGAGGGCACTGGTAATGTTGTGGGACCCATGCTTGTGGAAGGCGGAGACGACACCGGGAGAAACAGTGGCGGCTGGGGACCGAGTATGGACACCCGGCCGCCGCAGGCATGAGGTTATGAAAAGCTTCCGCCTCCACGAGCCTAAAAGGCCACATTTCAAGTGCAAGCAGCTGTCAAAAATTTGGCAGTATAGTATTGCAGCCTGTGGGTGGGTGGCTGCCTGCATACTTGCGCTTGCATTTCAAGGAATGGGGTAGGGAAAACTGAATGCTGCACTGGGACAAGGACGTGGACGGTGATGTCTGCAACGACAGGTGCATGGCGGGAGGCATCTTCGCATGCGCCAAGAATCACTTATGATGGGCACACTTTTAGGCAGTGACCTGGGAGTCAGAAATGGTTCCAGAGGTCTTCCCCATGCTGGTCCCATGTCTTTTCAGCACTGTATGCATGTGTCTGATGATGTGTCACACACCACATGGCCAGATAAGGTTGTAAAATGTTAAAATGACATTTCCCAGTGTATGCATTTGTCTTTGCTGAAAGCAATGCAGAAGTGCAAAATCGCATCAAAAACTACGTGTGAACATAGCCCAAGGTGTGGAGGAGTATTTTTGGTTTTGGTTATTTATTTTGCCATATATACAAGTCATTACCCTGGAAAGGATGTTCCTTAATATATTTCCCAGGAAAATCCATTTTGGTTTTGTTTTTGTATGTTTTATTGTGAGTCCGTAAAAGTGGCGTAATACTCTGACAACGTTGTTGACAGCAGTGACTTGGGAGTCAGAAATGCTTCCAGGGGTCTTCCCCATGCTGTTCCCATGTCATTTGGGCACTGTTCCCATCGATTTGGGAAATTTTTAGGCCCTCTGCAGACCGCCGGGTGGAGCCGCCTGAAAAATGCTCGAGTTTCCCATAGACTTACATTGGGCTCGTTGCTCGGGTCGAGCACCCGAGTATTACAATGTGCTCGACCCGAGCAACGAGTACCCAAGCATTTTAGTGCTCGCTCATCACTAATAATAATGCCTACACACTGTAGTTCACTCCCAGAAGATTTAGGTCTGAGCCGAAAATACAACAAACAAGCGTTTTTAAATGAAAAAAAATTCTGTTGTTTACCCGAGAAACACTCAGGTAATCCTACCTTAAGTTCTTCATAGCATTCTGCAGGGTATTTACTCATGTACTGCTGAAGATCGGCAACCTCCAGAGTCAATCCTTTCAAGCATTGAGCAAGCTCCTGGATGGTACACATACTGAAGATAACCCAGGAAGAGGAGAGGAGAAAAAAAAAAAAACTTTTTTTTTTTAAACAGGGCTGGACATACTGTTATGTACTGCAACTTAGAACTAAGGAATAGGAGGGAAAAGCTGTCCCTTCACTGAGACTCAGCTTAACCCTACGCTGGAGTGGGTGCCCTATTATGAATAGCCGCACCTAAACTCCTGCACTGA